>NC_143553.1:111982500-112685000 GCF_054136105.1 Typopeltis vanoorti
GCTTCTATGAGAGCTCTAACTCTGCCGGGAAGACTTTGTACCAGGAATCGGAACGTCTCTGGAGGAATCGCAGCCTATTCTTCCTTAATAAGTGTAGCCAGAACAGTCCCTGATGTGGACGTTTGGGGTCTGGAGCGAAGTCGGCGTTCTAATTCTTCCCAAAGGTGCTCTATGGGATTCAGGTGAGGGCTCTGGCTATTCCATTTCTGGAACATTATTGTCCACAAACTATTCGCTCACAGACCTTGCTTTATGACACGTAGCATTGTCATGTGATACAGACAATAGTCATCACCGAATTGATCATTTACCGTAGAGAGTACGCAACGGGTCAAAATATCATTGTACCCTTCCGCATTTAGATTTGAGTTTACTGTTACGAGAGGGCCATTTCATGAAGGTCACCTCTGAATTTTACGTCACCTCCTAGAAATTTCACTGTCGACACTACACACGCTTGCAGGAAACGTTCTCCATGATTTGCAGACAACCAGACCCCACCATCCGACTGCTACATGGTAAAGCGTGATTCACCATTCCAAGTCCAGATGTCCACTGTCCAGTGAAGTCACTCTTTACACCACTTCAATCGACGCTTAGTGTTCGCAGGAGAAATGTTTAGTTTATGGGCAGCTGCTCACCCACGGAAACCCATTCCTCTTAACTCTCGACGCTTAGTCATGGTGCTGGCTGGACTAACACTGCGGAACTCTTGAATGATTCTTGCATTCCATGTCCTGCGGTTTCCGCGGACCACCTTCTTCCCCATTCGACGGTTCCTGTCTGTCATTAAATGTGGCCTACAAGACCTTGGTTTTGTTGTGGTTGTTCCTTTACGTTTCCACTTCACAATCACGTCACCAACTGTTAACTTGAGCAACATGAGGAGGGTTTTAATGTCTCTGACAGATTTCTTACTGATGTGGCAACCAATAACTAGACCACGTTCGAAGTCAGTGAGCTCCCTTATTCTGCTCGATCTTCTTATCACTGAACAAAACACAGCTCCGTGCCTCCTTTTATAACGATAAGTGAGGTGTCGAAGTGACATCTAGAAGTCGCTTTCCGAATTATAGAGGGGTGTACGGACTCTTTTGATCGGATAATGTGGTTATATATATATATATATATATATATATATATATCAAAGTTAGGTTATCATACTCCATAAAACACTGCTTAATAGGACGTTCATTTTTCATATGCATTTTTGTAATTACTTGTTATATATATTATGTAGTCAAGGCTTATTTGATATGGAAATTTTAATGATATTCGGTATTTTCTAGAAACGTAGTGTGTTTATCTTGATGGTAAAATGTCTAAGATATGTTAAAGCAAAACATAATTTTAAAATGATGTTATACCGTCATACAAAAGATGTAATAATTTAATTATGGTAATAATTGTTGCCCTAGTGAATGCTCAATGCTTCCTATAAATGTTTACTTGTGAAATATAACTATGAAGTGGTTCGAAATGCCGACTTCATCATGTTAAGTACGGTTATCCATTAGGCCCAAATATTTATTTAAAACTTCACAGTTTAATTGGTGATAAACGATTTCCTTGGTCCATTTTTGAGATTACCATCACCACCAAGATCTGCTTTCGAAGTCCTTAAATGTATTTAAGGAATTTTAGATTTTTAATCGATATCCATGGTCCTTACTTATATGCTATAAATTAGCATCGATTTATGTGTGACATTCACAAAAAAGAATTACCCAGCAGTTTGGTTCGAGTTTTTATTTCGGTGGTATAATCTATATCAGAAGTTCTTAAATGTGAGTCACAATAATTATGATTTGTCGCGAGAAGGTTTCTGAGGTGGTTACAGTAAATATCGATAAATGTTAGTAAATTAAATATTTATTATAGAACTATTAACGTTATCAGCAATACAACTTTTCGTACGAACGTTTCTAATTTTCTTATTTTTATCCACATATCTAAAGTTTGGAAACTATAAAAATTTAATTTTACAATATTAAAGACATTTTCCCGTGTTCGTATATTTCAATAAATATGATTATTATTTCTATTTCTTAGTCTATTTAAAATACTGAAAACCTGACACTAGAGTACAAAAATGTGCTAAATTAAGAGTACTGTCAGGATTTCCTAGTCATTTAATCGTAGAAAAAATTTAAGAACCTCTGATTTATATGACTCGAATTAATTACATTGTTATAATTAAAACGTATACACCATCTCTTCCTTAATATATTTCTTATATTTAATTGTAAATAATTTTTATAATGGTTTCTAATTGAGTGAATTCTGATTCTCAAACACATAAAAAACACCTCAAATCTTGAATACAATCAATATAAGAAGAAATGTTTATTTTTTATGACTTTGAAAAGAATTGGTTATTCTGTGGAGGATCGCCATTAATGATCACAGTACAAATACAGTACAACGAATATGTACAATTCTCTTCTCTTTTACTAGTTTATGACGGGATAAACTGATGGTTTAAACACTCATTCGGGAATATACTTAAAAAAATAATATGCTAATTATTTTAACAAGTAAAAGAAGAGAAGTATATAGGTATACGTTAGAATAATAGCTGATTTGAATTCATTATTAATTCCATTGTAAGAAATGCGATCCTATACTTCCATATTTTCAATCTGAAGTTATTGATTATTCGGAAATATACTGTATATCATAAAAATATTAATTGCAAAAGGTTCTTGACTGTTTGTTACAATAACACCACCAACAATAATAATAAATAGTTTTGTTATACCTGAATATAAATTAATAAACGATTGCTAAATTAAAGTATTTATTTTGAATAGAATTAAACGATCTTTCTAAACCTACAGAGGCATATTTCGATTTCGAAGGGTGAAGTAACACAATTTTACAGATGTGCATCCCGTTCTCTATTTGTCTGGCGAAATATATTTCAGATGACAACTAATTGGAAGGACATTCATTAATCAACTGGTTGATGGAACGAGGATTCTAATGAGAGACCCTTATTGAGAGATTCTGGATGTCTAACTATGTATTCGTATGGGGCAACGAATAATGCGTGTTCTAAACTACATATGTAGACTGTTATACAATTAATCAAGATAAAACGAGTCATAATATAATATAATGTAATGTAGCTTTGTGCTCTTACAGTTAGGTTACTTTAGTTATGAAAGATAACTACGTGGCGAAAGATAATGAAATATTTGTTTGAACAGAATATTGACCATTTGAGAAATTGCAGATGATATCCATATTTCATTCAGCTCTGTTCAACAACACATTTTCAGAAAAATCTTGAACGTGAAATGAGTGAGCGTTAAATTCCTTCCGTGCATTTTGCTGATTTCATTGGAATTGAGATTGATGTGATTTCAGGTAAGATCATTTCCAAAATGTCATAATATAAGATGAATCTTGAATGGATGTTTTTGACATTGAGACCAAGATTCAGAGTTCACAGAGGAAAATATTCAAAACACCTGTGCCGAAGATGGCCCAGCAATCACAATCCAATATGAATATCATGTTTTTTTGTTTGTTTTTTTCGTTGCCATTTTGAACTGGAAGGAACTGTGTGAGCGAAATTCTTCCTTATATAACTACGGTTAATATTGAATAGTATGAAGGAGGTGAACGTTTGCCAAATGATGTGCGTTGAAAAAGATCGCAGAAGTGGGTGATTGGTTTCGTGATTTATAACGATATAGCTGAGTTGCACACATCTACTCTTATTCGACAAAAACATGACATCCACAGTATTCGTCCGATTTAACACACTCTAATTTTCAGTTATTCTACGGCTGAAATTAACGCTGAAGGAAAAGCGTTTTCCACGAATACAATAAATGCAACTCTCCTCAAAGGACTGAAGAAAGATAACTTCCAGAACTGATCAAAAATTGGCACTGTTCAAAATGTTGGACAAATGTGTGGCAATAGACTAATTTAAAAGATATTAATTTATATTTGTCTTTAGATTAAGTAACAGGCAACTAGCGCAAAAACGTAATACTACATGGAAAAATAAATTATAAACTTTAGGCGTACTATACTCGGTCTTGAAAAGCAAATACCATCACTATCCATGCATATTTAAGATTCTTTGGTTCCTTCTGATAACCCAAAAAGAATTTGGATGTGGTTATGGATTTGAAAATGTGGTTATGGATTTGAAAATACGGTTATGGTTTGAGTAAACACGAATAAGAGATAACCCGCACTCACACCACCGTATCGCCAGTTATACCCAAATTGTTAAACTAAAATTTTTCATTCCTTTTTTCTGACCTAAAAATGAAGTGATAACATCACTGCATGAAAAAGGAAAATTGGACGAAATTAACAATACAGACCTATATCCTTGCTATCGGTAATAGTAAAAATCATTGAAAGAATAGTGAATGAAAAGTTATCCACATATATAGAGATATTCAATATGATATCCAACACTCAAGACAGATTTCGTAAAAAAATAAACGAATAAGTATCTTATTTGAAGATCTTTTTGATATAATAAACTCATTCCTGAGAAGGGAAAAAAAAACACTTCGCCTTGGTGCTTATTCTTGACTTCTCTTAAGTTTTTCACACCATATCGCACACAATACTTAAAAAAATACCCGGCGATAGACATAAGACCTAAAATTGTAAACTCCACATCTGGTTCGAAGACTTTCTGAAACACAGAACCAGCATTATAAAAATGAACTGTACCTACAGCTACAGAACTGAAATTAATTGGGGCATTCCTCAAGGGGCAAGTTCTTTCCTTTTCAATACATATACAGTCAACCCTCGACTTACGTCCGAGTTACATTCCATCCGGCAGGGCGTAAGTCCATAGATTAAATCAATAAAGTTATAAGGGTTAGGGACTTAACCGTAACAGGTATGCTGTTATTTTAATTTTTAAACCTTATAAACGTGTACTAAAACTTTCTCGAAAACCACATCTTCATTACCTTCCCTATGTGAAGTACCAGGCAATTCTTCTGGTGTAACTTTTATTTTTTGATGAACATGACCAATGTGGTTTGCTTAATATTCTTCTTCTTTTCGTCAAAAATTTGTTTTTAACAAGCGCATCACGCAGTTTCCTTTCTACCAATAATTAGTGTTTACCTTTGGGGTTCTTGTCTTCAGCCATTTCGAGAACATCGCTAACTGCAGAGAACATTACTGCAAGACACGCCACCGTGAATTCTTTAACTACTTCTTCTTGTTTCTCTTTCCCCTCTTCCTTTTCTCGTTCTTCCTCTTCTGCAATACCTTGTTCCTCCAGTTCGAGAAATTCTTTGTTGGTCAGCTCTTCTGGGGGGGACTTTCTGTAAGTTGAATTATGTCGTCATCATTCACTTCGAGATTCAGATTTTTTGTTATGCTAACTATTTCTTCACTCAATTTAGAAAAGACTTAATTTTTTTCAAAACTTCCAAAATCGTGCAAAAACCTTTTTAATTTATTTTTCCGTATGCCACTCATACATTGGGAGGTCCCTTCGTCCCAAGCCTCAGCAATATTTTTAATAGCATGATAAATATTGAATACTTTTCAGAAATGTATGAGAGTCTCATAATTTCCTCGGAACATTCTTCGTAGATAGTAAGCCTTGAACACTGCAAGAACTCTCTGATCCATCGGTTGAATCAATAAAGCAGTGTTTGGAGGGAGAAACATGATTTGATCTTGGAATGAAGTTCAGTCTTGTAAGGTGGATGACTGGAGAATTATCTAGAATTAATACAATTTTAATTTCTACATTTGCTTTCACACAATATCTTTCCATTTCACTCGCATAACAGTTGATTAAGGCAATCCAACAATTCTTGAGTCATCCATGACTTCTAATTGCTCCGATAAGGAACTGGAAGGGTATGCTTCCTAATGTTTTTGAAGGCTCGCGGATTCTCACTGTGCTATATCACAAATGGTTTCAGTTTATATCCAAACACATTACTCCCTAACAGAACCGTAACACGGTCTTTAAGTGTTTTGAATCCAGGCATACATTTTAGATTTTTGCGGATCAATGTTCACCTGAGCATTTGTTTCTCAAACAAGTCGATCTCATCCATATTAAACATTTGCTGTGTTTTTTATTATTATATAATATAATATAGCAAATGTATTGTTTAATACATTTGCTGTCCTCCGTAAGAATTTTATTCAATTTCTCCACAAACTGCTTGGCAGACCTCTCATAGGAATTTGCAGATTCACCATTTATACATTATGCAGTGCAAAACTTTGCTTGAATCTCATGAAACAACCGGAAGAAGCGTTGAATTCGTAATCGTAATTGGGCCCTGCTTTCTCCTTCAGCACGTTTTAGAGACTTAGTGCCTTAGCGGTTATGGTCATTGTGCTAAGGGGTACGCGTATTTGGTTCAGTTCTTCTATCCATGATGCAAGTATCTTTTCCATATCACCGATAGGATCTTGTCGTTACTTCGTCACTATCTTCTATTTAATGGAAGCAGAGCCTTTCACAGCCTCTACAGTTTTATCCTTATTTTTCAAAATGGTCGTCACTGCAGAAGGAGATCATCCGAAGGCATTTTCGATCAAATTCACGGGCTTACCAGCTTGATGTTGCTTTATAAATAGCAACTTAGTTTGAAGATCAATTGCTCGCTCGTCTCTTTTTTTGTGATTCTTCACTAGGATTTTTGATTGGTCGTGTAGGGACCATGTTGCGCAAAATATCACCAAATATTTAAAGATAAATACAAAAATAACCTATTTCTCAAACACAAAATCAATACAAGAACGGTTGAAGAAACGTGCCTATTGCCATGGTAGTTTGGCGCTGAATGCGCTGTTGCCACTGCGCATGGTGTATTTTCCTCAACAGAAACCTTTTTACTTTATGCTTGCATCTTGTTAGAAAATATAACCGAAAATGTTATTCCATTATCGAATCACGGATGTATCTTCGAAAAGACGTAACTCGAACGGACGTAAGTTGCGGGATGATTGTATTCGTAAACGATCTATCCAATCTAGAATATACAAGCACATCTGCAGGTACGCAGATGACACAATTCTCATATCCATACACAAAGATCTATCAACAGGTTAACGACATTTACAATCAGACTTCCGCATAATCACTTATTGGCTCATGAGCAATTCTGTGGTGGTAAACTGCAATAAATCCCAACTTATCATATTTAGAAATCCGCAGATAACTATAGATCTCTGCACATTTCAATAAATGTGATATCCCACATTGTCTGAAGAAAACACTAAAACTTGTCCTTGCCCAACAATCCAGGATGTTACAAATATCAAATACTTAGGCCTGCATTTTGATTACACTATGCGATGGAACACACACACATAAATTATATTCACAATAAACTGCACATATGTTTGTGGAAAATGCATTACGTACAAGACATATTACCTTCAGATACTACGTAAATCGTCAACAAATCTCTAGGTGAGTAAGGGAATCTATAATGAGATACGGAATATCTTGATAAAGTTCTACATCGGAATACTTAATGAAAAAACGAAACACATTCGAAAATGGGCTGATGGTTAAAACAGGTCTTGCGTATTTTAACACATACCAGCAATCGCCTTCTGACTATACCAAATCTTAGCCATTCCACTATCATGCGAAGACACGACTTTTCCATAAATTCCGAATAACATTAAAAATTTCATATTAATTAAGAACTCAGCGTATAACATGCATTACAACTGATTATCACAATGCACATGGATAAGCAATCCGTCAGTTCTAAATACCACACTTATTAAATAACCTTCCATAAAATATAAAGAACCTAACTTCATATGCTACACTAAAGAGAGCTTTGTGGTCCCTATACTGAACACTCGGCACTATCAAATGCCTAACATTGAAATAGTCACATTGAAAAATAAACAAATAAAGAAAGTTAAAAATAAAATAATATAAAATGAATAAATCAAGAATAAAAATCGTAATCTAATTATATACTTATCTTCACATAAAAGATACATCGGCTTCGAACGATGCGAACAAAATGACAAATATTTAGCTAATGTAATGCCTTTTCTATTACAATTACTATAATTAAGTATATTAAAATAAAATAAAATGAATGCCTTTTGCAATTTGTAATAAAATATCAGAAAAGTAATAATTATAATATCTTATTTGTACATTCATCAGAACTCCGTACACATGAGAACAATAAATCCTATTAGCATTACACACACTAACCCGAGGATATCCAGTATGAATCTAATTCTCTATTGTTTAAAACATCTTCATAAAATCCAAAGATTGGATTATTCTGCTACGTCGGAATGAGATATTTATTAACACAACTTTATTTGAAATTTTTGCAAATATTCCTTTCATTGAAAATTCTTCTGAAACTCACAAATTTCCCAATCAGTGGGAAAGATTCCTTGTGCTAACAATTCTTAAAGTTTTGCAACGTTTGTCATTAGTTTTGCTAACCTTGAGGTCAAAAGGATTTCTTAGTTCAACAGTGTTACAAGGAAGCTGTTCTAAACAATATTATTTCATAGGAAAGTAATACATATGAATATAAGAATATCTCATTATGTCATATTGCTTAGCATAATCATGCAGTTTTATCTCAATTTTTTATTGCTTCACAAAGAATAACCATATTTTAAGAAGGAGTCGAAAGAAAATATCTCTTATGAATATTTTTTGAGAATATGTCGAGGACCTGTTATTCTTCATATCAACCGTGCCAAGTGATAAACGAATTTTTTGCACATTAAATCAACAGAAAGGTGGTGACATGAAATCCTGCATATTAACGCAATGATATTGGGATATTTTTTTATAAAAATATTAAAACTGAGATTCCGTCGAAAGAAGAAAAATCATGTCTTGTTTGCAGGCTTGAATAATTAAAAAAAAAAAAAGACCCGTGAAGATAAGTTTTAACACTATCATTAGATTGTTGATATGTATACTGAAGGGTTGTAGAGGATATTCTGACATTTATAAATTGAAAGGTTTTGTAAAAGTTTGCGTAAAATGTCATAATAGAACAAGACAGATAAATGTTATTTTTATTTTATTTTTATTTTTGGTATAAAAGTTGCAGTTGAGAAGATATCAGCTAATCGAAGGAAAAAATGCTGCCAAACACCTGTAATTTTGAACACCCCACTATCTTAGTGGAATGTAATGTTGTAATTTAGTTAAATTTAAGACTAGAATATTACTTCCTCCAGAAATGAATATAAGGAAACTTATTGTTTCTTTACAAAAAATTAAATTCTCTGGGAAAAAACGCAAATACATCTTCAGTGTGTCTAGTTTTGATGGCGAATGACAACAGAATTTTCGCACAAACGGACACGACATACAAATAATCTTGTCAGGTGCTGCCATCTTGTGTATAATAATTAAAACACGTTTTCTGTTCCTGAATTGTGTTTTTCAATGAGATGTAATTTCTGCTCTTCTCACTTTAATAATGACTTATATTAATGAATACTATGTTGGTGGTATTGTTAGAATGATAATATAGGAAGGTTTTTTCTCCCTTGGTACGGCCTGAATGTTTTTAAATTTTTTTGCTAAATACAAAAAATACACTCATTATATTGAACACGAAACAAGGAAGGAAATTTGTAAGGTTTGTCCGAAGGTATGTTCGAATCTTCCTCCTATATTATTCTTCATATATCTGTTTTTATAACACATCAGTAATGCCGTAAGGTTTGAGTAAAAAGCCAATGACATTGTGAACAAAGGGCACTCCTAAACAGAATTTTTTTTTCGATTGGTGAAGTCTCAACATTTTTCAATCCTTTGTCAAATACAGAAGTAGACACTCATTATATTAAACAAGAAACAAGAAAGGAAATTCGTAATATAAAACATTGTGGACTCTAACTTTAACAATTTTCATTGTATCTTGAAAAACAAAATCGTATTCCGTATTATCCAAAATTCCGCTAACTTAAATTGTAATGTCTTTTTACTCATCCTTTGTTACCATTGTCATTAGACAATACAATGCAAAGAGGACTCCAAAACTTTTTTCTTTCTTTTTCTTCCCTTTTTTTTCTTTTTTTTTTAACGAGTATCAAAATTATTTTACTTCTTTTTAGTAAATTCCAACCAAATTATGTAACATGCTGCAAATTAATAAAGAAATTTATCCCATTTTAATAGCTGGTCGTCTGTGAGGGTAGGGGAGGTGTTGGCGGGGAGTAGGTAGCGGTAGTAGTAATAAAACTGTAATTTTTAGTTTTCAAATTTGACAGCATAAAAAATATGTGTTCCAGTAAAAAGCAAATTACAAGCAGGATTGTTTGTAAATTAAAAATACCGTATTGGATTTAAAATAAATGGATTCAATATGTAACTGAAATAGTTTTCACTGTTTATGCCAATTTCTTACTCTTATTACTGTTTTTACTTTTTAAAATATTTCTACTGTGCAGATGAGCGCTTCGCTACAACTAAAGGCTGTAGTTCCTTTATTCTCCATTGTCTTTAAGGATGGATTATCAGTGTGCTATTAAATATTTAGAGGAGTCGAATATAATAGCATCAAGATCATGTTTTTGACATTGAGATCAAGATTTAGAGTTCATAAAGGAAAATATTCAAAACACCTGTGCAGAAGATGGCCCAGCAATCACAATCCAGTATGAATATCATGTTCTTTTTGTTTGTTTTGTTCGTTGCCATTTTGAACAGGAAGGAACTGTGTGAGCGAAATTCGTCCTTATATAACTACGGTTAATGTTGAATAGTATGAAGGAGTAGTGAATGTTTGCCAAATGATGTGCGTCGAAAAAGATCGCAGAAGTGGGCGAATGATTACAGCGCCATATACTAAAGTAAGGTAAATTCTTTATTAATTTGCAGTCAATTATAAAAAGATGTAAAAAGCTGTAAAGATGTAAAACTACTTACTACAATATTCAGTTGTTTAAAATACTCAACTAAAACATGTTAAAAATCTTCAGCTAAAATTCTTATTATGGCATTTTAATATACTGAATAGGATAAGGCTCTTGAAAGCCATCGTATTTTCGGAAAGGAGGGACATCTTCCTCTCCTTTCAAATTTACTCGTGCAGTTTAAAGTGCAGTGCATTTTTAGAGAAAAACAAAACAAAAAAAAACAAAAGCAATGACATTAAGAAGAGAAATTAGAGAAAAAGATATGCGTTCTTTATTTAAGAAAAACGGAAGTTAGGTTTTTCGTATTATGTATATGTATATACAAAGTATTTTACATATTTTTTTAAAATAATCATTGAGATCAATTTGGAAGAGACTACAGTTCTCAACGTTCAGTTCGTATAATTGAGTTTTGTAGCAATCACGACAATTTATACATACTTTTAAATAAAAGGAAATAAAAACTGAATGAATTCTGGAAAATGAAAAGTTTTGACAGACGTTTGGTTGTCATGAACTTCCCAAAATCTGTTTACTCAAAATTATTATCCTTGAACCTTTGATGCTTTTTAAATTGCCTCAATTGTTCATTCACTAACGATGAGGCCTTTTGGTTAGATAAAGCCAAGTTCGAATAATTTTCTGAAAGCGAAGAAATTTATGAGTTCTTTCAAGTATATATATATATGTGGAACCGTCTTTAACATACACTATGTTGACAAAAGTATTTGGACACATTGCATGTCTTCCAGAATAGGGATCCAGCCACATGCAGATATTCAAGGAATGTCTGGGCAATTCTGGTAATAAAAAGGTAGGTTATGCCGTGTGTTTTGTATTGTACTCGATGTCAAGAGGCCAGCTTGACTAACAGACTTCCAACAGGGAATGGTAATTGGATGTAACAATAGCGGTCTTTCTGTCCTTGATGTTGCTACCCATCTCGGTATAACGAAACCCACCGTTTCGATTACTTTCGTAACTTGAACGTTGATGGTGTTACCACGTCACGAAATGAATCTGGCTAGCCACGACAGCTGATTAGCGTCAGTCCTCGCAATCAATATGAACTAGAACTGTCCGTAGACAGTTGCATGCTTTAGGTTATCACGGCAAAGCTGATGCAAAAAAGTCCCACATCAAACGCTCAACGCCAAACGATGTTTGAACTAAAGTGTTTCACACCGTTCCTGGACCGTAGATGCAGTGTGGAAAAGTGTTCTGTGGATGAGCGACCAATCACGCTTCGAAATGTTTCACTATTATAATCATCTTAGGATCTTCAGTCGTCTTACAGAAACTTTCCACGGGAAAGCTTTCGGCAGGATTACTGCACAATTCCAACTGTCAAATTTTGTGGAAGTCGATAATTGTATGGAAAGCTACCGTCCGGATTCCAACAAATTTCATATAACGTTCCATTAATCACAGATTTTCCGAAACTACATAAACATTAAAAATGCTTACTGCAATAGATTATCTGTGTTTATTGAACTATTTTAAACTTGTAATTGTAAATTGAGAGGAAATGTTCTTTAGGGTATCAAGAATATTTTCTAACAGCTTCTCAAACTTTGAAAGTTTTGAGAACCTCTTAATAACTCGAATGCATTAAATTTCGATAAAACAAAAACAGAAAACCATGAATACTCGATAACAGACATGACAAGACACTACCATGGCTCTCTTAGGCTAAACGACATACCTAAGAGTTACTTTTATTATCCATTTATTATTTATACAGACATCGACTATCTCTGTGCTTCTCTAGAAAATTTAATTCAACGGAGGCGCCCTGAGGGTCTGCAGTCAACCACGCCAAGCATTAATGCGTAATCTCAATTTGCAGTTGATAATGAAATTTGAGACTTAATACACAATTCTGAAACTTTCAAAATTAATTCATCCTTTTTTGGTAATTAACATGGTAAAATTTATGAAACCAGAGCTTATACAATTAACCACTCCAAAATGAATAGATTTTAAAATATTCTCTTATTGACACTTTCTAACATAATATAGATACAAATTTTTTTTATCCGAAAACATTTTTCGCTGCAATGATGAGTTTGAAAAGAAAATTGTGGAATCCAGGGAAATCCTCCTTAATCCTGAACACTAAAACTACAATTTGAGTTACAACAACTCTGATAGCCCTACTGCAGTTGTTCAATACTGGCGTTCACGAGAGCCTATAAGTTCGCACGCAATAAATAATGACACGTTGGATAGAACAACTTATATATTATGTATTGCATTTTTACCTGAGATTCTCAGTTTTTATAGAAACTTCAATTTTTATTATTATTTTCTGCCTTTAGTGGATACCTGATGAAGGTTGTAAAAAGCTTTATAAAATCGTCTATATAAGTGTTGTAAAACAGAAGAGATAATGGCTTTTGAACATCCAGTGTCAAGTGCTATCATTTAAATTCTGTTTGTCTAAGGATGTTTCTGTTCTGATACATAGGTTGATTCAAATAAGAGTAATAAAGCAGAAAAATGTCTGTTCAATAAAATATATTCCTTTTATGAAAACTTTGATCAACGCAGAAAAAAAGGTATGTAATGCGGGAAAAAGAAGAGTCACTCTATAAAATTATGCGTGCTATAGAGAAATACAAAATCTACTAGATCAGTACCAAAGACAGAAAGCGGTGAACGAAATAAGATACGAATGGCATTATTAATAACATTATTAAACATCACAAAACTACTCATATTGAAAAGAATCGACTTATTCATTTATTATATGATTTTGAAATGTGACATAAGAAAGTTATTTTAACAAAACAGTTGATGCACAATTGAAATTTATAAAATCGTCTATATAACTCTAATAAATGCTAGCAGATTTTCTCCTATAGCAAATATTGTGGTTTAATTAACTTCGTAATGAGAAGGAACATATTTTTTGAACTATTTTTGTAGATAATTAGGAAAACCTTGGCTTCTTTGACTATAAATATTCCAATGTAATATAATATTCGATTCACTCATAACATAGGATTCACTTGCTGCGTGCATTTAATATAATGAAGGTGATTAATAAAGTCTTCTGATTTGTATAACATGAAAATGGAGAGCAATCAGCACACAGTTTGAAGTTTTGTACATGATATAGAGACCTTAACGTAGCTGTGAAAAATATACTTTCTCTTGACTATTAGAGAATATTTAAAAGAATACTTATGATTCAGCACAATCAGATTCAGTAGATGAACGGGTACTTCACTTGCACCGTAAATGGTATTGCATCCTGTTTTCTCTAAACGCACAGTGACAGTATACGCTCTTAACTTTACTAATGACATAGATTAGCTAGTATAATAAAACTTCGTCGGCATATACGATTGGGTGGAGAAACAATTAAAACTAAGATATTTGGATTATATCGAAATATTTGAAAAGTGAGGCTGATAACAATCATATCATTAGTGAAGGTTTTGAATCATAGATCTTCAATGAACTCATAATAAAATGAATTGTGGGAAATGAATATGCCTGACCTATAAATAGAAATATGACTACATGTCTGGTTTTGAATATTTTGCAGAGCAATACTTTTTTATATTATAACAAATCTTGGAAGAAAAAAAAATCTGTTTAGAGCTGAATATTTTTAAGAGGGTTTCTTCTACTTGAATTTTTCATAGGGACCCTGTAAATTGAAATATTAATGAAAATGAACAGAAATGAATAGGTCCAGTCTAATTAATATATTTAATTTATATTTTGAATGGCATGGCATTCCATTCTGTTAGTTCACTTCAATGATTTCCTCATTTCTTTACCTCGGTTAAAAAGACTACTTAGTTAAATGAACATGCAAAGTTACGTCTCCAAACGAAAGTCAGAAGGATCAATCTAACAGAGACGTAATCTGGTTTTTCTTACCTTTGGATTGATTAGGTTGGTCATAAGGCAATCTACGATGTGTGTTAATTTCTTGGTTACTGTTTGTTCCTTTTGTTTATATTAAAGACCAGTGGTTATCTTTTAATTTCATTTTTAACTTTATTTTGCCATACATACGTATATACATATATATTACATGTATTTACTATCAAAGCATTAAACTATGGCAATGCATGCTTAAATATTAAATAGTAAAATCTAATTTAACTTGCCTCCAATTTATCGGTAAAATTAACCTGAATAATTCTTAAAATTCCTAACTTCATACTTTGAACAACAGAGTAAATATCGATAGTGTTGTTGGTATATTTATGAGTATGTCGGACGATCCGAACTGTAAAAATTGTGTGTGTGTATCGTAACTCTTAATGTCGGTACATTTTGGTTAAAAAGACAGTATATGCGATTCCCTTAAATTATGTAGTTCGGAATGGTTAATAGTGTGCACATCCATTTCAATCAATTCACAAACCACTCTTTTTAGAACTTTTAAAAGATCCCTATGCATTGCTGGCATTTCCCTATTCAGTAACTAATACCATGACATCAGAGATAGCATTCTCCTAAGTTGATCATAATTTCTAGCAAAGTAGTTCAACATACAACCTGTACTAATTGGAACTTCTATACAATTAGATACTTCTCAAGAAAGCACAGCATGATCACTGTAACCAACTGGTGGTAAAACATCCATGTTCTTTACTGAGACCTCATCTGACATTTAGGAAAATCCAACAGTCTTTGATCTTGAGTTTCATCTTTCACGTGCTGCTTCAGAAATTTGTCTCGCAGCAATTCAATAAAGTCCTCTTCTTTCTTATCATACTATTCGCTTCTACCCAATCAATGTTTGGAGAATTAAAGACAATTCTGGGGCTGTCAAGTGAGTATATTATATCTGTTAGCTGAGTGAGTTTTTTCATGTCGACGGTGATGTTGACCAGTGACACAGTCGAGATGTTGTTTCAGTATTCATAAGATTCGCAGAAACTCGTACTCTTCTTTTTCAACCATTATAGATATATAAATGTACAGACATAACGATTAAACATTCTAATCCGTCAGATATGCTTTCGAAAAGATTGTTTCTGTTCTGATACGTAGGTTGATTCAATTAAAAGAAATTAAGCAGAAAATGTTTGTGCCAATAAAATATAGTCTTCGTATGAATACGTTGAACAACACACAGGTGGTCGAATTGAGATAGCAATGATAAAATTGATGAAATAGTGCGGATTTTTGTGCATGTATAATAATATTTTGTAAATGTTAACATTAAAAGTAATAACATTATTAAAAATAAGAAAATTACTTATTATAATCAGAATGCTTATTGATTGATAATGTGATATTGAAATGCGATAGGAGAAAGTTATTTTCATGAAACAGTTATTTGACATTTTAAATTTAGGCAGGCATCTGTATAAATCTAATAAATGCCATAAGATTTTGTCCTTAAGCAAGTGTTTGATTATTTTCGTAACGAAAATGTACAGATTGGATCGAGGTAATTATGTAGATAATTAGCGAAACGTTGAGATTTTAGTACTATTAAATATATCATTGTAAGTTAATATTCGGCTTCACTCGTCATATTCGATTCTCTTACTGTGTGCATCTGATATACTGAATTCTTCTGGCTTCCATAACATAAAAATGGAGACCAAACAGCACATGAAATGCTGTTTTATATAGAAACCTTAATTCAAAATGTGAGTTGTGAAAATTAGAAGAGAATATTTAGAAACTATTTATGATTCACCACGAACTGAGTAATTAGACGAACAAGTAATTTATTTGCACGTTAAATGGTATTACATTCTTTTTTCTCGTTAAATCCATTGCGACAGTGTACACGTTTATTATTACAAATGACAATGAATTAATATGTAGGATAAACCAACGAGGACATTTACGATCGTATGGAGAAACAAAGCAAATGAGGTTCGTTGGATTATATCGAAATATTTGAAAATGTGGCCGATAGCAATCATATCATTAGTGAAGCTTTTGCCTCACAGACCTTCGATGATATCATATTAAAATTAATTCTAGATATTAAAAAAGTCTGACTTTTTAAATACGAGTATAACTACGTATCTGTTTTCGAATATCTACAGTCTGAACTTGTTTAATCCTCATGGGCTCACTTTAGTGAGTACAGGCTTGGAAATCCCGAGGTACCTGATGCTGGACCATGCCTTACTTCATGTAATATACATCCGTTACATTATCTGTAGACTGGTCCTCTCTCCTTCTTTCTTTGCTTCTTTCTTCTCTACTTGCTCCTTATTCCCAGTGCTATTAGAGTATTCGAGGGCTAGGGTGAATCTGTCCTATCTTGCTATGTCAATTCTCCTATTGCAGCCACTAAAGGGGGGGGGGGAGCTAGCCCCAATAGGTGCCGGTCCCAAGCCCGGATAAATGGCGAGTGTTGACGTCAGGAAAGGCATCCGGTCATACAACTTCACTGCCAGCTCTAGCTATGATCAAACGAGTCGAAAAGGAAGTGACACAAGGGCTACGGCGTATTCCTTAAGCGGCGCGCATCCAGATCGCCCTACAGCTGCGAGAAGTGGACGAGGGCTACCGCATCAAGGGCGGGTGCGGTTAAAGAAGCGAGGCCAGCAGGTGGAGGGAATGTTGCGAGTGGGAATGTTGAATGTTGGAAGCATGACTGGAAGGGGAAGAGAGGTTGGGTTAGTAATGATGAGGAAGTTGGACATTTTATGCGTGCAGGAGACAAGATAGAAGGGGGAAAGGCGAAGGAACTAGGAGACAGGTATAAATTGTTCTACTCTGGAGCGAATAAAGAGGGAAGAAAAATGGTGTCGGAATTGTGGTGTGTGGCAGAATGAAGGGAGAAGTATTGGAAGCGGGCAGCAGGAACGACAGGATCATGTGAATGAAACTGGGTCTTGGAGAAGAACAACTGGTCGTCTGTGCATATGCCCCACAAGTTGACTGTACAGAAGAAGAGAAGGATGAATTCTGGAACGCGCTAGATGAAGAAATGTGGGAACTGGAAGAAAACGAGATGGTGATTGTCGGAGGAGACTTGCACGGACGCATAGGGAGACAGAATAAGGACTGTGAAAGGGTGCATATCTGACGGATTAGAATGTTTAATCGTTATGTCTGTACATTTATATATCTATAATGGGCGAAAAAGAAGAGTACGAGTTTCTGCGAACCTTATGAATACTGAAACAACATCTCGACTGTGTCACTGGTCAACATCACCGTCGACATGAAAAAACTCACTCAGCTATCAGATATAATATACTCACTTGACAGCCCCAGAATTGTCTTTAATTCTCTAAACATTGATTGGGTAGAAGCGAAATAGCATGATAAGAAAGAAGAGGACTTTATTGAATTGCTGCGAGACAAATTACTGAAGCAGCACGTGAAAGATGAAACTCAAGATCAAAGACAGTTGGATTTTCCTAAATGTCAGATGAGGTCTCAGTAAAGAACATGGATGTTTTACCACCAGTTGGTTACAGTGATCATGCTGTGCTTTCTTGAGAAGTATCTAATTGTATAGAAGTACCAATTAGTACAGGTTGTATGTTGAACTACTTTGCTAGAAATTATGATCAACTTAGGAGAATGCTATCTCTGATGTCATGGTAGTAGTTACTGAATAGGGAAATGCCAGCAATGCATAGGGATCTTTTAAAAGTTCTAAAAAGAGTGGTTTGTGAATTGATTGAAATGGATGTGCACACTATTAACCATTCCGAACTACATAATTTAAGGGAATCGCATATACTGTCTTTTTAACCAAAATGTACCGACATTAAGAGTTACGATACACACACACAATTTTTACAGTTCGGATCGTCCGACATACTCATAAATATACCAACAACACTATCGATATTTACTCTGTTGTTCAAAGTATGAAGGTAAGAATTTTAAGAATTATTCAGGTTAATTTTACCGCTAAATTGGAGGCAAGTTAAATTAGATTTTACTATTTAATATTTAAGCATGCCTTGCCATAGTTTAATGCTTTGATAGTAAATACATGTAATATATATGTATATACGTATGTATGGCAAAATAAAGTTAAAAATGAAATTAAAAGATAACCACTGGTCTTTAATATAAAAAAAAAGGAACAAACAGTAACCAAGAAATTAACACACATCGTAGATTGCCTTATGACCAACCTAATCAATCCAAAGGTAAGAAAAACCAGATTACGTCTCTGTTAGATTGATCCTTCTGACTTTCGTTTGGAGACGTAACTTTGCATGTTCATTTAACTAAGTAGTCTTTTTAACCGAGGTAAAGAAATGAGGAAATCATTGAAGTGAACTAACAGAATGGAATGCCATGCCATTCAAAATATAAATTAAATATATTAATTAGACTGGACCTATTCATTTCTGTTCATTTTCATTAATATTTCAATTTACAGGATCCCTATGAAAAATTCAAGTAGAAGAAACCCTCTTAAAAATATTCAGCTCTTCACAGATTTTTGTTTCTTCCAAGATTTGTAATAATATAAAAAAGTATTGCTCTGCAAAATATTCAAAACCAGACATGTAGTCATATTTCTATTTATAGGTCAGGCGTATTCATTTTCCAGAATTCATTTTATTATGAGTTCATTGAAGATCTATGATTCAAAACCTTCACTAATGATATGATTGTTATCAGCCTCACTTTTTAAATATTTCGATATAATCAAACTATCTTAGTTTTCATTGTTTCTCCACCCAATCGTATATGCCGACGAAGTTTTATTATACAAGCTAATCTATGTTATTAGTAAAGTTAAGAGCGTATACTGTCACTGTGCGTTTAGAGAAAACAGGATGCAATACCATTTACGGTGCAAGTGAAGTACCCGTTCATCTACTGAATCTAATTGTGCTAAATCATAAGTATTTTTTAAATATTCTCTAATAGTCAAGAGAAAGTATATTTTTCACAGCTACGTTAAGGTCTCTATATCATGTACAAAACTTCAAACTGTGTGCTGATTGCTCTCCATTTTCATGTTATGCAAATCAGAAGACTTTATTAATCACCTTCAGTATATTAAATGCACGCAGCAAGTGAATCCTATGTTATGAGTTAATCGAATATTAAATTACATTGCAATATTTATAGTCACAGAAGCGAAGGTTTTCCTAATTATCTACAAAAATAGTTCAAAACAATATGTTCCTTCCCGTTACGAAGTTAATTAAACCACAATATTTGCTATAGGAGAAAATCTACTAGCATTTATTAGAGTTATATAGACGATTTTATAAAGCTTTTTACAACCTTCATCAGGTATCCACTAAAGGCAGAAAATAATAATAAAAATTGAAGTTTCTAAAAAAACTGAGAATCACAGGTAAAAATGTGCTAGTGCATATTGATTGCGAGGACTGACGCTAATCAGCTGTCGTGGCTAGCCAGATATATTTCGTGACGTGGTAACACCATCAACGTTCTAGTTACGAAAGTAATAGAAACGGTGGGTTTCGGTATACCGAGATGGGTAGCAACATCAGGGACAGAAAGACCGCTATTGTTACATCCAATTACCATTCCCTGTTGGAAGTCTGTTAGTCAAGCTGGCCTCTTGACATCGAGTACAATAAAAAACACACGGCATAACCTATCTTTTAATTACCAGAATTGCCCAGACATTTCTTGAATATCTGCATGTGGCTGGATCCGTATTCTGTAAGACATTCAATGTGTCCAAATACTTTTGTCAACATAGTGTATGTTAAAGACGGTTCCACATATATATATATACTTGAAAGAAGTCATAAATTTCTTCGCTTTCAGGAAATTATTCGGACTTGGCTTTATCTAACCAAAAGGCCTCATCGTTAGTGAATGAACAATTGAGGCAATTTAAAAAGCATCAAAGGTTCAGGGATAATAATTTTGAGTAAACAGATTTTGGGAAGTTCATGACAACCAAATGTCTGTCAAAACTTTACATTTTCCAGAATTCATTCAGTTTTTATTTCCTTGTATTTAAAAGTATGTATAAATTGTCGTGATTGCTACAAAACTCAATTATACGAACTGAACGTTGAGAACTGTAGTCTCTTCCAAATTGATCTCAATGATTATTTTAAGAAATATGTAAAATACTTTGTATATACATATACATAATTCCAAAAAAACTAACTTCTATTCAACAAAAAACTCATACTATTCAACATTAACCGTAGTTATATAAGGACGAATTTCGCTCACACAGTTCCTTCCTGTTCAAAATGGCAACTAACAAAACAAACAAAAAGAACATGATATTCATACTGGACTGTGATTGCTGGGCCATCTTCTGCACAGGTGTTTTGAATATTTTCCTTTTGAATATTTGAATATTTATTTTAAAAAGTAAAAACAGTAATATGAGTAAGATATTGGCATAAACAGTGAAAACTATTTCAGTTACATATTGAATCCATTTATTTTAAATCCAATACGGTATTGGTAATTTACAAACAATCCTGCTTGTAATTGGCTTTTTACTGGAACATACATTTTCTATGCTGTCAAATTTGAAAACTAAAAATTACAGTTTTATTACTAGTACCGCTACCCACTCCCCGCCAACACCTCCCCTACCCCCACAGACGACCAGCTATTAAAATGGGAAAAATTTCTTTATTAATTTGCAGCATGTTACATAATTTGGTTGGAATTTACTAAAAAGAAGTAAAATAATTTTGATACTCGTTAAAAAAAAGAAAAAAAAGGGAAGAAAAAGAAAGAAAAAAGTTTTGGAGTCCGCTTTGCATTGTATTGTCTAATGACAATGGTAACAATGGATGAGTAAAAAGACATTACAATTTAAGATAGCGGAATTTTGGATAATACGGAATACGATTTTGATTTTCAAGATAAAATGAAAATTGTTAGTTATAGTCCAGAATGTTTTATCTTACGAATTTCCTTTCTTGTTTCTTGTTTAATATAATGAGTGTCTACTTCTGTATTTGACAAAGGATTGAAAAATGTTGAGACTTCACCAATCGAAAAAAAACTTCTGTTTAGGAGTGCCCTTTGTTCACAATGTCATTGGCTTTTTACTCAAACCTTACGGCATTACTGATGTGTTATAAAAACAGATATATGAAGAATAATATAGGAGGAAGATTCGAACATACCTTCGGACAAACCTTACAAATTTCCTTCCTTGTTTCGTGTTCAATATAATGAGTGTATTTTTGTATTTAGCAAAAAAATTGAAAAATATTCAGGCCGTACCGAGGGAGAAAAAAACCTTCCTACATTATCATTCTAACAATACCACCAACATAATATTCATTAATTTAAGTCATTATTAAAGTGAGAAGAGCAGAAATTACATCTCACTGAAAAACACAATTCAGGAACAGGAAACGTGTTATACACAAGATGGCAGCACCTGACGAGATTATTTGTGTTGTGTACGTTTGTGCGAAAATTCTGTTGTCATTCGCCATCAAAACTAGACACACTGAAGATGTATTTGTGTTTTTTCCCAGAGAAATTAATTTTTTGTAAAGAAAACAATAAGTTTCTTTATATTCATTTATATAGGAAGTAATATTCTAGTCTTAAATTTAACTAAATTACAACACTACATTCCACTAAGATAGTGGGGTTGTGCAAAATTACAGGTGTTTGGCAGCATTTTTTCCTTCGGTTAGCTGATATTTTCTCAACTGCAACTTTTATACCAAAAATAAAAAGAAAATAAAAATGACATTTATCTGTCTTGTTATATCATGACATTTTACGCAAATTTTACAAAACCTTTCAATTTATAACTGTCAGAATATTCTCTACAACCCTTCAAGATACATATCAACAATCTAATGATAGTGTTAAAACTTATCTTCACGGGTCTTTTTTTTTTTTTAATTATTCAAGCCTGCAAACAAGACATGATTTTTCTTCTTTCGACGGAATCTCAGTTTTAATATTTTTATAAAAAAATATCCCAATATCTATGCATTAATATGCAAGATTTCATGTCATCACCTTTCTGTTGATTTAATGTGCAAAAAATTCGTTTATTATTTAGCACGTTTGATATGAAAAACAACAGATCCTCGACATATTCTCAAAAAATATTCATAAGAGATATTTTCTTTCGATTCCTTCTTAAAATATGGTTATACTTTGTGAAGCAATAAAAAATAGAGATAAAACTGCATGATTATGCTAAGCAATATGACATAATGAGATATTCTTATATTCATATGTATTACTTTTCCTATGAAATAATATTGTTTGGAACAGCTTCCTTGTAGCACTGTTGAACTAAGAAATCCTTTTGACCTCAAGGTAAGCAAAACTAATGACAAACGTTGCAAAACTTTAAGAATTGTTAGCACAAGAAATCTTTCCCAGATTTCGAAATTTGTGAGTTTCAGAAGAATTTTCAATGAAACGAATATTTGCAAAAATTTCAAATAAAGTTGTGTAAATAAATATCTCATTTCGACGTAGCAGAATAATCCAATCTTTGTATTTTATGAAGATGTTTTAAACAATACAGAATTAGGTTCATACTGGATATTCTCGGGTTAGTGTGTGTAATGCTAATAGGATTTATTGTTCTAATGTGTACGGAGTTCTGATGAATGTACAAATAAGATATTATAATTATTACTTTTCTGATACTTTTATTACAAATTGCAAAAGGCATTCATTTTATTTTATTTTAATGTACTTAATTATAGTAATTGTAATAGAAAATGCATTACATTAGCTAAATATTTGTCATTTTGTTCGCATCGTTCGAAGCCGATGTATCTCTTATGTGAAGATAAGTATATAATTAGATTACGATTTTTATTATTGATTTATTCATTTTATATTATTTCATTTTTAACTTTCTTTATTTGTTTATTTTTGAATGTGACTATTTCAATGTTAGGCATTTGATAGTTCAGTATAGGGACCACAAAGCTCTCTTTAGTGTAGCATATGAAGTTAGGTTCTTTATATTTTATGGAAGGTTATTTAATAAGTGTGGTATTTAGAACTGACGGATTGCTTATCCATGTGCATTGTGATAATCAGTTGTAATGCATGTTATACGCTGAGTTCTTAATTAATATGAAATTTTTAATGTTATTCGGTATTTATGGAAAAGTCGTGTCTTCGCATGATAGTGGAATGGCTAAGATTTGGTATAGTCAGAAGGCGATTGCTGGTATGTGTTAAAATACGCAAGACCTGTTTTAACCATCAGCCTATTTTCGAATGTGTTTCGTTTTTTCATTAAGTATTCCGATGTAGAACCTTTGCAAGATATTCCGCATCTCATTATAGATTCCCTTACTCACCTAGAGATTTGTTGACGATTTACGTAATATTTGAAGGTAATATGTCTTGTACGTAATGCATTTTCCACAAACATATGTGCAGTTTATTGTGAATATAATTTATGTGTGTGTGTTCCATCGCATAGTGTAATCAAAATGCAGGCCTAAGTATTTGATATTTGTAACATCCTGGATTGTTGGGCAAGGACAAGTTTTAGTGTTTTCTTCAGACAATGTGGGATATCACATTTATTGAAATGTGCAGAGATCTATAGTTATCTGCGGATTTCTAAATATGATAAGTTGGGATTTATTGCAGTTTACCACCACAGAATTGCTCATGAGCCAATAAGTGATTATGCGGAAGTCTGATTGTAAATGTCGTTAACCTGTTGATAGATCTTTGTGTATGGATATGAGAATTGTGTCATCTGCGTACCTGCAGATGTGCTTGTATATTCTAGATTGGATAGATCGTTTACGAATACAATCATCCCGCAACTTACGTCCGTTCGAGTTACGTCTTTTCGAAGATACATCCGTGATTCGATAATGGAATAACATTTACATCAAATTACATCATTACTAACTTCCTATCTACAATTTTCCTCCAAATCAGTCTGTTACTTGTCAAGACTCCAACATTATCAGATCTTATATTTCTATCGTCTAAGGCACTTTGTACCGTATCAATCCACCTATATCTTGGTCTTCCTCTGGGTCGTTTTCCTGCCAACCTGGCAGAGAACACTAGTTTTGCTAATCTTTCCTCTTTCATTCTATTTAAGTGACCATACCATCTGAGATTAGCTCTGCTAACGCATTCCTGGATGCTGACAATGTCAAGTTCTTTCCTAATATCGTCATTTTTAATATGATATTGCCATTGATGCCATCTGTTCACGCCTCTAATCTTTCTCAGAACTCTCATATCTGCGGTCTCTAGTCTTTGGTCAAGTGTTTTACTTCTGACCCAGCTCTCAGATCCATAAGTTAAAATTGGTTTGAACACAGTCTTATATACAGCTAATTTAGTGTTCTGACTAATTTCTTTCTTATTCCATATGAATTTATTTAATTGACTTCCCACGATACCAGCTTTGCTGATTCTGTTGTGTATTTCTATATTTAGTTTACCATCTTCAGTAAAAATTGTGCCTAAATAGCTGAAATGTTTTACTGGTTCCACAGGTTCTCCATTCACAACACAGTTGACATTTTCAATGATTCTGCCTATTTTCATTGTTTTTGTCTTTTTATTGCTGACCTTCATACCAAATCTATTACAACAGCTATTCAATTTAGTCAGAGAATCTTGCAGACTTGTAGCAGATTTATTTAGAAGTATAACATCATCTGCATAAAGCAAAGAGCTGACATTAACATCTCCAATTTTGATATCAGGTTTAATACCACATTCCTTCATAATGTGATCCATATAGATAATGAATAACAGAGGGGATAATGTACATCCTTGTCTCACACCAGATTTAATATTAAACCATCTTCCTGTACCTCTTTCAATTCTAACTGCTGACTCACAACTCAAATAAAGACTAAGTATTGCTTGATATAATGCCCCATTGACACCATATAACTGCAGCGTATTGAATAGCTTCTCTCTTGGCACCTTGTCATACGCCTTTTCCAAATCGACAAAACTTAAATACAGATCTTTGTTATATTCCCATGCTTTCTCGACTATTTGTCGTAAAGTGAAGATCTGATCCTGACAGCCTCCATTTGGCCTGAATCCAGCTTGTTCTTCACCAAGCTTTTCTTCCACAATTCTTCTCAACCGTTTCTCAAGTATACTTGCATAGATCTTGCCAGGAACACTCAGTAGGGAAATACCTCTGTAATTCTCACATTCAGTTTTATTTCCCTTTTTATATGTGGGTACTATGAGAGCTCTACTCCAATCATCGGGAATTCGTCCCTCTGTCCAGGCTTTCTGAACTATGCAGTGCAGCCACTGTAAGACTCTTATACCACCATACTTCAGCATTTCTGGTCGAATATCATCTACTCCTGCTGCCTTTCCATATTTCAAGCCTTTGATAGCTTTTTCTACTTCAAGTATGGATATGTATTCCTGACTGCATGCCTGATCAGTGTTTTTTATCACTGTGCTGTCATCACTGCTTGTTTCATTTAGCAGTTTTTCAAAGTAATTACTCCATACTTCAAGGATATCTTTTTCTCCTGTATTCATTTCACCTTTATCATCTCTAATTCCTTTTACAGCACTCTTTCCTCCATTCCTAAGCTTCTTCAACAACCTCCAGAATATGTTGCCACCTTCTTGATATTTATTTTCTATATTCTTGCCAACGTCCTCCCATGACTTTTGTTTAGCTAGTTTTACACACCGTTTAGCTTTCTTACATTTGTCTCTGTATTCTGTAAGAGTAAATCTGACTTATTTGCCAGGAACTTTTGATATGCTTTCTTCTTTTCCTTCACTGCCTCTTTAACTTCCTGTGTCCACCAGGGAGTTCTGATTTTTTTATCCTTGCACACAACCTCACCACATGCCTCTCTGGCAGAATCAATCAATGTTTCCTTCAGAGTTTGCCACTGAATCTCCAAGGTTTGATTCCTCTTCTCAAACTCTTTCATTTTCTTTTCAGTAATATTGCTGTATTTTAGTCTACAGTTCACATCTGAGAGCTGCTCAACTTTTTTTCGCTTTAAAACTTTCTTACATGTTATTCTTTTCAATATGAAATTCAATTTTATCCTGCTAAAGACTAAATAGTGATCACATCAAATTTCAAATCCTCTGTACACTCTGGTGTCCTGCACCAGGGAGAAAACATCACTATCAACAATAACATAGTCAATGAGACTTTTCTTATTCCTAGCCTCTTCTCTCCATGTGAATTTGTGCACATTTTTATGTTGGAAAATGGTGTTAGTAATAACCAGTCCATGTCCTGAGCAGAAATCCAACAGATATTTGCCATTATTATTAGCTTTGCTCTTTTCTCCAAATTTTCCCAAAATATTTTTGTATGTCTCACAATCATTTCCTACTCTACTCTTTAGATCCCCAACAAGGACCAACTTTTCCTTTTTCATTGTGTCAGTTGCTTTTTCTAAAGCCTCAAAAAATTCCTCCACTTCTACCTTAGTAGAACCTTCTGTGGGACCATAGGCACAAATAAGTCTCATTGTCCAGTTCCCCATTCTCATATTTGCCCACATTACTCTACTTGAGACTGACTGCCATTCAAGAAGATTAGCCTCGTATTTTGTGTTGCCAAAACTTTCTGATAAATTTTATAGAGAGAAACTTCGGTTGAACCTCCGTAGTTCAGGTTGTGTAAACTAGCACTTGTGTTGGATATATAGAAATCTCCTCGTTTGCGATATGAAACCCCTCATCAAATTTTTTCATATAGTGAATTAGCAACTCTTATATAAGGATGACGCTAAGTGACAACTATTCCCCCTCACATAGCTCAGTCGATATAGACGAGGTCTTTTGGATAAAAAGAGTGGATGCGAATCAAGGAAGCGAAGAATATATATATCATTATATGTATAATAATAATATTTGTGTGTGTGTGTGTGTATATGTGTGAAAGATAGAGAGATAGAGAGAGAGAGAGAGAGAGCATTATGAAGTATGGACATTATTATGTTAATATAATCATGTAAATAATAAAAGAATTTTATTTTTATTTTGTTATTTCTTATTTGTGGGATTTTTATCAGGAAATTTAAGCCCATGTAGATTACAAACGTTAAACATCAGGATCTATGCAAATTAACTCTCTGTCTCTCTCTCTTTCACACATATACACACACACACACACAAAGAAATATTATTATTATACATATAATGATATATATATTCTTCACTTCCTTGATTCGCATCCACTCTTTTTAGCCAAAAGACCTCGTCTATATCGACTGAGCTATGTGAGGGGGAATAGTTGTCACTTAGCGTCATCCTTATATAAGAGTTGCTAATTCACTATATGAAAAAATTTGATGAGGGGTTTCATATCACAAACGAGGAGATTTCTATATATCCAACACAAGTGCTAGTTTACACAACCTGAACTACGGAGGTTCAACCGAAGTTTCTCTCTATAAAATTTATCAGAAAGACAAATTTATATACAAAATACAAAAATTAAATCAATAACTTGAATTAGCTCATAATCAGCATTTATCAATTTTGTTTTTTTTTGTAAAAATTCGGATGGTTTTAAATCTCTAACTTAAACATTTAAAATACTTTAAACATATTTGTAATGTTAAAATGAAGTGATTTGCATTTTAAATTGTCCATTTGTGGATATTGTTCACCATCGCATTTATCGATATTTCATAAACATTTGTTCATTTAAGTGTGATATTAAATTTATATAAGCTACAATTTTAATAAACTCTTGGAATCGCTTTCCGAAAACCCTTCCTTCTCGTCTCGTTTCTCCTCGGTTATATTTAATTTTTTCTTGCCTTTCTTTGTTAATGTTATATTCGATATAAGTAGTAGGGATCCCACTAGTGACAAAATGCTTCCGGTGGGTGTGGCTTCCTGACGTCATTGTGAGTGATGCATGAGTTTGGAATGTGTTGGAATTTCCCTGTGGACATATGTGTCAATGGCTTCAGTTCTTCTGTTTTGGTTCGCATACGGGATTATGGGTGATGATAGAGATAAGGATTCATGTTGTGATTGGTGGACACTTCTGACAAGATGAAGATCAAGATAAGATAAGGAATCGTGTTGTGGGTGTGTGTTGTTTTCAGAAGTAGATAAGTGACATCATTTGCTATTTGTAAATAAGTGACGTAATTTTTATTTGTAAATAAGTGACGTTGTTGTTTTGAATGGAAAAGGGAGATATATTAGAGATAAGGAATCGTGTCGTGACTGGTTGACACTTCTGACAAGACCAAGATCAAGATAAGATAAGGAATCGTGACGTGAATGTTTGTTGTTATTGAGTTTGGAATGTTTGGAATTTCGCTGGGCCCCTTCTGTCAGTAACATCACGTGATGTTTTTGGTTCGTTTTTTGCCTTGTGGGTGATATTTAGAGTTAAGAATCGTGACGTTTTCTGTTTAGAAATTCACAGTTTCGAGCTTTTCTGAATAATTTAATTATATGGTATGTCACTCAAACATACAGGTTTTTTTCCCTTCTTCTATAGATGGTTGTACTAATTTTCCAATACATTTTGGGCTATTTATTTACTGTTAAAGGGTGGGAATTCTTAGAGAAAGTCGTGATGGCTGCCGTGTTTCGAGTTTTCTGAATAATTTATTATACTGGTGTCCCTTAAAACACACACACACACACACACACACACACACACACACACACACACACACACACCCCCACACACACACACATGAAAAGTCGCTAATGTGTCCATGTTGATACTCTAATATACCCTGTGATTATTCTTATGAAAACAAAAAAAACATTCAGTTTTAGAATTATATTTACTGAAAACATACGACCAATGATTATTGTAATACAATTATCAATTATTATGTTTAAGTTAAAAAATTCACTTACATTTCTTTCCAGAATGAGAACATCTTGGTACTATCTAAGTTTTCTGAATATTCCAAATTGTTGATTAACATATATTCACAGAACACAATTATAAGTCTGAAAATTGCAGTTCACTTTTCATTATAGGTTACTTGGCTAACATATATTCACACCACACACACACACAAAACATAGGAGTTGAAACATATTTCTGTGAATAACCAGAAAAGCTAGTGAACTACTTAATTTACTTTAGTATCCTATTGGTTCTCTGTTTTAATTCTTTCCCACGGGTGCCCAACCTTGGTGGGAAAGTCTATGCGCCGTTTTGGTTAGGGTAAGTGTTATTTCCGGTTTCGAATTCCGATTGCTGTTAGAGTATGGAATTCTGACAAGTGAAATTATTATTATTTTTTTTTATTTTTTTTCAAATTGATTGGTTATTTTCTGTATTTTACTTTTAAAGGTCATATTCTAACAGAAAAACTGAGCAGAATTAATAAATATATAAAGTATTTGAGAATTTATTTTCCAACACTGTATATTTCTCATTAAGTCTTATCTTTAAGGTATCTATCTTATCCGGTCACCTTTTGTTGTACGTAGGTGAGAAATCATGTGTTTTGTTTCGAACTCTTGGTTTCCGTTGGGAAATTACCAATATAACAATTAATTTTACCTTCGATTCCTTGTGCTCTTAACCTATTTCTGTAAGTAGAATTTATTTGTGAATTATTTTCCCACACTGTTAATTTTCATTCATTAACCTTGTTTGTAGATAATGAACAAATAAGACTTTAAATTCAAAGAATCAAAAAAAAAAAATTCTCTTGTTACTTTGTGGCATGAAATTTCACAAGGGAAAAAAAAAATGTTATCTTCCTTCTTAAATTTGTATAACACGTCTACGACACCCAATTTGTTCATTTCATTTACACATTTTATTGAACGAAATATTATTTACAAATTGTATTTACTGAATCTAACAATACAGAAAATAAATAAATTGAAAAATACATCAAAGGTTATTCCATGGTTGTGGAATTGGCATTGTATGGTTTTGACAATGTGACTCTCATCTGAAAGTTATTTTTCATTTGGTGTTTGTTTGTTGGGAATTTATTACTGTAGTAGTAAAATTAAGGGTTGCATATTTATATTTTCGAATCCAATACATATACTTCAGAGAATTATTAAAAGCACAGAATCTTTCGTTATGTTTCCAAAAGCATTTAAAAGTACACATTATGTTTTCACGTTTTGGGCATCCAATTTCATTTAAATCAAGAACAGGCCTCCCTATTAACTTCGTTAATGTTTTTGATTTTTCTCTTCCTTTGGCAAGTAATATATGATATTTACATGTTGATTCTATCATCCAATCTCTTAGTTTGTCTGAAGCTAATGAACCAATTTCCCACTTCAGCTGATGGTTATATTTTATTAACCAAGAATTCTGTTTTTTAACTCTTTCAGGTAATTCTTTCCAACTACAGGGTGATTTTGTCACTGCATATCTTACACTAATTCCATCAGAAATACAAATTTCTTTAGGAAATAAATTTGAACTCTTATTCAACAAAAAATTGTACATCAATTATCCCAATGATAACTGAAAGTTCCCATTTTTCACCCACTGTCGATTTTTCATAATCGTTTTCCTTCATTCTTCTTCTTCTTCTTCCTCTTCTTCTTCTTAGATTACTTCATATGGCACCACAAATAAATAGTTATTTATTATTATTTCACTGATTATTAGCTCTGATCGTATACTTTATTGTAACATTCGTTTACAAAATTCTAAACAATTAGAACTTTTCACAAAGAAACTTTCAAAGAATTTGTGGCTCACCCATTATTTTTGCGTTACCAAACACAAATCACAAAACAGCAGCTGCAGTGGATGAACGATTATCTTAAGTCCAAAGTCACTCGACTCTCTGGTATTTTCTTATAGTACTGTTTACACTTACCATCCCCTACCCTGACCGTTCCTTCAAAAATGAACCTTTTGCACAGATGACTCAACGACATGTTTTCACATGCTGTTGGATATACTGTTGGTGTGTTTTTATCTTACTTTGTGTATTGAAAGGTAAAATTTGTAAAATAAAAGGTAAAAGGTAAAATGAAAACTTTTTTTGAAAAAAAAAAAAAACGCATTTTTTTATTTTTTTTCCAAAAAAGTTATCATAAAAAACGCATTTTTTCCTAAAAGTTATCATAAAAAACGCGTTTTTTTAATTTTTTTTTCCCAAAAAAGTTATCAGTATCAATTGGAGTTGATATCATTAAAAGATATCTGCAAACCGTGAGCTCACTCATCTCCACAAGGCTGAGCAGACATCTTCTGGAGGAGAGGGGATGGTGAGAGACTAGGGTGATGGGATTAGGTGGGGGAGCATTGCAGGGAAGACATCTGTCACCCTCTGTGATATCACAGAATGAGAGACATATGTTCCCCAGATATATCCAAACACATAACGACATTGTTGTCATCTTTTGTTTGGCTATGGAATTGTGAGTGATGTTTTTGAGATAAGATATCTTGGAATTTTCCCAGGGTGACACATCCATTTTTGTCGTCATGGTTTATCCAACACCATGTAGAAACATGTCTGTGAATCATCTGCGCAAAAGTTCATTTTGGAAGGAACGGTCAGGGTTAAGGTTCAGGTAAACAGTACTATAAGGAGAAATAAACGAGTCAAGTGTCTTTGCAGTTACGACAATTCGTTCATCCTGTGAAGTTATCGTATTGTGTTGTGGTGATTGGTATCCAGGAAAGTAAAGTAAAGTAAAATAATGGGTGAGCCAGAAAATCATTGAAATTTTCTTTCTTCAGGAAAATAGCACGAGACAAAACTCTTCACCTAGCTCTAAAAGGATGGAAACCGATTATTATTTTAGAAGACATATATATTGTGATGTATTTATCCAGGACCACTTGGGAAAAATTATGTAGGAAGTGGTCTGATATCCTCGGCTACTTGCAAAGAAGAGTTGACTACGAAATGGATCTCAGTGAGTGTTATATTCTGAAATGCCAAGATGGGGAACTAATATTTGATGATACAGGAGCTGATGGAAGTGAGGTTTTTTCTATTAGTTGTGAAGAAGCTGAGAGATTTTCACCAAAAATGTACGACATTGATAATCATTTACTATTTTTGGAAACTGAATTACCATCTGTTCGTATAATGGGAAAGATTATCGCTAAACATTTAAATTCATCAATGGCAAAATTAGACTTTCAAGATTTTATCCAATTCGATAAAGATTCTTTATTTTGGGACATTTATGAACATTTTACAAAAACTGTTTGTGTATATTTGCATACAAAAGAATACACAGAATGTTTAGTGAGGCATGGTGTCATTTCCAGACTGACACAATATCAAACATATGGAAGTGTGGTTACCATGGTATCTGATTTAAAAATTCTTTTGCATGACCAGCTATTTTGATGTAATGTAACCAAGAAACAGTGAGTAACAAAAAATTTTATTCATTGATCTCTTTGGAAAATGTTAAGAGTCTAAACTAGATATTGTGAAATATTTTTAGGTAATTACATGTTTCAAATTTTTCTCAGTGAATATACTTGTAAATAGTATTTCAGCAAAATAAAATGTGCATTTGTAAACTTAAATGAATAAAGATGTGTGTTTTTGTTGTTGTGTTTTTCCATAGTAAATTTTTACTCAGTTATTCTGATTAGATCTTGATATTTAAATCCACAACTTTATATCTTAATGCAATTCTGTTTAATCATTTAAAAAAAATCACAACTCTGAAATTAATACCAGGACAGGAAAAAAAGTGTTGAAAACGAATATCCATGTATTGATTATTTTAGAAATTGTCTAATGCTACTTATTGACATTATTTGAGTTATCTGAAAACAAATCGTTCACATAATCGAAAATCCGAATTGTTAGAATTTGGTTATTTTACAGAGAGAGAGAGAGAGAGAGAGAGAGAGAGAGAGAGAGAAGCACCTAATAAAACCAACAAAATGTGACTTTAACTCTTCTTTAAAGTTTGGCATAGAGAAAATGTTTGTACTCTACAGATAACACATATACAAATTTTACCTTTCCCTACACAAAGTAAGATAAAAACACACCAACAGTATATCCAACAGCATGTGAAAACATGTCGTTGAGTCATCTGCACAAAAGGTTCATTTTTGAAGGAACGGTCAGGGTAGGGGATGGTAAGTGTAAACAGTACTATAAGAAAATACTAGAGAGTTGAGTGACTTTGGACTTAAGGTAATCGTTCATCTACTGCAGCTGCTGTTTTGTGATTTGTGTTTGATAATGCAAAAATAATGGGTGAGCCACAAATTCTTTGAAAGTTTCTTTGTGAAAAGTTCTAATTGTTTAGAATTTTGTAAACGAATGTTACCATAAAGTATACAATCAGAGCTAACAATCAGTGAAATAATAATAAATAACTATTTGTGGTGCCATATGAAGTAATCTAAGAAGAAGAAGAAGAAGAAGAAGAAGAAGAAGAAGAAGAAGAAGAAGAAGAAGAAGAAGAAGAATGAAGGAAAACGATTATGAAAAATCGACAGTGGGTGAAAAATATGAACTTTCAGTTATCATTGGGATAATTAATGTACAATTTTTGTTGAATAAGAGTTCAAATTTATTTCCTAAAGAAATTTGTATTTCTGATGGAATTAGTGTAAGACATGCAGTGACAAAATCATCTTGTAGTTGGAAAGAATTACCTGAAAGAGTTAAAAAACAGAATTCTTGGTTAATAAAATATAACCATCAGCTGAAGTGGGAAATTGGTTCACTAGCTTTGGACAAACTAAGAGATTGGATGATAGAATCAACATGCAAATATCATAGATTACTTGCCAAAGGAAGAGAAAAATCAAAAACATTAACGAAGTTAATAGGGAGGCCTGTTCTTGATTTAAATGAAATTGGATGCCCAAAACGTGAAAACATAACGTGTACTTTTAAATGCTTTTGGAAACATAACAAAAGATTCTGTGCTTTTAATAATTCTCTGAAGTATACGTATTGGATTCAAAGAAATAAATACACAACCCTTAATTTTACTACAGTAATAAATTCCCAACGAACGCCAAACGAAAAATTAACTTTCAGATGGGACTCACATTGTCAAAAACCATATGATGGCAATTCCATGGGTCTGGGAAGAACCTTTGATGTATTTTCAGTTTATTTATTTTTTCTGTATTGTTAGATTCAGTTAATACAATTTGTAAAAAATATATTATTCAAATAAAATGTGTAAATTTAAATGAACACTTGAGTGTCGTTGATGTGTTATATACAACTTTAAGAAGGAGAATAACAATTTTTTTCTTTTTTTTTTCCTTGTGAAATTTCATGCCACAAAGTAACCAGAGTGTTTTTTTTATTAGATATTTAAAACCAACGACACGTTACAAAACTCTTAAAAAGATTGCTGTAGAAAAACGCTGCAGAGAGTTCAAAACCTTGTTTGTCTCATATCAGTTACTTAAAATTTACTAATGCTAAAGAAAAAAAATAAAAAAAATAAATAAATTCCACTTACAGAAATAGGTTAAAAGCACAAGGAATCGAAGGTAAAATTAATAGTTATATTGGTAATTTCCAAATGGAAACCGAGAGTTCAAACCAAAACACATGATTTCTCACCTATGTACAACAAACAGCGAGAGGATAAGTAAGATATATTTAAGATAAGACTTAATGAGAAATATACAGTGTTGGAAAATAAATTCACATATACTCTATATATTTATTAATTCTGCTCAGTGATTCTGTTAGAATATGACCTTTAAAAGTAAAATACAGAAAATAACCAATCAATTTGAAAAAAAAAAAGTAATAATAATAATTTCACTTGTCAGTATTCCATACTCTAACAGCAATCAGAATTCGAAACCAGAAATAACACTTACCCTAAACAAAACAGCGCATAGACTTTCCCACCAAGGTTGGGCAACAGTGGGAAAGAATTAGTACAGAGAACCAATCGGATACTAAAGGAAATTAAGTAGTCCACTAGCTTTTCTGGTTATTTACAGAAATATCTTTCAATTCCTATGTTTTGTGTGTTTTGTAGTGTGAATATATGTTAGCCACAGTAACCTATAATGAAAAGTGAACTGCAATTTTCAAACTTGTGTTTGTGTTCTGTGAATATATGTTAATCAACAATTTGGAATATTCAGAAAACCTAGATAGTACCAATATGTTCCCATTCTGGAAAGAAATGTAAGTTTTTTTTTTTTTTAACTTGAACATAACTTGAATAACATAACATAACTTGAACAGTGATTTAACAATAATCACTCTTCGTATGTTTTTTGGTAAGCGTAATTCTAATACTGAATAGTTTTTTTTTTCCATAAGAATAATGATAGGGTATATATTAGAGTATCAACATGGACACATTAGCGAATTTTTATGTCTAATTTGTATGTGTGTGTGTGTGTGTGTGTGTGTGTGTGTGTTTAAGGGCAGGTATTTTAAGTATATAATTAATTATTCAGATAACTCGAACAGCTTATTACACTGCCGCCATCATGACTTACTCTAAGAATCCCACCGTTTAACAGGAAAGAAATACCTCAAAATGTATTGGAAAATTAGTACAACCATCTATAGAAGAAAAAAAAACTGTATGTTTGAGTGACATAGCATATAATTAATTATTCAGAAAACGTCGAAACTGTGAATATCCAAACACATAACTTCATGATTCTTATCTTATCTTGATCTTGATCTTGTCAGAAGTGTCCACCAATGACAACACGATTACTTATACACTAATATATTTCCCTTTCCATTCAAAACAATAACGTCACTTATTTACAACTAACAAATGACGTCACTTATCTACATCTCATAACAAACATTCACGTCATGATTCCTTATCTTATCTTGATCTTGATCTTGTCAGAAGTGTCCACCAATCACGACACGATTTCTTATCCACTAAAATCATCCTTTCCAGTCAAAACAATAACGTCACTTATTTACAACTAACAAACAAACCACGTGATGTCCCTGACAGACGAGGGCCCCAGCAAAATTCCAAACTCTATAATAACAAACATCCATGTCACGATTCCTTATCTTATCTTGATCTTGATCTGGTCAGAAGTGTCCCACCAATCACGACACGATTACTTATCTCTAATATATCTCCCTTTTCCATTCAAAACAACAACGTCACTTATTTACAACTAACAAATGACATTACTTATCTACATCTGAAAACAACACACACCCACAACACGATTCCTTATCTCTACCATCACCCATAATTCCATACGCGAACCAAAACACAAGAACTGACGCCAGTGACACATATGCCTACAGGCAAATTCCAAACATTCCACACCCATGAAGCCACACACACCGGAAGCATTTAGTTTAAAGTGTCCCACCAATCACAACACGAATCCTTATCTCTATCATCACCCATAATTCCATAGGCGAACCAAAAAAATCCCCCATAATGCCATACTCGAACCAAAACAGAAGAATTGAAGCCATTGACACATGTACCCACAGGGAAATTCATGACTCATGAAGCCACACCCACCGGAAGCATTTGGTCACTAGCGTCAGTCATACTACTGATATATATTTTATTCGGGTATCTTTTCACAGCGGATATGACGTCATTTGCTGAATTTTCATTTCTCTCTCTCAATGTGTGTATATGTGTGTGTGTGTGTTCGTGCGCGCGCGCGCACACGCACACACGCACAGTTCAGATGCAAACTGAACGCGAGAATTGTATTATCACAGAAATTGTATTTCTTATTATTTACAAGTCAATTAACTAATTCTTTTGCTGTGAGTAGGCTGGCATTGTATACTTATCAATTATCGCTATTTCATCTTTTAATTGACTTTAGTTATTTTGTTTAATTGACTTTAGTTAAATTACAGATCAACTTCTCTGTCAGACTATCTAATCCAACAGGAAAAAGCTCCTCATTTTGACCAAGAATGTTCATGTAGGTTTCACAACTAGGTGGTCCTTCTGGAAGAAGAAGACCTTGTGGAAACCAATTCATTACATCTATTCAAAAACTTCTATACAAGATATAGAACTCTTGTATGTGTGTGTGTGTGTGTGCGTGCGTGCGTGCATGCGAGGGTGATAATTTAGTCATTTCATAACGTTCGTTACGTTTTAAATCTACATGGGCTTAAATCTGCAGGCAAAAATCCCCATAATAATAAACAGAACATAATTTAATGTATAATATGTTGTGTGTTTTTATGTGTGTGTGTGAGAGAGAGAGAGAGAGAGAGAGAGAGAGAGAATTTAGTCAGATCCTAGTGTTTATCGTTTCTATCCTACAATGGCTTAAATTTCCAATAAATATCCCCAAAATAACAAATACGAAAATAAAAATAAATTGTTTTATTATTACATGTTTACATTAATATAGTAATGTCCGTATTTGATATTGCTACTGGCATTGTTAAATTATTATATATATATATATATATATATATATATGCGGTTATTATTTTATTATTCATATTAAATAATTACAATAAACAATATACAATATACGCACACACAAATGTGCCTAGAGAAACGTACAGGTATATAGTATTTTTTTAAGTAATACCCTATCTAATCAAAAATATCCAGACACCTACTTGAAACTGTAATCAGACATTCCCCGTGATACATCTTCCAATAGTGGACATTAATAATACGTAGTAAGATCAAACTTTGCTTCTATGACAGCTTTAATTCTGTAATAAATATAACAGTATTAACTTATGATTATAATACCACTTGTTATATATTTATCGTTACGATGAAAATCTTTTTGAACATGAAGAGAGGGGATTTTAGGTTATAAAGGAGAAATTTTTCTAGATGTCAATACAAAAATACTGTATTTTGTCTATACCTCCATTATAGAATTCTGTAAGTGGACCCACACTTTGCTTCTATGAGAGCTCTAACTCTGCTGGGCAGAATTTGTACCAGGTATCGGAATGTCTCTGGATGAATGGCAGCCTATTCTTCCTAAATAAGTGTAGCCAGAACAGTCCCCTGATGTGGGTTGTTGGGGTCTTTAGCGAAGTCGGCGTTCTGATTCTTCCCAAAGATGCTCTATGAGATTCAGGTCAGGGCTCTGGGATGGCCATTCCATTTCTGAATCGTTATTGTCCACAAACTATTCGCTCATAGACCTTGCTTTATGACACGTAGCATTATCATGTGATACAGACAATAGTCATCACCGAATTGATCATTTACCGTAGAGAGTACGCAACGGGTCAAAATATCCTTGTACCCTTCCGCATTTAGATTTCAGATTGGTGTTACGAGAAGACCATTTCATGAAAGTCACTCCCGCATTTTAACGCCACCTCCTAGAAATTTCGCTGTCGACACTACACACGCTTGCAGGAAACGTTCTCCAGGATTTGCACACATCCAGACCACCACCATCCGACTGCTACATGGTAAAGCGTGATTCACGATTCCAAATCACGGGTCTCCAGATGTCCACTGTCCAGTGAAGTCACTCTTTTCACCACTGCAGGCGACGCTTAGTGTTCATAGGAGAAATGTCTAGTTTATGGGCAGCTGCTCACCCACGGAAACCCATTCCTCTTAACTCTCGACGCTTAGTCATGGTGCTGGTTGGACAGTAGCACTGCCGAACTCTTGGGTGAATCTTGCATTCCATGTCCGGCGGTTTCCATGGACCACCTTCTTCACCGCTCGACGGTTCCTGTCTGTCATAAAAAGCGGCCTACAAGACCTTGGTTTTGTTGTGGTTGTTTCCTTCACGTTTCCACTTCACAATCACGTCACCAACTGTTAACTTGAGCAACATGAGGAGGGTTTTAATGTCTCTGATAGATTTCTTACTGATGTGGCAACTAATAACTACTCCACGTTCGAAGTCAGTGAGCTCCCTTATTCTGCTCGAACTTCTTATCACTGAACAAAACACATATTGCGGATAAGGCCCACAAAACACTCTTTAGGACAACAATTGAAGTTAGGTTTTCACACTCCATAGAACACTGCTTAATAGGTCATTCATTTTTTGTATGCATTTTTATAATTACTTGTTATGTATGTTATGTAGTCAAGGCTTATTTGATATGGAAATTTTAATGATATTCGGTATTTTCTAGAAACGTAGTGTGTTTATCATGATGGTAAAATGTCTAAGATTCGTTATAGCAAAACACAATTTTAAAATGATGTTATAGCGTCATACAAAAGATGTAATAATTTAATTATCGTAATAACCGTTGCCTTAGCAAATGCTCAATGCTTGCTGTAAATGTTTACTTGTGAAATATAATTATGAAGAGGTTGGAAATGCCGAGTTCATCATGTTATGTACGGTTATCCACTAGGCCAAAATACTTATTTAAAACTTCACCATTTAATGGGTGATAGACGATTTTCTAGGTCCATTTTGGAGATTAAGATCTGCTTTCCAAGTCCTGAAATATATTTAAGGATGTTTAGATTTTAATCGATAACCGTGTGCGTTAATTATATGCTATAAATTAGCATCCATTTATATGCGTTATTCACAAAAAAGAATTACCCAGCAGTAAGAATTTCTGATATAGTCTATATCAGAAGTTCTTAAATGTGAGTCACAATAATTATGATTTGTCGGGAGAAAGTTTCTGGTGTGGTTACAGTAAATATCGATAAATTAGTAAATTAAATATTTATTATAGAACTATCAAAATTATCATACAGTACAACTTTTCATTCGAACTTTCCTAATTTTCTTATTTTTATCCTCATATCTAAAGTTTGGAAACTATAAAGATTTAATTTTACAATATTAAAGACATCTTCATGTGTTAGTATTTTTCAATAAATATCTTTATTATTTCTATTTCTTAGTTTATTTAAAATACTGAAAACCTGACATTAGAGTATGAAAACGTGCTAAATTAAAAATACTGTCAGGATTTTCTATTCATTTAATCATATAAAAAATTTAAGAACCTGTGCTTTATATTGCCAGAATTAAATAAATTGTTATAATTAAAACGTATTCATCATCCCTTCCTTAATATATTTCTTATATTTAATTGTGAGTAATTTTTATATTTAATTTTTATGTGTTTGATAATTCTAATTCTCAAACACATAAAAAACGCCTCAAATCTTGAATACAATCACTTTAAGATGAAATGTTTATTTTTTAAAGATTTTGAAAAGAATTGGTTATTCTGTGGAGGGTCGCCATTAATGATCACAACAACTGTACATTTTCAGTTGGATGATCAAGGTTAGAAGTTCAGAATAATGACGTAACACTTAATTTCACGTAATTTCATATTACGCCACATTAAAACATGCTCCATGTTGTTCGGTTTAATGCAAATACAGTACAACGAATATGTACAATTCTCTTCTCTTTTACTAGTTTATGACGGGATAAACTGATGGTTTAAACATTCATTCGGAAATATACTTAAAAAATAATATGTCAATTATTTTAACAAGTAAAAGAAGAGAAGTATATAAGTATATGTTAGAATAATAGCTGATTTGAATTCATTAATAATTCCATTGTAAGAAATGCGATCCTATACTTCCATATTTTCAATCTGAAGTTATAGATTATTCGGAAATATATTATAAAAATATTAATTGCAAAACGTTTTTGACTGTTTGTTACAACAACAACAACAATAATAATAAATAGTTTTGTTATATCTGAATATAAATTAATAAACGATTCCTAAATTAAATTAATTATTTTAAATAGAATTAAACGATCTTACTAAACCTACAGAGGCATATTTCGATTTCGAAGGGTGAAGTAACAAAATTTTAAAGATGTGCAACGCGTTCTATATTTGTCTGGCAAAATATATTTTAGATGAAAACTAATTGGAAGGATATTCATTAATAAACTGGTTGATGGAACGGGGAATCTAATGATAGACCCTTATTGCGAGATTCTGGATGTCTAACTACGTATTCGTATGGTGCAACGAATAATGCGTGTGTTGTAAACTACATATGTAGACAGTTATACCATTAATCAGGATAAAAGGAATCATAATTTAATATAATGAAATGTAGCTTTGTGCCCTTACAGGTAGGTTACTTCAGTTATAAAAGATAACTACGTGGCGAAAGATAACGAAATATTTGTTTGAACAGAATATTGACCATTCGAGAAATTGCAGATGATATCCATATTTCATTCAGCTCTGTTGAACAACACATTTTCAGAAAAATCTTGAACGTGAAACGAGTGAGCGTTAAATTCCTTCCGTGAATTTTGCTAATTTCGTTGGAATAGAGAATGATGTGATTTCAGGTCAGAACATTTCCAAAATGTCATAATATTAGATGAAACTTTAATGGATGTTTTTGACATTCACACCAAGATTCACAGTTCATAAAGGAAAATATTCAAAACACCTGTGCCGAAGATGGCCCAGCAATCACAATCCAATATATGTATCATATTTTTTGTTTGTTTTTTTTTCCTTGCTATTTTGAACTGGAAGGAACTGTGTGAGCGAAATTCGTCCTTATATAACTACGGTTAACGCTGAATAGTATGAAGGAGTAGTGAAAGTTTGCCAAATGATGTGAGTCGAAAAAAGTTCGCAGAAGTGGGCGAATGGTTTCGTGATTTAAAACGACATAGCTGAGTGGCACACATCTACTCTTATTCGATAAAAAATAACATCCAGCGTATTCGTCCGTTTAACATACTGTAATTTTCGGTTATTCCACGGCTGAAATTAACGAGGAAGGGAAAGTGTTTTCCACGAATAAATTAAACACAACTCTCTTCAAAGGACTAAAGAAAGATGACTTTAAGGACTGATCAAAAATTGGCACTGTTCAAACTGTTGGACAAATGTGTGGCAAGGAGACTAATTTAAAATAGATTAATTTATATTTGTCTTTAGATTAAGTAACAGGCAACTAGCACAAAAACTTAATACTAGATGGAGAAATAAATTACAAACTTTAGGCGAACTATACTCGGTCTTGGAAATAAAATACCAATACTGTCCATGCATATATAAGATTCTTTGGTTCCTTCTGATAACATAAAAAGATTTGGATACGGCTATGGATTTGAAAATACGGTTATGGTTTGATTAAACACGAATAAGAGATAAGCGGCACTCACACCACCGTATCGCCATTTATACCCAAATTGTTAAACTCAATTTTTCATTCTTTTTTTCTGACCTAAAAAGGAAGTGATAACATCAGTGCATGATAAAGGAAAATCCGAAGAAATTAACAATACAGACCTATATCCTTGCTATCGGTAATAGTAAAAATAATTGAAAGAATAGTGAATAAAAATTTATCCACATATATAGAGATATTCAATATGATATCCAACACTCAAGACAGATTTCGTAAAAAATAAACAAATAAGTATCTTATTTGAGATCTTTTTGATATAATAAACTCATTCCTGGGAAGAAAAAAAACACTTCGTTTTGGTGTTTGTTCATGACTTCCCTTAAGCTTTTGACACCACAGAGCACACAATACTTAAAAAAATACGCAACGATAGACATAAGACCTAAACTTGTAGACTCCACATCTGGTTCAAAGACTTTCTGAAACACAGAACCAGCATCACAAAAATGAACTGTGCCTACAGCTACAGAACTGAAATTAATTGCGGCATTCCTCAAGGGTCAAGTTAATTCCGTTTCAATACATATACAGTCATCCCTCGACTTACGTGCGGGTTACATTCCATCCGGCAGGGCGTAAGTCGATACATTAAATCAATAGAGTTATAGGGGTTAAGGACTTAACCGTAATAAGTATGCTGTTATTTTAATTTTTAAACCTTAATATAAAACTGTACTGTGTGTGTTACTGCTGCTATAAAACAGAAAACAAATTACCAAAATCTTTCTCCACAATAACATCTTCATTATCTTCCCTATGTGAAATACCAGGCTGCAATTCGTCTGGTATAAGTTTTATTTTTTTGATGAAAATGACCAATGTGCTTTGCTTAATATTCTTCTTCTTTTCATCAAAAATTTGTTTTTAGCAAGCAAACGCATCATGTACTTTACTTTCTACCAATAAGTAGCGTTCGACATTGGGGTTCTTGTCTTCAGCCATTTCGAGAACTTCAGAGAACATTTCTGCAAGACACTTCACTGTGAATTGTTTAACAACCTCTTCTTGTTTCTCTTTCCCCTCTTTCTTTTCTCGTTCTTCCTCTTCTACAATACCGTGTTCCTCCAGTTCCACATATTCTTTGTTGGTCAACTCTTCAGTTGGGCTTTCTGTGAGTTGAATTATGTCGTCATCATTCACTTCGAGATTCAGATTCTTTGCTAGGCCCAGTATTTCTTCACTCAGTTTAGAAAGGACTTCATTTTTTTCAAAACTTCCGAAATCGTGCACAAACCTTTTGAATTTATTTTTCCGTATGCCACTCATACACTGGGAGGTCCCTTCGTCCCAAGCCTCAGCAATATTTTTAATAGCATGACAAATATTGAATACCTTCCAGAAATGTATGAAAGTCTGATAATTTCCTCCAACGTTCTCCGTAGATAATAAGCCTTTAGCACTGCAAGAACTCCCTAATCTATCGGTTGAATGAATAAAATGAATCATTTCAAGATCAAGTCATGGAGAAACATGACTTGATCTTGAAATGAAGTTCACTCATGTAAGGTGGATGACGTGGAGCATTATCTAGAATTAATAAACTTTTCATTTCTACAATTGCATTCACACAATAGCTTTCCATTTCACTCATATAACAGTTGATTAACGCAATCAAACAATTCTTGAGTCATCCATGACTTCTTATTGCTCCGATAAGGCTCGCGGATTCTCACTGTGCCATATCATAAATGGTTTCAGTTTATATCCAGCCACATAACTTCCTAACAGAATCGTAATATGGACTTTATCAGCTTTGAAACCAGGCAGGAGTTTAGATTTTTGCAGACCAATGTTCACCCGTGCATTTTTTTCTAAAACAAGTCAGTCTCATCATAAGGGGTACGCGCTTTTGGTTCAGGTCCTCTATCCATGATGCAAGTATCTTTTCCATATCACCGATAGGATCTTGTCGTTGCTTTTTCACTATCGTCGATATAATGGAAGCAGATCCTTTCATATCCTCTACTATTTTATCCTTATTTTTCAAAATGGTCGTCACTGCAGAAGGAGATCATCCGAAGGCATTTTCGATTTAAATTGACAGGATTACCAGCTGCATGTTGCTTTATAACTAGCAACTTAGTTTCAAGATCAATTGCTCGCTCGCCTCTTTTTTTTGAGGTTCTTCAATAGGATTTTTGATTGGGCGTGTAGGGACCATGTTGCACACGATATCACCAAATATTTAAAGATAAATACAAAAATAACCTATTTTTCAAACACAAAATCAACACAAGAACGGTTGAAGGAATGTGTCTATTGCCGCGGGACGTTTGCCGCTGAATGCGCTTTTGCCACTGCGCATGGTGCATTTTTCCTCAACAGAAACCTTTTTACTTTATGTTTGCATCTTGTTAGAAAATATAACCGAAAATGTTATTACCTTATCAGATCACGGACGTATCTTCGAAAAGACGTAACTCGAACAGACGTAAGTCGAGGGATGATTGCACTTGTAAACGATATCCAACTACAACTATACAAGCACATTTACCAGTACGCCGATGAAACAATTCTCATATCCATACACACAAAGATCCATCAACAGGTTAACAACATTTAAAATCAGACTTCAGCTTAATCACTGATTGGCTCAAGAGCGTTGTGGTAAACTGCAATAAATCCTAATTTATCATATTTAGAAATCCACGGATAGCTATAGATCTCTCACTAAAATTTCAATAAACGTGGGATGTGACATTTCACTAAAATGTCACATCAAACATTGTCTGAAGAAAACTAAAACTTGTCCTTGCCCAACAATTTAGGATACTTAGCCATGCACACTTTGATTACACTATGTGCGATGGAGCGCGCGCGCACACACACACACACACACACACACACACACACACACACACACACACACACACACACACACACACACACACACACACACACACACACACACACACACACACACACACACACACACACACACACACACACACACACACACACAAACTATATTCACAAAAAACTGCACATATTTTTGTATAAAATGCATTACGTACGAGACATATTACCTTCAAATACTACGTAAATCATCTACAAATCCTTAGCTGAGTAAAGGAGTCTATAATGAGATACGAAATATCTTGATAATGTTCTACGTCGGAATACTTAATGAAAAAACGAAACATATTCCAAAACAAGGTGATGGTTAAAACAGGTCTTGCTTGTCAAAATAGTACTCCTCTTTCTCATCCAACATATACCAGCAATCGCCTTCTAACTATACCAAATCTTAGGCATCGCACTGTCATGCGAAGACATGACTTTTCCATAAATACCGAATAATATGAAAATTTCATATTAATTAAGAACTCAGCGTATAAAATGCATTACAACTGATTATCATAATGCACCTGGATAAGCATCCCGTCAGTTCTAAATACTGCACTTATTAAATAACCTTCCATAAAATATAAAGAACCTAACTTCATATGCTGTCCTAAAGAGAGCTTTGTGGTTCCTATACTGAACACTCGGCACTATCAATGCCTGACATTAAAGTAGTCACATTCAAAAATAAACAAATACATACATACATCTTCAAGGCCCACTCTTCCTAATTGGGTTGTGGGGGAAACAGCTGCAAGAGGAACTTCCAATGGTCACGATCCTCTGCCACCAAGCGCAGGTGTTCTGGTGGAATTCCCAAACATGTAAATAAACAAATAAAGAAAGTAAAAAGTAAAATAATATAAAATGAATAAATCAATAATAAAAATCGTAATCTAATTATATACTTATCTTTACATAAGGGATACATCGGCTTCGAAAGATGTGAACAAAATGACAAATATTCAGCATATAATGAACTTTCTATTACAATTACTATAATTATGTATATTAAAAGAAAATAAAATGAATGACCTTTGCAATTTGTAATAAAAGTATCAGAAAGGTAATAATTATAATATCTTATTTGCACATTCATCGGATCTCCGTACACATGAGAACAATAAATCCTATTAGCATTATACATATTAACCAAAGGATATCCAGTATGAATCTATTAGTAGGCAAATTCTTAATTGTTTAAAACAACATAAAATCCAAATATTGGATTATTCTGCTGATCGAATTCGGAGGGAATAAGATGTTTACTAACACAACTTCATTTGGAATTTTTGCAAATATTCCTTTCATTGAAAATTATTCTGAAACTCACGAATTCCCCAATCTATGGGAAAGAATCATTGTGCTAACAATTCTTCTATAGTTGTGCAATTTTAGTCATTAGTGTTCCAAATAATATTATTCATAGGAAAAGTAATACAGTACATATGAAAATCTCATTATGTCATATTGCTTAGCATAATCATGCAGTTTATCTCAGTGTTTTTGCTTCACAAAGGTTAACCATATTTTAAGAAGGAATCTGAAGAAAATATCTCTTGTGAATATTTTTCGAGAATATGTCGAGGACCTGTTGTTCTTCATATCAACCGTGCCAAGTGATAAACGAATTTTTTGCACATTAAATCAACAGAAAGGTGGCGACGTGTGTTGCAGCCAGGCATGAGTAATTAAAAAAAAAAAAAAAAAGACACTCGAAGATAAGTTTTATCACTATCATCAAATTCTTAAACGTTTGTAGAGGATATTCTGACAGTTATAAATTGAAAGGTTTTGTAAAAGTTTGCACAAAATGCCATGATACAACAAGACAGATAAATTTTATTTTTGTTGTATTTTTTAATTTCTTTTTTTTTTGGTATAAAAGTTGACGTTTGGGAAAATACCAGCTAACCGAAGGAAAAAATGCTGACGAATACCTGTAATTTTGCACACCCCACTCTTTTAGTGGAATGTAGTGTTGTAATTTAGTTAAATTTAACACTAGAATATTACTTCCTCTATAAAGGAATATAAGGAAACTTATTGTTTTCTTTACAAAAAATTAAATTATCTTGGCAAAAACACAAATCCATCTTTAATGCGTTTAGTTTTGATGGCGAATGACAACAGAATTTTCGCACAAACGTACACAACATACAAATAATCTCATCAGGTGCCATCTTGTATATAATAAGTAAAACACTTTTTCTGTTCCTGAATTTTGTTTTTCAGCGAGATGTAATTTCTGTTCTTCTTACTTTAATAATGATTTATATTATTGAATAATATGTTGGTGGTATTGTTAGAAGGATAATGTAGGAAGGTTTTCCCCCCCTTAGTACGGCCTGAATGTTTTTAAATTTTTTGAAATCACGACAATACAAAATACAAAAATACACTCATTATATTAAACAAAAAACAAGGAACAAAATTTGTAAGGTTTGTCCGAAGGTATGTTTGAAATTTTCCTCCTGTATTATTCTTCATATATCGGTTTTTATAACACATCAGGAATGCCGTAAGGTTTGAGTAAAGAGCCAATGACATTGTGAACAACGGGCACTCCTAAACGGAAGTTTTTTTCGATTGGTGAGGCCTCAACATTTTTCAATCCTTTGTCAAATACAGAAGTATACACTCATTATATTAAACAAGAAACAAGAAAGGAAATTCGTAAGGTAAAACATTCTGGACAAGATATACCTTTAACAATTTTCATTTTATTTTGAAAAACAAAATCATAATGCGTGTTACCCAAAATTCCGCACACTAAATTGAACAAACGTCCCGTGGATAACATATTGTCTTCTTTATCATCCATTGTTACCATTGTCATTAGACAATACAATGCAAAGAGGCTCCAAATATTTTTTCTTTCTTTTTCTTCCCTTTTTTACTTCTTTTTATTAACGAGTATCAAAATTATTTTGCTTCTTTTTAGTAAATTCCAACCAAATTATGTAATTTGCTGCAAATTAATAAAGAAATTTACCCTATTTTAATAGCTGGTCGTGTGTGGGGGTAGAGGAGGTGTTGGCGGGGAGTGGGTAGCGGTACTAGTAATAAAACTATAATTTTTAGATTTCAAATTTGACAGCATAGAAAATGTGTGTTCCAGTAAAAAGCAAATTACAAGCAGGATTGTTTGTTAATTACCAATACCGTATTTGATTTAAAATAAATGGATTCAATATGTAACTGAAATAGTTTTCACTGTTTATGCCAATTTCTTACTCTTATTACTGTTTTTACTTTTTAAAATATTTCTACTGTGCAGATGAGCGCTTCGCTACAACTAAAGGCTGTAGTTCCTTTATTCTCCACTGTCTTTATCGATGGGTTATCAGTGTGACATTAAATATTTAGAGGAGACGAATATAATAGCATGCAGTAGCTTTTCATGTCGATGATGTCAACTGGTTTTATTTCAAAATTAAGATGATCTAGTTTTGACGATGATGTTTTGTAAACCTGATAGCATTTTACCTTGTGACAGTGCCGGTGTTTCTGCAGGTGTGGTAACCCCACACCTGCAGAAACTATTACACTACATGCTAAAAAAGGAATTATGGGGGACATGTGGTTTTCAGAACAGGCATTCGTTTTAGAGATTTTGGAATTTCAACAATTCCACTAGTATTTATGTGGTTATCAACTACTTTACAAAAACTGGGGCTAACTTCAGACTTAAGTGATTTGATCAATCTACCATAAGAGATACATACCCTTCCTCATGTAAGTCACATATCACTTCACGAAATGCAAAACTAGGTAGTACATTCAGAACTATAGTTTCATATTTTTTCATAACCATGAGAATGGTTTCGTGAATATATTTCGCACGATGGTAGATTTGCAATCCATTGATCAAAAAATGATTATGCGTGATACTGTAGAAAGATAACAATTCTTGTATAACCAGATGTTCGTCATTTAAATACATCTTGTATTTTTATCAAATTGTTATTTTACAGCTTTCTTATCGTTTATTTTTATTTTTGTTTATTTTTGCTGGGTAATATTTGAAAACTACTATGTTCAATAGAAAATTGATCTCTACTAACAGTGCTAAAAACTCTGCGGTTAAAATAATAGTTTTCAGTTAGAAAAGAGAATTCTTGTTTCGATATATTAGTGAAAGTATCCTTTATCTTTGGCTTCTCAAGAAATAATTTAAACTGATAAACTCTTTAATAAACTCTTCAAATCATGTTACAGAGTTTGTACCACTTCTAGCATATCAATGCTTAGGGAAACGCCAAAGAAATATTAGAATTTAATCACGCATGTCTATAGGGTCGGCCAACACCCACACTAAATAGCTGACTCTCGTATTCTCGATTGCATTATGATACCTTATATATAAACTGTATGAAATATATCTGAATAATATATGAATGGATTGCAGTGCAACGCATTAAAGTAGGGTAAATTGTTTATTAATTTGCAGGCAAATTACAAAAATATGTTAAAACTTGTAAAAATGTAAAACTACTTACTAAAATATTCAGTTGTTTAAAATACTTAAATAAACTACATGTTAAAAATCTTAAGCTAAAATTCTCATTGTGGCATTTCAATATACTGAATAGGATAAGGCTCTTGAAACCCATCCCATTTTCGGAAAGGACGGACATCTTCCTCTCCTTTCAAATTTACTCGTGCATTTCAAAGTGCAGTGCATTTTTAGAAAAAAAACAAAACAAAACAAAAGCAGTAACATTAAGAATATAAATTAGAGAAAAAGAGATGCATTCTTTATTTTAAAAAAACGGAAGTTTCTTTTTTCGTATTCTGTATATGTATATACAAGGTATTTACATATTTTTTTAAATAATTATTGAGGTCAATTCGAAATAGACTACAGTTCTCAACGTTCAGTTTGTATAATTGAGTTTGGTAGCAATCATTGCAATGTATACGTACTTTTAAATACAAGGAAATAAAAACTGAATGAATCCTGGAAAATGTAAAGTTTTGACAGACGTTTGGTTGTCATGAATTTCCTGAAATCTGTTTACTCAAAATTATTATCCTTGAACTTTTGATACTTTTTTAAATTGCCTCAAGTGCTCATTCACTAACGACGAGGCCTTTTGGTTAGATAAAGCTGAGTTCGAATAATTTCCTGAAAGCGAGGAAATTTGTGAGTTCTTTCAAGTATATCTATATCTATGCAACGGTCTTTAACATACACTATGTTGACAAAAATATTTGGACACATTGCATGTCTTGTAGAATACGGATCCAACCACATGCAGATATTCAAGGAATGTCTGGGCATTTCTGGTAATAAAAAGGTAGGATATTCAGTGTGTTTTGCAGTGTACTCGATGTCAAGATGCCAGCTTGACTAACAGACTTCAAACAGGGAATGGTAATTGGATATAACAATAGCGGTCTTTTTGTCGTTGATGTTGCTACCTGTCTCGGTATACCGAAACCCACCGTTTCTATTACTTTCGTAGCTAGAACGTTGATGGTGTTACCACGTCACGAAATGGACCTGGTTAGCCACGACAGCTGATTAGAGTCAGTTCTCGCAATCAATCTGCACTAGAACTGTCCAGTTGCATGTCCAACTAGACAGTTGCATGCTTTAGGTTATCACGGCAAAGCTGATGCAAGAAAGTCCCACATCAAACCCTCAACGCCAAACGATGTTTGGACTAATGTGTTTCACACCGTTCCTGGACCGTAGATGTTGTGTGGAAAAAGTGTTCTGAGGAGGATCGACCAATCACGCTTCCAAATGTTTCACTATTATAATCAACTTTGGATCTTGAGTCGTCCTGCCGAAACTTTCCCTGGAAAGCTTTCGGCAGGACTACTGCACAATTCTAACTGTCAAAGTTTGTGGAAGCTCGGTAATGATATGGAGTGTTCCAGTTGGATGGGGTTTGGTCGATGGACTTACAGAAAACCATGACGTTTGAGGACTACCTAACATCCTGAATAACTTCATGCCTCTGACGTTGTGGAAGCATTTTGGCAATGACCGTTACATATTTCAGTATGATAATGCTCTTGCTGTTTTTGTGGAAACCAGTCGCTCCGCGACTGGTTACCACAAAACAACGTTAAAATATTGGCCTGACTATCTTATAGTACAGACCTGAACCCTATTTTTGGTATGAATTAGAACGACGAATTATTTCAACACCACAGTGGTCGTCATCAGCAATGGGGATAGCTTAGCTCAAGCAATGGATGAATATTCCTATTGCGATTGCTCAGAAATTGGTTGAAAGCATACACTGAAGCGTAGTTGCTATTAATGAGGCCAAAGGTAGTTCCACTCGGCACTAGAAATGTGATTAAAACGCATTTTACTACAATTTGTTTCTTAATACTTTTGATAATATAGGGTATGCTGAAATGAAAGTATTAATAATCTTCGTCAATATTCATTGAGGTTAATATTTTTTATACAAAATTCCTGTTTTTCACAAAATAATCCTATTATTTCAACAATACTGAATTCTTAATAATAATAAATTTATTGTTAATAATATCATATAATAATCACTGAATAATATTGACATATAAAATGTAAAAAAAAAATCCTAGGGAATGCAGTGGAAACAAAAAACTTACCCAGACAATAATGGCATCGTTACAGAAAAAAAACATCTCTGACTTAAGAGAATGAAGAACGTTATCAATATCCGAGATTGCAGACAAATGGAGACCGAAGTCAGTGAGGAAAGACAGTCTTCAGAAAATTGCATCTACCACTGCCCAAAAGACACAGGTAGATGGAATGAAAGACAAGAAGGATGAGTACCTGGTTTTCTAGTTTAAACTGCAATAAATTGATGTTGACCAGCAGCTCGTTGTGTGTTTTTTACTCTTATGGACAAGGAAAAAAATAAGGAAATCCAATTCAGTAGAACAGCGCATATATTTTAATAACGCTCATCTGGAAGTCTATTGTTTTTATGATATTGATTTTATGAGTGTCTTTTTTACCTAATAAAAAATAACTGAAAAACTATTTGCATGTGGATTTAAGGATTTAAAACTTAATCTTTAAAAGTGCAACTTGATAATTTCTAACTGCGCGTAGAAATTATCTGTCGATATACAATATATATATTCATGCCAGCTGTTAGGAATGATCAAATCGTTTTAAATCACAGCACGCGTACTTCAACTGATCCTAATAGTATCGGTTATTTACCAACTCTTCTCACGACTACATATAAGGAGAGATTCTATTCCCCCTTATACCTTCATACATACATACATACATACATACATCTTCAAGGCCCACTCTTCCTAATTTGGTTGTGGGGGCAAAAGCTGCAAGAGGAACTTCCAATGGTCACGATACTCTGCCATCAAGTTCAGGTGTTCTGGTGGGATTCCCAAACGTGTCCATCCAAGGTTTTGGATATAATCTATCCAGCGAGTCCTTGGCCTTCCACGTGGCCTCCCACCCTCTGGCTTGGCAAAGAGGGCCTGCTGAGGGAGCCTCTCTTGTGGCATTCTGACCAGGTGCCCGTACCAGAGTAACTGTGATCTCTCAACACGGAGAAGCAGCGGTTGAGTATTGAGGGTTTCCCGAATTGCAGAGCTTCTGACTCTGTCGAGTTTTGTCATCCCCGCAACCCCTCTAAGGAACCTCATTTCAGCCGCTTGGATTCGTGTCCGCATTCTTTCGGTCATTACCCAACTCTCATGACCATAGGTGAGGATAGGGACATAGACTGTATTGAAGACAGCCAGCTTTGCCTTCTGGCTTAACTCCCGCTTCAATACTACTGAACGGCTAAGCTCCCACAATATTGAGCTTGCTAACCCAATTCGAGTATCTAGCTCTACGTCCCATTTTCCATCATTCGTGAATATGGACCCAAGGTATTTAAACTTCTCCACCTGTCTCATTGAGACTCCACTTACATTTAGAGTGCACTGGTATGGTTGTCTTGAGTCCACAAATGTTTCAGTTTTGCCCACACTGATCTTCATTCCGGCGTCTGCACAAACAGCTACAAACCTATCCAGGGTCCACTGGAGGTCATCTGTGGAAGAGCTAAGCAGAACTAGTCATCTGCAAAAAGCAGACGTGCAATGCTACATTTTCCAATTCTGACACACCCACTGCCTCGGCTGTGCCTATCAATCTGGTCCATAAATATTATGAAAAGGAGGGGTGACAGAACACACCCTTGGCGGAGGCCAACGGAGACTGTGAAAGGTTCAGACTTTGTGCTGTTTACCGTGACACAAACCTCTGGGCATTCATACAGGGACTTGATGGCAGCTAATAGTTGACCATCCACTCCATACTCCTGTACTACTTCCCAAAGCTTATCCCTTGGAACCCGGTCATATGACTTCTCCAAGTTCACAAAACATGTGTAAACATTCTTGGCATATTCCCAAGATTTCTCAAAGACTTGGCTTAAAGTGAAGATTTGGTCAGTTGTGCTTCTACCAGGACGAAAGCCACATTGTTCTTCCTGGAACTTTGACTCAACTATGCTCCTGCACAGTCTTGCCAAGCACTTAGCATACACTTTCCCGGGCAGGCTGAGCAGAGAGATGACACGATAGTTACTGCAATTCTTCTGGTCTCCCTTCTTAAAGACTGGTATTATTATGCCTGTCTGCCATTGCTTTGGTGCTCGCCCAGATATCCAAGCAGCCTGACACACTCGAGTCAACCAGAGAACACCGTCTCGATTTAAGGCTTTTAGCATTTCGGGCAGAATTTCATCATCGCCAGCAGCCTTGCCCAATTTTAGCGATTTTATTGCTAAATGGACCTCTTCTGCTGTGAGACTAGTCATTGCCCCGATCTGCCCCTCTTGGATGTCCACAACTGCTCGACCATCCGGGTTAAGAAGGCTCTCAAAGTATTCCCTCCATCTGTGGAGGATATCCTTCTCGGTTGTTAAAGGTGCACCATCAGAGGCCTTAATTACCCTTGCTTTCACGATTTCCTCCCTCTAAGGCGGCGGATGGTCTGCCAGAATACTTTGTTTGCATTTGCATAGGATGAGTCTAATCTTTCTCCAAAGGATTCCCAAGCCTTCTGCTTTGCTGTCTTTACTGCCTTAGCAGCAGCTTTTCGTGCCTCAGCATACTGTAAACGCATCTCAGGTGACCTGACTCTAAGCCATGTTAGGTAGGACTCCTTTTTTGCCCGGACAGTTTTTTAGACTTCTTGGTTCCACCAAGGTGTCCTTTTCTCACTGCCTGTTGCCACGCCGAGCAGCTTTCTGCCACACCATGAGAGTGCAGAGGCAGTGATAGCTGTTCTGAACAGCTTCCATTCCTCCTCAACATCTGCAGTATGCTTGGTAATCTCTTTGAACCTGGAGGAAATGTCATCTGCAAAATTCTTCCTCACAGCCTCATTTTCCGATATCTCCCATTTCACGCGGTATAGCTGCTTAGGCCTACCAGCGTTGATGGTAGCTTCTGGTTTCTGAAGCCGTAGAGTGCATATAACAAGGTGGTAGTCAGTTGACAATTCTGCCCCTCTTCTCACACGAACGTCCAACACTGAGGAAAATAGGTCTGCTGAGACTATAAAGAAGTCAATCAGAGACCTTTGTTCTAGTGTATCCCTGTACCAGGTATACTTATGGACTTCTCGGTGCTGGAAGAAGGTATTCATTATGGACAAGCTGTTAGTACAGCAGAAGTCTAATAATTTCAACCCATTCGCGTTAAGGTCAGGGGCACCTTTCCTCCCAACCACACCTCTCCATGTCTGGTCATCTGTTCCAACATGTGCGTTGAAGTCACCTATTAGCAGGACTGATTCCATGTCTGCCACCCTGTCAAAAGCAGCATCCACTTCCTCTAGGAAGGCAGAGTATTCTGACTCCAGAATAGGTGCATAGGCACCACAGCCAAATCATGGTTTTTCATCTGAAGCCTTAATACACATACCCGTCCCCCAATGGGATCCACTCAGCAACACAGTCTGACAGCTGGGGGCTTGTGAGTATCCTACACCCGCCTGATCCCTACACTCGGGCTCACACCAGAGTAGCAGAGCTTCCACCCCTTATCCAGGTAGACAGTTCCAGAGCCTTTCTTCTTGGTTGAAGAAAGCCCGACTAAGTCTAGCCGGTAGCGCTTGGCTTCCTCAACCAGTTCCAACTCCTTCTCTGTCAGAGAGAAGATGTTCCAGTTGCCTAAAGCCATAGTCTGGTGCCGTTGTCGTTGCCATTTCCCTTATACCTTCAAATTTTTTTTTATTTATTTTTGGTTTTATAACTATTATAGTGACGTTAATTCATCTTTCATGACTAGAAATATCTATAAATCTATCTTAATAAAATATTTTCCAACTCTGTCTAGATATATGTTAAACTGAATAAATAACGCACACACTTATCTCTCAGTAAACGTATTGAATTAAATATGTATTATGTAACTAGAGTGCGGTGTGCCTCGAAACGTAGCCCAGCCATTTGCCATTAGGGTGAAATGATCTGGATTCGAATCCTGTCTAAAACACAAGAAACCTTTAATAAGGGATTGTGAATTTACTTCATCAGTAATTCCAACTATTAGTATTACTCTAATTAGGCAGGATAACTGTCATAACAAGTACTGTTTGTTATATCGATACTTACAAATCTGCTGGAAGTAATAATGTAGCATACCGCAGAATATAAACCGAAGTTTTAATTTTGGAGAGAGAGAGAGAGAGAGAGAGAGAGAGAGGGGGGTTGTTTGGTCAGTGCTGCCATCTTGCAGTGGATATTTTAATCTTAATTTCCCGTATTATCAAAAAATTATGAAAGTGAATTGTCATCGAAGTCATAGAGTGAACAATGGTTTATCGGTGCCGCCATTTTAGTCGGTTTTCAAATTTACTTTACTGTTTTATAAAAATAAATAAATAGATAAAAACTATTTCTTGCTACTCATAAAACTAACTTTGAAATATAGTTATGTTCATACATTCAGCTCACATTGTTCAGATTAAAGGCATTTCGCGACACAAGAGAAACTATTAATAAATAAATAAATAAATAAATAAATAAATAAATAAATAAAATATATATATATGCACACACACACACACACACACACACACACACACACACACACACACACACACACACACACACACACACATATATATATATATATATATATATATATATATATATATATATATATATATATATATATATATATATATATATATATCTGCCGGATTTAAGGAGACCCGTAGTGTACCTCAGGGTTAGGTCCCTGCGCCATTATTGTTCAGCCTTTACATTAATGACATCAGTCAGGGTCTAACATCAGAGGTGCAATTGTTTGCCGATGATGCGAAGATAGGAAGGGATATCAGGGATGATACTGATATTCAGCACTTACAAAATGATTTGAATTGGCTTGAAATTTGGGCAAACGAAAATGGCTATCGGTTTAATGTTAGTAGGTGTAAAGTTATGCACTTTGGCATGATTAGAGATCTAGCTGCATATTATATTGCGGAGTTATGTGACCAGAAACTGAGCAGGAAGCAAGGTGTCTTGGCGTATTAGTGGATAGGAATTTGAAGTTCACGTAGCAAAGGGTGCAAATACAACGCAGAGGATAATTGCGATGTTGAAGCGAACCTTAACATATAAGGATAATGAAGTCATTTTGCCTCTTTATAAGGCGTTGAAAAGACCACACCTGGAATATTGTGCGCAGATTTGGTCTCCTGGGTTCCAAGGCGCCCAGGAGGGGGGATTAAAAAAAGGTGTGGAAAGGGTGCAAAGAAGAGTTACAAAGAATATATTCGGATTATGGGATTTAGATTATGAGCATAGATTGCGTGTAAGATTGCACCCTCTGGAAGAAAGAGGGGTGATATATTAGAGGTCTATAAACTTTTGAATGGGTGTTACAGAATATCATCTGATGAAATTTTTCTTATATCGATGGTGGGGAGAGAACACGGTGGCATCCATGAAAGTTAAATTTATTTGCAGCCAAGAAAGGGGTAAGAACTTGGTTTTTCTCCCAGAGAGCAGTGAGTGAGTGAAATAGTTTGTTTTCAGGGAGAGTGAGTGCATCTCGTGTGAATGAATATAAGAGAAGGTATGACAGCTAGTGAGTAATTCATCGGTACCTCGATGAGTCCTTGACTTCTTTAAAATCTGAAAATAATAATAATAATAATATGTCCAAAAATGTCTAATCCTCACCTTCTCGTGGTGCACCCTGTTAGGTGCACCACGAGAAGGTGAGATGTATTCTTATTGGCTTAAACCAAAATATTAAATGATGGTACAACATGATAGAATTTCATGCCGGGTGGGGCGTCGCCCGGTTAAACAAGGCCCGCGTTGTTTTTGCCAGGGAACCAGGGAGAACACCGAAAAGTCAGCTGCTGAAACAAATCCTAAAACACACCCCAACTCAATATCACCAGAATTAAAGATCGGTACTATCAACATAATAAGCCTGAATGACAAAGAAATGGAGCTAGCTGATGAAAACGTTGGTCCTTGTTGGGGATCTAAATAGCAGACTAAGAAATGATTGTCAGACATACAAAAATATTTTGGGAAACTTTTGGAAAAAAGAGCAAAGATAATAATAATGGCAAATACTTGTTGGATTTCTTCTCAGGACATGGATTGGTTATTACTAAAACCATGTTCCAACATAAAAATGTGCACAAATTCACATGGAGGGAAGAGACAAGGAATAAGAAAGGTCTCGTTGACTATATTATTGTTGATAGTGATGTTTTCTCTCTGGTGCAGGACACCAGAGTGTACAGAGGATTTGAAATTAGAAGTGATCATAATTTAGTCTTGAACAGGATAAAATTGAATTTCATATTGAAAAGAATAACATGTAAGAAATTTTAAAACGTTTAAAAGTTGAGCAGCTCTCAGATGTGAACTTTAGACCGAAATATACAACCATTATTCAAGAAAAAATGAAAGAGTTTGAGAACAGGAATTAAACCTTGAAGATTCAGTGGTAAGCTCTGAAGGAAACATTGATTGATTCGCCAGAGAGGCATGTAGTGATGTTGTCTGCAAGGATAGAAAAATCAGAACTCCCTGCTGGACACATGAAGTTAAAGAGGCAGTGAAGGAAAAGAAGAAAACATATCAAAAGTGAATGGCAAATAAGTCAGCTTTTGCTCTTAGAGAATACAGAGTGGTATTGTAAGAAAGCTAAACACTGTGTAAAACTAGCTAAACAAACGTCATGGGAAGACTTTGGTAAGAACATAGGAAATAAATATCAAGAAGGTGGCAAGATATTGTGGAGGTTGTTGAAGAAATGGAGAAACATGTAAAAGGAATTAGAGATGATAAAGTTGATATGAAAACTGAAGAAAAAGATATCCTTGAAGTATGGAGTAATTACTTCGAAAAATTGCTAAATGAAACTAACAGTGATGAGAGCAAAGGGATACAAAACACTGACCAGACATGCAATCATGAATTCATATCCATACTTGAAGTAGAAAAAGCCATCAAAAATCTGAAATGTGGAAAGGCAGCTGGAGTAGATGATATTAGACTATGCGGAATGAAATGCTCAAGTATGGAGGTATAAATGTTTTGCAGTCACTATACTGCATAGTTCATAGGGCCTGGACAGAAGGAAGAATTCCAGATGATTGGAGTAGAGTACTCACAGTACCCATATATAAAAAGAGAAATAAATCTGATTGTGAGAATTACAGAGCTATTTCTCTACTGAGGGTTCCTCTAAGCTGTATGCCATTATACTTGAAAAACGGTTGAGACGGATTGTGGAAGAGAAGCTTGGTGAGGATTCAGGCCAAGTAGAGTTTGTCAGGATCAGATATTCACTTTACGACAAATAGTTGAAAAATCATGGGAATATAACAAAGATCTGTATTTAAGTTTTGTAGATCTGGAAAAAGCATATGACAAAGGTGCCAAGAGAGAAGCTATTCAATACGCTGCAGTTATATTGTGTCAATGGGGCATTATATCAAGCAATACTTAGTCTTTATTTGAGTTGTAAATCAGCAGTTAAGATTAAAGGAAGTACAGGAAGACGGTTTAATATTAAATCTGGTGTCAGAGAAGGATGTACATTATCACCTCTGTTATTCATTATCTATATGGATTACATTATGAAGGAAAGTGGTATTAAATCTGATATAAAAATTGGAGATGTTAATGTCAGCTCTTTGCTTTATGCGGATGATGTTATACTTCTAAATAAATCCGGTACGTCTGCAAGATTCCCTGACTAAATTGAATAGCTGTTGTAATAGATATGGTATGAAGGTCAGCAATAAAAAGACAAAGACAATGAAAATAGACAGAATCATTGAAAATGTCAACTGTGTTGTGAAAGGAGAACCCTTGGAACAAGTAAAACATTTCAGCTACTTAGGCACGATTTTTATTTAAGATGGTAAATTAAATATGGAAATTGACAAGAGAATCAACACAGCTGATATGGTAGGAAGTCAACTGAATACATTTATATGGAATAAGAGTGAAATTAGTTGGAACACTAAAGTAGCTGTATACAAGACAGTGTTGAAACCACCAATTTTATCTTATGGATCTGAGAGCTGGGTCAGAAGTAAAACACTTGAACAAAGACTAGAATCTGCAGATATGAGAGTCGTGAGAAAGATTAGGAGTGTGAACAGATGGCATCAATGGCAATATCATATTAAAAACGAGGATATTAGGAAAGAATTTGACATTGTCACATCAAGGAATGCATTAGCAGAGCTAATCTCAAGTGGTATGGTCAATTAAACAGAATGGGCGAGGAAACATTAGCCAAACAAGTGTTCTCTGCCAGGTTGGCAGGAAAAAGACCCAGAGGAAGACCAAGATATAGATGGATTGATATGGTATAAAGTGCCTTAGAAGATAGATATATAAGATCTGACAAAGATCTGACATTTTAGCTTTGACAAGTAACATATTGATTTGGCAGAAAATTGTAGGTAGGAAGTTAGTAATGATGTAAATTTTTCATGTAGTACTATCATATCCTGTACACTACGTGAGGGTAAATGTCAGGAATTTGATGATGATGGTGATGATGATGATGATGATGATAATAATATACATCAACAATATAAACCATTAACTAATAATATTAGTTACGGATACATTAAAAAAGAGACAGAAGGATTTATTCTAGCAGCTCAAGAACAGGCATTACAAATTAATGCAATCAAAGCAAAAATTTTGAACATCAATAATAACAGCGAATGCAGATTACGCGATCACAAAGATGACTGTAGAACATCTAATCAGTGCCTGCAGCAAAATAGCGCAAACTGACTGTAAATACCGCCATGATCAAGTGACCAAAATAATTCATTGGCTTGTATGCAAAAAATACGGCTTTCCTACTTCTGATAACTGGTGGCAGCATATAATAGAGACTGTATTGAAAAACGAAAAAACAGCAAAAATTCTCTTGGACTTGACTATACAAACTGATCGGCATTTGGAACACAATCGACCTGACATCAAAATTATCGAATCTCGGAAGGTTTGGATTATCGATATCGCAGCACCCAGTGATAACAACATTAACAACAAAGAACTGGAAAAAATTACTAAATATCGAGATCTGGCAATCGAAATTGGACAACTGTGGCTTAAACACACCAAAGTCATTCAACAGTTATCGACGAACTTGGTGCAACTTCAAAGAAGCTATCCAATTATTTACAACAATTAAACTTCAAAGAAGTGACCATATGACATATGACCTACAAAAAACAGCATTACTTGGAACAGTCGATATTTTACGACGCTACCTGACGGACTATTCTTAGATTCTTGGGTAGAATCTGAATTGTTCTGAATCACCAGTCAAATTTTTGTTTAAATGATATCTTGTTTTCACTGTGCATCAATTATGTGAATAAAATAATAATAATAATAAAATAATAATAATAATGTTTTGTGTATTCAGTAATTGTGTATGTATTCCCTTGCCTCTTTCTAATTTAATACTGACTTTTAACAAAATAAAAAAAGAAAATCATTCTTATATCACTTCCTGAATCACTCTTTCTATCACACTAGTAAGGGAAGGTTTTTTATTCCCGGAAGCTCCCGAAGCACGCTATTTCATACAGTTGTACAGTTTTATATTTCCGTTGCATTTAGAAACCGCAAGATGGAGCCAGGTCTCTACCGTACTCTCTTTACTCGATTCCGTGTAATATCGTTGTTACTTGGACCCGCTATCTCCGATTGCCGAAGGCTGAAGATTGACATTCCCTGTGTCTCCAAAATTAGAGATGTCGCCATTGTGATCTTCCTCCCACAACCGACGCCCAAGAAAATACAATGAATATGTGCAGTCTCCGGTATATATTTCTTTTGTTTTCTTTTGTTTCGGAGTTAAATTTAGCTGTAGCTAGTACTCACTTAGTACTAAGCGTGTGTTTTTGGTATAGTATAGTATACTTAATAGTAGGGTTTTTATTATTCTCTCATGTAGGTTAACCATACTGTGCAAATAATATTTTATATTGACAATGAATGTGATGACAATAAACTTGCATTAAATGCTACGTATTGTTTCATTCTGCGGTTTTGGAACCTCTCTTTAATCGTAGAGTACTTTATTTTCTTTTGAATATTTTTATTTTGTTCATTTCCCCAGTCTCGATGGCATAGTGCGATGTCTTTCAAACTGCAGGTCGCGACCAGTGAGGGGGCCGGGAAATCGGTTTAGCTGTTCGCTACCATCATTTCTTCAAAATGAAATATAATAGAAAATATAGAAGTGTATATGATAGATTAAGATGCTTTAACACGTTAACGCCGGTCATTGTCATATTTCGAGTTTCCCTTCCAGAGGGAACTCGATTGACGGTTAAGAATATTCCTTCAGTGTTGACCAGCACATATTTACAACGTATGATAAAATAATATGACATCATCTTTAACATAATATATACCCAAGCTAAAAAACTTTGTACGTATTACTCTCATCCTGAGGTTTTTATTTAATGAGGTCAAAGCACCGTATGGAAACTTGTTTAGGCAAAATATTTATAAGCTCTGTATTACTTCACCCTTGGCAATTTTTAGGTCTGGCTCCCACTGACGAGATCTCAATAAAGGTCGAAACTGTTATGGGTAGTGACCATTAGCTTAATGCATAGCATAATGCATTTCTGCAAGGAAATGTGCTTTGCATTAGGGGAATACTCGAAGGAAAGTGATCAGAGCTTGCTCCACCTTTACCACGAGTTACTTAGTGTTGCACTACGTGCAGCCTCAAAATTGACTTACTTGTCTGTTTCTTACTTGGGAAAAAGGATTAAAAAACCTAGCTTATAAAATTGCTTGATATCTTTAACAATATGACATCATATTTAATTAATGAAAACTTATAGTGTCCGTAGTTAGATACTAGTTTATCATTATGTATAGTAGGGATGTTTTCATTCCAGATGTCTACAACTTACGCCGGTTCTCTCTCTCTCTCTCTCTCTCTCTCTCTATCTCTCTCTCTCTGGAGCACGATATTTAATGGTACAATAATTTTTTATTTATTTTTTATTTTTTTTTAATTTGCAGTAAGTTGTCAGTTCGGGAAGAGAATATTTGTCAATCTACAGAGACGTTTTCATTCGTTTTGAAAAAAAATAAATAAATAAAATAAATAAATAAATAAATAAATAAAAATAAATAAAATAAAATAAAATAAATAAAATAAAATAAAATAAAATAAAATAAATAAAAACAATACTAATAATAGACGTAGTGAACAAAACCTTTTATTCCTATCGATAAGAGTATGTGAATATTAAGGTAAACACACCCACATTATTAAATAAAATATTTCCCAATTTCTGCTATTGCATTGCTTATTTCAATTTTTTTCCTTATGTGGTATCGATGTATTAATAATATCGTGTCTGATATTAATTTTGTTGCATTTTTGTCTTTAATTCACTATATAAAGTAAGTACAGTAATTATTCCCTGAACCGTTTTTTCAGTTTAGTATTGTTGTGTGGGTTTCAGTTCTCATCGGTTGAGGGGACAATAATAAAGTTCCTCATGACTTCTATTTATTTATAAATGGTCATAAATATTTTGCCAAGAAAAGTACGCGTAAGTTGGTTTGTAGTAATTTTCAGTAACCATAACAATATTGTACTTAATCTAGCATTGCTTTAGGCTTTCGTTCATGTAAATTCTCAAATTCTGGATAATGCATTCGATATTCTAGGGAAAGCGATGTAATTCTAGAACAACTGGGCGTTCTAGACCGAAGGGAAACTATTTAGAGAAATAGTTTCCCGTCAGTAAACCCCTCCTAATGAGGGATTTACTGACGTATTACTGCAGCCAGTTCCTCACTCCTCTGCTGCATCCCGTAAGGGCGCTATTCTTGAGTGTAAGTCCGTGTGGGTTCACGGGGCCAGTTTGCCTGCTTGCGGGATGAAAATCCCCCAAATAAACTAGGGGAAAAAACCCTACTGTCCACGCTCAAGACCGGATAACTTGGTTATGACTAAGGAAGATCCTTAAGCTCCTCACGTCATCGACGGGAATAGAACCTAGGACCGATGTTATCATTACTGTTTATTTTCATATTTCTGGCAAGCAGTATTCAGCCAGAGACGTTGTGTGTGCGGATTATGTTCTAGTTAAAGATTATTTTTTCCTGTTGCGATAATATTCATTGCTACCCATCCCTTCACCACTTTAGTTTTCTTCCAACTGGTTTTCTAGGACTACATATTTTCTTTTTTTTTTCCATCGCTTAATTAGCATACTATAATTATATTTCTTTAATTCTCACCTAATCAAATTTTTTTTATCCGAGAGTTTTCCTAAGAGTTTTAATTTCCGCAGTATTGTTTAGTTATTTGATCTCAACTCTTTTGGCTATTGTTTCCGATGCATAAGTTAAATGTAGTCTTAATATGCTTTTATATATACCGATTTATGGAAAATACTTTAATTTTTTCTTTCCCATATTTTCCCACTATATTAAGTACACTTTACACCACTTTCTTCCTATATTATTTGTTGAGTACGCACAAAAGGGATGCGCGTCACATTTAATTATTACCTCGTCGACATCAGTGACGATGAGATAAAGAATTCTTCATAGAGGATGGCTTGTAATCTTCGTTTCTGAAGCACTTAAAATACTAATACACAGCACTGGCCAAGGGAATTGTCAGTATTTGCATAAATATCAAAATCGCAATAACGTTACGACCATTGGAAACAGACCTGCAAAACGTGTGATACGTTTTGTAACAATAGGAAAATAGTGCGACCATTCTCGAATGTCATTTTAACCAGTAGAAATGACAACGTGAGGAAAAACTTAAGACTGCCTTTGATAATCTCAGCTTAATACTAATATATTAAGAGCAACAAAACATATCTTCACATAATCTCTGCGAAGTATCGCAACATTTTCCTCTCTATCTATTATTTCCCATTTAAAGGCAGTATTATTCTTTAACGTGCTTTTGTTTTATAGTAAAATCAGTCATAATTATAAACGCGCTACTTACAGTAACATCAGGTGAAAATAAGCAGACAATAAACACAATTTCGTTCCTATGAGATTAAACGAAAATCTTCTCCATCTGTATCTATCTATCTATCTATCTATCTATCTATATATATATATATATATATATATATATATATATATATATATATATATATATATATATATATATATATATATATATATATATATATATATATATATATATATATATATATACAGAGAGAGTGAGAGAGAGAATTGACAGCATTACTGTAATCTAACCTTAATTTCTAATTCATTTATAATTGCTCCGAAAAGGTACTCTGCGTTTACGTTACTCATTGCACTAACTACCTACGCCACGTTAAATAATCCCACAGTTGTGTTTTTAAATTCCGTTTGTGATGCTAACGGGGTCTACGATATTTATAAAATGTGAACAGGACATTTGTGTTACGCATACATAACTATAGCATATAGCACAAGATATATCAGGAATACTAGTTTTTGGAATGATCATCTACACATCTCAGTTCTGTTTCTGTGTGGTCAGTTCAATATCAAGGAGGTAATCTTTCAATAAACTGCACTCCTTTTAAAATACAGAGAAATGTACAGAATAATTATTTCTCTTCTAAATTCAATAAATAATATGTGTTAACTCGTTTACTTTACTTGTGTACAATAAAATACAAAAATAGAACTTAGAAATCCTGGAGTAACAGTGTCCAAAATGAAATGAAATAATACCTAAACTTAGTAAGTAATCCATAAAATAGACAGAAATAATCTTTTTACACATGATATCTGCATCTCAGCGGTTCCGACAATTACCATTGGAAAGAGATTTCAGTTGAAAGTGGATTAACGGTCTCGAACTGGGCTAGCAGGTTTTATTACCTGAAAACTCACAATTTATATCCTGGAAAACAAGCAAGTGAGCCAAGAAAGTCAGACGAACACGCGAAATAAACAGACAATATCCAGTAGAACGGGTTAGATAATCCTTATTATCTTTAAGCATTATTGTTATTATTATTATTACCTGTATGATTTTTCTGCGACATTCAGCTACATGCTGGTGAAATACGGACATCCACCTATGAGTAAGTATAGGAGATACGAGCAGAAGTATTTCAATTCGGGAATTTAATATATTAATGAAATCAGACTAAGAGATATTTTATTAATTATATATTCTTCGAAATACACGCTTTTGATGTTATATTTAGGACATTGTGAAATCACGGTCTTCTTATGTATGGCAAAACAAATAATTTTATTTTGCGTTTAATTAAATTTTATTTTGATATTTTAAATTATTATAAATACAAAATAAATCCTCTATCTCTTTGCTTTCTTCAAAGGAGTAAATAGCGTGATATGCAAATTTGGAAGAAGATGCCGCAGAACACGTAGCTCCTTACAAATATTCAAGTCGAGTGGAATTTCCACTTCCGAGGTTCCAGCCCTCGATATCAGATGACATTCCTAATCCTAAATATTCTTTATTTTTATACACTCAAGTTGATTCTATGGGTCGAATTTTCTGTACTGAGAGATAACAACAGCTCTGATTTTCTCAAAAATAAACAAATGCTATTTACTTTTTTGGCATATGAAGAAACTCTGAAATCTTCTCGTAGTCTTAAGACGTTAGCCTCAAATAGCCTGTCTGGTTCAAACAAACTAACCTCTGTAAAATTATACTTAATGCTCTGAAAGGACAGTTAATGTAATCTGCACATTTACTTTATTAATAAATTAATTAATATTGATATTATAAATAAATTAATTAATATTGATATTATAAATAAATTAATTAATATTGATATTATTAATAAATTAATTAATATTGATATTATTAATAAATTAATTAATATTGATATTATTAATAAATTAATTAATATTGATATTATTAATAATTAATTAATATTGATATTATTAATAATTAATTAATATTGATATTATTAATAATTAATTAATATTGATATTATTAATAAATCAATTAATATTAATATTATTAATAACTTAAATTATTAATAATATCGTATTATTGTCATTAAATAATATGAACACACAAAATATCTTACATGACATTATATCCATGCTGGAAATGTATTATATTCTGGGCATCGTTTATGTCTTTTAGAAACACTTAATTAGCACTTAAAGAATATTGGAAAAACGATTGAACCTGGTAGGAAATCTGAAATATCCTTGAAAGATAACAAGTCCGTTTGGTAGTGAAAAAGTTGGTTCGAAGAAACTGAAGCCATTTTGAGGCATTCACTTGAAGTTGCGTATCTTCAAATTTCAACTTTTAGGTAAAATATTTTGACGCTGGTATCACTGTTGAAATGAGAAAAATAAAATTGAGCATTATATGATTGACTGGATCTACTTATAAAATTTCTCATGAAATAATGCAATTATATATTGGCTGGATTTTACAATTGTTCGTATTTGTGAAAATACTAGATATTTGATTTTTAAAACATATATACTATAATTTTCGCAAAATATAATTCTTTCAGTTTTAGAGCTTAATTGGTTAATTATAACAGTGTAAGCTGCAGATACTTTTATTTTTGTATTATTAAAGTGTCACTGACTTGTTCAGTCGTAAGTAGAAACATATTATTAAGTCTTTTTTCCCCAGTTCTTCTAATCAAATGTGTAATTTTTGTAAACTTCAATAATTCTTCAATTTTCCAATTAAAGAGTTCTTCAATACTTCAATTGAACAATCCTTCAATAATTCTTTTGATTTGATTTCATAGGTGCAATTATAAAATTCACTCTACTACTTGGAGAGATTGAAGCTGATTTAAAGCCTTATATAAGTGATAGGGGTTCAATATATGTTCGATATACCGTTCGTTTATACAAAACCTGAAATTAAAGACATCATTAAATGTTTTCATTTCAGTGTTGCATCACTTTATCAGAGTGCACAATAAAATATTGATTATAAAAATAATATTTTAATCAAAATAATAGTAATATCAGGTAATTAAAAATATGTGCGAGAATTAAAAAAATAAGGAAACATATTTATTTTAAACGAGTAAATATTTAAGGAAAGTTTGCAAAATTCTTTATAAACTTTGTTTCCCTGAATATAATCAATGGGATCGTGGACTTCATAAAATAACAGATTTAAAATTTTCGGAATGACCTACGGCAATTACTTTATTAATTACATTTCATGATTCAACAAAATGCAATACTGGTAACTGCAGTTTTAAGCGGGGATGTTCTCTTCGAAATCAGTGCAAGGCGGATTTCAGTGTTAAACGGGGATACCCTTTTTCACGTATTTTATCTGTTTTTTTTTATTTATTTATTTTCATATCTTAAGAAAACATGCAAAATATCTTGAAACAGATGTTTTTTTTTTATTAGAATGAAATTATTCCTTACATGGAAGCAAGTGTGTAGCAACGGACAGACAGTGGTGTAACGTTTATGTATAGCGTGGCGAAAAAAAGACGCATTCAAACGAATCCGCGTTAAATCTTATATTTGTATATTATTATCCTAAACTGAAGGGAAACATTCTTAAGAAAACTAACCCAAACAATAAATGAGACTAAGGAAAGGATGAGTGACTCGTTTTGTATTTGAAGCTAGTGGTGAATTGATTATATATGTTTACGTACGAGTGTATATCTATATATTATATCAGTCGAGTCCTATATATATATATTTTTTTTTTCCCGACAATATGCTGACCCACTAGGTAAATTAGAATATGTTTTCCCTATTTTGGAAAATCATAATTTCATAATTTGTGGAGACCTATGTATATATATATATATATATATATATATATATATATATCATTGTTTCTTAGATGAAATATCCGTCTCACTGAAATCCTTGGAGCACTTCATCGCATCATAATTTTTTACTGAAACAATTTGGATAGTCCCCCTCCCAAAACATTCCTTTATATCTAATAGTGTACAATTATGCTATAATTATAGCAAACGTCTCTGCAGAAAAGGTATATTCAAACTAGGTAACAGGAATGACCACTTCGCTCATAGAAACAAAGATTACTGAATTCTTCCCCATATCAGAGTTGTTTTATCTATTGTTGAATTATAGTTTCGTGTGTCTCTTTTCGTAATCTAGACATATATGGAATATTTGGATTAAAATCCGTGTATTCGAATCCTTTTTAAGATGCAAGAAGCTTTAGACGAGAGACGTGATCGTGAATTTCCTTAAACAGTATTTCGAAGTATGAGTAAAATAATCTAACCGGGCAACTGTCACGACAAATATATTACTAGTAAAAAATCGATTTCAAATAATGAAACATACAAATAATGAATAATAACCATTTCTATGAGAAATGCAGTGTGCGTGCACGTGTGCGTGTTCGCGCGCGCGCGCGCGCGCGTGTGTGTGTGTGAGAGAGACAGAGATGAGAGGACATGACAGTGCTGCCATCTTGTAGCAAACGTTAAATTTAATTCGTAGTATTATGAATAGTAATATGGATTTGCTTTGCAGTCGTAGAGGGAGAGCAACTTTTTGGCGTTGCCGTCATCCTTTAGTCAGTTTTTAAATTTATTTTACTACGTATAAAAATAAATAAATGGAAGGCTATTTTCTATAAAATTGATATAATTAACCTTGAAGTGTAGTTTTCTTGATAAATTCTGATCACATTATTTAGATAAAAGAAATTTATATAGCCAGAAAGTAACAAAAATATTACTTTCTATAAAAATAGTGTATTGTGATTACAAGAATTATATTCCTTTAAAAATTTATTTCTTAACCAGTTTTACTCATTCCTCAGAATAAACTTGTTATTCCAAGGTTATTTTTTAATATTTTTTTAAATTGTCGTTTTCCCCTGAAATTGATATGTGGGATATGAAAAATATGTGGGAATTTTTCCTGTTCGAAATTTAAATCTTTCATCTCTTACTTGAGTTTACTCCTTTTATATTTAATTCTGACTTGAACAAATTAGGGAATATATCTCAGAAACACATCGAAGGAGTCCAAAGACTCATCGAGGGAAAGCACCGACTCTGCAACACTCTGTCTCCACCAACTACAACAAACTGCATCTACCATTATCATCTACACCAACGCCATCTGCAGCCAATCAACACCACTAGTCTTTTCACAGACACTCACAAACAACCATTCCCACGGTGAGATTCGAACATGCAGCCTTCTGGCTGGAGAGCGGATACACTGACCACTCTGCCAACAAGGCTAGGCAATATTTTTTCGTTTTAGTCCATAATTATATCTCCCATAAAAAATTGCTGGATTAATAATGCTCAACATTTTAAACTATTGAACATATTAATAACCAGGCTTCGAATCAGAGAGATAAGCAACCACAATTTTACATATTATGTGCGAGTCAACTCCACAATAAACATCCAGTAATAACACTTCAACCGCATCAAGAGCCAATTATCAACTGAGAATACAGTCGTCCAACAAAGACTTTTTATTTCTATATAGAAAAAGTGGTTGTAATGTTTCTATATATGTTCAAGCTTTTGAAATAGTAGCAATAATTCATATTCAATAGTTTTTCAAAGGTGGTAGGAGAACCCTATACCAGATTTTTAATGTGAATCTCAATCTTTCAATAATAAAAATCTATAAATGTCATACTAATACTAATGATCTTCTTCTTCTTCTCTTTCGTCTAAGACTGGTTGCGTCTTCTCTTGAGCAGGATTTTCCAGTCTTCTCTATTCCTTGCTGTTTGATAAAGTTCCTTATATGTTCTTCATCCCGAGATGTTCTTTGTTAATTTCAGCCAGGTAATTCTTGGTCTTCCAGGTCTTCTTTTTTCAGTTGGAAAAGTACTGATTATGATGTTAGGAAGTCTGTCTGCGTTCATGCGTATACAGTGTGGCCAAACCATCTCAGTTGTTGTTTTCTAATTTTTTCTATTTATTGTCTTTTTATAGAATAATTCTTGTCTGACTGTGCTGTTTGTTTTCTTTTCTATCCAACTTGTTCTATTCTTAAGCATTTCATTTAAAATGCCTGCAGTTTTTTTTCTCCTCTCTTTTCTTAACTGTCCACACTTCTGCTTCATAGATGACTGTGGCATAATTATTGATTAATATAATTTGATTTTGGCTTTCTTAGATATCTGTTTTGTTTTCCAGATTTTCTGTAATTTTCCCATGGTGGTCCATCCTATCGCTATTCTGTGTTTGATTGTTTTGAGTTCATCTATTGTTTCTGCTAGTTTTGGTCCAAGGTATATGAAGTTGTCTACTTGTTCTGTTTGTTCTCCGTTTAGGGTGACTGAGATAGTAGTCCCGTTCCTCCCTATTTTCATCAATTTTGGCTTTTGTCTATTTAGTGTCATGTCATATATGTTTTACAGGTTTCGTTTAGCTTGTATATCAACTTTTGTAGTTCATTTGGCGCTCTTGCAATAAGGATGAGATCATCCGCATATTTAATATTATTTATGTTTAAGCCATTGACACTGATTCCAGGCTCATTGTCTATTGCCTTCTTTACAACTTCTAGATATATGTTGAATAGGCATAGGGATAATAGGCATCCTTGCATTACTCCTTTTTGGATCTCTATGGGTTCTGTTGTGAGTGTATCCTTTTTAATTACTGCATTTGTCTTAGAGTAATATTTTATCAGAAACTGTATTATATATTTGTCTATTGCTTTTTCTAGTAGAATTTTAAGAACGATTTCTCTGTTAATGCTATCAAAAGCTTGTTTAAAGTCCACAAAACAACAACATAGTTCTTTATGGTCTTCCCAGCTGAGCTCTGCTAGTTTATGCAATGTGAAAATCTGATCTATGGTTGAATAGTTTTATCGGAAACCAGATTGTTCTATGCCTATCATTTCTTCATAGGTGTTTTTTAATATATTTTGTATAATTCTTATGAATATTTTATAGGTGTGGGAGAGTAAATTGATTGTCTATAATTTCTGCAGTCTCGTTTGTCTCCTTTCTTGTATATTGGGATGATCTTTCCAGTTCTCCAGTCATTTGGGATCACTCCTCTTTGTAGTATTTTATTGAGTAGGGTTGTTAAATATTCTATTGATATTCTGCCTCCATATGACCGCAGCTCAGTAGGGATAGTATCAATGCCTGGTGCATTATTGTTTTTCACCTGTTTTATTGCGTATCTAACTTCTTCTTGTAAAACTTTTGGGTGGTCATTATTTTCTTCTATTGTTGGCATTGTAGTTTTGTTTCCTTGGTGGAAGATAGTGTTAAAACGGTTTGACCAGATTTGTTTTATTATACTGAAACCGGAAATATCTTCAATATTTCCGGTTTCAGTCATCTTGTGTGTTTATCATTCTTACTGCTTTGGCTGAGAATTCCTTTGTAATTTCTCTTACAGTATCATGGAAGATTAAGGTTGTTTTGTTGGTATGCTTCTTGGAATTCCTTAGCTTTTTTTTCTAACCATTTTCTTTGGTATTTTTGCATAGGTTACTAATATACTAATGACATACTAATACTATGAGCATTTTTCAATCTACTTCATGCTTCACAATAAAGAGGCCAGTGGTTTATCACCCTTATTAATTAAATATACATTGCAACTAAAGACAAACAACAATGCACACAGCAGGAATTGAAATAACTATTTGCTTGAGGGAGAAAGGGTAGGATATCCTATCTGCCAACAGCTGCCAGCAATGTTACTCAGTAATGTTATGTCTATAAGGATTAGTCAATCATCAATTAAATATCGACCAGCGTTCAGGCGTTACCTCACAATACTTCTTACCATTCAATGGTATGATCTGAAATTCTAATGCATATGATTTTAAATGTCTTGAACACTAGCGCTGTACATCACTGAGAAGAATGAATTTCTACTAGGTTTATAAGATTAATTTTGAAATTTTTGAAACAGTCAACAGCTCAATGTACAAATGTGCATTCTTACTTTAACAGTAACAAAAGGTGGTATGTTTCCTTATCATATTGGAAAAATTGCATCAAGTTAGCTTTGTTTAGATAATTTAATTCCGAATCTAATCCACAAAATATACGATTTCCGTTGAAGGTTAGGTAGATGATCTATTAGCAAGGGATAAGTAAAATCCTACCACTGCTACAGACGCTTTTGTAATTTGCAAACGAAAAACAATGTAACTGAATAATCGGTATTAGTTACTTAGCCAAAATGTCAAGTATGAGTTTTACATTAAATATTTACCTAATAGCAAATACTTACTATCTGCACACGAAACATTTCCACATTAAATGTGTGCTATACTCAAAACAGACAAATACAGGTTTCAAAGGATTCAGTGCTGCAAAGAAAGGAAGGCACACACACACACACACACACACACACACACACACACACACACACACACACACACACACACACACACACACACACACACACACACACACACACACACACACACACACACACACACACACACACACACACACACACACACACACACACACACACACAAAGGGAGAGAGAGAGAGAGAGAGAGACAGAGAGAGAGAGAGTCGTTCTTGAATGTAAACATCCCCAATTTCAGTCATACAGCTGCCAGCAAACAAAAAGCATGCACCCACTTTTCTGAAGTGAGGTGCATGTAATGTTTCTATTCTAAAGATGATACAAACGTAGGCCATACGTACCGTTTTGAACGGGACAATACCTTTTTTTCTTATTTCCCGGCCGTCCCGTCGTTTTAATAAAAATGTCAATTTTGTCCCGTTTTTAATAAAACATATGAATATAATTTAATATTGGTCAATCATAAATTATTATTCATAACCTATAATCTTATATCGATATCATGAGTACCAGTAATTTGTATAACCATGGAGTCGCATTGTTCGACATTAATATCGATATCTGCAGTACTTTATTGAGAGAAAATAATAAATACATGTTGGCCACACTTGCGCGTCTCAGACGCAGCGTCCGTTATGCTGTAGCGTTAGTTTTTGTTTTGCCTGTATGCTAACCGGTGGTTTTGTTATTCAATGCCGGCGGTTTAAGTTTCGTATTTTTTTAAAGTTTTAAGTTTTATTTTTTAAAGCTTTAAGTCTATCCTTGCAATGTCAAAGAGACGAAACACTGAAGTTTTAATGACGATCTCCATAAAGAATTCAAATTTATTAAACTGGACAAGCTGTGTAGTGATGAAACAAAAGTTGTATGTCTACATTGTAATGTCCATTTTTCCGTTTCTTATGGAGGCAGAAGGGATATCAACATCTAAATAACAGTAATAGCCAGAAACATAAGGATGCTGAAAACACTCTAGCTTCAGTTTAAAAAAAAAAAAAAATTAGCTCGTTTATGGTGAGCCGTGATGGTGATAACGAACGTGATAAAACTGCAGCAAGTGAAGCTCTTGTTGCTATTCATACTGTGAGTGACAGCCAAAGTTTTCGCGCAAATGACAATTTGTCGACATTGATCAATAAAATTTATGAACCAAAGTTTTCTTCAGCACGTACCAAATCAGAAGCAATAATTACCAATGCTTTATCACCATACATATTGGACAAAGTAAAAATTTTTTATCATTTTACTTTTTCATGAGTACAGAATATATTACATAACCCTATTTTTGCCATTCCAATATCCAGTTTTTGTCTCAAGGAAATGTGGTCAGCCTATGCAAACGGCTTATTAGGTGAGAGATTTTATAAAATATTTCATTATCCTTAATGATGAACAAACATATTTTCCAATGTTGACTAACCAAAAACAAGATTTACAGCATTCCTGACTCCAAGGATATTTGTTTACAGTTTCATGTCAAGGTGCGTTATAGATTGTAAAGTACTTTTGAAACAAAAGAAAAATAGCAGGCTCTTGAATGAGATGATGTACAGATTACTATCAATATTTACAAAAAGAATGAATTGACATCCCATAATTTAGCCCATGTAAGTTATATTACATGAAAATAGTGGATGTTAAAGATTCTACATTATTTCAAAGCTGCATGTATGCTTAAACAAATCTCGAAAGTTTCGAAATGTTGACCAGTTAGATTATAAATTTATCAGAGGTAATTTTATTTTATTATATATATATATATATATATATTATCATATTTATTATATATATTTTATATATTATTTTAGATTTTATTATCTACAACAAAATAATAAAAGACGAATATTTGGACCTATCTGCTTTATTATTGTATTTAATTTAAATAACAGTAATAATTTCTTTGGAATAGTTTGCAATAAGTTATTAAATCAGTTGTACAATAAAAAGTACAACTGTTTATTGTACAACTGATTTAATAAGTTGTATAATAAATTTTGCATTCGAAATAAAAGAGGTTCCAAATGTAATACTCATTTTGAGAGAGGTGAAGAAATAATAGTTCGCAAATGAACAGCACGTTCTCTCTTTCTCTTGGCAAGAGTATTTCTGATGATAAGTAATTAGAAGAGGAATGTTTCTTAATAATTTGGTTATTCAACCGGGAGTACAAAAAGAGATCTTAAGACTATTACGAGGCGATGATAGTGTATTCTGTGAAATCTAGACGTTTGGTTCAGTTTTAGATTCATTTTTATTAATCAGTTATATTATTTTTTATATATGTTTTCAAATAGAAGCATATTATACGCGTAATCATATAATGAATTTACAGCTTCCATAGAATGCTTTCGATGATGAGTTTTTGATTAGAAAGGCATTTCTGCATTTTCTGTGCAGAAACAAAGGAAATGAAGACAGAAAATTTCATTTTCTACAATTCATATTAAAATGAATTGTAGAAAATGAAAAGGCCAGAGGTTTGTTGTACTTGTATTTAAACGTCTGGCGTTTTCATTTTCTACAATTTGTTTTATATTATTATTTAGGGAGGAAAAAATTCTGTCAAATAACTGTTTTTCTATTATTATTTTTCTGGGAGGGATTTTTCTATTTTAATTTATCAGAGAGATCTTGTAATTTCAAATTTTAATGATAACGAACAGAAATTCAGAGGTTCAGACTAATTATTATTTTGCATTTATCCTTTGAAACGCACCGCATTCGATTCTATTAGTTCAGTTAATAATTTTTTTCTTTACCTTGGTTAAAAGAACCACTCAGTGAGCAATGAACAACCAAAGTCAAATCTCGAATCGACAGTCAGATGTATCAATGTCACACAAACTTAATCTGATTTCGTTTTAGATTGGGATTGATCAGATTGGCCATACGTACATCTAATAAAAGTGTTTAATCCTGTAGGGTAAAATCTGATTTCCTTTAATACCCTGTTAACTGTTTTTTCTTTGATATTAAAGACCAGTATTTCACTTTAGTTTTCATTTTTAACTTTATTTTGCCATACATATTTACTAGCGAGCACATTAAACAACGGTAGAACATTTTTAAATTAAATAATAAAATTTTAATTAACTTTCCCCCAATTCAGCGGTAAAATTAACTTGAATATTTCTTAAAATTCATAGCTTCATCCTTTTACCAATAATGCCCTAAATATATATACCCCTTGAGTACTGATAGCCAATGTATTTAAATAAGGGTCACTCCTAAACAAAAACAGGCTATAATAGCCGAATTTATAATAACGAGGTAATCTTTCAGAAAATTTACAGAATAATTATTTCTCTTCTAAATTCAGTAAATAATATATGTCAACTCGTTTACTTTACCTGTGTACAGTACAATAACAAAACGGAAACTTAGAGAAACCTGGAGTAACAGTAGCCAAACTGAAATGAAAAATACCTAAACTTAGTATGCCGTCCGTAAAATAGACTTTGGATTCATGTTTTTTCTCAAATAATTAACCTGAACGAATTATTGTAAACTTTAATAATTAGATGAAAAATAATTAAGATTTCTGAAATGTTTGGAGATCTATTTTGGTTTGTTCCGTAAAATCGTAAATCAGTTATAGAAAACATAGAACTTCCTTAACCTTTTTTGTGCCCTTCCACTTGTTTGTAAAATATACTCCACTTCACTTTTTTTTCTTCCTTTTTGGAAGGAAATAACTATATATTCGAGTTTTTCACTCATTTTATAAAAAACATAAAAATAGTAATAAAAAAACCTACTGAAATAATACACAATATCATCTCAGAATTATCACGCCTCCTTAGTACAAGCTCTAAAATAACACGAGACTTGTTTTGGTAAGAGATAGTTTTGAATCACTTCTACGACACCATTAATCTCTGAGACACTGAGTGAGAGTCATTGTATATCATTGAGAGGTGTCTGTGTTATCCTCCTGGAAACACTGAATTTTCATCCTACAACACGGACAAATCGCCCTACAGTTCTCCCTATTAACAAACTTAATAGACGGACATCATAAGTTGTTTGACTGTAATTCAAACGCATTAGCTATAGCTAAGATGTTTTTCCTTCAGAATAACCCTACTACAAATGTAGCATTATGAAAGTTTCATTTATAGCTACACAAATTAAAATTACTTACTCCCTGTAATTCCAATGCACTGTGGTTCTTCTGGATTGCATGGGCATTGTTTTTCTGGAACAGCTGCTATATAGTTGTTAAGAGTGAATTCTCTAGGCGTGATATACGCATCTTCAGTTAACATGAAAGAAACATAACATAAATAAATGATTGTTGTCTATGATAACATAAACATTACAATAGAGAAAGCAATTTGTCCGACCAATGATGAGAGAACCCTCGATACTTCCTTCATGGTAGAAGAAGGCGAAACCATTCCGATAATAGGGTACTCCACGAGTTTGGTGAGGTGAGTATTTATTATTACACGTCTGCAAATTAGCTTTTTGTTTATAAATATTATAGTTTTTAACGTTGTAACAATTTTGCTTGTATAACAGTTGAAACATATAAAGCGGTTTGGCGTGTAGATGACGAATTCGGAATTGGTCATTGCCTTACTCCTATTATCACCTTCAATATGAATCGACTCTTTTGGCTTTGTGACAGTTACGGTTCTCTCATGTGAGGACAGACTATAATTAAGTTAAAAAAATAAGAAAACTTCGTACCAGAAACTTATAATACTCATACTAGCTATAAGTAATTTAGCTCCTTTATTCAAAGGTAGTCAAATAATTTAGAGCAGATTAAAAAAAAGACTTTAAGCTTACCGGATGAATGCGATATCACAAGGAAGAACACAACAAAGAATTAACAAACCTAAATAACCCATCGGAGGTGGTGATACACAAATAATTCTGATTAAATCGACTTATAGGAACCAAGTGGATGAGTCTTACAAATCGAAGGTTCCTCCTACAATAATCAGAATGATCTAATAACTAATTAAAAGTTCGTACCGACGTGTTAGGTGTGTGTACTTCGTATGATGCTGCAACATATCATTAAAGTTTCTATTAATGTTTTGATTAACGAAGAGATTATCATATTTTGTGACAATGATCTTCTAATATTCTTAAAATATCTATGTATATTATTGGAATTCTCAACAGGTTATCATTAATTACAATCGTTGTTTAAAGCTTTATTACAAGTGTCGTAATAATTATGTGACTCAGCTACATCTGAGAGTCAGGTGTTTATTTTACGTGGGACTTCTTCTTTCACTACGCGTTATTCCCTCATTTTATGCAGGGTCTGCTTATTACTTAGATGCGACTACTTGTTAGTACCACTCCCTTTTTTTTATTATTTATTTAATTATTTATTCTTTCTTCGAAATACCCGCGTTTGGATGTTATATTTCCGACTTTGTGAGATCACGGTCTTCTTATGTATGGCAAAAGAAATAATTTTATTTTGCTTTTAATTAAAATTTTTATTTTGATATTTTAAATTCTTATAAATAGACGTGCTCATAGGAGTAGATAGCGTGACATAAAAATTTGGAAGAAGATGCCACAAAATGGACGTAGCTCCTTACATTTTCAAGTCGAATGTAATTTCCACTGCTGAGCTTCCAGATTTCGATATCAGGTGACATTCCAAATCCTTATTTTTCTTTATTTTTATACACTCAAGTTGATTCTATGGGTCAGGTTTTCTGTACTGCGAAATAAAAAGAGCTCTGATTTTCTCCAAAATAAAAAAAAAATGCTATTTACCTTTTTTGCATTTGAAAAAACTCTGGAATATTCACGCTGTCTTAAGACGTTAGCCTCAAATAGCCTGTATGGTAACTTGCCTTTGTACAATTATTCTTAATGCTCTGTCAGGACAGTTAATGTAATCTGCACAGTGACTTCAGTCTATCATTTTAATGCATTCCCAGGGCGGTATGTCTGTTTTTCAAGAGGAGCAGCATGGAATTTCAGGATTCTGCCATCTCTGATGAGTAGCCTTCAGACAGGCTCACTTATCTTCACTTTAAATAAAAGGAGCATTTAAAGATTTTTTCTTATCCTTGACAGAATTGTAAACAATGTATTTCAAACCAAATGCCATCGTGCTCGCCGATTGATTTAAGGACCTCTGAAATCGGTTGAAAAGAACACTCAGAAAAGGTTTTCGAAATCGTAGAATAGAAAGTATCCTAAATGTCGCCATTTATTTTGCACCTAGTGTCAGGGATATTAACAAAAAGACATGCAAGAGCTTTGAAATGTTGTCATTTTTAATATAATTTTATTAATTACTCATAGAATTTATGAAATCTAGAGAAATACTTAAATTATCATTATTATTTAAGTACTTTCCATAGAGAGAGAGAGAGAGAGAGAGAGAGAGAGAGGCAGTTATACCTTTGTGCACATAGGTATATATTTCTCTCTTACCGCACTTTGAATGTCGGCTGCAATATATTATTGCACTGCATTAAAACATCTGAATCACTCGTATTTGCTAATGCGTATATGTTTTTATTGTGACTATTCTACAACTGTAAAATTATTGTTTGTTATTCAGTCTTATAATACTTATAATACAATCTTATAATACTCATCCATCCATCCTAGAACGGGTTGAATCCCTCCCCTAGTGAAAGGGCTTACGATAATTAATGCAGCTGGGTCATCACTCCTTGCTTTATTCCCTAAGGGAAGTATTGCTGACTGTAATCTATATGTGTTCATGGGACCTGTTTTCCTTTTCTTTGAGAATAAAAACACGATTTTCCTGGAGAAAAACCATTTTCGTTCTTATGAGACCAGCTAATTAAACTTTAGGCAAAAGAGACCAGATAAAGATTCCTCACGTCTTAGACAGGAATCGAACCCGGATCTTTCCAACAACAGGGTTCCTCTATATTGACTGAGCTACGGAAGCTCATATCATTCATTGCGTGCATTAAATTCAAACAACTTAAACTGCACCGATTTCTTATTGAATAATACCATACGTCAGTGAGATTACAAATTTGAATCACAAACAAACTGATGACATAAAACTTATCATATTTCACCCATACTCATGCGCACAAACGAGTGTTTCGTTTGCTTATTTCTGTGTTCCTCTTCCGTATATATAATACTTCTACATTTTCTTATTCATTATTTAGGTAAATTCGAAAAATATTAAGGGTTTGAAGATTCAGTGTTTAATTGATTTTGTAGCTATAATAACAATTTATAACAATTTATGTATGCTTTTAAATACATACAGTCAAATTTCAACAGGATGAATTCTGAAAAGTATGTAAAGATTTAGCAATCATTTGGTTGTTATCAATTTCCCGAAAATTGTTATGAAGAATTATTATTGTTATGCTTTGATGTTTTTAAGTGCCGCCTCAATTACTCACTCACTGGGGATGACGAGTTTTGCGTATATAAATCTGAGTTCGAATAATTTCCAGAAAGTGAAGAAACTTATAATGTCTAAGTTTCTTAGACATTATATGTCTTTCTTGCAAATGATAAATGATTTGCAAAGTCTTTAATATATGTTGAAATCAACCTCTTAACATATAGAAGAATGTACTGCATGATAAGAAGATACTTTGTCGTCTAATGCATCTTGGAAAACTTAGCGTCAATTAAATTTATGAAAATTACATAAATTAAGTACAATCATTTATTAGATCAAAAATAATAATGAAAATGCAAGCAAGTTTCTCAATAATCCTAGTGATTACTATTTTTATGAAAAATTTGTTTTCTGAGAAAACAGTCACATTAAATATTTCCAAATGAATGTAGATAATTAGTAATTAATTAGTAATAAATTATAATATTATAATATCATATTATATTCACTAAATAATATGAACACACGAAATGGCATAATATCCATCCTGGAAATTTATTCTGAGCATCGTTTTTAAGTCTTTTAATACACTTAATTAGCACTTAAAAAATGAATGAAACTAGTAGGAAATATGAAATATCTCTGAAAGATAAGAAGTGAGTTTTGTAAAAAATATGGATCGAAGAAACTGAAGCCATTTTGAGGCATTCACTTAAAGTTGCATATCTTCAAATTTCAACTTTTAGGTAAAATATTTGACGCTGGTATCTCTGTTGAAATGAGAATAATAAAATTGAGCATTATATGATTGAATCGATCTACTTTTAAAATTTCTCATCGGATAATGCAATTACATACATTGTATTGCCTGGAATTTATAATTGTTTGTATTTCTAAAATGCTACATATTTGATTTTGAAAACATATATACCATAACTTTCGCTAAAAACACTTCTTTCTTTTTTAGAGATTAATTGATTGATTATAACTGTGAAAGATGCAGATAATTTTATTTTTTGTATTACTAAAGTGTAAATGGCTTGTTCCGTCGTAAGTAGAAACATGTTATTAATTTTTTTGTCGAATTCAGCTAACAAAGTTTGTAATTTTGTAAACTAAAATAATTCTTCAATTTTCCAATTCAAGAGTTCTTCAGTACTTCAATTGAACAATCCTTCAATAATCCTTTCGTTTTGATTTCTAAGGTGCAATAATAAAATCCACTCTACTATGTGGAGAATTGAGGCTGATTATAAGTGATAGGCGTTCGATATATGTTCGATATACTGTTCGTTTAAACAAAACCTGAAATTAAAGATATCATTAAATGATTTCATTTCAGTTGCATCACTTCAGCAGAGAGTACAATGAAACTCTAAAACCGTGTAATAGTTCATAGAATTATTGATTATAAAAAGAATGTTTTAATCAAAATAACAGTAATATCAGGTAATTACGAAATATGTGCGAGAATTAAAAAATGAGGAAGCATATTTCTGTTAGACGTGTAAATGTTTAAGGAAAGTTCGTTATAAACTTTGTTTCCCTGAATAGAATCAATGGGATCGTGGACTATATAAAATAACAGAGTTAAAATTTTCGGAATGACCTATGGCAATTACATTATTAATTTCATTTCCTGATTCAGCAAAAAATAATACTGATACTCTCAATTTTAAGTCGGGATGCCATCTTAGAAATCCGTGCAAGGCGGATATCATCGTTAAGCGGATGACCTTTTTCTCGTAGTTTGCCTGTTTTTTTTTTTTTTTGATTGATTACTATTTTACATTCGCATTGTAATACTGTATGCAAAATAACTTGAAACGAGTGTTTTTTTTATTACAGTGGAATTATTTCCTTACATGGAAGCAAGTGTGTAGCAAAGAATAGACAGTGAAGTGACGTTTAGGTTAGACTGGCGAGAAAGAGCCCCATTTAAACGAATCCGCGTTAAACCGTGTTAACTGTAGAATATTTGTATATTATAATCCTAAACTGAAGGGAAACATTCTGAATAAAATTAACCCCCAAAATAAATAATTTTATATTTTGGGTTAATTTTAAGGAAAAGGATGAGTGGCTCGTTTTGTATTTGAAGCTGGTGGTGAATTGATTACGTATGTTTATGAACGAGAATATATCTACATATATTATATTATCTCAATCGAGTCCTACATATTTTTTTTCGAAAAATATGCTAAACCACTACGCTAAATTGAACATGTTTTCTCTAATAAAAATAACTTTCTATAGAAAATCATAATTTCTAGATAACAAAGTATATATATATATATATATATATATATATATATATATATATATATATATATATATATATATATATATATAAACGTTTGTTATCTCGTTTAAATATCCGTCTCACCCAAATCCCCTTGGAGCACTCCATCACATGACAATTTTTACAGAATTAATTTGGATAGCCCATCCTACAACATTCCTTTGTATCTAATAGTGTAAAACTGCGCTATAATCATATCAGACGTCTCTACAGGAAAGATATATTCTAAATAGGTAACAGGAATGACCACTTCGCTCATAGAAACAAAGATTACTGAATTCTTCCCCATATCAAACTTGTGTCATCAATTGTTGATTTATACTTTCGTGTGTCTCTTTACGTAATCTAGACATTTGCGAATATTTGGATGAAAATCCGTGTATGCATTCGAATCCTTTTTAAGATGGAAGAAGCCTTTAGACGAGCATTGCAAGTGATCGTGAATTTGCTTTGGCAGTATTTCAACTGTCGCACCAAATATATTGCTAGTAAAAAATTGATTTGAAATAATAATGAAACATACCGAAGTGAATAATAACCATTTCTTTGAGAAACACATTGTGTGTTTGTGTATGTCTGTGTGTGTGTGTGAGAGAGAGAGAGAGAGAGAGAGAGACAGAAGACATGCCAGTGCTGCCATCTTGTAGCAAATTTTCAAATTTAATTTCTTGCATTATCAATAGTAATATGGATTTACAGTCGTAGAGCGAACAACTGTTCGGCGTTGCCACTATCCTTTCAGTTTTTAAATTTATTTTACTGCCATTTATTTATATAAACATAAATAAATGGAAGGTTATTTCTTATACCATCGATATAATTAACCTTGAAGTGTAGTTTTCTTGAAAAATTCGGATCACGTTGTTTAGATAAAAGAAATTTTTATATCCAGAAAATCTCTCTAAATCAGTGTAAGTAAGAAAAATATTACTTTCTATAGAAATTCTATTAGTGTGTTGTTATTACAAGAATTATATTCCTATAATTATTTATTTCTTACGCCAGTTTTACTCATTCCTCAGAATAAACTTTTCATTCCAAGGTTATTTTTTAATATTTTTTTTTTGTAAAAATTGTCGTTTTCCCTGAAATTGATGTTCTTCAAAAACTGTGGGCATTTTTCCTGTTCTAAATTTAAATCTTTCGTCTCTTACTCGAGGATAATCTTTTTTTATTTAATATTGTCTTGAAAAAATTAGGGAAAATATCTCCGAAACTGGATTTTTCATCCTGTAAACTCAAGAAAATCGACTATAGAAGATATAGTATTTAAATCAATAATATATTACGTCAGGATTAGCGTATAGGTGGTGGCATCAGTTCTATGCTGTGCGCCATTCATCGAAAGCCCCCCCCCCCCCGAGTTCCGGACTGACAGCCGGTTTTCCTTGAATTCTGATGATTCGAATTTTAAAGACGCGACACTCATGGTAGCCCCTGAGTTTCAAACGTTTCAAATAACTTGACAAAAAACGTGACACAAAAACGTTACAAAAAAACCTTATCATTTTATATTATAGGGTAGATATATTTTTTTTTCACATAGAAGCAGATTATAGGCGTCAAGTATACACACATTGTATACACACACACATGTTAGTTACAATATACAGATCCCAGAACCTCAGAATTGCTTCGGCACAATTCGAAAATTTCAACCATCGAAAAGCACAGAGAAAGAATCATGAATGTCACAAACACTGTAATGCAAACACACGAATTTAATAAATCTCACACACAATAAATTCCGAAAAATTTTCTAATTTATTCAAATTTTATATCGGAAGACGTTTATTTATTTATTTTTATAGTTACTGAAATCGTATAAAATTTAAGACGTACTTCGTGTGTAGTGTCGAGTACAAATACAGGCCTTTCTCCCCCCCCCCCTCCTCCTCGAATGAGATTTTGACTAAGCCAACTTCATTTAATAAGCTTATAAATATGCTTTGTTTTGAAGAATACACTCTAACCAGTTTATATTCGAAACCATATGAACTATTTTATCTTCTAACCGTTTTAACGCAATTCCACTTCTGTTTTCAGTTTTGTTATCTGGAGATTAGAAAATTTGCTTAGTTGAACAAATGTATAGAGGACAGTTGTTTTAAAATACAATGATTTAAAAGTAAACAATACTTGCGAAAATAATATCTCTGATATTTGTACTGTATATGCATATATCGTTATGCAGTTAAAACTGTTTTCTATCGATCCACAAATATGATCGTATTTTAAGACGAAAATGAGATGAATTTTTCATGGGAATATTATAGAATTCATCAAGAAGCAGTAGTTATTTTGATTCACCATTGCTGAAGGAAAATGAACGAAATGTATCCACTTAAATACTTTCAAGCGTTACATGAAATTTTGAAGTTTACCTGTTTTTGTAATGGTTTTATTAAAATTTTATTGACAGCATTACAATGAATAATATATACTATATTTAACCAAGTAACTGCAGAATAGGATATTTGTTACTGTTACTATTGAATATTCAGAAAGCAATGAATTAGAGCTTCATGTTGCACTCTCTAGTGAAACTTTAAAGCGCTCATCAATTTTAAAAACAGTCAATTATTCTTCTCGATATCTCTTAAACTTAAAGGGGCAAGTAAATTTTTATTTCACTTATATACGGTCGTGAATAAGTCAAGAAGAGGGTTTAAATATGAAAAAAAATTTTATAATTAAATTTTTAAGTTAAATTATTTTTCTTATATTCTACACAATATTTGAAAAATAATCGAGAAAATATAATCCAATAAAGAAACACAGTCGTTCAATTTTATTTTGAAATCCGCCTTTTTTTACGAGCGAATAATTTTGCGAAGATCTGCAATGATTTGGCTGAATCTGAAATTATCCACATCTGTGGATTACTAGAAGTAAATATCCAAACAGTTTACATAGTTAAATGTAAATTATGTAATCTATCTGGATTAGAAGATTTGTTTTAAAAATACACTTTGGAAATTAGGTTCTTTTATCGCGAAAATAATTATTGCAAATTACTCATTCTCAATAAGTGTTGGTACTGAGTAATGTAATGTATAACATGAGAAGAGGTTCGAAATTTATTGCTAATATATTTTTGTATATTACACAAAGTTTTTGATAAACATTTCTCAGTATGATGGATGAATGAATTTGTCTGTGTTTCATTACGCGGTAGATAGTATTAAGATTTGTGAGACCACCCCCATGTTTTGGCCTCCTCAGTTGGCTTGGAAATTTCTATTTTGGTTTGCTAGGATTATTAATAACCATCAGCTGTTTAAGCTACTAATGTCCTATACGTTTATAGCGTCTGGTGGGTGGAATTTATAGGAAAGAATCATAAAACTTATATATCAACTGCATTCTAATTTTTTTGAATTCAGAATAAATATATCTAGTATTCTTTACACATATTAGTTGCCTTCAAAGACTAACCGTCATGTCAGTAGATATGTATAAGTATGTAATTTCCATATGTTGTGTATATACTGTAATTTATCTATGTTGCATATATTTTGACTAAGGCTGTCTGGAAGAAATTTATTTCATTAAAAGTTATTTCGTTATCCTTTTTTCTATTCCTGGTTATCCAAGTTGATAAACGTGTCTTTTCTTCAAGACACATCCTTGTTTTATGAAATTCCCATGAGAACATACATGTTGATAATTGTCTTTAGGTGAAAAACACGTATCATTGCAATGCTCAATCTCAACCGTCCTTCTCATTGGGCGATGAATATAGGAGAAACATAGCTGAATGGAATATTGTTTCGATATTATCTGGTAAATCGTCTTTCCACGGGACTGGTATTAAGACATTATAAGTTTGCATCTTTATTTATAAAACGTTTCAATTTTATATTTCGTAAATCACTTGTCTAAATTTGAGAGGTGTACATGAATCTCTCTATATGCTGATCTACGGATAGATCTTTGTAAATCACTCCAAATACATATTCTTAAAATATTTATTGACAATCTAAAATATAACTTTTTGTGAATAATACGTCTATTTAAATAAACATTAATATTTATCTTAGAAATCGTTTACTGATATTAAGTATTCGATTTCTACTTTTTCGTCAATAGTAACTGGATGACGTTTGAAAGTTTGTATTCTGAAATTGTATTACAGTACTGGAATTCAAGAGAGGAAGCCTTGTGAATCTGTAAAGAAAGAAAGAAAATGTATCTGGATCACACTGAAATGGATATCAAATACAGGTTGTTAAACAAAAATCTCAGTTGAATATTTAGGCCCCGTTTTGTGTAAAGTAAATACTTTGAAATATCAAAAATAATCAAATATTTGAAAATAAATGAAGGAAGGCCTAACTTGATGAGTTTCTTGCTGACTACTTATTTAATTATTATTTGTTTGAATATTTTAACGAAATTTCAGAATTCATACTTTTGAAAAGAGATTCCCATAAAGTATGTTGTATTTTTCCAAAAGAAACTGAAATCTTACTCTATTTTATGAGTCTTAGCTAAACGTTAATGAGATAAGATTATGATAAAATTAAGTAGAGACGGGATCAAAAGTAGATTATTGTATGTAATTTTCCCAAATCACTGGGGAGCAAATTTCAACGTTTTTCCAAAATATACGGTATTTAATGCTAATAAAAATAATATCATTACATTTTTTTATATTAAACCGTAATGAAGTGATTTAGATATTTACTTACGTCTATATGATAGACACGTTTCCGCAAAAGCTGACAAGAATTATCTCATAAAGAGATCCAATGATACCTATGAGAGTAATACATAGCTTGATAACACCCTGTAAGAAAAACGTTTTAATTTTACTCTTAAATGAAAGTTATGACATCTTTGCAGTTTTATAGAAACAAGCCTAATATTTATTTCTAAATAAATATTATTTAGTTTATTATTATTATTATTATTATTATATATTTTTAAAGTAGTTCCAACTCCTGTTTTAAGTTGAACGTGTTCCCAAGTAAGCCTACGTTTCACGCCAAGAACAGTGATATAAAATTCAACGAGATCGGCTAAGAAGAAATCAAATTTTGAAGTGTCGAAAAGTGAACAGAGAGGACCGTGAACAAGCGAAGAACAAAGGACGTCGCCATCTTTACAATCACGCCTCACTGCCTAAGGGAAGAAAGGTGAGTCATGAAGGGTATTAAATGCCTGGAGGGTTTATCGTCCAACGGAAATAATATAACTTGTACGAAATGCAGTTGGATTCTACACTTAAAATGTGCCGGCTTTTCAGAAACAACCGGGCAACATAAATATAAATCCGATATAACACGCGAGGAATGGAAGTGTGTACTCTGTAGGAAGAAGAAAGAAACGCACCTAAAGCAGCCACCTACGACGCAGCCGATTATACTGGAGGCAAAATCAGACGATGCAGGTGAGTCCTATAATTTCAACTCTTTACATATACTAATAGGAGACGGTCTAGAGACCATAAAAGCCAGCTTAGTAGACATTGTGCAAGAGCTCCTTAATAAACAGAACGAACAAATAACAAAACAATCTAGCGAATATGAAGATTTGGTAAAACATAATACTTTAGCAGTGATAGAAGTATTGCAAACGGTAAAAGACATTAAAATGGGCATTAAGGCACTAAATGACAGGCAACACAAGTTGATGAAAGAGACATCCGAACTCCGTTAAGAACTTCATTCTCTAAAACTACAATACGAACGTTTAAATCAGCAACAACATAAAAAAGATCTTGTCGTAAACGGTATTCCTGAAACTGCACCTACGGAAAACTTCAGAGATTGTTTTAAAATTAGGCCATGCAATTGATATTCCCCTACATCTTAACGACATTCAGACCGTAAATCGGATTCCTAGGATGAGCAAAAACCAAGGCTTGCCACGACCTGCACCAGTCATAATTCGTCTTTCGAGAAAGCCCACAAGAGACAATCTCATAAAAGCCAGCAGGCAGAGAAAACCAGTTGCCAAGGACTTGAACGCACAGCAAGAAAATACACCAATCTTCCTATCCGATAATTTAACAGCATTCAACCAGAATCTGATCTGTTGTACCAAGCCAGAAAATCAAAAATGGAAAAAAAATACCAATTTTTGTGGACCAGAGATGCGAAGATATTCATAAGGAAGTCACAAACTTTAACGTTGATACAAATTAAAAGTTCAGGAGACATAGAAAGTCTGCCACAGTGAATAAAAAAAACAATATATATATATATATATATATACACACTTTAGCTATATACAAATAATACCAGCAGGCGAATTTCGGGAATGTCCACCTTTGCCTTCGATCACTCTTGCACCCTTTCTTTCACGGGAGCTTTCCACCAACGTGCGGCTAGGTGGAATTTGTCTCCATTCCTCCATAAAAGCAGCATTGAGTTTAGTGACAGGTCGAGGTTGAAATATGAGTTTACGTAGTATTGCAATGCCACCTTTATTCGACTGCTACTATGAAATAGTACTTCCTGCTATTTATATCGGTTTTACATAATTAACAAACCTAGAGCGTTCTATTAAGTTATAGAACACTTCAAGTTTGTTAATTATAACTTAATTTAAGAGTGTATGAACAATTCTTGATGGATAGTGGGTTAAAACGGACTATTTATACAGTATATAGGCACATCACTATACTTCAGATTATGTTAATTAGCTTTGCAAATTTTACAACCCACATCCATTTGGACGTGTATATTGCCATGGATTGTGGGAAAGGTCACAATTTTTTTGAAGACTGATTCAAATACCTAGCGATAGCTAATTATTTGAATTCACAGACACAAAAATCAAAGAAATAATCGTATTTCTTTATACAAGTAGACAAAGTGTATCACCATATTGGGAAAACCTTGATTAGATGAGTCAGCTTTCATTTTTTTTTTTCGTTGTGTTCTATGAACTGTTTTTTCTACTCTACATAAAGAACTAATTCTTTTGTTGTCTTTTTTTGTCATTAAATTAACCAGTTCATGTATAATTTGCATTTGTTAAAAATCAAAACAAGAATGTTTTATAATACTTACTGTAAGCGCAGGACAAATGAAACAGATGCGCATTTCGATATTAAGAAGCAAACTTAAATTGAGCAAAGAACAGTCGCCCCATTCATCTGATGTGCTTGATTTACATGTTATACCTGTGACGTTGCAGGGTTGACATACTCCAGAAGAAGGACAGGCAAACACTTCTACTATAATGTCTGTTATGATAATAAGTATGGCGACCACTAAAATATAATGAAACTGTATTTACTTATACTATTCTGAAAGTGATATCTCATCTTTTTTAAAGTACATAAATTGATATAAATGGTTTAAACCTAAGCAAAATAATTTAATTGGATGACATATCTCTGAAGTATCGGACTACTACACTAAACAATACAAAGAAAGGATGACACTTGAATCCGACAGTAGAGAAGAATACAAATCGGTACATCGAAAAATTTCATCTAATTAATTTTGTGTCATTTTCTCAAAACGTATTTAAAATACATCTGTAACGTATCCAATGATTTGGATTGATTTTATTTATTTCTTTATTTTTGATTTCCATCCATGAAAGCTTATTAGAAAACCCACGTATATTTGTACAGTGAGTAGGTTGGCTGAGGGATTATTTTTCATGTGTATCAATTTTATATATTTTAATAAATGATTTTAATTGAAGAAACCTGATACCGTGGAAACCTGCATTAAAGAAAAAAGGTAGAGATTTTCAAGCCAATGTGCGGCAAACTTCAGGTGCACAGTTACTCTTGCAATTCGAACCCGCTGTCTACTGGTTGCAGATCAGGTACGATAACAAATCTGCTTATTAGGCATGTAACTAGGATTACCTTTGCATTTGAAATTTCATTCAAATATAAAACGGTTTCCCATTTGATCATATTACATATATTTCGCTACTAAGAAAGTAGACATGAAATGAAAATAATGATGCATTCATTTATAAAAATAAATAAATATTGTCACTCACTTCCCTTAATTACGACGCATTGTGGTCCTGGTTTCACTGGACAAGAGTCAGTCGTAAGCAAGTCACAGTCTCCAAGAGTGCATGATGCTACATCTATCGGTTGTTCTTTGTTTAAAATAACAAAATAACATACAATCAGAAAAATCATTTGCTCAGTAAAAAGGCAATAACTAAATATGAAAATACCGATAATGTGTTACTATAAACTTCATTCAATATCATCACTAATAAGAGCAATATATTATGAAAAGTGAGGGGTATGCGCAGACATTTTTTTTTATTGTGAGAAATTCACATCACACTATCAGGTTTTATTGTCAGCCGATATTTGAAGTGTAAAAATTATTTCTAATTTTCGGAAGAGAATTGGTAATATTGGACTCCCGTGCTCTTTTCATACTTTTTAATAATGGAGGTGGGTTTCTTGGTGATGTATGAATATTGCTTTGTATTGATTTTGGAGATGTTCTGTCGAATTCGGAATGTGGCTTCGAATAACCGGCGCAGTGATTCCAAAATTATTCGCAAAATTTCATTTTCTATTAATCTTTTTGATAATAAGTGTAATCGGTATCTGATGCTGTATGGTCAGGTTCCATCACACTACCGAAATGTAGAATACTGTTTTACATAGCATCAGTGCCCAAGTTTAAATCTTTATAATTTCATGGACACACATGAACTGACATCCATACCACGAAACGTTCTCGCTTTTTCTTAGACACTTCCCACCTAAAATCTATAATTACAATTTCATCAATAACATGAACATCTTACAAATATTGCGCATAAGTATCCACGGTGCTACTGTTCGGATAGTACTTATTTCACTAATTCCGCAGTTCAAGTTCTGAACATATCAGCCGAAGCCATCGACAATTCTATTTAATAAATGTGGACACATATCGCTTTTCCTTAAAAATATTGGCACTAAAGACTCTACATCCCATTTATATCGTGCACGATTATCCTTACAGAACTTCTAGTTTAAAGTGCTATATGTCTCCTATTTCCAAATAAAATTCAGTAATTTATGAGCTAACTGAGATATTCACGTAATCTCGTTTGCCCCCTACTAATTTCAGACTTCGTCTATCAGGTTTTTTTTTTTTGACCGGCGCCTTGGGCACTGTGTTTTTCTCATAATTAATAAATCTTTACAGGCATGACTTTCTTAAAAAAAATACACTGAAGGCTCTAGATGTCATCGCTCTCTCTCTCTCTCTCTCTCTCTCCCTCTCTTTCTATATATATGATAAATTCAAACTATTTTCTTTCCACTGCAGATTCAAAGTCTCTCCCATTGCTGGAGGTTTTGGGTCTACTACTCCAATGGTGTTCCAGTCCATATTTGGAAAGGACAAACAAAAACATCCATGCCACGGCCTCATCGATGGAGAGCAGATATGCTGACCACTCGTCCAACCAGACCGCCCCCCCCACACACACACAGAGAGAGAGAGAGAGTCTGTAGTTTAAGAAGGAAATGATATGCCCTTCGTGCAAACGGCTGAAGATGCTTTAGCTAGGTACTCTCCGAGGGGATTCTAGGAATTAGTGTGATGTGATTCATTAGCACAGAACAAATAAACAGTGTATGCTTACCTCCGGAGTGAGCTGTGTGAGAGAACATGGCAGCCAGAATAGTGAACACTATGATTCCCTTCATGGCTTCAGATATGATGATGCAGAGACAGAGAGAGATGCCCGCCGATTCCAAAGCAATACTGACTTCTAACAAATTCCTTGATTGAGACGTATAAAGACTTGCATGTGTTTTTCTGTCACGAGAGTTTATTTGAGCAAATAGGTTCAAATATGAAATGTGGATGCTGATTGGTTTGAACTTAATATGATGCGTTGGTATTTGCTATCTTAATTTTGATTAGCAAATCTGGAAATGAACCGTCATTCAGCACTACCGATGACGCAAATATGAAGTTAAGAAATATAGACTAACGTTTCGCACTGCATGATAGTATGACTCATATAAAACGTAATATACGATTAACACAAAATAAATTAAAATACGATAGAACTTCATATAATGTGCGAATTGCAAAGCACAGGAAAGAATATTTTACGAAACATGAAATTTTGACCCGATAATGTTCATGGTACTCAATGAAAGATCAAACGAAAATTATGTACGGTGATGAGCGAATACAAAGAATAAGGAGAAGAGTACAGTCTGAAGGAGTAAGACGTGATTTGGCATGAACTCTCTTTAGTGAGCACATCAAAATCGTGTAAATATTGTGTAAATTTACACAATATTGTGTAAAAACCTGTTTGCCCCTGCCGGTCGAGTTTCTCGAGTTGATGGGAAGAAAAACCTACATTCCAGGAGAGAAAAACCTGCTTGCCCTTGGTGTAAATATATATATATATATATATATATATATATATATATATATATATATATATATATATATATATATATATATATATATATATATAACTGCACAACTCACTCCCGCATTTCATACATTAAAAAATATTGTGTTACGGTTAGGAACCTCGAGATAGGGCCACTTGTTGTTATTATTACTATTATTATTATTATTATTATTATTAATAGTAGTAGTAGTATTGTTGTTTCTGTTGTTATTTTTTAGTTTGAGTGTAGTTAGTTTTACGTTTTAATAAAAAAGAAACATATCTTAATAGCCACGTTTGTTACCCCACAATCTAGAAAGTTAAAGTTGGAATACCTGGATTTTAAGTGAACTATGCGATGACATACATATGTTAATTATGTACACAAAAATCTCCCAGCACTATTCTTTAAAATGTACCACGTACAAGTTATGTCACCTTCAAATACTTCCAGCTATACTTCTTCACCACAATACTTAATGAAAATACTAAACGCATTAAAAACCATGCTGATCGCAACAATAGCTTTCCAGAGCCTCGCCTTTTAATCCATCAACATATACCAATAAACCTCTTCTACCGTAACACATTTTAGACATTGCACTATCATGCTAAGAACCCCCCCCCACACACACACACATTAATTATATACGCAACCTATACACAAGATATAGATGTCTATATCTTGTGCATAGGTATTTGAGCAAATGTATCGTACTGGCTTCCACAAGCCCTATCCCAAATTCACCGCAGTGCATACTCGTGAGCTGTGAGGAACCTTAACGAACGTTATCAGAAGTGTATATATACTTCCAGAAAGACCACATAGCTCTGAAAGCTACAAGAAAATATTTCGTAAATACGGGTGGAATTTTCTTGTTGGATTATGCAGACTGCCAGTGAACGTGAACAACGATCGTTAAAAACATCATACGGTGGTATCGGAAGCAACCAGCAACGGAATAACTAAAGAAGAAATGAAACGACGAAATCCTGTTGATTGGCTCGTAGAATGTCAGGCTGCTCTAGCCTGACATCCTACGTGCAAAATACAAAGAATTATCTTATTAAATTGAGAATCATAACAATGAACTTTCTACAATAATAAAGGAAAGGCAAAGGAATAAAGTATATTGATGTCGTCGTTAATTATTCGAGAAGAAAATGTACATTTATAATTGGCAACTGAACTCGAGAACTGTTCAACGTAATATTATTAGCTTTAAATTTATATCACTCATTTTTATGACACGTCGCATTAATCAAGTGGCGAAATTGTTCTCTTTAAATGTAAAAGTTAAAGAGATTATACTAAAAAGTTAGTATAATCCCAAATATGGAAAGGGATAAAAACTTATTTATCTACTGCAATTACTAGTACTACTACTACTACTACTATTAATAATAATAATAATAACAATTCTTATTCTTATTCTTGTTATTATTAGTGATAGTTCACAACAAGTTAATAAATGACACTGATAGGTAAAAACTGTCATTCACTTTAGAAATGGACGAACATTCGAAAACTAGATGCGGACTCATTTTTCGATAGATGAAGAAATAAAATTTTGCAACGTTCACTCGTTTTCTGGCAACGCATATTTCATATGATGACTAACTGCAAGAGGATGTTCGTGATGAGTTGGTTTATGGAGATTACGCAGTATAATGAGAGATTCTTATAATCAAATTCTCATTACGTATTCTGATGAAGTATCACACACACACACACGAATTGTAATTTGTCACTATACGAATGATCTCTTTTAGCATTAGTCATGATAAATCAGTCATAATATTCTTTCTTATTTTCGTATACAGCTAATTCTTTTGTATGTATTTGTATAATGCCTTTAGAGCCTCAGTAACTCAGTCGTCGATGACCTTTTTTAAGGAAAACACTGAAGTTGGAATTCATTTTGAACGCGAGATGCGATGAAATAAAAAACAATTTTGATAATTTAAATTCCATACTCTTACGAAAGGGGTAACCAAAATAAAATTAAATAACATCAAAAAACGAATCAGTAAAAATTATTATCCTTATATGAATACTTCCAAATTCACAGAGAAATCAAGCAGAGAGAGAGAGAGAGAGAGAGAAAGAGAGAGATGTGAAACCAGTGTATATGATGTCATATCTGCTGTGCTAAGATGCATGAATAAAATATTCATGGTATTATAATACTATCAAAGAAAAGTATGAACAAAGTGAAATATAAGCAATGAAAATTAAAGGAGTAGAACGATGTTTAAAGCGGTTCTAGAAATTAGTAAAATGGTAATATATATCAATTTAATATCATTCTTTAATTAAGAAATGATTGTGAAACATTGATAATTGAGATGGTAAAGAATATCCACGAATGTACAATTTCAAAAGCACTCGGCAATATATACATGATTTAAGTGAGAATGTCTTCATTTTAAGATTACAAATATGTTTAAAGTAATTGAAATGTCAAATTTAGAGATTTAAAACCATTAGAATTTTTTCCAAAAAAAAAACTGAATTGCGAAATTGCTGATTATGAACTGCTTCCAGTTATTGATTTATTTTATGGTTTTCTCTCATCTCATCTTCCTTTTACTCTCTTTTACCTTGCAGTGTTGAGGGTTTGTTAATCATCGGACCTAAACCGTTCACAGGATAAGATGCTCAGCGCTGTACGCTCCTGTGTATCCTATGTCCGTAGTGTTGAGTTCTCAAGGCCGGTTTGTCTGGTTTTCGGGATGAAAAATCCCAGGATAAACTGGGAAAATACCCTGCTGTCCATGCCCAAGACCTGCTAACTTGGCTATGGCTGAGGAAGATCCTTAAGTTCCTCACGTCTCCGAAGGAATCGAACCTAGGACATTCCTTCCCCAGGCATGTGGTTGCGAAGTGCACAACCACTAGTCTAACCGAGCGGACTATAATTTAATATAAAAATAATTTATTTATTTATTTATTTATTTATTTTGTTTATTTATTTATTTTATTTTACAAATTTGGAAATATGGTTTCGGAGTATTAAATTATCTTTCTGATAAATTTTATACAGAGTAGCTATGGATGAACCTCCGTAGTTCAGTTGGTGTAAACCAGCCCTTTGGTTGGATAGATCGAAATTTCGTCTGTGATATGAAACCCATCATCAAATGTGTTCGTATGATGAATTAACCCCTTTTATATGAAGTTCAGAATTTCTTTTATTTGAAATTCTGTTTTTCGTCCCTCACACCAGGAAAATTGGCCAGAAGAGTACACGCAATATGCAGATATAGGACACTACAGGGATAAGAATTAATCACCGTATTCCAAGCGACTGTTGCAAGCGACGAAATTCAGGAAGACAGTAGCTAAGAGTCGAATACAAAGTTGATTTTTAGAGATGTTCAGTGAAAGGTTGTGAACATTAATTACTACAATTACACCATTCTAAGTTAACATTGTTATTTTCATCATGTCTTCTTACTCTCTACAAAAAGATACTAAAAATCGGATGTTAAATGCTTCGATAATAAAAGTGAGGCACAAAATACGCTAACTGAAACGTGTGTGAATGTGCATGTGTGTTCATCTAATGCATTTTACATACAGTAATAAATTCACAACAAGGAAATTATCTCTTTTTTAGGGTGGAGTAGTATTGTTCTCTTTCTGGGACCGAAGGAAAAAAAAAACTTGTTAGTGTTTTTTAATTATTTTATCATTTATATTGTATAATTCAAGAGATGACAAAACTATAATAATCATTTATTATGATACGTAATTTATTGGAAAATAATATTATTTACATACGACAAATATTTTAAGTGTTGTTCAAATATTTTAGATGGAAATATATGTCATTATCGAACATGTAATCACAGGTTCTAGTGTAGGTAGTTATGGTCACAGCGACAGACTCTTTCAGAATTGAAGGCAACATGTTTTATGAGCCTATTGTTTATGAACCTGAACACATGTTTCTTAGAATACAAAATATTAAAGTATGAATGATACCAGGATCCGTTATGATGTTATATATCTATTTTTGACATCTTTTATGTAAAACACGTAATTTAGCGAAGAAATAATTTTTTTTATTACATATGATACGTACATTACATACATTTGATTACATATGATACAACACTATATACATTTGATTACATATGATACAACAATACATAGATTTGTTAGAAATCTTCACATTATATGTTCCAGATTTTCAGAAACAACATGGCAATGCAAATCCAATGTCAAACGAGAGGAATGAAAGTGCTTATACTGCAGAGAGAACAAAGAAACGCCGGCAATCAAGGCGCAGCTGATTAAGCAAGAGGCAGAATCTGACGATGAACTAAATAAATAAAACATAACGGTCAGTCTTATAATTTGAATTACGTAAATTGATTACTAGAAAAAGGTTTAGAGAATATAAGAGCCAGCTTAGTACATCTTGTCCAATAACTCTTTGATAAACAGAATAAAAAAATAACAAAAAAAATTAGCGAATATTAAGAGTTGGTTAAATTTAATAATTCAACAGTCGAAGAATCTTACAAACGGTAAAAGACATTAAAACCATTAACCCTAACTGATAAGAAAAATAAATTGATGAAAGATACATCGGAACTCCGTTAAGAACTTAATTCCCTAAAACTACAATACGAACTTTTAAATCAACGTCAACATAAAGAAGACCTTGTCATAAACGGTTTTCCAGAAACTGAATTCACAGAAAATCTTAGAGAGGTAGTTTTAAAGTTAGGCTATGTAATTGACATCCCCCTACAGCGTAATGATATTAAGACTATAAATCGGATTCCCAGGAGGAACAAAAATCAAGGCTTGCCACGACCTGCAGCAGTCATAGTTCATCTGACAAGTAAGGCTACAAGAGACAATCTCACAAAAGCCAGCAGACTGAAAAAACCAGTCGTCAAGGACTTAACCGCATCCGACGACAACACACCAATCTTTCTATCTGAGTATTTAACACCTTCCAATCAGAATCTGTTGTAGCAAACAAGAAAAGCAAAAATAGAAACAAATTATCAATTTTTGTGGATCAAAGACGGCAAGATATTCTAGAGAAAGTCACAAACTTCATAGTCTAATCAAATAAAAACCCTCGGAAGACATAGATAAGCTGCCAGAGTGAAACGAAAGACTCCAATTTAGTTCAAAACTAAAACCTCAACACAACCAAAATGAATGTGAACCATCGAATAGATGTAATTACACCAGAATACACCAGCAATTGCACTTTCCATTTGTGTAATGCATGAAAACAACACAAAGTACAAGCGAGAGGACTCTCAATCTTGCATATTAACATTAGAAGCATGCGAAAACATTGGTTATTGTTACACACTTATCTGATGAATTACACCGATATTATTGATATATTGGTCCTAACTGAAGTATCCATAACTAATGACGAAGCGACTGCTTTCCAAATTCTAGGCTTCCAACAACATAGATCATGACGCCAAACAAAAAGAGGGGATGGAATATTAGTATTTATCGAATAATTAATTAATAGCAAAAGAAATTGCCACCAATAAACAGCATCCCATAATACTAAATGCTATTTTCAGGTCACCAAACTTAAACATGATAAAATTCTTGCACGAACTCAATTGCTGGCTTTCACGCCAAGAAATATACTCAACCGAATACCTAATGATAATCGGCGACATATACATAAATATTGCAAACGAATACCAGAACAATACTGTACAATACCTAGACACGCTATCCATGTATAATCTAATACCAACAAAAACATCATGTACTAGGGAAGAAATATTCGGAAATACTATCACTGCTTCCTGCATAGATCATATAAACGTCCGAGCACTTTATAACTGAGGCAGTCATAAAGTGCAAAGTAGCAGACCATTACTTCACAGCTCTAAACCTGCAGACTAAGACAATATCAATGCAATGTCCCACAGAAGAAAAGCAACACAAAACAATAATAGACGAAGAAATAGTCAAATGAGAAATAAGAAAAACCTCCTTGGACAGATATCTTATACAACAACATTAAACTCACACTGGAGGAAATATATAAGAAAGCTACAAAGAAAGTCAGAATTCGTTCAAAAACAACACAAAATCCTTGGATAACAAATAATTCTAGAAATACGCAGAAAGGACGCTCTATGAAAAGAATTAAAGCGACATCAAAATAACGCAGCTTTAAAAACTGAATATAAGATAACAAGGAATCGCCTTACAACACAAATAAGAAATGCAAAACGAAACTACTACAGAGACAAATCAACCTCTGCACAAAACAACATGAAAGAAACCTGGCATCTGATCAACGAGATGCTGGATTGTGCTACCAGCATCACTGCCTCCGAAAACATAAACCTTAGATTCATGAAAGACGCAAAACCTATCCAACAACTAGCAAATGATTTTAACCAATACTATGCAGACTCCATTCAAAAACTGTATAGAAATATTCCCCCAATCACAAAACCTGATCTTCCACTTGGACGACAATCAAAACAGACAATATGGTTCCCAACCATAAAAGAAGCAGAACTTCTCTCTGTAATACATCAAATCACAGCAAACAAAGGCACAGGAATTGATGGAATAACACCTGAGGATATCAAGCAACATGCAACTATCTTAGGTCCTATCCTACTAAAATTAAAGCATATACAGAGACCTTTCATATTATCCCCAAAACACAATACGGTTTACAGAAAAATAAGGGAACAATATTTCTCTTTGAAACACTTTACAGACGTAATTAATACCGCCTTAGACAAAAACAAAATTGCCATGGTAGTCTTTATTGATCTAACTAAAGCATTTCATACACTCACACATGAAACCTTGTTAGAAATGTTGAGGCATGTTGAAATAGACGGGCCTTTGCACAGGTGGTTTACGAACTACCTCCAAAATAGAAAGCATATCACACGTATGGGATCAAACCGAAGCAGAGAGCTACCAGTAACCTGTGGGGTGCCACAGGGAGCCGTACTCTACCCAAATCTATTCAACCTATACACGCACGATATTAATCAGCTACCACTCAAAGGCAAGATATTCCAATACGCTGACGATACAGCGATAATATCTATCCATAATAACGCAAGCATAGCCGAAAGAAATATGCATCATGACATAAATATGATCACAAACTGGCTCAAGAAAAACTCCATACACCTAAACTCAGATAAGACAAAATTAATGATACTCAGAAAAAATCCACTGACTCAACCAGTTGATAACAAATATATAATCATCCACATCCACTCTCCAACATACAAAATACACAGAACAGTAAAACCACTACAATCACTCAGGTTGAACCAATACGATACCTTGGAAATTACTTCGTTGCGGATATGAACTGGAATAGCCACATAAACCGTCTACACAAACTCAGAACAACAACTGGCAAATTCTACAGGTTAAAAGACATAGTTCCCACTCGTCTAAAAATACTAATATACAAAGCACTATGCCAATTTATACTAAGATTCGCAATAACAACATATTCTTTTCTCTGCACCCTACAAATAAATAGATTAATGCCGTTATAGTACAAAATGATAAAACTGATCTTTTGGGAACAAAGAGACAATATCAACTTTATATACACTCTAATGTCAGAACACGAAATACTGACAGCAAACCACTTACGTCACAATATTTTTTGTTATTTGTTTTTATAATAACAATCACAGTAATAATTTACAATTATATTGTTCAGCGTTACATAAGTTATATAATATTACGGGGGTACTTAACGGTCAAGCTGTATAATTGAGAGGAGATCTCCACATAGCCTTCGAAGGAATGCGGAGAACCGACCAGGGCTTATGAGTTAATGTCCAATCCTCACCTTCTCGTGGTGCACCCAACAGGGATTGGACATTAGGTGAGGATTGGAAGGTCAGACCTGGATACTTATCGAACGAGGATGGGCTGGCAATTTGGGATTTAGCTGACCAAATTTTATTCTTATGGCGTAAACCAATATAGAAAATAATGGTTCAACATGACCAAATTTCATGCTGGCTGAGGCTTCGCCCGGTTAAACAAGGCCCCCATTGTTTTTGTCAGGGAATCGGCGGAAAGCGAAAAGTCACCTACTGGAACAAATCTGAAAACACACCCCAACTCAACATCACCAGAGTTAAAGATTGGTACTATCAAGAAAAGAAGCATGGACGGCAAAGAAATGGAGCTATCTGAGGAATTAGATAAGGACCAGATCGACATAATAGGGGCGACTGAAACAAAAAAGACGAAAACTGGTGAGATATTTCTGAGCAATAAATACAAAATGTTATATTCAGTAAATGACAATCAAGGAAAAGAAGGAATAGCCATAGTATTCAACACAAAATAAACAAAATAAGATATGACTAATCTTCTTGAATGGCAGGCAGCCTGATGCAGAGTGATGTCGGCAAATATCAGAATGGGGAATAGGAAAATGAAACTTATTTGTGCCAATGGTCCCACAGAAGGTTCTACTAAGGTAGAAGTGGAGGAATTTTTTTCTTGCTTTAGAAAAAGCAACTGGCACAATAAAAAAGGAAAAGTTGGTCCTTGTTGAGATCTAAATAGCAGAGGAGGAAATGATCCTCAGACATAAAAAAATATTTTGGGAATATTTGGAGAAAAGAACAAAGCTAATAATAATGGCAAATACCTGTTGGATATCTGCTCAGGACATGGACTGGTTATTACTAACACCATGTTCCAACATAAAAATGTACACAAATTCACACGTAGAGAAGAGGAGAGCAATAAGAAAAGTCTCATTGACTATGTTATTGTTGATAGTCATGTTTTCTCCCTGGAGCAGGACACCAGAGTGTACAGAGGATTTGAAATTGGAAGCGATCACTATTTAGTATTGAGCAGGATAAAATTGAATTTCATATTGAAAAATAACGTGCAAGAAAGTTTTAAAGCGAATAAAAGTTGAGCAGCTCTCAGATGTGAACTGTAGACTAAAATACACAACGATTATTGAAAACAAAATTAAAGAGTTTGAGAACAGGAACCAAACCTTGGAGATTCAGTGGCTTGAAGAAAGCCCTGATTGATTCAGCCAGAGAGGCATGTCGTGAGGTTGTCTGCAAGGATATAAAAATCAGAACTCCATGGTGGACACAGGAAGTTAAAAAGGCAGTGAAGAAAAAGAAGAAAACATATCAGAAGTTCCTGGCAATAAGTCAGTTTTTTCTCTTAGAGAATACAGAGACAAATGTAAGAAAGCGAAACACTGTGTAAAACTAGCTAAACAAAAGTCATGGGAGGACTTTGGTAAGAACATAGAAAATAAATATCAAGAAGGTGGCAAGATATTCTGGAGGTTGTTGAAGAAGCTTTGAAATGGAGGAAAGAGTGCTGTAATAGGAGTTAGAGATGATAATGGTGACATGAAAACAGGAGAAAAAGAGATCCTTGAAGTATGGAGTAATTACTTCGAAAAATTGATAAATGAAACAAGAAGTGATAGCACAGCAGCAAAAAACACTCAACAGGCATACAGTCAGGAGTACATATCCATACTTCAAGTAGAAAACGCCATCAAAGGCTTGAAATGTGGAACAGCAGCAGGAATAGATGATATTCGACCAGAAATGCTGGAGTATGGTGGTATAAAACTCTTACTGGGCTGCACTGCATAGTTCAGAAAGCCTGGACAGAGAGATGAATTCCCGATGATTGGAGTAGAACTCTAATAGTACCCATATATAAAAAGGGAAATAAAACTGAATGTGAGAATTATAGAGGTGTTTCCCTACTGAGTGTTCCTGTGAAGATCTATGCAAGTACACTTGAGAAACGGTTGAGAAGAATTGTCGAAGAAAGCTTAGTGAAGGACAAGCTGGATTCAGGCCAAATAGAGTTGTCAGGATCAGATCTTCACTTTACGACAAATAGTGGATAAGTCATGGGAATATAACAAAGATCTCTATTTTGTCGATCTGGAAAAGGCATATGACAACGTGCCAAGAGAGAAGCTATTCAATATGCTACAGTTATGTGATGTGAATGGGGCATTATATCAAGCAATACTTAGTCTTTATTTGAGATGTAAGTCAGCAGTTAGAATTGAAGGAAGTAGAGGAAGGTGGTTTAATGTTAAATCTGGTGTGAGACAAGGATGCACATTATCTCCTCTGTTATTCGTTATCTATATGGATGATCACATTATGAAGGAAAGTGGTATTAAACATGATATCAGAATTGGAGATGTTAATGTCAGCTCTTTGCTTTATGCGGACGATGTTATACTTCTGAATAAATCCGCTACAAGTTTGCAAGATTCCCTGACTAAATTGAATAACTGTTGTAATAGATATGGTATGAAGGTCAGCATTAAAAAGACAAAGACAATGAAAATAGATAGAATTGTTGAAAATATCAACTGTGTTGTGAACGGGGAACCTGTGGAACAAGTAAAACATTTCACCTACTTTAGGCACGATTTTTAATGAAGATAGTAAATTAAATATGGAAATAGGCAACAGAATCAACAAAGCCGGTATGGTAGGAAGTCAATTGAATAAATTCATATGGAATTAGAGAGAAATTAGTCAGAACACTAAATTAGTTGTATACAAGGCAGTGTTTAAATCAGTGTTAACTTATGGATCTGAGAGCTGGGTCAGAAGTAAAACACTTGACCACAGACTAGAAACTGCAGATATGAGAGTTCTGAGAAAGTTAGAGGCGTGAACAGATGGCATCAATGGCAATATCATATTAAAAACGAGGATATTAGGAAAGATCATCTTGACATTGTCAGCATCCAGGAATGCGTTAGCAGAGCTAATCTCAGGTGGTCCAACCTGGCAGAGAGCAAGCGGTCTCTGCCAGGTTGGCAGGAAAACGACCCAGAGGAAGACCAAGATATAGGTGGGTTGATACGATACAAAGTGCCTCAGACGATAGAAATATAAGATCTGATAATGTTGGAGTCTTGACAAGTAACAAACTGATTTGGAGGAAAATTGTAGATAGGAAGTTAGTAATGATTAAACTTTTTCATGTAGTACTATCATATCCTTTACACCCGTTGAGGGTACATGTCAGGAATTTGATGATGATAATTGATGAATGTTGCAGTATACTATTTTTTTCCCAAGTTTGAAAAGGTGTGATTATAACAACAGTATTTACACATATGCAATAAAAATATTATATTTCCTAATTCTCACAAACATACAGTGTAAACTCCTTATTTACATTTTTTTATTAGATTACATTACATACATTTGATTACATATGATACAAAATTACTTACATTTGCTTACATATAATACATACATTACATCCATTTGTTTACATACGATACATACTTTTTTTTTTTAATCTTTTATCTTGGATGAGATGTAATTTCTTAGCTTTCATCCTCGAAAGGTAAGAAATTACATCTTATTTCTTACATTTTAGAAAGGTAAGAAATAAGATGTAATAAGATCTTACATGTAATAAGAAATAAGAAATAAAGAAGCTTATATGTAGGCTTATCTGAGGATGGCACCAGTTGGTTATTATTTATTGGTGTTTGCTGTGTTGGGAAGCTACGAAATGTATGATTGAGAAATTGGCGCGCACGCGCACGCACACACACACATGCAATAACTTGGAATGTATTGATGCGAATAATAATAATAAAATAATAATAATAATAATAATAATAATAATAAAATAATAATAATAATAATTTTACAGAGTAATAGGTAAATTAACCAATTTAGCAAATACTTGAAAAATCCGATCAGACTTCAAATAAATCTGTCATTATCTCTTTCTGAGTAGGGCTCCTTAGGGTAAACGACAAAAACCTATACTAAGACATTTCTTTGAAAAATGTAGATTTCAAAATCGGAATTCGACACCCTGGCACTCAGGGTACACTTTCTAATCATTTTCAAAGGATAGTGTCATTAAAGGGAGATATTAGTTTCTGTTTGCTAACAGACATATCAGCCTGAAGATATTGTGAAATGAAAACGGTCGTTTTCATTTACGGTGAACTTACATTTACATTTTAATATGACGCAAAAACTTCACTAATGAGACGTTTGCTATGAGCGAGTCTCTCGAATATTTCGATATCATCCATCTGTTTCTATTTCCTTTGTTTCTCTATACTGTCGTAAATATCGCTGTAGTTCAATGCGGCATATCTATTTTGGAACGATAATAAGCAACTTAAAAACACACATCATTAATGTGTTTTAACGAAAACAGTGTACAATACCATTTAGCATGTAAATAAATTGCTTGTTTTTCTCATGAATTGGGTTTGTGATGCGAATAATTATTTTATAAATGCTCTCTAATAGTCGTGTGATCGCAAAACTCATTTCGCAGTGCTAAGCGACAACTATACCTCCCGTAGCTCAGTCGATATAGATTGCAGCCCTTTGGCTGAAAAGAGCGGGTTCGAATCGAGGAAGCGAATAATCTTTATCAGGGCATTTCAACTAAAGATGAGTTAACCCTTCCAAGGAAATAGGTTATTTTCCGCAAACCGGAAAACTGGACAGCAGAACACGCACAATTTATTTACAAAGAATATTTAGCCATATTGCTGACAACCTTATACATGTATGTTTACGAAATTCAAAGATACCTGGTAGTTAGTGCGTAAGTGCCTGTTAAAAAACCATTGATGAGAGTAATGATGCTACATCTGTATTACATATAATGCGCAATTTTGACTCCTTTATATCATATCAAGATGCAGGAGCATTCAACATTCGCCTTCAGTCTCATCTTGTAGAGAATAAGAAGATATGACGAAAATAACAATGTTAACTTAGAATGGTGTAATTTCTAGAAATCAAAGTTCACAACTGTTCAGTGAACAGTTTTAAAGTTTTTACAGTGAACGAAACTGTTCAGTGAACAGTTTCGTTCACTATAAAAACACCAACAGCTTCGTCTTCAACTCTTGGCTATTTTTGCTGATTTTCGCTTATTAGAAGAAAGACCCACATTATAACAGTGCGGTCACTTTGAATACGGTGAGTAATTCTTAGCGCTACCGGTTTGACTGTTCTGAGAGACGAAAAACTGAATTTCTTATACAAAAAAAAATTAATTAATTAATAAAAAATATATGTACAAAAATCCTCACCTTCATATAAGAGAGGCTAATTCATCATATGAAAACATTTGATGAAGGGTTTCAAATAATAGACGAAATTTGGATCGATCCAAGCAAAGTGCTGGTTTTCACCAACTGAACTCATCTTTAGCTACTCTCTATAAAATTTAACAAAAAAAAAAAATTAATATTCAAAATCCCAAAACTAAATCAGTAACTGGAAGCAGTTCATAATCAGCAATTTAGAAATTCAGGTTTTTTGAAAAAAATTCAAATATTTTAAAATCTCTAACTTTAACATTTAAAATACTTTAAATATATTTGTAATGCTAAAATGAAGTGATTATCATTTAACTAATGTTTATATTGCCGAACATTTTTTAAATTGTATATTTGTGGATATTCTAGCACATCGCAATATTATCGATATTTCATAACCATTTCTTCATCTAAGTATGAAATTAAATTGATATAAACTACTATTTTAAGAAATTCTTGGAACCACTTTCAGAAAATCCTTTCTTCTCTTTTCATTTCTTATTGCTAATATTTCACTTTTTCATGCTTTTCTTTGATAATATTATACTGGAATATATATTCTATTCATGTATCTTACCACAGCAGATATGACGTGATTACGTAATTTTCATCTCTCTCTCTCTCTCTCTCTCTCTCTCTATCTTTGTCTGTGTGCTGAAATTTAATAAACAATAATTTTCTGTGAAGTTGAACGTTTTCATATATGAAGGATGATAATTTTTACATATTAGCTTATTTCTGTATTATTTCGTTTATTTTCATTAACTTATTCATACGAGTATGGAATGTAAAAAATTGTGATTTTGAAATCATCGCTTCTTCTTCGCGTCGCATATGAAATTCCAACCCAGTTGCTTTCTTCACAAAGTTCAACGACGACTGACCAAATGAACTACAGATGCTCTAGAAGCATTATACAAATATATATAAAGGTATCATCTATATTTGAAAATACGTAAAATATTATGACTGACTTACCTTGACTAATTCTATAACAAATCATTTGTGTGGTTTAAAAATCCACTAGGTGTCCCATCTCATGCTAATACTTAATTAGATATCGCTCTCTCAACGACTTCTCAGCGATATGATCTCTCATTATACCCCATATTCCATATACCATCTCATTAAGAGCATCCTCTTCCAATTAGTCGTCATACGAAATATGTGTTGCTAGAACGTGTTTTGAATGTGTAAATTTTATTTCTTCATCTATAGGAAAATAACAAAGCATCTAGCTTTCGAATATTCATTTATTTCTAATGCGAAGTGACAGTTTATGCGTGTCATCGTTATTATTATTATTAGTAGTAGTAGTAACTAAAATAAGAATTTTTCGGTTTCCATATTTGAGATTATAATAATCTTTTAGAACTCTCTTTTTCACCATTTGCTTTATTCGACGTATTATGAAATCGGAAGAAATTTCCAGATAATAATATTACAATTCTTGCGTTCAGCTGCGAAATAAAATGTAGATTTTCTTGGCGTTATAATTAACGACGACATCAATATACTTCATTCCTTTGCGTTTTCCTTTATTATTATAGAAATGATATTGTTATGATTTTCAGTTCAATTATCTAATTTTTAATCTTTTGCTGTCAGTAGTCTGACATTCTATATGTACCAGTTATGAGTATTTCATCTTTTAATTTGGCTTTAGTTATTCCGTTGGTGGTTGTTTCCGATACAGCTGTATGATTTTTTTTAGCAATTGCGGATCAATTTCTCTAGAGGTCTACCTAATCCAACAGGTAAACGCTTCCAGTATTCCCCAGGTATGTTCATGCAGCTTTCAACGTAAGATAGCCCTTCTGGAAGAATAAACTTCCAATATTTTTCTTAGGGTACCTCACCATTGACCCGAATGCGGGGCGGTGAGTTTGGGGTAAGAATTGTAGAAGCAGTAGGATACGTTTACTGAAATACCAATATACCTATATGTAAGATATAGAAACTATGTGTATGTGTGTGAGAGAGTGTTTGTGTGTGTATTAAGTTTGTCAGTTCACAACGTTTGTTACGTTTCAAAATCCCAATATCTACAAATACCCATAATAATATACTGCATATAATATATGTTAGGTATAATATAATGTATAATAAGTTGTGTGTTTTTATGTGTGCGTGTGTGAATTAATTTAGTCAGATCCTAATGTTTCCGGACACCTACTCGAAACTGTAATCAGACTTTCTCTGTGATACACTTTCCAATAGTGGACATTAATACAGGTTTGGCTCACCGTTTGCTTCTATAACAGCTTTAACTCTGCCAAGGAGACTTCGTACAAGTGTCCCAACGTCTATGAAAAAATGGTAACTTATTCTTCCTGAAGAACTGTAGCCAGAGCAGGTCGTGATATGGGTCGTTGGGGTCGATGAAATTGACGTTCTAATTCATCCAAAAGGTGTTCTATGGCATTCAGGTCAGGGCTCTGAGCTGGGCAGTTCATTTCTGGAGCGTTATTTTCCACAAACCTTTTCCTCACCGACCATGCTTTATTGCAGATTGTATTGTCATGCTTATACAGACAATAGTCATCACCGAAGTGATCTATCGCAGACAGTATGCAACTGGTCAAAATGTTCTTATATCCTTCCGCATTTAGATTTCCGTGTAGAGAAGGACAATTCCATTCCATGAAAATCACCTCTACACTGTAAAGCCACCTCCTCTAAATTTCACTGTTGGCACTACACTCGCTTGCATGAAACATTCTCCAGTCACTCTCCACACTCAGACCCACCCATTTGACTGCGTGACCCTCCCAGCGTTATTCATCATTCCAAATCACACGTTTCTAGTTGTCGACTCTCCCGTGGTATCGCTCTTTACATCACCACAGGTGGCGCTTAGCGTTCACAGGAGAAATGTTTGGTTTATGGGCAGCTGCTCGACCATGGAACCCAATCCTCTTAATTCTCGACGCACAGTCATGGTACTGTCTAGACAATTAACAGCACTGCGGAACTCCCGGGTGATTGTTTCACTCTATATCTGACGATTTTCACGAACCACCTTCTTCAACGCTCGACTGTCTCTGTCTGTCATTAAACGCGACCTACTCGACCGTGGTTTTGTTGTGGTTGTGCCTTCACGTTTTTAATTTACAATCACATCGCCAAATGATGACGTAACAAATTGAAGGGCGTTGAAATGTCTCTGGCAGATTTCTTACTGATGTGTGAACCAATAGCTAGTCCACGTTCGAAGTCACTGATCTCCCATATTCTGCACGTACTTCATATCACTGAAAAATACTCCCCCGTTCCACCTTTTATACCTATACGTGAGGACGTAGTTACATCTAAACGTCAGTTTACGAATTACAGAGGGGTTTCCGGATACTTTTAATCACACAATTTAGTCACAATATAATCATATAAAGAATGTCTTTTGGATAAGGACCAGAAGACATTCTTTAGAGTAGCAAATAATATTAGGTTTTCTTACTGTATAGAAGACCTATTAATAGATCTGTTTCATAGAATTGATGGATCATTTTCATATGCATTATTATTACCTGTGATGTATGTCATGTATTCAAGTCTTATTTGATATGGAAATTTTAATGTCATTCGCCATTTCTGGAAACGTAGTGTGTTATCATGATAGTGGAATGCCTAAGATTTCAAATAAGACGTCTAAGATGTCTAAGAAGAATATTGTGTCTATATGTTGATGGATTAAAAGGGGAGATGATATTTTGGCTCTCGAGAGCTGTTGTTGCCATGAGCATGTTTTGTAATGCGTTTAGTTTTTTTCATTAAGTACTCGTATTGTGGCGAAGAAATATAGCTTCGGATGGTTATATCAAGCTGTACGTTTTGATGTGTAGCTTCCTGTTACCGTACAGAGTCACCGAGAGGTTTATAGGTGATTTTTCCAGTATTTGAAGATAATAATTTCTTGTTCATGGTGCATTTTAAAGAATAGTATCCGGAGTTTTCTGTGCAGATGATTAATATGTGCATGTGTTATTCTCTTTGTTCGTTATAATTATAAATATTCTATGCTGTCATATAAAATTGTTTCTAGGAAAGTAACAGCAATTGGATATCATGAAAAACTCCCAATATTCTTTCATAGCGACGAAATTTATGCAACTACTTAAAAACAAACAAACAAAAAAAAGAGATATTTACATATGTGCTAATTGACACCTATCAGTGTTTTTGATTTCTCGTATGCAGAGGTTTTTTATTTTCAACTACTAGAGAAGTCTTAAAGGATTGCAGTTTAGCTAATTAAAAAAATAATAATAATCCTGTTATATTGTTTTCGGTTTTCACTGAAATATAGTTATATCTGAAGTTGCTTATATATCGTGAACTCTTCGTTGAGGTAAGGATAGTGATATGTTGTCAAAACACAATTCTAATATTATGTTATATCATCGTGAAAAAGATGTGATAATTTACTTATGGTGATAGATCTTGCCTGAACAAATGCTTAATACCTCCTGTAAATGCCAACTCTGAAATATAATTCAGGAGATGTTTGAAATGCAGAGTTCACCATGTTATATGCGGTTATCGACAGGGCCAAAATATTTATTTAAAATTTCACATTGTAATGGGTGATAGACGATTTCTAGGATTACCATCACCAGCACGACCTACATTCGTAATCCTTAAATGGCATTTGACACTTCGATATTTCGCCTCTAGGTCAGAAGTTACGGATGTTTAGTCTACATCGGTCTAAGTTAATCATATCCTATAAATTAGCATTCTTTCGTGTGCGGCATTCACATAAAAGAATTACCTAGCAGTTCGGTTACTTATTTTATTTACATTACTCAAAACCTGATACAAGAGACTACAAAAACGTGCTAAATTAAGAGTACTTCAGGATTTTCTAGTCATCTACTCATATGAAAAAATCGGTTATTTATATTTTCCGAATTAAATAAATTGATATAAATAAACGTATACATAATTCGTTAATCTACTTTTTATCTTTAATTGTGAATAATTTTTTGAGGGAGTTCTGATTCTCTCTTTCTCTCTCTCTCACACACACACACATATATAAATATATATATATATATATATATATATATATATATATATATATTAGGATAACCAAGCAATTTTATATGCTTGGTCATTTTAGCTCCTAATCCCAAGTATGCAAACAATTAAGTTTGCGCCTGAAACAAAGTTCAAGTCTAAAGATGGTACAACACCAGGGCAACTCATTGTAAAGGTGGTTAAAGCTTTGATCACTATTCTTAGAATTTTCCCATAATGTAAAGCACATCTCACTAGAAGATGTATACTGCAATGCATTATGGGTGGGGTCACTACCCAGACCGGTTTCGACCTTTTTTGAGGTCTCCTCAGTGAGTAGCTAGACCCTAAATACCAAGGTTTTAGTAATACAAAGCCTTATCAACTTTACCTATATAAGTTGCAACAAGGTGTATTAAGTTTTAATAAAAATCTCTGGAGGAGATATTGATGGGAATAAATTTTTAACTTGGGTATATTGTATATTAGGATAACCAAGCAATTTTATATGCTTGGTCATTTTAGCTCCTAATCCCAAGTATGCAAACAATTAAGTTTGCGCCTGAAACAAAGTTCAAGTCTAAAGATGGTACAACACCAGGGCAACTCATTGTAAAGGTGGTTAAAGCTTTGATCACTATTCTTAGAATTTTCCCATAATGTAAAGCACATCTCACTAGAAGATGTATACTGCAATGCATTATGGGTGGGGAGACTGAGGAGACCTCAAAAAAGGTCGAAACCGGTCTGGGTAGTGACCCCACCCATAATGCATTGCAGTATACATCTTCTAGTGAGATGTGCTTTACATTATGGGAAAATTCTAAGAATAGTGATCAAAGCTTTAACCACCTTTACAATGAGTTGCCCTGGTGTTGTACCATCTTTAGACTTGAACTTTGTTTCAGGCGCAAACTTAATTGTTTGCATACTTGGGATTAGGAGCTAAAATGACCAAGCATATAAAATTGCTTGGTTATCCTAATATACAATATACCCAAGTTAAAAATTTATTCCCATATATATATATATATATATATATATATATATATATATATATATATATATATATATATATATATATATATATATATATATATATATATAAACGCCTGATGTCTTCATTCAATACAATCATTTTGAAATTAACTTACTCTATTAACGACTTTGAAAAGAACTGGTTATTCTGCAGAGGGATGCCATTAATGGTCCCCACAATTGTACATTTTCAGTTGGATGATGTAGGATAGAAGTTCAGTATAATGGCTTAACATTTAATTTCACGCCATTTCACATTAAGCCATATTAAAAACATACTACACGTTGTTCACAGTTTAATGCAAATACAGTACAAAACGATATGTAAAATTCTCTTCTCTTCTACTAGTTTATGTATTTCTACTAGTACGAAACTGATGTTTTAAACACCGCATTCGGAAATATATTTGAAAAGTAATACGTCAATTATTTTAGCACGTAAAAGAAAATAAATATATAGATATAAATGAGATTAATTGCTGATAGGAATGATCAATTAATCCGATCCAATGCTTCCCTCAATATCTTTATTCGGAAATACATTTTTTAAATATTAATTTCGAACGCTTTTTTACTGATTCCGACAACAAAAATAATAATAAATAGTTTGCTTATATCTGAATATAATTTAATAAATGATTGCTATAAGTAAAACAGTTATTTTGATTCGAATTAAACGATCTTACTAAACGTAAAGAGGCATAGTTCGTTTTCGAAAGGAGTAATTTGGAGTAATAAAATTTTACAGATGTGCAACATGTTCTGTATTTGTCTGGAAATTTCAGATAAGGATTAATTAGGAGGATATTCATTAATGAACTGGGAGATGGAACAGAGACGATAATAATAGCATTTATTGCGAGATGCTGGATTTTTAAGTATTTGTAAGGGGCGACGAACATAGCATATTTTGTAAACTACACACTTAGTCTATTTTACTATTAGTCATGATAAAAAAAGCCTATATATATATGCGTAGGGGATCTAAAAATTCTCGACCTAACAATGAAATAACGAATTTATAATTTCAAACTTATTTTTAATTTTTAACATAATCTCCCCTAAGAATAAAACATTTATTCTGGCGATGCTCCAGCGCCATTATCCCGTAGCTATAGTGGTTCTCAGTAAGATCTGCAAAATATCCTTCTACAGCTGCAGTCACCTCTTGATTTGAAGAAAAGCGCTGAGCGAGACAGAGTTTTATTTTTGGGAAGAGATAGAAGACATAGGGTGCCAATTCTGTGTAATAGTGTGGATGTTCCAACAATTCATAGTGCAGGTCCCTTAATTTTCCCATTGCGAAAACACCTTTGTGGGCAGTTGCATTGTCCTGATGAAAGATGTTTTTTTTTCCTTCGACAAACCGGGTATTTTCTCACCAATTTCTTTGTCTGGTCTAGTTAAAAGATCAAACTAATATTCCCAGATTACCGTTTTATCCTTTACAAGATGATTAATAAACAAAATTCCTTTTTTATCCCAAAATACTAAACAACCGGCTTCTGCCCACTGTTTTGACTGCGGTTTGGATTCTGGTGTGTACTACTGAATTCAATCTCATTCATAGTAATACATGGAAGCACAAAATTAGTTTTATTCTTGTTTGAACGCTCCAAGCACTTTTCAGAGATTTTCATGCGAGTGCGTTTTTGTCCTGCGCGGCAACAATCCTGAGAAAAGCTTTTTCATTTCCAATTCTCAATGCAAAATACATCCTACAAGTTCTGTTGAAATGCCTATAGTTGAAATACCTATATATGCCAATTTCACGCACTTTGACTCGCCGGTCATCCAATATCATATCATGCACTTGATCAATGATTTCTGGTTTTGTAATACTTTTTGGACGTCCGTCACATGGATCATCTTCAAGGCTGGTACGGCCACGTGTACACTCGACGGCCCATTTCTTAATTGTCTAAAACAAAGGAGAAAAGTTCCAATAAATTTTTATGAACTTCGAAGGAATTTCTTTTTGGTTAACCCTTCTTTTACAAAGAATTTTATAACTGCACGATACTCAATTTTATCCATTTCAAAGGATACAGACAACACTTTTGGTTCAGACAGCTGTATAAAAAGACTACTTGATAGAATGACTTGCGATTTCACGTGGATGCTCAGGACAGATGTACGGACTTAGAAAAAAATCTTCCCAATAGTGTTGCCACTTATGGTCAGCGCCGAGAACGTTTTAGATCAACCACGTATTTTGGATGAGTTTTCTGCTGGCTGCCTTTCCTCACTAACGTTAGTCTCCATTTCCTTGCCATCTCGGGCATCGATAGCATTATTCTTCTCTTAATTAAGCCAGAGATTTGTTTTCTGCCATGACGCCATTAGTGTGTCTGAATATTTATTTTTCCACTGCATCCCCTAGGATTTTTTTTTTTTTTACATTCGCTACTCCATATGCCATCTTGTAGGATGCTATCAGTACTACTTGGTATTTTTGCTTGTTTATAAAAGTACCTGTTTGCTCTCTCAGTTTCGTAATGTGCCGCTGTGCACGCCCACTCTTTTTCGAATCACTGTCTTACTTATTAGACAGTTGTGTCGCGCAGTTCTTAGGTGTCCAATATAATTTAAAAAGAAATTGTACTCTAATTCATTCGCTGAATATAGTAGTTTATTAAAGTAATTATCGTAGTTCATTTTAAAAATTATAATTTTTAAATTTTAACGTAGTTCACAATTGCTTTGAGTATATTCAGGAAAGTAGCCTATGTAAATTAATTTGTGCACCCACTTATAATACTTACTCGTTTAACAGAAATATGTTTCCTTATTTTTTTGTTTTTAATTATTGGACATGTTTTGTCATTACCTCATAAGTTAGTCTTATTTTGATTAAAATCTTATCTGAATAATTAACAGATATTGGAAATTACTAGAAAGGTGAAAAGTTTCATTATGTTTATTGATATCTTCAATTTCAGATTTCATATAAATCAAATGGCCATTCCGAATAAATATCAAAATCTGATCATTAAATCTTCTCTTACGTTTTGTTTATACAAAACTTAAGAGAATACTTAAATAATCACTGATTGTAGCTATATAGATTTTTATTCGCTGCATCAATAAAATCAGTCACAAGGAACCAAACTGGACTTCTGGAAATGGAATAAATGCATACACATTTTATTAATTGAAAGAAAAGAAGACTAATTCTTATAAGAAAGATTACAAAAATTACAACTTTTGTTAGCGTTTATCGACAAAAAAATAATAATTAAAAATAACACATTTTCTCCACTTACTGCCGGAAAAGTCACTAGCACTTTAATAATGAAAACAATACTGAAATAAAGAGCCAAAACCACGTGCTTTAGCTTATGCTACAATTCGCCGAAACTTTATAGTTTATATATTCGGCATGAAACTCTTTGATTTCTATCTTTGAGTTTCTTGTTCGGCTTTGAAATAATGTGGGATTTAATATCTCCTTAATTTAAATTATTAAATAAATCAAACAATCCCTGAAACAGGAAAGAGTTCGTTTTTAGCGATAAAGTATAGTATATGTGTTTAAAAATCAAATAGAAATAAAAATCATTTTATTTCTATTTGATATGACATTCTATTTTTCCATTAAGGTGTAGTTGTTTTATCGATATTTTTATGTGCTGGTGAATTGAAAACTTTAAAATAAAAAAAAATAAAAAAAACTTACAAACAATGCCGAGTAAATTATCATCATAGAAAGCATGCCATATAATATATTTTCTGCGTTAATATTACTCAGTGCTTATTATATGATAAAATTAATGATAAATGTTTTTTAGTAAGCATTTAGTATTGTTGAGATGATATGATTATTTTCTCCAAAAACATACATTTTTCATGTAAAATGGTAACTTTAAGGAATAGTGAGGAAGATGATTAGACTTTCCTTTTTATTTTAGTTCTTCTAATAGGTAATCACAGTGAATTTAGTTGTTTCTCACGAACGCAATTTATGGAGTATAATTAGGCAACTGATTTATCTACATATCTGTTACATGTTAAGAAGTTCTTTACAATATACACTATATTATCAAAGTATTAGGACACCACAACTTCGTGTCCTAATAGTGGTAAAAAATGTGTTTTAATTACATTTCTGGTACCGAGTGGAACCACCTTTGGACTCAATAACAGCAACTGCACTTCAGTGTATGCTATCAACCAATGTTTGAGCGATCACAAAAGAAATCTTCTTCCATTCCTCAAGCCAAGCTATCACCATGGATGACGATGAGCGCTGTGGTCTTGAGATTATTCGTCGTTCTAATTGATCCTAAAAATGGGGTCGAAGTCTGTACTCTCAACATGCTAGCTCAACATTTCAACATTGTTTTGTGGAAACCAAGCGGACACGCAGTGCAGTATGACGTAGCATGGAGCATTGTCGTACTGAAGCATACAAGATTCACTGCCAAAGTACTTCCAGAACGTCGGATGTATGAAGTTGTCCAGGATATCCAGGCAGTCCTCGGACGTCATGTTTTTGTGCCCGTTCATCAATGGACCAAACAGCATACTATTACCTAACTTCCCCGATACTTGACAGTTGGAATAATGCAGTCCCGCCGAGAACGTTCCCATGGTAATTTCTAGATGCAAACATGACCATGAGAGTGAAACATTTGGAAAAATAATTAGTCGCTCCTCCTCAGAACCTACTTTTCCAATCATCTACGGCCCAGGAACGGTGTGAAACACACCAGTCCAAATATCTTTTAGCGTTGAGGGTTTGATGTGGATTTGTTCGCACCAACTTTGCCTAAGACATACAATTGCATACGGACAGTTATAGTGCAGACACATGTCTCTGCAGTATTTTTCAGATTCACTGCCAGGACTGATGCTGATAAGCTGATTACGTGCAGGAAGGTCGAACATTTCGAGAGGAGCGCGTTGCTATCGGTTAGTGAGTGTCGGTTGCTAGCCAGTTCGTTTTCATGCCGTGGTAACACCACCAATTTTCTATCTACGAAAGGATTAAAATCGGTGGGTTTCGGCATACCGAGACTGGTAGCAATAACAAGGACAGAAAGAGAAAGATGTGACACCCAATTACCTTTACACGCTCGAAGTCTGTCAGTTAAGCTGGCATCTTTTCATGGCATCTTGACATCGAGTACAATGTAAAACACGCGGTACATCTCACCTTTTTATTATCAGTCTTGCGCAGACATTCCTCGAATATCTGTTTATGGTTGGATCCGAGATCTGCATGACATGAAATGTGTCCAAATACTTTTATCAACATTGTGTTTATTAAAGACGAGGATAGATATAAATATACTTGAAAGGCCTCATGAATTTCCTCGCTTTCAGGTAATTATTCGAACTTACATTATCTAACTAAAATTCCTCGTCCTTAGTGAATGAGCAATTGAGACACTGTAAAAAAAACATCCAAGGTTTAAAGATGAGAATTCTTTTGAAAACTATTTCGGGGAAATTCATGGCAATCAAACGACTGTCAAAACTTTACATTTCCAAGAATTCATTCAGTTTTTATTTTCCAGTATTTAAGAGGATATATAAATTGCTGTGATTCCTACCTGACTCATTTATACAAACTGAACTTTGAAAAGTATAGTCTATTTCGAATTGATCTAAATGATCTTGTTAAAGTTACTGATTTTGTTTTTTCTAAAAAATGAACTGCACTGAAAATGCACGAGTAAATTTGAAAGGAGAGGAAGATATCCCGTCCAAATGGGCTATGAGTTTCAATCTATGAGCCTCATCCCTTTCAGAATATTAATATGTCACAATATGAATTTTAGCTGAAGATTTTTAATATGTATTTTAATTGAGTAACTGAATATTTTAGCAAGCATTTTGAGATATTTACATCTTTTTACATCTTTTTTGTAATTGTCTGAAAATTAATAGAGAATTTACCCTATTTTAATAGATGGCACTGTAATCCATTCTTATATGATTCAGATATATTTCATATAGTTTCCACAGATGGCTTTATAATACAATCGAGAATATGAGAGTCAACTTTTGTGAGGTGGCCGACGCCATAAATATGGGCGATTTAATTCTAATATTGTCTTTAGCGTTTTTCACAAGTATTGATGTGATAGAAGTAGTGTACACTCTGTAACATGATTTGAATTTATTAAATGGTTCATCCCTTGAAATTATATCGTGAGATGCTAAAGGGAATGTGTACTTTCACAGATATATCGAAACAAGAATTCCGTTTTCTAACTGAAAGTCAAAATGTTAACCGTAATGTTTTATCTTCAAGTGTTATTATTTTCTCTTTTATTTTTTTTACTAAATAATTTAAAGAAATTACAACGTCAACTAGGATATACATTAAAATAAATTTTAATATACTTCAATATTTCGGCAACGTCACGTTGCCATTTTCAAGAAACTTAAGAACAAGACACGTGCACGCAGACGCAACAAACAGTAAGTGAGGAAGAAGCAGGAAGCTATTATTTCTCCTGAAGTCTTGATGGTGACCCTAGTGGGCAATATTGATATTCTTGGGCGATTGGGCTGAAGCACTTCTGATATAGGTTTCCCAAATTTGAGGCAGTCACATGCAGCCAAATTTGTTGAGATTTGGAAGGGCTGAAGCTGATTCCATGAAAAGTCTTTCATATTTGTATTTATGTGGATATCTATGGCAGGTATCCAGCGCACGGTCAGCAAGACCAGAATGGTTGTATTGGTGAAACCGGATGTAGTCCTTATGTTCTGAGATTCTGATATTTGCTGTCCTGCCTGTTTGGCCAAAGTAGGACAGCTTACAGCTGCAAGGGACCTGGTATACACCAGGTAGGTCTGGGGGGGGGGAGGTTGGTCTTTAGTAGAGCGGATAAGGGATGCCAATTTTTTATATGGTCTGTAACAAGAATTTAATTCATGTTTTTGTAGGATTTCCGTAATTTTTTCTGAGGTGTCTCGGATATAGGGTATGGTGATGGATTTAGAACCTTTCCCTTCTTCGTTATTTCAACTCTGGAAGGAAAAACATTACATGACGGTAAATCGGACGATAAAGTGTATGTAATGTTTTTGTCGAATAAGAGCAGATGTGTGCGACTCACCATTCGCCGACATATGCGATTTTTTTCGACGTACATTATTTGGCAAGCGTTCCATTACTCCTTTATAATATTCAGAATTAACCATAGTTAGATGAGTACAAATACCTCTCTCACAGTTCCCTCAAGTTTTAAAAAAAGACAAAAAAAAATAAATAAATAAAATGATATTCATATTGGATTGTGATTGCCGGACCATCTTCGGCAGAGGTGTTTTGAGTGTTTTCCTTTATGTACGGTAAATGTTGGTGTCAATGTCAAAACAATCCATTCCCGATTCATCTAATATTATGAAGTTTTGGAAAAGTTCTGATCTGAAATCACATCATCGAATTCCGACGAAATTAGCAACTCTTGTCCTTTTGCCCGGACTCAAAATGCACTGAACGGATTTCGTGTTCCCTCGTTTCACGCTCAACATTTTTGTAAAAATATATTGGACTAAGCCGAATGAGATGTGGATATCATCTACAATTTCTTAAATAGTCAATATTCTGTTCAATCAATTATTGCATTATCTTTCGTCACGTCTTCGTCTCGGAACGTAGTTATTCTTTTATAACTGAAGTAACCTAATTGTAAGGGCACAAACCTTCATGTAAACTGGATTTAAATTATCACATTCATTCTGTCTATTATTAAAATAATTATCTTTTGTCTTTCAGGCTTATTCGTTGAGCCTCATCTACAATTCAGCTTTCGAAAGTAGATTTAATGGAGTAGGGTGTTCAATCCTAATTCTTGTAATTTTGTATATGCATACAAATTTATATATATCTGTGAGTGGTCGGAAAAGTTCTCGGCCTCGACCACAGATCGCAACACTATCGGCAAGATTTTTTTTTCCTAAGTTGCTGCTGTCTGAAACAAAAATGTTGTCTGTATCTCTTGACATGGATAAACTTGAGAACCGTGCGGTCATAAAATTCTTTGTAAAAGAAGGTTTAACGCTAAAAGAAATTCATTCGGAGTTCGTAAAAATTTATGGACACTCTTCTCTTTTGTTTCTTACAATTAAGAAATTGGCTGCCGGGTATAAACATGGCTGTCCCAGCCTTCAAGGTGATCCTAGGGAAGGGCGTCCAAAAAGTTTAACAACACCAGAAATAATTGATCAAATGCACGATGTGATATTGCATGACAGGCGAGTCAAAGTGAGTGGAATTGCTGAGACTATAGGCATTTTAAACGAGCGTGTAGGATATATTTCGTATAAGGAATTTCAAATGAAAAAACTTTGCGGAGGATTGGTGCCGCTCACAATAAAAACGCAGTCACATGAAAATATCTGAACAGTGATTGTAGCGTTTTAACAAGAATAAAATTGATTTTGTGCGTGAATTTATTACTATGGATGAGACATGGATTCACCAGTACACCAGAATCCAAACATATACTTCATTATTTTTATCTTTGACCCAAAGTCTGCAAAACACACACAGAGCTTCTGGTCAACATCATTTCGTTTCAGCTTAAAATAGGAAACTCTCCTCTCCCATTCCATCTACCTCCCTACGTGGGTTGTCTGAAAATTTCTCGGCCTAACAATGAAATAAGAAATTTATAATATCAAAATTATTTTTATTTTTCAACATAACCTAGAAACCAAAAATCATTTATCAAGTACAGGATATGATATTTGATGAACGTCGAGTCAAAGTGCGTGAAATTGGCACATATAGACATTTTAACTATAGGCATTTCGACAGAACGTATAAGATATATTTTGCATGAAAAAGCTTTTCTCAGGATTTGTGCCGCGCAGATCAAAAACGCATCGCATGAAAATCTATGAACAGTGTTCAGATTTCAGTGTTCAGTATTCTGATTTTGTGGGTCGATTTATTACTATGAATGAGGTTGAATTCACCAGTACACACCAGAATCCAAACAGAAGTTAAATCAGTGGGCAGAAGCCGGTTGTTCATCGCGAAAGAAAACAAGATCATGGCATCGGTGTTTTGGGATACTAAAGGCATTTTGTTTATTAATGTTTTTGAAAAGGGTAAGACAATAACCGGGTAATATTATTCTGATCTTTTAAGCAGACTAGACGATGAAATTCGTGAGACGATGAAATTCATCACAGAAATTTCAAATGAAATTAGTGGGCTGTTTGATATAAACCAAGCTGAAGTAGAACTTGAGATAATAAACATTCAGAATAGTTTACATTTAAAATCAATACAAAAATGAAGTTATTTGGAAGTATGCACATGAAAGATTCCCAAAATTAACTGATATTGCGCGAAAAATTCTGTCGTGTTTCGGATCGACATACTTGTCAGAATCCGCGCTTTCAATATGACCGTCATAAAAAATCAATTAAGAAACCAAATTACAAATGGTCATTTGGATGATTGTATGCGATTGGCCACTTCTTCATATCAACTTGACTATGAAAATATTGCGAGGTCCAAACAATGCCAAATTTCACATTATTATTTTTTTTTTTCATCAACCAGCATTTCTTGAAATTTCCATTTCCAAAATAGAGAAATAAATATTTTCTTCAAACTTATTTTTGTTTGTTGTATTAAAATAATTAAAAGTGATAAACACATTTTTAAATACAGAAATTATTTTTTTGTTGTGTATTTGTTTTACTTGTTTATTTGTGCGTAATCAGATATCAGGTTGGGGGAACGTGATCTATATAAGAGTAGATCGCCGAATAACGTTTTATAGAAAAGTAGCTCGCGTAGTAAAAAGGATTGAACACCCACTGCTATAGGACAATATTATACATTTACGTGAGGTTGACAGCTGATTAATATTCGCACTGTTAAGCACAAAAAAACTTTCTTCTCCTCTCCTTGGGGCGTGGGGGATGATATCAATTTTCCACTAAGACTGGAATCCACGGAACCAACTCCTGTTGGTTCCGTGGATTCCAGTCTGTTCTACTACCGATCAGCATATACCAATCAGGATATAGCAGTCTGTTCTGCTACCGATCAGGATCAGGGCATTAAGGAGAAATCTGAGACATCTAAGTTAAATTTTCGTAATATAGTTGGAGTGGGAAATACATTGCGATACATTCTCCACCGAATATCTGCGTCGGGTTTTGATGGCTCTTGTGCGATACGGTAGGTCCCATTGAAATGGTCTCTGGTGAAATGATGCAGGATTTTCCAATAAAGTGCTTTGGTTCGACTGTTGTATTAGGGTGCTGTAGATTTTGTTGGTGTTGCTGGGTGTAAGTTTATCGAATGAATTATTAGTTTTTATCAAGATAGGCATCGGATCTTCTCAGTTTGGAGGGCTAAGCCCCCTATTATGTTATGCTATCAGGCATAGCGTCTTGAAAAGCTGCCTTTACAGTGTGTATCTGCTCAGCCTGATTCCGTATTCCAGGTTTTCAAGCGATTTTGTAAACCGCCAGGTGAGGCTCGGAGAAAGAATGTCACCCAAGATACTCACGCCACGCCAGCTTCATGAAGGAAAGAAAATCTCTTTCTGAGTGGTCCGGTTTCTTACCATCGTGTTGTAGAAGATGGGTTCCTTGAGGATTTCAGGAAGGGATACTGTCTTCACTGTGTGCTGGAGGTTTAGCTTCTTCCATCTTAGAAGAGAATCTTTGTAGAAGTTTGTTAGATGCACTGACACGTGCGCTGTTGTCATTCTTAAGGTTGTGGAGAGAGAGAGAGAGAGAGAGAGAGAGAGAGAGAGAGAGAGAGAGAGAGAGAGAGAGAGAGAGAGAGAGAGAGAGAGATGAGAGAACATGAGAGCGCTGCCATCTTGTAGCAAATTTTTAAATTTAATTTATTGCATTATGAATAGGAATATGGATTGGCTTTGCAGTCGTAGAGAGAGCAACTGTTTGACGTTGGCACTATCCTTTAGTCTTTTGTTGTTTGTTTCTTGCAGAAGTATTAGGTCTATATGATATTTTTGTACCTGGTCAAGGACTATTCTGTTACGTAGAGCAGAGGCACATCCTGTTGCATTGAGAGAGAAAAGGCTTATAGACATTATGATTTATGAAAGTTTGATTGTAAGTTTAATCTAATACTGGCACTGGTATGTTTGTAGCCCATTAATTAGGTAGTATATACGCCTTACTCCTGTTGACCTCTGCTCTGCTCTTTTTACATTTCAGTTTCGAGTGTAGGTCCTGAAGTTAAGATATTAGTTCCGGGATTCTTGTGGTGTATTTAAGGGCTATAGTTCGTTTGTGAGGAGAGCCTCGCACTTTCTGTATGAATGATGACAGCTGCTTCATGGTTAGGGGATCCTCAGTGTGGGGAAGTTCGCCCTCAGCTTCCTCTTCTTCTAGGTCGTCATGTGGAAATACAGTTTCCTCATCGTCTGGGAACTCTGTTTCTCCTTGGCTGGCTGCAGGTGATGAAAGGTCATTTTGAGTAGTTTCTTCAATAGGGTGATGTTTTGAATTTATGGGAGGCTGGGTTGGTGATTCTGGTTGCTGGGTGTGGGGATTGCTTTTAATTAGTTCGTCCTTGCCATCTCTGTTGGGAGGATTGGTGTTTTCGTGCTGTGAGACTTCGTTATCAGAGCCTTGGATCTCATTACTTGGCAGACGTTCAAGAGCGAAATGAGCGCTGTCTTTTCCAGTTCGGTATTTTCTTTCCTCTGAAGTTCGTGATGGGGAGAGAATTTTTGGTTTAATTTTTCCTATGCTTTGATTTTTTTCATGTACGATGTTATTCTGTTCAACTGGTTTGCAATTCTGGGTTGGGATGTTTGTTGATGAACTATTGGTAATATAGGGATATTGTTTCCTAATGTGACCATCTTCAGGACAGAAGAAGCATTGTGATGCGGAAGATAAGTAGAAAGTGTAGGTTATTCCATTTATGTCCGTGTTGATTAATTTTGGGAGGTCGTGTAGTGCGTCGTTGTTTGGAAAGGGCATTAATGCCTGTCTCCGAAAGCTTTTGACATGGGAAAATTCGGGATTCTTTGTGGCTGCTGACAATGTGCTTATTTTCCTGTGACAAAACCGTATCTTGATAATACGGATCTAATGAGTTGATGAGGAATTTCAGGGGGAGCATTTGATACTGTTATTTTTGTTGGGGCCAGTGCTATTTGCTTCGAAGTGATAATCGCCAATATCGGCGCCTTTTTGCAGTACCGTTTGTGCCCATCAGATATGGCTAAAATATACCTGCACACTTCCAGCTACGCGGGAAGCGTCAGTAATATTTTTTGCGGGTACAATTTGGCGATCGCCGTCAGATAATCTTCTAATGGGATATTTTCTTTGGTGGCGAAAATAACAATCCCATTTTCTCGGGAAATGACGTTCGTAACAGTGGTAGTTATTTTTGCGTTAATCGGTTTACTGCTAACTGATGTGGCATTCGTGTGTGAGATCAGTGTTTTGGGGGACGATGGGATATTTCCATTAGATTCAACATTAGCGTAAGATTTTGAATTGACCGACCTGTTTTCCATGTACATAGCCCCGGTGAACTTTGCTCTTCCTTTCGGGTACGAAGTCGTAGGGGGTCTTTGATAGATAGAGAGAGAGAGAGAGAGAGAGAGAGAGAGAGAGAGAGAGAGAGAAAGAGAGAGAGATATTTGCCTCTTTGCAAATATTTACAATCTGCATTTCCACATTAAGTTTGTGCTATACTCTCAAAGACAAATACATGCCTCAAAGCCTTCAGTGTTTCAAAGATAGAGAGGCAGACAGAGAGAGAGAGAGAGAGAGAGAGAGAGATTTGCCTCTTTGCAAATATTTACAATCTGCACACCATGCATTTCCACATTAAGTTTGTGCTATACTCTCAAAGAATGGATGGGAAATACACGTCTCAAAGCTTCGAAGAATTCAGTGCTTCGAAGAAAGGAAGGCTGACAGAGAGAGAGAGAGAGAGAGAGAGAGCCCCACCCCCCCCCCCCCCCACCCCCCCCCCCCCCCACCCCCCCCCCCCCCCACCCCCCCCCCCCCCCACCCCCCCCCCCCCCCACCCCCCCCCCCCCCCACCCCCCCCCCCCCCCACCCCCCCCCCCCCCCACCCCCCCCCCCCCCCACCCCCCCCCCCCCCCACCCCCCCCCCCCCCCACCCCCCCCCCCCCCCACCCCCCCCCCCCCCCACCCCCCCCCCCCCCCACCCCCCCCCCCCCCCACCCCCCCCCCCCCCCACCCCCCCCCCCCCCCACCCCCCCCCCCCCCCACCCCCCCCCCCCCCCACCCCCCCCCCCCCCCACCCCCCCCCCCCCCCACCCCCCCCCCCCCCCACCCCCCCCCCCCCCCACCCCCCCCCCCCCCCACCCCCCCCCCCCCCCACCCCCCCCCCCCCCCACCCCCCCCCCCCCCCACCCCCCCCCCCCCCCACCCCCCCCCCCCCCCACCCCCCCCCCCCCCCACCCCCCCCCCCCCCCAATAAGCTCTGATCACTATTCTCAGTACTTACCCTTAATGCAAAGCATATATCATTGAGGATATGTATGATGCTATGCATTAAAGGCAAGGGGCTACTGCCCAGACCGGTTTCGATCTTTATTCAGGTCTCTTCAGTGGTAGCCAGGCTTAGAAATACCAAGGTTTAAGTAATACAGAGCTTATAAGTATTTTACCAAAACAAGTTACCATAAGGTGCTTTCACTTTATTAAATAAAAATCCCAGGATGAGACATAGATGTAGAAAGTTTTTACTTTGGGTATAATATAAGTTAAAGATACCGAGCTATTTTAAACCTGGTTTATATCCCTATCGCAAGTAAGCAAACAGACAAGTAAGTCAAATCACACAGACTTGACTTACTTGTCTGTTTGCTAAACTATGGAGGAAATACGTGCATTTTAATTGATGGATACCTGAAATTTTGTCTACGGCGCTATCATAGTGGAATACAATGCTGTAATTTAATTAAATTTATGACTGGAATATTACTTCCTCCTTAAAGGAATATAAGGAAATTTATTGTTTTTTTTTCTTTACAGAAAATAAAACTCTCTGGAAGAAAATAAAAAATACATCTTCAATGTGTTTAGTTTTGATGGCGAATGATAATGAAATTTGCATACAAACGTAACCAACAATCAAATTAGCTCATTAGTTGCATTCATCGTGTATACAACAAACAAAATACGTTTCCTATTTCTGAATTTTGCTTTTCAGTGAAATTGCTGTTCTTCCTACTTTAATAATGATTTATTTAATGAATATTATGTTATTGGTATTGTTACAGAGCCTGTGTAGCTCAGTGGATGTGGCGTTTGCACACCATCGCGCTAGGCCGCACGAAGGAAGTCTTGGTTTCGAGTCTAGTCGGCGACTAGAGAAAATTTTTCTAAGCCTTTTTTCGACCGGTTCCCGAGTTAGTCGATCTCTGGCACGGGCAAGCAGGTTTTTCCTCCCGGAAACTCGGGTTTTTCGTCCTGTAAACTCAAGAAAATCGACCGTAGAACCCACATTATTTCAGACATTAAATATATTGTGTTAGGGTTAGTCACCACGAGATGGCGGCACATTTGAGCCGTCTCTCTTCACTGCGTACCGCTTAATTAGTGATAGGCTTGGGCCATCTGTCTCTGATTGGGTCCCAGTGGAGATTGAATTGCCCACTCAGTCTCCAAAAGTTAGATAGGGCTAAATGGCCTCGCCTACTCCCGTATATACGGGAATAAAAAGGCGTTAGCTGATTTTTTTTTTTATGGTATTGTTACAAGGATAGTGTAGGAGGGTTTGTTTTTGCCCTTGGTGTGGCCTGAACATGTTTCAATTCTTCGTCAAACACAAAAATACAATCATTTTATTAAACAAGAAGCAAGAAAGGAAATTTGTAAGATAAGGCATTCTGGATTATACTGTAGCAGAAGGTGATTCAGTCTATCTTTAACAATTTTCAATTTATCTTGCAAAAAGAAAATCTCATTCCGTACTACCCGAAGTTTCGTTAAGTGATGAGACGTTCCTTCAGTAATGGAATGTCTTCTTTCTCATCCATTGATGCCATTGTCACTAGACAATACAATGAAAAGAAGAGTCGAAATCTTTTTTTTCTTTCTTTTTCTTCTTTTTTTTTTAAGGAGTCTCAAAATTAGTTTATCTCTTTATCGTAAACTCGATCACAATTATGTAATTTCCTGCAAGTAAATAAAGAATTTACCCTAAGTAATATCTCATCGTGTGTGGGGAGACGGAAGGTGTATTAGCCTTCGATATGTCGGCAGGGAGTTGGGAAAGGTAGTAATAAAACGATGATTTTTACTTTTTAAATTTGACAGCTAGAAAATGTGTGTTCCACCTAGTAAAAAAATTACAAGCAGGACTGTTTTTCAAACCAAAACTACCGTATTGCATTAAACATAAATGGATTACATGTAACGGAAATAGTTTTCACTATTTATGAGAATTCATAGTCTTATTACCGTTTGTACGCTCTAAAATATTTGTTCGTTTTTTTTATAAAATCAGTAATCGCCATTCAATCTTACTTTATGACTACAGTTTCTTAAATATTCAATCGTTCGTAGAATTAATTATGGTAACAAGAAAGAAGGTAAATGTATGCAGTTTATCATGTTAAGGTTATCACAAATGAACTCTTATCCTGAACTAAGTATCACATTTCGATATGCAGGAATTTCAAAAAGTATGGAATACGAGTTTCATTTTAAATGTGAAATTTGTTATTTTGAACATATTTTTTAATTTAAGATTCAGGGGTGCTACATACATTCGTCCTGGTTGTATGCTATATCAATTCTTGTGGCATATTTTGTCCTGAAACTACGTTCTTTGAAATATATCAGTTTTGTTGAGGACGCTAACTGAAAATTGTTATTCATATATTCAACAACACTATTTCGCTTCTACCACCTACTATTAGAGACCACCTAATAACAGTTTTCGAAAAACAAATTGAAAAGGAAGATTGAGGGAGGTGTTAGTTTTGACAAAATGAAGAATTTCCTATTCGATTCCAAATAGAAACATTCCTGCGAACAGATTAGTTTTTGTTCTTGAAATGCTGAAACGCCATGAAAGGGAATACAGAATCCAGAACCGGTTATTATGTCTTCTGATGGTCTTCCTGATGGTCTCAATCAAGAAGAAAGTAAAGGTGTTTCTTTATTATTCCTTTAATGGCAGAATGTACACTTATAAGAGTCTGTAACACAAAAATGCATATTATCCAGCCAATACTTAAAATATATCTTAATGATTGCAACAAAATGTCTGCCACTGTGAAATAGATCACAATAAGCCTAAAATACTAAAAATATCCACCGACACCTAAGAGAGGTACAGTCTTCCAAGTAAAAATTCGTATAAGTATAATCCTATATGTTTCCAACAAGCTTAGGAAATTTTAACCTAATCTACATATCGAAAATTTATTAAATACGTGGTACGCACATTGTCGATGTGTTTCAGAACCTGAACTGGGAACTAAAAGAAATTACTACTGTGCTATTGAAGAGAAATTATCTGGATTACAATTCTGTCTAAAACGCAAGAAACCTTTAATAACGGTTTGTCAATTTGCTTCATCGGTAATTCAAACTATGAGTATAATACTCTAAATTATCTAATTTATAACTAGCAATGTAACCAAATACGGTTACATTGCTAGTTATTAATCTGCTGGAAATAAAAATGAAACATGCTTAAGTATAAAACTCGAACTACCATTTTTCGAGAAAAATATTGTTTGATCAGTGCTGCCATCTTTCAGTCGACTTTTCAAATTTAACATCCTATATTATCAAAAAATTATGAAAGTGAAGTGACTTTTACGTCATAGAGGGAACAGTGGTTTACCGGTACCGCCATTTTTAGTCAAATTTTAAATTTATTTTATTGTTTATAAAAATAAATAAATAGATAAATACTATAATACTCTAATTAGGCTGGATACCTGTCGCACCAACTACAGTTACAATGCCACCTATAAATCTGCTGGAAATAATAATGAAACATGCTTAAGTATAAATCTCGAACTACCATTTTTCGAGAGAAATATTGTTTGATCAGTGCTGCCATCTTTCAGTCGACTTTTCAAATTTAACATCCTGCACTACCAAAAAACTATGAAAGTGAATTGACTTTTAGAGGGAACAGTAGTTTACCGGTACCTCCATTTTTAGTCACATTTCAAATTTATTTTACTGTTCATAAAAATAAATTAACTAGATAAAATCTATTTCGTATGCTAGTGATAAAATGAAATGTAGTTATGCTGATAAATTCCGGTCATTGTTTAAAGACATTTCGCCGAGCAATAGAAACTAGTAATACATTTATGCAGCAGAAAATCTCAATAAATCAATGTAAGTAATAAAATATTTCTTTATATAATAATTATATTGTTTTGAAATATATATTACTTCTTTCACCATTTTTGGTCATTTTTCAGAAGAAAAAGTAATTCACTTGGTACACTAATTACATTTGGCATGGTCTCACATCAGATGTGCAATTTTTTTTCGATAATGCGAAGATATCTAGGATGCTACTGATATGCAGCACTTACAAAATGATTTGAATACACTGGAAATTGAGCAAATGAAAATGGCTATCGGTTAATTGTTAGTAAGTGTGAAGCTATGCACTTCGGAATGATTAGAATTCCAGCCGCATATTATATAGCGGGGTTATGCTAAACGAAAGAAGAAACGGAGGAGACAAGATATCTTGGCGTATTATTGGGTAAGAATTTGAAGTTCCAACTCAGCTGATGATTGCGATGTTGAGGCGAACCTTATCATGTAACGATAAGGAAGTCCTTTTGTCTCTTTAAAAGAATATGATAAGACCACACCAGGATTATTTATGCATATTTATTCTCCCAGGTTCCAATGGGAAAATGAAGCTGTGGAAAGGGTGCAAAGAAGAATTACCATGATTATAACTGGATTATGGGATTATGATTATGAGGACAGATTGCTGGTATGTGGATTGCAAACTCTGATTAACAGCTAGGTTGAGTAATTCTTCGTGTCCCTCGATGAGTCTTTGTCTCGTTTTAGGTCTCAAAACAATAATAATAATAATATTTTTATTTATTTTTTTGGTGCAAGAGAGTTTATTCATGTATTGATAGTGTACAGATGGTTAATATTGTAAGTGTTATAAGCATGCTTTATACAGACTGTAGTCCACACGCAGTTTTTTATGAATACTAACTTCAAAAATATTATAAAGTTAAAATAACATATTGCTCTGTATTACTATGATTAAGTTAAGGATTAGATTCTGGAGGAGTACTTTTCTAATCGCCAATCGTAGTACTTTCTCAAAGTACTACGATTGGCGTAGTACTTTGAGTACTACGATCTTCATCTTTTGAGAAAGTACTTTTGAGACTGTAGTAAGTAGGACGGTGCCCTCCTATCTGACGATTAGAATTGTTTACTAATTTTTAACACTTTATTTTGTTTGCATACATATTATAATTACATTATAAATTATAGAAATTACAAAATTTAAAGATTATAAAAATCACATTTAGTTCTGAAATCTTTTTACACAATCATAATAATCGTCCCTAATGATATTCCAGCTTGTAATGTTTACAAAATTCAGCACTTATGAGTTTGAGTTTTTAAGTGTAAAAACTCAAAATTATGAAGTGTAAAAACTCATGCAATTATGAATTTTTAAGTGTAAAGTATTACTACGATTATTATTAATGGGAATAGTACATGCTTTTTACGCGTATCAATGAGAAATTCTACAAATGATAATAATATTACGAGTAATTATAATTTTTACTGAACCATTTGCAAGAAAAAGTTACATTGTTGCCTAAATATTAGTATATTCATGTAATTGTTAGAGAGATAATAAACTACTATTATAATTAAAAAATAATAATAATACATTATATGGGGTAAAAAAAGAAAAGCAAGAAAAAATATCTTTATGAATTTCATTGTTAAAAAGAAAATAAAAAAAACTAAACCTGTTGTAAATGGTAATCTTATGTGTTGTAAATATGTAATCACAATATTAATCATAATTTTAGTAATAAAAAAAGGATTGAATTTCTTTTAAAAGAAAAATGTGTACTCAAGTATGTATCATATGTCATCAAATGCAAGTAATGTATCACATGTAAACAAATGTATGTAATGTTGTATCACATCTAATAATAAAGATTTTTGATATTATTATTATCATTCATTATTCAAAAATTCCGTGAAATTTTCATTGTTAATATTAGAACAATACGTCTCGTTAATATATATATATATATATATATATATATATATATATATATATATATATATATATATATATATATATATATATATATATATATATATATATATATATATATATATGCAGAAAATCACCTTATGATAACTTTTTCTGGTAAAATACTTATAAGCTCTGCATTACTAAAATCTTGGTATTTCTAGCCTGGCTCCCACTGATGAGACCTTAATAAAGGTCGAAACCGGTCTTGCTATTGGCCCCTTGCCTTTAATACAATGCATCATACATCTCCACTAGGAGATGTGCTTTGCATTAAGGGTACATATTAAGATTAGTGATCAGATCTTATTCTACTTTTACCATGAGTTGCCTTGGTCTTGCGTTACGTGCAGGGTCAGCTAGACTTAGACTTGCAATACTTGTAGGTGCAAACTTGACTTTTTTGTCTATCTGCGACGCTGAAGTGTGCAGACGTGTCCAAGGTCGCTCTTGCCTAAAGTTGTATTTTGTGCGGTCGAATACGTCAATCAACTTCAAGATTTATACCTACATAATCGTAAGCACCTAATCTATTGCGTTAAAAAATTAGTTTTCTAAATTTGTGAAGCTAGGAAAAGTTATATTAATTTTTAAATTTTAAAAATTTTCTTTCTTCGTGTGCTTATTGTTACAACGGTATGCCTTCGAGTACCGGGAATTTGTGATAGCTTGCGTTTCCCCTTATTCGCCCGAAGCAATGGCCAGTATAAACCACAGCATATCACCACCAGCAGCAGCCGGTCCACGCCCGAGCTCAGCAGGAATCGGTCAAAGGTCGCAGAATGCCGATCAAGGAAAAGACGCAAGCCACAGCTCCAGAGAAGGAAAAGACATCAGTCTCAGCCCCTCGGACAACAACGGACAAAGGTCAGTACTCTCTGTCTCCTATGCTAACATTGTAGCTAATACTTCCGCGCGAATTAATACTGCTGCAACAACGACCACCGCGCGTACAAACGTTCACCTAGCCAACCGTTTTTCCCGAGATAACGGAATTGTAATTTTCGCAATCGAAAATACCCCACTGGAAAAGTATCTAGATACAGTAGCGCAACATGTTCCCCCAAAAAATATAACTCACATTTCAAGAGTTGCCGGAACTGTACAAATGTACTTTAACAACGCATCTTGGTCTGAGACATTAATTGAAAAGGGAATAGACATCGGAGCATGCCACGTGAATGTCTCACCAATCGCAATTGCTCCCACAAAAGTAACAGTGTCAAATGTCCCACCGGAAATAAGCCATCAAATGCTTCGCGGATTACTATCAAAATACGGCGCAGTGACAGGTAAAATCCGAACGCTACGCGCCTCTACAACTAGGCCTGAATTCGCTCACATCAAGAGCTTTAGAAGACAGGCTCTAATGCACTTTGGCGACAATACAATCGGCTCCATACCCAAAATAATCAACACAGAAATAGACGGAGTACCCTACACCTTTTATATTACTGTTGCTGCTCAGTGCTTTTACTGCCACGAAGAAGGCCATGTAAGGAAGTTATGCCCGTATATACCCAGAAATGAGAAACCGGTTAACAATACTACTAACCCTAGCGGATCAGAGAATCAGAAGCAGCAAGCATCTAACCCCCAAAAACAGAGCATCCCTAACAAACAACAAAGATCTCAAGGAAACAGCTCTCAGTCCAGTACCGAGGAGACAAAATCAAGTGGTAGCACTAAAGAAACCCAACTTTCGAAAGAACCTCCAACTTCATCGATTAAAAGCAATCCTAGAGAAAAGGAAACGGAACACAGACAACTAACTAACTCTGATAAAGATACAAATAACGAAGAGGAGCAAGAAACAAAAACTGAAAAAAGCCAAAGACAAACCAGAGCAGCTGCAGCAGGGAACCTTTGCCCCCAAGCATTCTGGAACCCTCCCAACAGCCTGTAGAGGGGGATGAAGAGATCGAGCTTCTTGAGTCCTCAGATGATGAAGAGGAAACTGGAAATGCAGGTCTTCCTCACACTGAAGGCCCACTTACAAGTGAGCAGCTTCAGAGCTTTCTTAAAAAAGTTCGAGGCTCTTCACAAAAACTACTGACAGCCTATGACTACACCGCTGACATCAGTGGCCTTATCACCCAGCTGGAAGATTTAAGAACTATTCTGGCAGGAAAAAGAGGGAGAAAAACCACCAATCTCAGGAAAAGGATATACTACCTGATAAACGGGCTTGAATCCCAGCGGCAGCGTAACTATCCGTAAAGGAAGTGAGGATTACCGCACCAAATAAAACTAAACCATAAAAATAATGAGCACCTCAATAAACCTTCTCTCAATAAACGCTAGAGGATGTGCCACACCACTGCGAAACAGGCTGGTCCTGCAGCATATCCTTGCCCACTGGCTAGAAATAGTTATGCTGCAGGAAACAAACTTCCATTGCAACAGCAAAGCTTCATATCAGCACTGGAAGAACTGGCGTTATACCATGCACCACTGTCCTGCCATACAACTTCATGGATCGGGAGTCAACATTGGAATTCACCAAAACAGCGCTCTAAAAGTAGAAATAATCGATACCTTTCCTGGGTGTGCAATATATGCACTCATTACAACTCAGACAGGAAAGAAAATATATATCATTAACATATACATCCCACAAAATGACCAGCTTGAAGTGCAGGTACTGGAGTTTGTGCGAAACCACCTCAGCAAGGTCAATGACCACATCATACTGGCAGGGGATTTCAACTGCACTCTGGATCCTGCAATGGACAGACAGCAATGCCAAGAACATCGACACTCACTAGCTCAGCTTCTCCAGGATGAGAAGCTGAGCTAGTGAGTGTCGATGTTCCACCGTAGGACCACCTTTGGCTTACAGGTCTTCCTGTAAGCCAAAGGTGGTCCTACCAATGTCTTATACCAGGCACGGCTCGACAGATACTACACATCGATGCACACAATACCCTACATCAGGAGAGTTACATACCATCCATCTCATGCATCAGACCATGATTCCATCCTTCTTAACATTTGCTTTCCTGGACACACCAGATACAAAGGAGGAGCATACTGGATATTTAACAACAGCCTACTAAAGGATACAGAATATCTCAGAACCTCTAAAATCTATATCGAAACTCTCATCAGAGATATACCTACTTCACAATCAATTTCCGAGTGGTGGTCGCTTTTTAAATCCAAAGTTACATACCATTCATCTCATGCATCAGACCATGATTCCATCCTTCTTAACATTTGCTTTCCTGGACACACCAGATACAAAGGAGGAGCATACTGGATATTTAACAACAGCCTACTAAAGGATACAGAATATCTCAGAACCTCTAAAATCTATATCGAAACTCTCATCAGAGATATACCTACTTCACAATCAATTTCCGAGTGGTGGTCGCTTTTTAAATCCAAAGTTAAGGTATTCACCCAAAAATATAGTCACCGAAGAAATTTGAATAAGCATTCAGCCCTTAAAAATTTGCAACAACAACAGCAATTGCATCATTCAGAATCTGAGGAATACCAGTCCCTAGAAGCCACCATACGCTCACACCTAGAGCACTCTGCAAGAGGAGCACTAATAAGAGCACGACGCAAACATATTAACTTCGCAGATGCCCCTACAAAGTATTTCTTTTCACTAGAAAAACGCCAACAAGAGTGCACCACTATATCTGCTATTAAAACAGATAATGGAAACATCATAGAAAATCATGACGAAATCCTCTCATATACCTTGCAGTACTACAAAAATTTGTACCAAGCCAACCCAACATCTATGGAGGCCACGAATATAATTCTCTCCGATGTGAAAAGACTCTCACCAGCAACAAGGAGTAATACAGAACTCCCTATCACGTTACACGATCTGAAAACTGCCTGCACCTCCTTACCTAAAGATAAATCTCCTGGCATAGACGGGCTCACCACTGAATTCTATCAGTCCTTCTGGGAACAGCTTGGACCTATCCTCTACAGAGTATTTGTCGAAGCGAATACCAATGGCTTTCCACTCAATATGACAACATCAGTTATCAAACTCATTCCAAAGAAAGGAGACGCGACGAAACTAGGAAACTGGAGACCCATCTCTATCACAAACACCGACTGCAAAATTATATCCAAAGCCATTGCCAACAAACTTAAACCCGCTCTGAGCAAAATAATAAATAGGCATCAGAGCTATTCCATCCCTGGAAGATCTATCCACGAAAACTTACACCTCATAAGGGATCTCATAAGCATAGCGAACAACAACAGTGAAACAATGGATCTTTTAACACTAGACCAAGAAAAAGCTTTCGACCGCGTTGAACACCTTTACCTCTTCAACTGCTTGAAAGCATTTGGCTTTGGCTCAGGCATCATTCACTCTATCAAAATGTTGTATGCTAAGGCACACTTTTGCATGAAAATAAACAACAGGCTTACCATAACTGCACCATACAGCAGAGGTATTAAACAAACCTGTCCACTCTCCGGTCCTCTTTACACAATTGCCATCGAACCCCTTTCGTGTAGACTCAGCATGCTGCTCAAAGCATGCCGCCCTAAACTTCCCTACCAAACCATAACCCTGACAGCATATGCTGATGATGTTACAATCATAGCCCGCAAAGAAGAGGACTTTCACAACATACAAATGGCATACCAACAATATCAGGCAGCCTCAGGAGCCAAACTAAACACACATAAAACCATAGGACTGTGGTGTGGCAAATGGAAAAACCGAACCGATTCCCCAATGTCTGGTACCTGGTCCACAGAGGGAAACAAATACCTGGGGATTTACCTAGGAAACACACCCTCTTATGTGGATAAGAACTGGGAAACACTAAACAAGCGTTTCAAGCAAGTTCTAGGAAAGTGGGCAGCAATACGAGCCTCTGCCTCCACAAGAGGGAGAACAATAATCGTTAACCAAATATCCACCAGTGTCCTTTGGCATACACTAAAGATTCTTACTCCACCAGTGCAATTCATCAAACAAATAAAGTCAACTATATATCGATTCATACGGAATAAAACAAACTGGCTTTCCTACTCCCAGCTATGTATTTCTCTCAAAGATGGAGGACAAAAGTTGGTCTCCATTGACAACAGGATAACAACGTTCCGCGCTCGATTTCTCATAAATGCCCTACAACAGGAAATATCACACAAATGCACCACTGAGTATATTTTCACTTCTGCCACTAGAGGTCTCTCTCTCTCCACCACCTTAAGAATGACAACAGCTCAAGTGCCTGTAAATTTAACAAACTTCTACAAAGATGCCCTTCGACGATGGAAGAAGCTAAACCTCCAGCACACAGTGAGGACAGCATCCCTACCTGAAATCCTCATGGAACCCATCTTTCACAACACGATGGTAAGAAGCCCGATCACTCAGAAAGAATTTTTCTTTCCTCCATGGAGCTGGCGATACGTGAGGATCTTGGGTGACATTCTTTCTCCAAGCCTCACCTGGCGCTTTCCAAATTCGGTCGAAAACGTAGAATATAGGAGTGAGTCTGAGCAGATAGACACCGTAAAGGCCGCGTTTCAAGCCGCTATGCCTGATAGCATAACAGAAGTGGGGCTTAGCCCTCCAAACTCAGAAGTTTTGGCGCCTATCTTTCTGATAAAAACCAATAACTCATGGGAGAAACTTACACCCAGCAACACCAACAAGATCTACAGCACACTAACACAACAGTCGAACCAAAGCACTTCGTTGGAAAATCCTGCATCATCTGATCAAACACTATTTCAATGGGATCTACCATATCGCACAAGAGCCATCAAACCTGACGCAGATATTCAGTGGAGAATGTGGCATAATATATTACCCACTCCTACTATATTACGAAAATTTAACTCAAACGTCTCAGATAACTGCCTCTTCTGCTACCAATTAGGAACGGTCCGGCATATCTACTTGGAATGCCCAGTCAACACTAAATTAATCAGTTTGACTCGGGAAACGGCAGCTCTTACCTGTGGTAATCTTCATACAGAAGAGGAATATTTCAATCTCGTCCATGTGGAGCCAAATAACCATTCATTCTGCAATTACCTTTTCATCACCGCAAAAGCGGTAATATACAACTTCTACCTCAGACATACAAGACCAGGCAGCACAGCAACTTCACAGAGATAGGCAACTGACCAACTCACTGCAGCCTTCCAACAAAAGGTGAGATGTCGGATCCTACACGAACATCACCACCATAGGCAAATCAACACCTTAGATCTTTTCCACCAAGAATGGAATCCACGGAATCAACTCCTGGCTGAGCATGGCGACTGCATTATAATCCACTTTCCAGCATAGAAGTGACACCTTAACCCCCCCCAAAAAAAGAAAGGGGGAAAAAAGAAGGATTGTTGTGCTTAACAGTGCGAAAGTTAATCAGCTGGCACTCTCATGTTAATAGATAATATTGTGCAATAGTAACTTCTATGTTCTTCCACATTTATGTTCTTATGTTAAAATAAGATCTTATGTTATCATGTTAAAATAACTCTTAATGGCTTTAATTTATTTTAAAAAAAAAATGTAATTAGCCTTATAAGTGACTTCGATGTAACATACCTCAACAAGAGTATGATCATGTAACCTCTCTGTCTGACTGCAGAGAACCAAAAACAGGTTAATCCTGTATATAAGATTGTTATGTTTACAATAAAAAAAAATATCTATCTATATCTATCTATCTATCTATATATATATATAGATAGATAGATATATATAGACAACTTCTACCTCAGACATACAAGACCAGACAGCACAGCAACTTCACAGAGAGAGGCAACTGACCAACTCACTGCAGTCTTCCAACAAAAGGTGAGATGTCGGATCCTACACGAGCATCACCACCATAGGCAAAACAACACCTTAGATCTTTTCCACCAAGAATGGAATCCACGGAATCAACTCCTGGCTGAGCAGGGCGACTGCATTATAATCCACTTTCCAGCATAGAAGTGACACCTTCACCCCCCCAAAAAAAGAAAGGGGGAAAAAAGAAGGATTGTTGTGCTTAACAGTGCGAAAGTTAATCAGCTGGCACTCTCATGTTAATAGATAATATTGTGCAATAGTAACTTCTATGTTCTTCCACATTTATGTTCTTATGTTAAAATAAGATCTTATGTTATCATGTTAAAATAACTCTTAATGGCTTTAATTTATTTAAAAAAAAAAAAAATGTAATTAGCCTTATAAGTGACTTCGATGTAACATACCTCAACAAGAGTATGATCATGTAACCTCTCTGTCTGACTGCAGAGAACAAAAAACAGGTTAATCCTGTATATAAGATTGTTATGTTTACAATAAAAAAAATATCTATCTATATCTATCTATCTATCTATATATATATATAGATAGATAGATATATATAGACAACTTCTACCTCAGACATACAAGACCAGACAGCACAGCAACTTCACAGAGAGAGGCAACTGACCAACTCACTGCAGTCTTCCAACAAAAGGTGAGATGTCGGATCCTACACGAGCATCACCACCATAGGCAAAACAACACCTTAGATCTTTTCCACCAAGAATGGAATCCACGGAATCAACTCCTGGCTGAGCAGGGCGACTGCATTATAATCCACTTTCCAGCATAGAAGTGACACCTTCACCCCCCCCCCAAAAAAAAAAGAAAGGGGGAAAAAAGAAGGATTGTTGTGCTTAACAGTGCGAAAGTTAATCAGCTGGCACTCTCATGTTAATAGATAATATTGTGCAATAGTAACTTCTATGTTCTTCCACATTTATGTTCTTATGTTAAAATAAGATCTTATGTTATCATGTTAAAATAACTCTTAATGGCTTTAATTTATTTTAAAAAAATGTAATTAGCCTTATAAGTGACTTCGATATAACATACCTCAACAAGAGTATGAGCATGTAACCTCTCTGTCTGACTGCAGAGAACCAAAAACCGGTTAATCCTGTATATACGATTGTTATGTTTACAATAAAAAAAAAAAAAATTAAAAAAAAAATTAAAAAAAAAAAAAAAAAAAAAAAATATATATATATATATATATATATATATATATATATATATATATATATATATATATATATATATAATATATATATATATATATATATATATATACACAAAAATTGGTCATATTTTTCTATTTTTGCTTTTCTTGCTTGGTACAACAGTTTCTGGTTGAATGGTATTAAATATTCAGATAGAAAGATTGGTGTATTTTCTTGCTGTGCTTTGAGGCCCTTGGCAACTGGTTTTTTCAGCCTGCTGGCGTTCATGAGATTGTCTTTTGTAGATGTGCTCTTAAGACGAATTATGACTGGTGCAGGTCGTGGCAAGCCTCGATTTTTGCTTTTCCTAGGAATCCTACGGTCTAAATGTTTTAGAGAATGAAGTTCTTGAGTGAGTTCGGATGTCTCTTTGTCAAATTGTGTTGCCTGTCATTCATTGCGTTAATGCCAATTTTAATGTCTTTTACCGTTTGCAACACTTCTATCTGTGCTAAATTATCATGTTTTACCAAATTTTCATATTCGTATATATTTTTGTTATTTGCTCGTTCTGTTTTTTAAAGAGATCTTGCACAAGGTATACTAAGCTGGCTTTTATGGTCTCTAGACCGTTTCCTATTAGTATATTTAAATAGTCGAAATTATAGGACTCACCTGCATTTATTTGTCTGTTCAGTTCATCTTCTGATTTTGCCTCCACTATAATCGGCTGAGTCGTAGGTGGTTGCTTTAGGTGCGTTTCTTTGTTCTTCCTACAGAATACGCACTTCCTACAGAATAAGGAGGTTACGTGGGAACACTTTCATCTTAAAACAGCAGTTGGAACCACTTTAAAATTATAACAAACTGGAGCAGCGATATCACCGTGCGCGCTCTCAACAATGATAATAATAACAATAATAATAATAATAATTTTTTTTATACATTTTATTATGTCTCAGTATAAATTACATACAATAATAATATTTACAATATTTACAATAAGGTTTATACAAAATTTTTGAATTTAGAATATAATAATAATAATAATTTTTTTTTTTTATATAAACGACTTATTTGTTTTTACAATGAAAATGATAAGGTTTACTATCACACAGAGTATCTGCACACACACAATAAAAAACATATTATCTTTTCTGTACAGTACGAAATTTCGATATACAAAATGCAGAGTACATTTTCTAAATATGAATATACATTTTTTTAAACTAGCTAAATATGGATTGGCACCAATGTGCACACAATTCACGATACAATGCAGTAATGCAGCATACACATACAATTCAATAATAATAATAATAATTTCTTTTTTTACATTTTATTGTCTCAGTATAAGTTACATACAATAATAATATTTACTGTATTTACAATAAGGATTATACAGAATTTTTTTTTTTATGTCTCAGATGAATTGCATACATAGTTGCTGTAGTAATTATATGTATATAATATTTATAACGCATTACAAGTGTGTATAACAGATACTTGCAAGTTAGTAATTTTCTTCCTCGAAGCTTAGCAGAGCTTATCTGAGGAAGATAATAGATGACAGAGGGTGGTGGTTTCATGTTTGTGTTCCTATAGTGGTCACAAGCCAGGTGTTGATTTTACTGTTTGTTGGTACGTGCTTGAAAGACTTCGACTGCTATTACAATTTAACTTCTTTTTTTTTGTGCAAATAGGGGTTGGATTTAGACATGGTGTGTTTGTTTCTTTGTGTTCTTGTAGTGGTAATTTATTGAGAGGGGGTGTTGTCGTGGTTTGTGTGTGTGTGTATGTGTGGTGGGGGAGAGAGAAACAGGAATTGCTCTAATTTTCATTCTCGCTATAATATTTATATAGTGCCTGTTTCAGCTCTCTGTATGTTCCTAGGTTTCTGTTGTCGAACGGCAGTTTGTTTATCATGTCAGGTACGTAGAAGTTTCGGGTGGCTTTGCAGTGCTGATTGTTGTACTTATATGTTATGTAGTTTGTTGAGTGTGATCTTGTTATTTGATATGTTGCTCTGGTTACTCTATATGTTGGGCTGTAGTAGTGTTTTAACATGACTCTGTAGTGGCGGAAGTGTTTCACCTTAAATATTTTGTGTTTTGTCCATGCTTCCTGCATGAGAGTGGGTTGTTCCCAGAATATCAGTTTTATCATTTTATCTTGCAACCATTGTAGCCTGTTAAGTCTGTAGTCTGCACAAAATGCGTATGATGTGATTGCATATCTTAAAATGTTTTCACATAATGCTTTATAGATTAGTATTTTTATGTGGGTTGGGGCAATGTCTTTTAATCTGTATAGTTTGCTTGCTATTATCCTAAGCTTGGTATGTAGGTAGTTTGTATGGCTGTTCCAACTTTGATCTGCATCGACGTGAAGTCCAAGGTAGCGTGTTGTTTTCACCTGTGTGATGGTTGTGATTTTAGGTTCTGCACTTGGTGTATAGGAGGATGAATGTTTGATAGTGAGATATTTAGTTTCTATGGGCAGGTTTGGGGGTTTTTGAATATCATTAGCTTTGTTTTTCCAGTGTTTATATATATGCCGTTTTTGGTTAACCAGTTAGTGATTTGATTGATGTCGTGTTGCATATTTTTGTAAGCGATTTTTGCACTGTTGTGAATGGATACTATGGCAGTGTCGTCTGCATACTGGAAGATTTTACTTTTTAGGGGGAGTTGGCTTATGTCGTGTGTGTATATGTTAAATAGAATGGGAGATAGGACAGCTCCTTGCGGTATTCCACAGGTTACATGTACCTCTTTGCTGTGTGCTGATCCTATACATGTGATATGCTTTCTGTTTTTCGTGTATGCTTTAAACCACTGGAGTAGACGACCTCCAATTCCGATATGGGTAAGTTTCGTTAACAAGGTTTTATGTGTTAGTGTGTCAAATGCTTTTGTTAGGTCAATGAATACCACTAATGTTATTCTGTTTTTATCCAATGCAGCGTTTATTAGATCTGTGAAATCTTCCAGGAGTGTTGCTGTTCCTTTATATTTTTGAAAGCCATATTGTGTTTTGGGTATGATTTGAAATTTTTCAACGTATGTGGAGAGTTTCTGATGTACAATGCGCTCCATGATTTGGTTGATTACAGGCAGCGTGGCGATAGGTTTGTAATTACTTATTATGTTTCTTTTTCCCTGTTTGTGTATGGGTGTGATTAATTCGTTAATAAAATCTGTTAAAACTGTTAAATAAAATCGAAGATTTTATTTAACAGTTTTTGTATAACTGGAAGTAGGTCGGTTGAGTGTTTCTTGATGTCTTTTGGTCTGATTCCGTCTATCCCCGATCCTTTGTTAGGACTAATTTGTTGAATTGCCAGTGATAGTTCTTCTTTTGTTACTGTGGGGAACCACATCGACTGGGTTGCTCGTGGACCTAGTGGAGAATGTTCGTATGTGTAAGGAAAGGTTGTTTCTTGTAGCTTTTGGACAGAGTTCACGAAGTGCTGATTAAAGTTGTTTGCCAACTGTTTAAGGGATTTGGGGTCGCAGGCAAAGCTGTGATTTATTGTTTCTGTGGCAGTGGTTCTGTGTATATTGTCCAGCATTTCATTAATCAAGAGCTAGGTTTCCTTTATGTAATTCTGTGCTGTTGTTAATTTCTTGCTGTAATAGTTTCTTTTTGAAGTTCGAATCTGGGTTGTTAGGAGATTCCGTTTTCTTTTGTATTCAGCTTTTAAAGCGATATTGTTCGGTGACTTCTTAAGTTGTTTCCATAGGGCATCTTTTCTTTGTATGTCTGTTAGTATGTTGTCTGTTATCCATGGATTTTGTTTCGTTTGGGGGCGTATTTTTATATTTGTTAATGCTTTGTTGTATATTTTGTAAAATGCAAGTTTAAGATTATTATATACAGCTTCAGCAGAGTCGAAAGATGATATCTGCATCCAGTCTGTTTTTCTGATTTCATCGTTCACTATTGCTTCGTTTACAATGCTATGATACTGTTTTGTAGTCTCAGTGATTCTTATGGGTTCTGGTTCAGTGTATAACTGCAATGCTGTGAAATAATGGTCTGCTAGTTTGCATGTTATGACGGCTACTGTGTGGTGGCTGTTTGGAGGGGCCCTTATATTTATATGATCAATGCAGGTTGAGGTTGTTGTGTTTCCGACTATCTCTTCTCGTGTATACGACACTATGGATGGGGATATGTTATATGCCGATAATAGGTCTAGGTATTGTTCTGTGTTGTTATTTATGTTCCTAATGTTTATATTAATGTCTCCTATTATTATCAAGTATTTTGAGGTGCCTACTTTCGTGGCTGAAAGCCATCTGTTTATTTCTAGGAATTTTGTGGTGCTTAAGTTGGGTGGTCTGTATATTGCGTTTAATAACAGGGAGTTTTCTTGTTTGATGTTTTTAATTTCGATGCATATGTTTTCTGTGTAATAATAATAATAATAATAATAATAATAATAATAATAATAATAATAATAATAATAATAATAATATTTTTTTTTCAATAATAATAATAATAATCTTTTTTTTTTTTTTTAGATTTTATTATATCTCATTTAAGTTACATACAATAATAATATTTACAGTATTTACAATAAGGGTTATACAGAATTGTTTTTTTTTTTTTTTTTTTTTTTAATGTCTCAGATGAATTGCATACATAGTTGCTGTAGTAATTATATGTATATAATATTTATAACGCATTACAAGTGTGTATAACAGATACTTGCAAGTTAGTAATTTTCTTCCTCGAAGCTTAGCAGAGCTTATCTGAGGAAGATAATAGATGACAGAGGGTGGTGGTTTCATGGTTGTGTTCCTATAGTGGTCACAAGCCAGGTGTTGATTTTAATGTTTCTTGGTACGTGTTTGAAAGACTTTGACTGCTATTACAGTTTAACTTTTTTTTTGTGCAAATAGGGTTGGATTTAGACATGGTGCGTTTGTTTCTTTGTGTTCTTGTAGCGGTAATTTATTGAGAGGGGGTGTTGTCGTGGTTTGTATGTGTGTGTATGTGTGGTGGGGGAGAGAGAAACAGGAATTGCTCTAATTTTCATTCTCGCTATAATATTTATATAGTGCCTGTTTCAGCTCTCTGTATGTTCCTAGGTTTCTGTTGTCGAACGGCAGTTTGTTTATCATGTCAGGTACGTAGAAGTTTCGGGTGGCTTTGCCGTGCTGATTGTTGTACTTATATGTTATGTAGTTTGTTGACTGTGGTCTTGTTATTTGATATGTTGCTCTGGTTACTCTATATGTTGGGCTGTAGTAGTGTTTTAACATGACTGTGTAGTGGCGGAAGTGTTTCACCTTAAATATTTTGTGTTTTGTCCATGCTTCCTGCATGAGAGTGGGTTGTTCCCAGAATATCAGTTTTATCATTTTATCTTGCAACCATTGTAGCCTGTTAAGTCTGTAGTCTGCACAAAATGCGTATGATGTGATTGCATATCTTAAAATGTTTTCACACAATGCTTTATAGATTAGTATTTTTATGTGGGTTGGGGCAATGTCTTTTAATCTGTATAGTTTGCTTGCTATTATCCTAAGCTTGGTATGTAGGTAGTTTGTATGGCTGTTCCAACTTTGATCTGCATCGACGTGAAGTCCAAGGTAGCGTGTGGTTTTCACCTGTGTGATGGTTGTGATTTTAGGTTCTGCACTTTGTGTATAGGAGGATGAATGTTTGATAGTGAGTTATTTAGTTTCTATGGGGCAGGGTTTGGGGGTTTTTGAATACCATTAGCTTTGTTTTTCCAGGGTTTATATATATGCCATTTTCGGTTAACCAGTTAGTGATTTGATTGATGTCGTGTTGCATATATTTGTATGCGATATTTGCATTGTTGTGAATGGATACTATGGCAGTGTCGTCTGCAGACTGGAAGATTTTACTTTTTAGTGGGAGTTGGCTTATGTCGTGTGTGTATATGTTAAATAGAATGGGAGATAGGACAGCTCCTTGCGGTACTCCACAGGTTACATGTACCTCTTTGCTGTGTGCTGATCCTATACGTGTGATGTGCTTTCTGTTTTTCGTGTATGCTTTAAACCACTGGAGTAGATGCCCTCCAATTCCGATATGGGTAAGTTTAGTTAACAAGGTTTTATGTGTTAGTGTGTCAAATGCTTTTGTTAGGTCAATGAATACCACTAATGTTATTCTGTTTTTATCCAATGCAGCGTTTATTAGATCTGTGAAATCTTCCAGGAGTGTTGCTGTTCCTTTATATTTTTGAAAACCATATTGTGTTTTGGGTATGATTTGAAATTTTTCAACGTATGTGGAGAGTTTCTGATGTACAATGCGCTCCATGATTTGGTTGATTACAGGCAGCGTGGCGATAGGTTTGTAATTACTTATTATGTTTCTTTTTCCCTGTTTGTGTATGGGCGTGATTAGTGCAGTCTTCAGTGTTTCAGGTATGTGTCCCGTTTCGAAGATTTTATTTAACAGTTTTTGTATAACTGGAAGTATGTCGGTTGAGTGTTTCTTGATGTCTTTTGGTCTGATTCCGTCTATCCCTGGTCCTTTGTTAGGATTAATTTGTTGAATTGCCAGTGATAGTTCTTCTTTTGTTACTGTGGGGAACCACATCGACTGGGTTGCTCGTGGGCCTAGTGGATAATGTTCGTATGTGTGAGGAAAGGTTGTTTCTTGTAGCTTTTGGGCAGAGTTCACGAAGTGCTGATTAAAGTTGTTTGCCAACTGTTTAAGGGATTTGGGGTCGCAGGCAAAGCTGTGTTTTATTGTTTCTGTGGCAGTGGTTCTGTGTATATTGTCCAGCATTTCATTAATCAGGTGCCAGGTTTCCTTTATGTCATTCTGTGCTGTTGTTAATTTGTTGCTGTAATAGTTTTTTTTCCTGTTCGAATCTGGGTTGTTAGGAGATTCCGTTTTCTTTTGTATTCAGTTTTTAAAGCGATATTGTTCGGTGACTTCTTAAGCTGTTTCCATAGGGCATCTTTTCTTTGTATGTGTGTTAGTATGTTGTCTGTTATCCATGGATTTTGTTTCGTTTAGGGCGTATTTTTATTTTTGTTAATGCTTTGTTGTATATTTTGTTAAATGCAAGTTTAAGATTATTATATACAGCTTCAGCAGAGTCGAAAGATGATATCTGCATCCAGTCTGTTTTTCTGATTTCATCGTTCACTATTGCTTCGTTTACAATGCTATGATACTGTTTTGTAGTCTCAGTGATTTTTATGGGTTCTGGTTCAGTGTGTAACTGTAGTGCTGTGAAATAATGGTCTGCTAGTTTGCATGTTATGACGGCTGCTGTGTGGATGTTTGGAGGGGCCCTTATATTTACATGATCAATGCAGGTTGAGGTTGTTGTGTTTCCTACTATCTCTTCTCGTGTATACGACTGTATGGATGGGGTTATGTTATATGCCGATAATAGGTCTAGGTATTGTTCTGTGTTGTTATTTATGTTCCTAAGGTTTATATTAATGTTTCCTATTATTATCAAGTATTTTGAGGTGCCTACTTTCGTGGCTGAAAGCCATCCATCTGTTTAGTTCTTCTAGGAATTTTGTGGTGCTTAAGTTGGGTGGCTGTATATTGCGTTTAATATCAGGGAGTTTTCTTGTTTGATGTTTTTAGTTTCGATGCATATGTTTTCTGCGTATTGTAATTTATAGTTTATTTCTGTTACTTCCAGTTTATGTTTGGTAAATATTATTATACCACCGCCTCGTTTTGTTTGTCTGCAGTGTTTGTGTTGTTGGAAGTGTGGCATTTGGTAGGAGGATGCCTCTTCGTTTGTCGTAGATACTTCAGTCAGTATTAAAATGTCTATTTCGTCTATATCTTCCTTCAGATAAGCTTGCAGGGTCAGCCAGTATTTTTGAATGCTTCTGATGTTGATGTGGAGAATAGATAGTCCTTTTTTGGGGATTGTCAGTTGTTTCCATTCTGATATTGATTTCAGAATGTGGCAAAAATCATGTTCCGGGGTGATTACGTCTGCTTGATGGTGTGCATTCATGTTGGTTGGGGTGCTGGTCCTTCTTTACGAGTTGTCAATATTCCTTTCAATGTGACAGCCTGTTGAGGTCATCTACGGATTTTATTTCGATTGGTTTTGAGTCTTGTGTCTTTCTAAGGAATATTTTGCTGTCTCTTATCCATATAAACTGGTAATTGTTTTCTGTTTTTACTTTCCTTGCTTGGTAGAATATTTTCTGATAGTGTGGAGTAAGGTATTCAGACAAGTATATTGGGGTGTTGTCGTGGTCTCCTTTCAGATCCTTTACTACTGGATTTTTAATCCTGCTAGCTTTTATAAGTGTAGTTTTTGTTAGGCTGTTGGTCAGTCGCACTACGACGGGAGAAGGACGGGTATTATTTTCTCTTTTCCTTTTTTGTGGTAACCGATGCACTGACTGGATGTCTCTTGGTTCAGTGGGGGAGCCGATTTTTTGGCTTAGTTGTATTACAGTGTCTCTTAGAGGTTCCGTAGCTATTTCTGGGAGACCATTTATGAGGAGGTCATTTTTGTGCTGCTGTTGGTTTGAGAGCTCGTACTGTTGCTTTAGAGAGTTTAGTTCTTGCCGTAGGTCCGTTGTCTCTTTAATTAAATTATGCTGTCTTTCAGTTAGCTCTTTGACGCAGTTTTTAATTTCTCTAACGGTCTGTAACATATCTTCTATCGAGTTATTATTAAATTTAATAAATGCCTCGTATTGGTTAAATTTTTCTGTAATTTGTGCGGTATGTTTTTTAAATAGTTCTCCAACAAAATCGATTAAACAGTCTTTTAGGTTTTGTAATCTATTTTCAAGTAATGCATTTAAAGATGGCTCACCTGGGTTTCCGTTGTTGTTTTCTTCGTTTTTAATTCCCTCTGTTGTTGATAGCTGTTTACTGTCTGCGGTTGTTTTCTGCGTTGGCTGTTTTCCGCCTGCGGTCGAAGGCGACCCTCCTTTGTTATCTCTGCAATGGGGACACTTCCACTCGTCACGAATCTTGTTTGATTTTCGCTGCCCGGTAGTCTCGGACAATCCTGAGCATAAAAAATGCATGTTTCTTTGGCAGTTCCTACATGTTACGTGGTTTTCTTACGCCGTTAGGTCTTCTTGGCATTTGTAGCACTTCATACTTCTTGTTTGACGATCTTGCTGTATTTTCTAATATGGCGTCCTCCTTTGTTCTCTTCTCGCGTAGTTGACCAACGTATACTTCTAAATTTGAATACTTATATTTTACTTATTACTTAACAGATACTTACAGTTTTTACATCTATATGTTCGTCTTGAAGAACGGAGTTCACTGATGCACTTTAAATTTTTACAGTAATAATAATAATAATTTTAAAATAATAATAATAATAATAATAATAATAATTTGTGTATTCTGTAATTGTGTATGTATTCACTTGCCTCTTTCTAATTTAATACTTACCTTAAATAAAGAAAAATAAAAAATAAAATCCTTATTATATCAGTTACTGAATTAGTCATTCTATCGCACTAGTAAGGGGAGGTTTTCCATTCACTGAAGCTCCCGAAGCACGCTATTCATACAGTTAGACAGTTTTATATTTCCGTTGCGTTTTGAAACCGCAAGATGGAGCCAGGTCTCTGTCGTACTCTTTTTACTCGATGACGTATAATATTGTTGTTATTTGGACCCGCTATCTCCGATTGCCTAAGGGTGGAGCTTGACATTCCCTCTGTCTTCAAAATTAGAGTTATCGCTATTGTGACCTTCCTCCCACAGCTGACTTTCATTCAAGTATGGTTTTTATTACTTTCTTTCATCTAGGTCAATCATACTGCAAAACGTGCATTAAGTAATTATTCCACTCTGCGCTTTTGGAACCTTCCTCTTTACTCGCAGAGCCCTTTTTTTCTTTTCAGCATTTTTATTTTGTTCATTTCTCCAGTCTGGAGGGCTTACTGCAGTGTTTTTTAAACTGCAGGTCGCCACCAGTGACGGGCAGTGAAATCGGTGTAACTGATCGCTATCAACATTTCTTCAAAATGAAAGGTAACAGAAAATATCGAAGTGTATATAATAGATTAAGATAATCTATTACACGTTAACTCGGGACTTGGTCATATTTCGAGTTTTCTTTCAAGAGGGACCTCGTTTAACGGTACAAAAGTCCCGTCAATGTTGACCAGGCACATATTTACTAAGTGTTAATTAAATACGACAAAGTATTTAATTAGCGATAACATATAGTGTCTGTAGTTGGATGCTTGTTTAGTACGTAGAGTAGGTGCGTTGTCAGTCCATATTGTCTCCAACTTCCACCAATTCTCTCCATGTGGAGTACATCGTCTCTAATTGTGTTCGTACTATATTTAATGTTACAATAAAGTTTATTATTTTTCTTTAATTAGCAATATATTTTCAGTTGGGAATGGAATATATGTCACTCTAAAGAGACGTTTTCATTGATTTTAAAAAGAATAAATAAATAAAAATAATAGACGTAGTGAACAAAACCGTTTATTCCTATCGGTAAGAGATTGTGAGTTTTAATGCAATCCCACCCACATCATTAAATAAAACATTTCTCAGTTTCTGTTATTGCATTGTTTAATTTCATTTTTTTCTTATGTGGGGTTTAGGTATTAATAACCACGTGATTGATATTAATTTTATTGACTTTTTGTCTTTACTTTACTATACATAATGAGGACAGTCATTATTTCTTAACCGTTTGTTTCAGTTTATGATGATAATTTATCAATTAGTTGACCTTTGGAAGATACACAACACTTGGGCATCTTACACGAAGGTGTAAGATGCCCAAGTCTGTTCATATCTGCCCTCTGTCTTTTCAGCGTCTGAGAATGCCAAAAGGAATTAAGCTTATTTTTGAAATGCGAGAAGTGCTTGGGGATCGTTCTTCCAAATTTCTGGAAGTTGTATTTTATTTACAAACATAGTCACTTTGCTGTACCTTTCGGTCACACACACACACACACACACACACACACACACACACACACACACACACACACACACACACACACACACACACACACACACACACACACACACACCAAAATGTTTTTTTATGAAAAAACATTTTGTTCCATTGCACAAGAGTGGTCATCAAGGTCATCTTCTGGAGAATATATACAATATATACAGAGAATATAGTATATAGAATATAGTATAGATTATTGCAGAAGCAGGGACAAAATAGTTCAAGTGAGACCCGTACACATCCGGAAAGGGGTATCCTATCCTGGTAGCCTTGCACTACTTTGGCCCCTGCTTCGGCAAGACGGGCGGTTCTGGATGGTTCAGCCAGGATCAATCGGCTAATGTGCTTTCCTGCAAGGGTGAACAGGTGCTCCATGTGGGTGACCAGGTGCTTTAGGTCCTAGCAATGAACAGGTCCGCCGTGTGGGGGCACCTGTTCACTGGTAGGTCCCCTCCGGCACGAACAGCTGCTCCACATGGAGCGGCGTGGAATAAAAGCAATGCAGTTCAGTAATTACTTGAAGAGTTCGTATTGGTTAATTTCGCTTGGTATAATTTGGTTAATTACTTTTTATACATTCTAAACAAGTTCTCATTACTCTTATAAAAAATTAGGTCCTGTCTAATCAGATTTCTTTATGTGTTCATGTTGTTTTCCTTTGGTATTAAGCGTGGTAAGCCGTTGAAGATTTTTGGGGCCAAATATGGCGTTTGGTATAATTTCTTTTTGCATAAAGCAAAAAGCATAGTGATGTACTTTTTGCTTTTCTTCAGAACTTGTTATCTGTCTTTAGGGAAAAGTAGCATCCTGCAAATATATATAGTTTTTTTTAGAAGTCTTTATAAGTACTGGTTTAAAGGGGCAAAGCAAGGATGCTTTTCATCTTCCCCATTATCTATGGAGGACAGTGTAGGGATAAGGTGTTATTGAGCTATTAAAGCTCTGATCCTGGCAAGAGGATAACAGCAATAGCCGAGCCTCAGTTAGAACTTCATTGGCTACAGCATTGCCATATTTAAAGGTAAAGTCGTCTCTAAAAATTCGGACGATCCCTAGGCCACTCAATCGTGGGCGAAAGATCGTCCATCTCAGCGTTAGCCCCACTCTGTGATGGCCTTCCACCTACCACCACCACCACCACCTTGTAGAACCGCTCAATTTCCGAAGAAAAGCATTCACCGACAAATCCCCTCAGCGGATAGTGCCGGAGAACACTTTCCTCGGAGACTCAAATTACTCCCTTAAGTCAAAAACCTTAAGAGAGCGAATTCAAACTCTCGAATCTCTGCGCCCTAGGGGGGGGGGGGGTAACAGAAACAGCCGAACTTCAGTTAAACTTCATTGGTACAGCATTGCCATCCATTACCCTCCCAGGATAGCCCTTCAGAAACCATCGCAACCCTCCATTATTCATATATATACATACAGTTGACATTTATGTCTTTAGGGGTGAAGCAAGATGCTTTTCATATTCCCCGCTATCTGTTATGGTTAGAGTGAGGGTAAAATTTATGAGCAGTTTGCTCGGCCTGAATGGGCATGGAGATTATGCATCGCTAAATTAAGCTAATATAGCATTTGGTCTTCTATATTTGAATATGTCCGTTGCCTCGAATGCTGCAGCTTGCTGAATCAAATCGTTGGGGTGTGTGGACGTCTTTAGGGAAAACTTGGATGCTAAGGATTGTAGAAAATAGAAAATATAAGGAATATTTGTGTCTCTATGAAGTTGATTGTTTCTAACATACCACGGGCCGTTCAGAATCATTCTCAAGCACTTGTTTTGTACTCGTTATATCTTGATAATCTAGCCTTCGATAACCTTAGATTGGAGTATAATATCTGTCGTATCATTGTCTGAGAGTGCTACAAGACACTCAACTGATTTTGGGAATGCGAGAAGTGCTTGGGTCTCGGTTCCACCTTTCTGGAAGTTGTATTTTATTGTACAACCTCACACACCCATCCACACCCACCCACCCACCCACACACACACACACATTCATTATCTTTTTTTGCAAATCACCACCGCTTAGTGAAGAAATAAAAGTGGTTGTAAAAGTTTCACATCTGGTTTTCCAAGAAGGTTTTTTGCATAATGTAACCGTTATCTCATCATGGTACTAAGATGGAATTATAACTTAATAGTCTTTTCATGGTGTCATTCAGATGAAAGTTTTCCGAAAACATTGTAATTAAATGTCTTAACACATTTATATTTAAGAAATATTTAATTTCAAATATGTACTCATCAGATTTGGACGAAGAATATGAATTTACGCTGAGTAATTAGTTACTTTTTCGTCATTCAGCGGTTTATATCTTGAATTTTCAATAGTATTTTAACAAGTGTATGTCCGCTATTCTTACAATAAGACGAGTTTAATTTCCATCAGAAATCAGTTAATTGTTATTTATTTCCAACTAGACGTGAATTAATTTAATTTAATTTATTTATTTGTTTTTGTCTGAGTAACACAAATGATTATGTGTAACCGTATTCCTAAACAATATGAAATTCAGGTGGCCAATGAATCCTTATTTTCCTCTGTTATATGAGAAGATTCTCAGAGGATGGGCTGGAAAAGAGCCGCTTTATTTGTATGCGTTAAACATAGCTTTTAATAAATATGAAGCTCAGTGTTTGTTTTAAAGAATCTACCACAAGCAGTTAAAATGGAGATGGCTAAATTATGAAAAACTGTGTAGTAAACAGAATGATGATATATTGTTGTTTAATAATATCTTCAGTATAATTACATAAATTTGATACAAATTTAAAAATATAATGTCTAACCAAAGAACAGTGCAATTAAATTTGATTTACAAAAATATTACAGGTATATTATTTCAACAGCAGAATTAATCTCATTATCCAACGACATGAATATCGAGAAAAGGAGTTCTTCCTATTGTAGTCGCGACGACGATTTCGGCACCATCACTTCAATTAGATGAGATAAGGGTTGGAACCCCTCAAGAAACCATGCTGGAACATGACTTACTTCATATAATATACATCTGTTATGTTATCTGTAGACTGATCCCTCCTATTCCTTCCTTGCTTCTTTCTTCTGTTCTTGCTGCTTACCTCCAATGCTATTAGAGTATTCGGAGGCTAGGGGTGAATTTTTCCCATTTTGCTGTGCATTTCATCTTATGCACTATTGTGAGGCACCAACCCTTTTGGCCAGTGTGGTGCTATAAAGCCAAATACCTCCCCATGAGGATCAACAAAAAATGGGAACGAAATAAGCTCATAAGGAAAACGTTCAATTTAGTGAATCTACAAAACCGCTACCACAATAAACGCTGTTATAGAGAATCACTCAAAATGAATTGAAAAAGTTAAACACAGCTACTCCCATCGATGATGCTAATGAAATCTTATCAAAATCTATCTTGAATTCTGCACTAAAAATATAAGGTGCAAAAAGGCACCAAAGAAAAGAAAAACTAAGACAGGAAACCTTACACCTGATGAAGAAAAGGTGAGATATGAAAAACGATTCGAATGACACGAATAAACAGAATAAGCGGAAATTTTTAAAACTATACGTAAAAAAGGATGAAACATGAAATTAGATCACATAATACTAGGAAATTTAAAGAAACCATAGAAAACAATAGTACTATGAAGGTCCTAAGACGAACATTATCAGTTGGAACAAAGGAAACAGCTCCTGAAAGAAGAAAAATGTTGAACTTATAAAAAATAGAGATGCAATAATCAAACGAATTCAGGAATTTTATAGTGAACTCTATGAAGACCGAAACATCCAAGAATCATCTATGCATAACTTGAGTGAGGAAGAACACGATGCCCCTGAAATCTTACAAGGTGAAGTGGAAATGGCACTTCGAGAAATGAGGAATGGGAAAGCCCCAGGAGAAGACGGAATTATGGTAGACTTCTCATTAAAATTGGTAGGAAGCCTTGTCATCAAATAGCTGACTAAACTCTTTAATAAAGCCTAAAACAGAGAAACATTCCAACAAATTGGAATAATTCACTTCTAATATTAATTTTTAAAAAGGGCAATAAGGAAGAAATTAAAAACTACAGACCTATAAGCCTACTCTACACCATATATAACGTCATCACAAAAATTATAAATAATAGAATAAAATCTAAACTATAGGGAATGCAATCCTGTGAACAAGCTGGATTTAGAAAGAAATACAATACGTTTGACCATATTCACACATTAAGACAGCTCATTGAAAAATCAATTGAATACAATAAACCCTTCTGGCCTATATAGACTACGAAAAAGCATTTGATTCAGTTAAAAACATCTGGAACGCTAAAAGCACTTGAAACTCAGGGAACTGAGAAACCATATATTGAAGCAGTAAAACATATTTACAATAATGCAACTTCTGTAATTTAATTATACAAAAACAGTGAAAAGCTCCCAATACAAAAAGGCATCCGGCAAGGCGATATCATATCTCCCAAATTATTTATAGCTGCACTAGAAGAAGTATTTAGAAGCCTTGATTGGGAAACAAAAGGAATAAACATAAATAAAGAAAGGCTGTATCATCTGAAATTTGCTGATGATATTGTCCTAATATCAGATAATCTTGAAGATTTGAAAGAAAGGCTGAATCAGCTAAATGAAGCCTCCAGAGTAATTGGATTAAAAAAAAGTAGAGGAAAAAATAATGATGAATAAATACATAAACCATAGAACTGTCAAAGTTGAAAACAATGGAATAGGACAAATTAATTTTCATATGTATATTTGGGCCAATTGTTATCCTTCGAGGATTGTCAAAGAAAAGAGATTGAACGAAGAATTCATCTTGGATTGATGGCTTATGGGAAAATGAGACATCCCTATGAGTCTTAAACGAAAAGCTTTCGACGAGTGCATACTTCCTGTCCTAACATGCAGAGGAGAAACATGGACTTTAACAAAAGTCCTAAACAAAAAGCTGAGAACAACACAACATCGCATGGAGAGAAGTATGCTAAAAATAACATTAAGAGATAGGAAGACAAATACCTGAATAAGATCTCAAACAGGTGTCTTAGATATTATAAAATACATTAAACAGGCTAAGTGGCGATGGGCTGGCCATATTGCCAGCTCAAGTGATGGGAGTAGGAAAAGAAAAACAACAGAGTGGAGACCAATGGATGGAGAAAGACAAAGAGAAAGACCGAGACGAAGGTGGAGAGATGAACTGGAACGAAGTGCAGGAGTGAGATGATGGGAGAGGCGGAAAATCGAGTTGTCTGGGAAAATGATGAGGGAGACCTTCGTCCAGCAGTAGACAGAATCCAAAGGTTCAAGAAGAAGAACAATAATAATAAGAAGAATTCTTCAAAACATTCCAACGACAAAAGAACACAAGAAATTTAACTATTACTCCGGTCGTCTAGCGTTTAGTAGATTCAGTAGTAATTTTACGTGCAACCTAGCTTCAACTGTTGAATATTCTTACTTTTAAAAATTACATTTTTTATTATGTTTACTTCGATTGAGTTCCATAAATTTCGTTTTCGTCTATTCCATTGCTTTCTATAGAAGAACTCGGGTTCCAGATACGGTGGAAAAATGAACGGGTGTAAAAGGGATTGCATGGCAGGAAAGGGATATACCGTATCGTACTTTGAATATGTGAATTGGTCTAATAATAATCCATGGAATCTTGAGGCTTTGCTTATTACAGCTTTCTTCCAGCATGAATGAAGGTGATGCAGTAAAATACACACTCACAGATATCATAACAAATAAAAATCAATTCGGTGCCTGAAAATAAAAAAATACTGGTTCATCTATTGTTTGTACACACTTGCATATCATTATTCTATAAAATATCAGTAAATCTCTCAAACACGTATTAATATAAGAGCCAAAATATTATATCAGTCGATGTTTAAATATCTTACGGCAACTGAGTAACATTTCCTTAATGAAATCGCTGTTGCCGTTGTATTTAATCATGTCGATGGCTACTGTCACCAACAACAAAACAATAAAAACAAGAAAACTACTTGAATCTGGTGTGAAAGTAAATAATTTACTAAATAAATTAGCTATTTCGACTCCATCCGTTCCCCCGAAAATAGATTTTGAGAATGAGAAAGTTAGTGAGTTATTTATTTTTTTATTACAGTTCTCATAGTTTTTTGTTCTAGAAAACTTCGACATGACTAAATTTTAATCATACATTTGAATTATTTAATGGTATAGATGGTATGTTTCAAACATTATTCGGAATGAATATATTTTGGCGTAATCTGCTTGCTGTTTTGTTACGACAGTAGAGCACATGTTAATACATATTCTACATAAATAGGCCCTATGACTCATGGTCATTCTATATTGAATGAACTACTAAAACTAAAATCGTTTTGTTTCGTGAATATTTTGTGATGTATTTGAGTATATTGTTGTACCTGTTGGTATTAAAATTAGCTTTAAATTAGATTAAATAGCAGACGACGACTGGTTATGAGTTGATATTATTCAGAAAAAGGGATCACAAAACTTCGTATCGTTTGTGGAAGTCATTAATTTGGATAATGTTTGAGCATACTTTGTTATTTGCATCTTGATATAATATCTCAATCCAATGCTAGTTAATTGTGCAAAGTGAAGTATTTTGATTATTTTACTCACCTGACATGTCAAAAGAGCAGGCGGGTCAATAAGCACAATATTTAAAATGGGTAGTGAAATTTTGATGGATATGTTAACTAAGCCCTATTAAGAAAATAAAAAAGATCAAGTCTTAAAAACAAGTCCTAAAAATCATATAACATAATAAAAAAATGTTGTTAAAAAGAAAACTAAATAAAAAAACAAAATATGTCTAATTAGCTTCATTCTCCGATTCATGTACTGTATAATTTATTTCATAAACTGAATAATTACAATTTTTGATAAACCACATGTTTTAACACAAATTAGAAGGAGAAATAGTTTTTTCATGAATTAAAAAACATTCAGTAGCCATGGATAAAATTTCAATTGTAATTGTATTCAGAGCTATCGGCAGAATTATAGCTGTTGCTCATTACAAAAGGAGCAACAGCTTTAGAATATTTTCTGCATTATTTTGGAATCAAAAACTATATTTTAGAAAAACAAGAAAAAAACAGAATTATGGTTTAATTTTGATTCATTTTGATTTAGCTTTGTCTAAAGCAGCTAGATATAATGAAACATTAAACGCTTCCCGCAAACGAGCTTATGCATGTCCTGTATTTGGTTCTTATATTTTATGGCGCATTTCTGCTCCAAGTAGCTTGCAATAGAACATTTTTTACGGATAAAATTGATACTTAACATCACATTTTACAACTTGGCCATAAGTGTAGATTAGAAGTCTGACCCATTCTCTGCTTAATTTATAAACTATATAAGCAGATATTCTTCGCCATTCGATAGAAGTGCAATAATGATTGGATTTAATGTAATGCAATGTCTAACTGTGGGAGAGATGCCCAAGGTAAGGAATTACAATGTTACGACTCAGAAATTTGGACCACTCGCTGTTCAACTTGATCTTACGATTACTATTTATTTTCATATTTCTTACTCGTCAGGAATATTTCTGACAAGCAATATTCAGACAGAAATTGTGTATGCAGCCTATGTTCTGGTTAAAGACACTTTTTGTTTTGGTTTCTGTTGAGACAATATTCTTTGCTACCACATCTCTTAGCTACTTTGGTCATCTTGCGACTGGTTTACTAGTAATTCTTATGTTATTTAAAATAAAGAGCCAATAGGCTTCATTTGCGAAGTAAACATTATTTAAATTAAGGGGATCTAACTCCCACATTGTTTTAAAACCGAATAAGAAACTCATGAAACTCTTTGATTCCGATCTTGAGTTTCTTATTCGGTTTTAAAACAATGTGGGATTTAGATCCCCTTAATTTAAATAACTACTTATTTTATTTTTCTATAACGCTTAATTAGTAGACTCTATATTTCTTAAATTCTGATCTTATCAATTTTTTTCCACAGTTTCCTAAGAGTTTTTATTTCCGTAATAATGTTTAATTATTATCTTAACTATTTCGGCTTTTGCTTCAGATGCATAAGTTAAAGTTTGTCTTATTATATTTGTATATATACTAATTTAAGTTACAATACTTTGATTTTTTTCCCTTTCCATATTGCCCTTGAAACACTATATTAAGTACAATTCACACCAATTTCTTCCTATATTATTTGTCGACTATGAATAAACCGGATGTGCATCACGCTTCACTTTTACCTTATCGACATCACTGGATGGCTTATAAGAGTAATCTTTGTTTTTGAAGCTCTTACAACTAATTTACAGCACGCTAGTCGCCAAGGGAATGGTTAGTATTAGCATAAATCAAAATCGTAATAACGTGCCGACCATTGGAAACAGACTAGCAAAAACGTTTGATAGTTTTGTAATAACAACAGTTAAAAGGGAACCCATTCTCGGATGTAATTTTAACCAGTAGAAATGACAATCTGAGGTATAGCTGAAGACTGGCGTTAGTGTTAATAATCTCAGATTAATTTCTAATTTTGTAAGAGCAACAAACATATCATCGCATAATCCAATGCGAACATTGCAAAATGTTTCTCTCTATCAATTACTTCACATTTCAAGGCAGTATGAATCTTTAACGTGCCTTTGTTTTATAGTAAAATTAGTCATAATTATAAATGCAATACTTACAGTAACATCAGGTAGAAAGAAGCAGAAAATAAACACAGTTTCGTTTCCTTTGAGATAAAGAGAATATTCTTCTCCATTTCTAGTACACGTATAGTTTACAATAGGACAACTATTACAGCCAGTAGAGAGGCTGCAAGCGATAACTTCGATGAAGGGTTGCAATATACAAAGCAGAATGTTTAAAACTGAAATATAAAATGAGCCATATTAAAAGATATCAACATAATTAAATTCATAGCATTACTGTGATCTAACTTCCATAAAACATTCCCGACCTGTATCAATGTAGATTCGCCATAGATTATAATGCGATTCCTTTTTTACAAATTTATAGGTGGCTTACAGTAAAGAAAGGGATGTTGAATATTACACAAGTTATATGTTAACTGAAGGAATTTCCCTATCCTCGAAAAGTAGCTAGCTGCGTTTATGTTACTCATTGCACTAAGTGCACCAGGTCAATTAGTCAATACTAATTGACCTGGTAACTAATCCACAGCACCGCCAGTCGCCAAGGGAATGGTTAGTATTAGCATAAATCAAAATCGCAATAACGTGCTTTTGTTTAACGTGAGTCAAACTGTGGCTTATGCCACATTTCAAGTAGAATAAGTTAAATAACTATAGAATATCACAAACAGAAATCAGTAATAATAATTTTTGGAATTATAACCTACACACTTAGTTCTGTTTCCGTTTAATCAGTTCCATATAACAGAGGTAATCTTTTAGTAAACTATACACCTTTTAAAATATAGAGAAATGTACAGTATAATTATTTCTCTTTTAAACTCAATAAATAATATATGCCAGGCCATTTATTTTACTTATGTAGAATGAAATAGTAAAGAGAAATCTTAGAGAAACCTGTAGTAACTGTGACCCCGAATTTAATGAAATAATACCTAAAATTAGTATGTACTCCATAAAATGGACGTTAAATTCATCTTTTTCTCAAAAAAATAATATGAACGAATTATTGTAAACTTTAATATTTAAGATTTTTGAAATGTTTGAAAATCTATTTTCGTTCACTCCTTAAAATCGTAAATGTTATGAAAAAAATAAAACATTCATAATCGTTTTTGCTATTTCTTGCATTGGTTTGTAGAATATACTACAATTCACTTTTTTCCTCTTTGTTCTAGTCTGGTTGTGGTGTAAGAGGGTGATGACAGAAGTGTGTTTCATATGGAGATGAAGTACTGCCTTTTTTTATCTTTTCTTCCTTTTCGGAAGGGAATATTTATATACTTGAGATTTTCACTCGTTTTCTAAAACCAAAAATAGAATAATACAAACGTTCTGACGTAATACACAATAATATTTCAGTATCGTCGCTCCTCCATAGCGCAAACCCGAAAATAACACACCACTTGTTTTTTTTTTGTTGTTCAGAGGTAGGTTTGAAACCCTCCTAAGAGATCAAAAATCTCTGACTCACTGAGTAAAAGTCATTCCATCTCATAGAAAGGTGACTGTGTTATCAGCCTAGAAACACTGGGTTTTCATCCTACAAAACGGACTAATCACTTTACAGTTCTCCTTTTTATCAAATGTGATAGGCCGAATTCGAAATTTCCTTTGAGTGTAATTCAAACACATTAGCTACTACCTACGACCCGTTTTCTTCACAGTAACCCTAATACAAATATACCACTGTGAAAGCTTCATTTATAGCTATATACATGAAATTACTTACTCTTCCACTTAATTTCAATGCATTGCAGTTCTTCTGGATTGCATGGACACGGTTTTTCTGGATCCACCGGAACTGCTGTACAGTTGTTAAGAGTAACTTCTATAGGTGTCATATACGGATCTTCAGTGAACATGAAAGAGAAGTAATATAATTATATGATAGTTGTCTATTATTACATAAATATTACAAGTGAGAAAACAGTTTGTCCGACCACAATTTCGAGAACCGACGAAACGTTGTTTCCCCCCATTCCGATAATAGGGAAATCAAAGAGTTTCTCACCTTCAACAAGAATGGACTCTTCTTAGCACTGTGCCAGCTACGTTTCTCTCAACGGTGGGGAGACTATTGATAAGTTATAAAAAAAAAAAAAAAAGAAACCTTCGGACCAGAAATTTATAATATTCATACTATCGATATGTAATCTAGTTCCTTTATTCAAAGGTAGGCAGAAAATTTAGAGCAGATAAAAAAACGACTTTAAGCTTACCAGATGAATGCAATATTACAAAGAACACGATAAGAATAGACAAACCTATACTACTCATCATAGCTGGTGATACACAAATAATTCTGATTTAGAGAGAATATCTAGTTATGGGAACCACGTGGATGAGACTTACCAATCGCAGGTACCTCCTACAATAATGAGAATGATCTAATAACTAATACAAAATTTCGTCCACGACGTGCTATGCGTGTATTTCGTATGATGCTGCAACACATAATTATAGTTTCTATTAATATTAATTTTTATTAATTCTATTAATTAATAATTAATTCTATTAATATTAACGAACATAATGTTATATTTTGCAAGCCTAATCATTCTTTTAACGATCTTCATTGTAAAATCTCTATGAATGAATATTATTGGAATTCTCAAGAGGATATCGCTAATTAGAACCTTTATTTAAAGCTTTATTACAACTGGCGTAGTAATTATGTGAGTCAGCTACAGCTAAGAGTCGGGTGTTTATTTTACGAGGGCCATTTAATTTCATGAAATATTAAAAAAGATTTATATTGTTGCAGTGGTGTAGAATAATGACACATATCATAGCAGAAGTTTATCACCAGCAATTTCGTTGAGAAATGTATTGCTCAATGCAGTTTATGCTATTCTCTGGCCTACAGGGTTTAATTTAATTTACGTAACTGACCGAAATGATAAGTTGGGCTCATCTTCCTAAAGTTCATATGATGTTTTTTATGTTAATTATAAATGAATGACCAATAGATAGTTGAACATTTGGAAGAATAAAATTATACATTTTTTATGATATATTCAATGAAGTCCTTATAATTCATTTTAGAAATATCAGATATCGTTACCTGGGGGACAATTTCATCGACTTAACTTAATCAATAAGCTAAAATATGCAGATAATGTTATTAGTGTACTTCTTAAAAGAGATAAAATGATCCATCAGAAACTAGTTTTAATTTTGAATGATCTCTGACCAAAACGAATAATTTGTCATCCACAGTTCCACAAATAATTTTCATACACAAATCTCTAAGTCAGGGTGAAGCAGCCTATGCCATCTCTTATCGTTTTGCATTGTTTCTTTGGATTTCATCATTGGTTACATTCATCAAGGCGTTCTTCTCTTTGGAGATCCGATTTCAGGAGTTTGTTGCAGCTTATAGTGTAACAGCCTATTGCATGTTGCGCATATAATCTATCAAGCATATACAAGATGTCTGCATCTCAGTCGGTTCTACAATTACCTCTGGTAGGAATTTTCAATTAAAGGTGAGTTAACCAGTCTCGAACTGGGGTAGCAGATTTTTCATCCCGCTAAACAAGGAAACCAGTCACAAGAACACATGCAATAAACATAAATAGGTTGTCTATGATAACATAAACATTGCAATAGAGAAAGCAGTTAGTCCGACCACAGATGAGAGAACCCTCGACACTTCTGAGCATGGCAGAAGAAGACGAATCCATTCCGATAATAGTGTAATCAATAAGTTTCGTGGGATAAGTGTATATTATTACAAGTCGGCAAATTAGCTTTTCTTTTATGAACATTTTAGTTTTCTTAAAGTTGTAACTATTCTGCTTGTATAGTAGTTGGAAAAGTTGTTTCATAAAGCACGTGAATTTGTGTGTAGGTGACGAATTTGTACATCACCTTATTCCTATTCTCACCTTCAACAACAACTGACTTTTCTTGGCACTAGGAACCACGTGGATGAGACTTACCAATCGCAGGATCTCCCTACAATAATGAGAATGATCTAATGACTAATAAAAAAAGCCACAAGAACACATCCAATGAACAGACAAAATCCAGTGAAACTGAATTATTAAATCCTTATTAACTTTAACCTGTATTTTTATTATCTGCTTTCGAAAGCGCCAGCCTGGTGCCGATGGGCATGCTAAGCTAATATCAGACAGACAGATATAGCATATACATACGATTACTGTTATCTAGTTTTTTTCAGGCATTAAGGTTCCTCGAAATGGATGCATTCTATTGGTGAATATGAATATACACTGAATGGTCATCGGTTTGCTTCTTTTACTCAATTATGGTTCTACATCAGATATTTAATAAATTGTTGCATAAAATTAAAGGTAACAAAAAATAGGTTGTTAAAAAATAAAAACAAATTCAATATATTAATGAATTATTTATTCATGAATATATTGAATAAATAAATAAATTATTTATTCAATCTTCGAAATACAGCATTGTATGTTATATTTCCAACATTGTTAAATAAACCAGTTCATTTAAATAGCTAACGGGCTAGCAATATTGCATAAAATGAAATCAGCAGGGAATAAATGTACAGTAGTACAGTACTGGAGTTAGCGTAAACTAAAAGTTAGAAATAATCACAAAAGTCTTTCGCAATATTGTGGAAAACAAAGCACATGTTATTAGTAAGAGTTTCTGAATATTTAAAGAAAACCATAATATTTCAATTCATTTGGAATCATGGTCTTCTTATGTATGGGAAAACAAATAATTTTAATTTGCATTTAATTAAAATTTTATTTTGATATTTTAAATTCTTATAAATACAAAATAAATCCTTAAACTCTTGCTTTCCTCACAGAAACAAAGAACTTGACATAAAAATTTGGAAGCAAATGCGTCAGGATGGAGGTAGCTCTTTATATATTTTCAAGTCGATTGTAATTACCACTGCCGAAGTTGCAGCATTCGATATCAGATGATATTCGTAATATCATCTGATATCGAATTGTTATTTATTTTTATACCCTCAAGTTAATTCTACGGGGAAAGATTTCTATACTGCGAGACAATGACAGCACTGACTTTCTCCAGAATAGAAAAAATATTATTTACCTTCGATGAATATCAAATAACTCTGTAATCTTCACGTTCTCCTAAGACGTTACTTCAAATAGCTTGTCACTGCCAAATAAACAAACGTTTTGCATAATTCTACTAATTTTCTGGTAGAACAGTTTAATCTGCGTAGGTCATGACTTCAGTCTATCAGTTGCATGCATTCTCAGTGCAAATCCGATTTATAGCATAAGCAACCTGAATTTTCAGGAGAGCAAACACCTACATTTCTGATGGGAAGCAAAGAGACCGGCTCACGTATCTTCATTTTAAACAAATGGAACTTTTAAAGAATTTATTGTCCTTGACAGAATTGTAATCAATGTTTTTCAATCAAACGCCATCATCTTTCCCGATTGATTTAAGGAGCTCCGAAATTGGCTGAAAAAACACTCAGAAAAGCATTTCCAAACCCAAGAACAGAATGTAGCCTAAATATCGCCATTTATTTTGCACCTGGTATCAGGGATATTAACAGAAGCCTAAGCAGGCACTTTAAAATGTTGAGAGAGGCCGTTATAACTTTGTGTACATAGGTATAGCTTGCTTTCTTAGCGCACTTGAAATGTCGGCTTCAGTATATTACCGCATCTGAATCCCTCATATTTGCTGATGCGCATATCTCGTTAATGTGACTATTCTACAACTATGAAATTACTGGATGTTATTCATGGTAGGAATTAAATTCAAACATATTAAAATGCACATAGAATACTGCCATACGTCAATGCAATTACAAATTTGAATCACAAACTGATTACATAAAACGTATGGTGTTTCATTCATACCCATGCGCACAAACGAGGTTTCGTTTTCGTAAAAATAGCACACGTAAACGAGAGATACTATCGGTACATTTTTAATACTCTAGTCAACATAATTATAGATTCTTGTTCCCCCCGCAACACAGTTCCATCATTCCGTGATTTTATTTTCTAGAATAAAAAAACATGTCTTTTCAAGTAGTCACGACCTCTGTAATAATTTTGCTGCGTAGATTGTTTTTGTTTGTTATGTTTTGTTTTGTTATCGTATTTGACAAAAAATACTTAATCAATATTATATCGATTATATATCGTATTTTTCATGTGGATTTGCCAGATCGCTACAAGTGCACATTAGGAAACTGATTTGTTTAATAGAGGCATGTTGAGGTATTTTGTGTCCTGTTTAGGGTCTCTCAGGCATTGTAAATGATGGCATTACTGAACACGCATTCTTCACCGTAATTTATTAACTATATAACTGACTCCGCACCCATTGGACTATTCTTCAGTAAATCTAAAGGCGACCTGCTACACAGGACGGAACGAGTTAGTATGGGACAGGGACTGAACTGCAGGCGATTATTTCTCTTGTCGATTTCTCTGCCAGATTGTCACAGGAGGGAATCTGAATATAGCATCTTGCAGCGAAGCACATTGTAGGCCACGCTGGTACTGAAGTGTGCATACTCCCTGTATGGAAGTTGTGTCGATAAGTATTTCATTCCTATTCCAGGCCCTTATTCTACAGATGTTCCAAAAATTCCATTATCATCAAAGATAACATAAAAAATTATAGAATAATACGTATATAAAAAATTCAACAAAACGAAACAAAATAAACTATAAAATGTACTTGAAAATCAATGCAAAGTAAAAAATACTCGTAGTACACATCATCTACTTTACCAAATACACATGTCAACACACGTAGTACACATCTACTTTACTCGCCATACACTCATCAATGTAACACCACTTACAAGTATCCAACCGGATCTGTTTTCTCGTTTGGATGTGATAAAAGTCAATGTTTTTCAGTTTGTACTTCATTCAAACTCAGTCTGGTTTTTCACTAATGAAGAATCATATTGTATTTGGATGGATGAATGTTGAGTGCACATCGATGAGTTAGTATTGATACCTCAGGTATTTGTAAATTTAGTGATGACATGTTTTTTACATGGATTTGTTATGTTGGAAATGGAGTCATCTTTTTTTGTAGATTGTTTGCAATTTTTATTGAGTATTTCATATTTTGTAGATTGTTTGCAATTTTTATTGAGTATTTCATATTTTGTAATTTTTTTTCTGTTGGATATTTTACATGGATCTGATAACAAAATATATGCATGTTTTATTCTATATTTTAGTGTGGTCCGAAACATTAGGAATGTTTCTGGAACTCAATCTCACAACGGAGATTGTTAACCACCTTAACTCTACTGAAGACTGCATTCACTGTGAAGTAACAGGTTTTATGTGTACTGTCAATGGGGAAACCATGTGATTTTCAGAATATCAGTTCAGGAGAACAAGTAATTTTTGCTGTGTTACAAATTTAACACATTGATGACTTGTTTAATACATCTTTTCTACTTTGAGGAAAGAACGAGCAATATAGATATAACCAGTGGCGAGGTATGAAAATGTTAACAAAGGGCTCGCATCGTCGAAAAAAAAAAAAAAAACGTATTTCACACAAAAGCTTTTATTAATGCAGCTTGTGTACAAATTTCAATTAAGAGTATGAGAGGATAAACAACGTCTAAAGGCTATCATTTTCAAACAAATATTTCATGATCTAAACATGAAATATGTACACAATCAACTGTGTTACTTTATCTTACATAAGAAAAACATTTTTTAACTATCAAAATGCAACTTACAACATTACTGACCTAAGGGTTGAAGAAAATGCTTTTCATATTCCCCGCTATCTTGAGAGAAACTGTGAGTGGAGAAAACTTTATGAGCTAATTGCTCGCCCTGAGTGGACTTGGAGATTAGTCCTCAGTATTGTAGTTTAGAGTGGCTTTTGGTGTTTTATGTTTGAAATAATCCATTGCGTCATAATCTGCAGCCAGTTGGATCAGTATGTTAGGGTGTACAGATGCTTTTGAGAAGAATTTGGTTGCTATAGTCTGCATAAAAGTGTAAATATATGGGACATTTGTGTCGTGATGAAGTTGCACAGTTCGTACGAACCATGGAACGTTCAGGATCATTCTGAGACATTTGTTTTGCATACGTTGTAACTTAAGAATATTAGTATTGTCGGTATGACTCCAGGCCAGAGAAGCGTAGTTGAGTATTGGACGAATCATCAGTTTATATCTATCCAAATATAATAAGAATGAAATCTTTTATAATCTTTTATAAAACATTTGATTGGCTACTGGTTTTACCATACGATTGGCTGCTAGAAGAGAGAAGGGTAAAGATAGCGCATGAGCTTATTTTATTTTCAAACTTGGGCGCATTCGTTACAGAGGAGGTGAAACAATAATTCCAAGTACAGTATCCCTTGCTTAACGCGGTTTTTCTTAACCGGATTTGATTATCCCGGCGAAATTAATTGCTACAATCACTTCATATACGTGGCAAGAGTTTTGACTATCGCGCCTTTAACCCTGCGGAGCTCGCAGCTGATCTGACAGATACATGCAAAATGTTTAATATAAATATCTTGCACAATTCAGTGTATAGTTCGAAGGTTATGAGTAGCTGTGCATTCATATGTTACAAGTGATATTCCGCACTGTTTTTTGCTGTCAGTTTCGTTTAACACATGTTATGTAAAAGTTGGTGATATTTGACAGTAAATTATATCTGAGAGATACCGCGACCTCTGATGTCAGTATAGCATGGTTTAGTTGGTTTTTTTATTTATTATTATTCTTCGTTCAATAATTTTTCGATTGTAACTGAAAATATATACACCATGATGTGTTACTGAAACAGAGAACCAAAGGCTTATTTATCATATATGTTTTCTAGATGTGCTTCACGTTATGGAAATTACTAAGGAAAGTGATTGGAAGCTTACTCCGCCTTTACTACAAGTTGCCCATAAGGTTGCTTATGGTTGCATCCGCCGAAAGGTTTAGTTTCTATATATTCGACACGAAACTCTTGTAGTTTCTATATTCAGCTATGAAATAATGTTGGATTCAATATCCACTTAATTTGTATCATCGTGTATTATATTTGCGGTGTTTTTTCTTTATGTTTTATTTTTTGTTTGCCGAGGTATGGAGAATCATTTGCTTCTTATCGTAGAATTTATGCCGATAAGAAAAAAAACTAAAACTGTTCAAAGGACTCTTGATAACTTCTTTTGATAAAACAAAAAATGCGATAAATAATGTAGGTACAAGTATTTATTAAACATTTACTTTGCCTTCATTTATTATCTTTTCTAAAAGAGTACCATATTATTAATACAGTAATCAATCATGGACGAATTGTAATTTTTACAATTCGTCCATGATTATTATATTTGATTAACGCGATTTTGATATACGCGGTAACATCGAGGGATTAATTAACCGCGTTAATCGAAGGATACCTGTAATCTATACACTGCCGAATAGACTAATTTTTGTTAGGTTACCTTATGAGTTTGTCGCTTAATATGTTTCAAAAAACTTTTTTTTTGAAAAAATAAAAAGTAAACAAGAAGAACAAGGGGCTCGCAAATTTGAGAAAAATTTAACAAAGGGCTCGCTCGAGCCCCCGCGAGCCCCTTATAGCTCACCACTGGATATAACTAAAGTACACAAAAAAAATCTCTTTCTTCAAATGAATGACTCACTTAGTGAGTAAAGTTTACAAAAGAACCACTTTCCTTGAAATAGCAATGAAAATATAAATTAGTTTTTATATGAAAAAAAGTTATCTTAAAAAGTCGAATGAAAAATGTTTGTTAAAGATGTTCAAACAAAAATCCCCTAGCTCCGTATGAAACAGGCTACTCAGCTTTAGCCGAAACTAGATAAGGGCTCCTCACCTCACTGACGGGAATCGAACCCATCTCTTTCTGAACCAAAGGGTTTCCTCTATGACTGAGCAACGGAGGCTCGAATCTTGGTAAACCTGACATAAATTAAGTTTATGAAAAATAAGTGAATTAACTACAATCATTGATTAGATCGAAAATGATAATAAAAATCCAGGTAAGTTTCTTAATAATCCCGGTTATTATTATTTTTATTAAAAATTTGTTTTTTTGGAAAACAAACACCAAAATCCGAAGTTGATTCTATGGGTCGAGATTTCTGTACTGCGAGATAATAACAGCTCTGATTTTCTCCAAAACGAACAAATGCTATTTACCTTTTTTTTTTGCATATGAAGAAACTCTGGAATCTTCACGTTGTCTTAAGACGTTAACCTCAATAGCCTGTCTGGTTCAAATAAATTAACCTTTGTACAATTATACTTAATCCTCGGTTAGGACAGATGATGTAATCTGCACAGTGACTTCAGTCTATCATTTTAATGCATTCTCGGGGCAGGTTGTCTGTTTTGCAAGATGAGCAACCTGGATTTTCAGGAAGGGAACCATCCTGCCATCTCTGATGAGTAGTCATCAGACAGGCTCACTTATATTCACTTTAAACAAAAGGAGCATTTAAAGATTTTTCTTTTCCTTAACAGAATTGTAAACAATGTATTTTGAACCAAAAGTCATCGTCTTCTCCGATTGATTTAAGAACCTCTGAAATCGACTGAAAAAAAAAACACTTACAAAAGGTTTTCCAAATCCTAGAATAGAAAGTAGCCTAAAACTCGCCACTTATTTTTCACTTGGTGTCAGGGACATTAACAGAAAGACAAGAAGGTGATTTGAAATGTTATCATTCTTAATATGATTTTATGAATTACTCATAGAATGAATTTGTAAAAAGTACAGAAATACTTAAATTATCATTATAATTTAAGTACTTCCATATATATATATATATATATATATATATATATATATATATATATATATATATATATATATATATATATATATATATATATATATATATATATATATATATATATATATAGAGAGAGAGAGAGAGAGAGAGAGAGAGAGAGAGAGAGAGAGAGAGAGAGAGAGGCAGTTACACCTTTGTGCACAAAGGTATATATTTCTCTCTTACCGCACTTTGAATGTCGGCTGCGATATATTACTGCTGTATTAAAACATCTGAATCACTAGTATTTGTTAATGCGTGTATATTTTTAATGACTATTCTACAACTGTAAAATTATTGCATATTATTGTCTATCCTATCCTAATCATCTATCCATCCTAGAACGGGTTGAATCCCTCCCCTAAGGAAGGGGTCCTATGACTATAACTAATTCAATGCGATTCGTCACTCCTTGCTGTAGTCCGTAAAAGCAGTATTGCTTACTGTAATCCGTGTGTTTTCATCGGACATATTTTCCTGCTCTGGGGGAAGAAAAACCCGATTTTCGGGGGAAAACCCTCTTTCTCCTTATGAGACTGTCTAATTTAACATCAGGCAAAAGAGACCAGACATTGATTGCACACGACTTAGACGTGAACCCAACCCGGATTTTTCCGGGCAAAGGACTTTGTCCTATACTGACTGAACTACGGAGGTTCATCTTATTCATTGCGCGCATTTAATTCAAATATCTTAAAATGCACGATTTCTTAAATACCATAATGTCAGTTAGATTACAAATTAGAATCACAAACTATGACATTAACTTATTATGTTTCACCCATACTCATGCGTACAAACGAGTGTATGGTTTGCTTTTTTCTGTGTTTCTTCCGTATATATAATACTTCTACATTTTCTTATTCATTATCGAGGTAAATTCGAAAAATATTAAGGGTTTCAAAATTCAATTTTTAATTGATTTTTGTAGCTATAATAACAGTTTATAACAATTTATATATTCTTTTAAATACATACAGTCAAATTTCAACAGAATGAATTCTGAAAAATGTGTAAGGATTTAGCAATCATTTCGTTGTAATCAATTTCACGAAATATTTTATGAAGAATTATTATCGTTATCCTGTGATGGTTTTAAGTGCCTTAATTACTCACGCACTCTCGATGATGAGTTTATGATACTTATATAAAGCTGAGTTCCAATAATTTCCAGAAAGCGAAGAAACTTATAATGTGTTGGAAATGATAAATAATTTGCAACAGTCTTTACAATAAGTCGAAATCAACCTCTTAACATATAAGAGAATGTGCTGCATATTACGAAGATAATTTGTCGTCTAATGTATGTTAGAAAACTTGCATCAATTAAATTTATGAAAAGTAATTAAATTGATTACAATCATTTATTTGATCAAAAATAATAATGAAAATGCAAGCAAGTTTCTCAATAATCCTGGTGATTACTATTTGAATGAAAAATTTGTTTTCTGCGAAAACAATCACATTAAAAATACCAAATGCGTGCAAATAATTATAATTAATTAATATTTAATAATATCATATTATATTCATTAAATAATATGAACACACGAAATTGCTTACACGATATAATATCCATGCTGGATATTTATTATATTCTAGGCATCGTTTATAAGTCTTTTAAAAACATTTAAAAGCATGTCGCTTGGTGTCGCACTGATTTGATCGTCGGCTTGTCGAGAGCTCCTGAAAAGATTAGTAGTATTTTGTGTTAACATTGGCAATTTTACTAGAATTTTAAGTAGTATTGTTTGCTTTTTGTTTCTTGGTGTGTCTGTGCAATTTTTGTGTGTATTTCTCTTATTTTAAGTATTATTTTTAAGATAAGCTAGCGTACATATGGCACCGATAAAGTAAAAAATGGCGGCCAGGTCGCCATGTTTGTTTAAGAGTTTTGATGTAAACGATTTTATTCAATGTGCTGTCTGTGAGTTGTATGCTTTGCGAAGAGAGGTGGGAGTCTGGTTAGAGGGTGATAGTGGAGTTAATATGTGCAGAAAGTGTAAGGAGAATGAGGATCTCAAGCGTGTTTCGGGTGGCGAGAGTGATATCGTTATCGATAGTCAGAATGTAGAAAATGGCGGTGTGATAGAGAATTGCGTGGTAGTGCCAGATAGGTGTGAGTGCGTCGTTGAAAGTGTAAATGAAGGTAGAAATACAGAACGAATGGATGATTTGATTGATAATGAAAAGGTGAGATAAACACGAGTAGTGAAATTGCGCGTTTGAACGTGCGATACACAGAGCGAAAAGGCAACTGGAGCGTATGGAAAAATGTGTGCTGAAGTACCGACTAATAACCGGCGTAAGTCTGTGACGACAAATAATAGAATGTTCGTAAACGTCAATAAAATGAAGGAGAGAGAGTGCTGTATGGGGATTCGCTATTAAGATGTGTGATAGTTGAGAGTTTGACGAAGTCGTACCAGCCGGGTGCGAACATAAAGGACGTCAGCGAATCTATTCGACTGCAAAAACAGAGGGTGAAAGAGATGATAATCGTGGCAGAAACAAATGATTTGAAAGAGGACAAAATGGAAATGATAGAGGATGTGACGGAATTACTTGAGGTAGCAAAAGAGAAGAGTGAGAGAGTTAGGATGGTGAGTATTTTACCGCGGTATGACAGTGAAGTGTTTAGAAGGAGGGCCATAATTGCCAATGACTTTATGCGTGGGTTATGCATGGAGAGTGGTGTGGAATTTGTGGATGTGTGGAATGAGTTCGATGGCCAAAGGACTTATATAAGATGGATGGGTTACATTTGAATGGAGTTGGTGTACGGAGGCTTGAAAAAGTGTTGATGAATGATGTGGAAGTGGATGTACAGACTCAGGGAAACTAGATTTATTAAGAGGGGGGGGGGGGTAAATGTGCAGACTTTAGGGAGGCAGTTGAGTGTATAAATGAGTATATTATGCCCGAGCGAGTATGAAGGACAACAAATCAGAATGGGATAGTTAGTATAAGGCATCAAAGTAGGGATGGGACAAACGGGCTTCTGCAATTCATGTACACTACTGCCAGGGGTATTAGGAACAAGAAGGAAGAGTTTTGGGCCTTGGTTGGCACTTCCAGGCCACAGGTTGTTGGTATTAGTGAAACATGGCTGACAGAAGATGATAAACCAAGTGGGATTGAATGCGACGGGTATAGCGTGTTCAGGAGTGAGAGAGTGAATAAAAAGGGGGGAGGAGTGTTATTGATGATAGCTGATGAGTTGCAGCCAAGGAGTATAGAAGTTGAACTGCAGGATAGAGAAAAGAGTACATTTGAGGCTGTTTGGTGTGAGAAAGAATCTAGCAGAACAAAATATACAATTGGGTGCTGCTATAGACCAGGTAATGGAATCGATGGTGGGGATAGTATGCATAGGCAAATAGAAGAAATGAGTGGAAGTAGGGTAATTATTATGGTAACATTGACTGGAAAGAGGAGAGGGCACATGGGAGGAAGGAATTGGATTTTATGCGGTTATTAAAGGACAACTATCTGCGGCAGCATGTAGTGGAAAATACCAGGGGGGGGGGGGCAGAGAGTGCTTGACCTAGTAATTGCAACTGAGAATGTGGCTGTAACGAACATGACCATGTTGCCACCAATTGGTGAGAGTGACCATAAGGTCAAGACTTGGTAGGTGGCTAAAGGAGTGGAATTTACAATTAAGACTGGATACATGTGGAATTACAAGGCTGGTAAGTATGACAAGCTTAGGTGTGTGCTTGGCTCAATGCCATGGCATGTAAAACTGCAAGGGCTGGATGTTGATAGTGCATGGGACGTAGTTAAGAAGTGTTTGCAGGAGGCAATGGGTTACTGTATACCAAGAGTCCGAATAATAAATCAAGTAGGGGTTAAATGGGTGAATAACACTATTAAGCTTGAGCTGCAAAAAAAGAAACAATTGTGGAGGGAATTTAAGGAGAAACCAGCAGGCGCAGGAACAGTATAAAGCTCAGGCCAGGATGGTAACAAGAGTGGTAAGAAAAGCAAAAGCGGATTACGAAAGAAAATTGGCCATGCAGGCTAAAGAGAATCCCAAACAGTTTTTTCAATATATTGCAAGTAAAAGGAAAATGTTCATGATAGAATAATCTTAAAAAATGCTGAGGGTAGGGAGGTAACCGAATCAGTAGATATAGTGGAATCACTGAGCGAGCACTTTGCAAGAGTATATCATCCAGGTGGTGACATTGCAGGAATGGAAGAACCAACAGCTTATACTGGAATTGTAATGAATGAAGTAGAGGTAACTAGTCTATTACAGAACATCAATGTCAATACATCTGTGGGATTGGATGGTATACCAGCTCGTGTCGTACGTGAAGCGGCTAAAGAATTGTCAGTGCCCTTGACCATTTTGTTTAATTTGAGCCTCGGGTATGGGCCAGTCCCAAGGGGGTGGAAAGAGGGGAAAATAGTTCTGCTGCATAAAGGTGGTTCCAAGGATGCTGTTGAAAATTACCGGCCAATCAGCATAACAGGAATCATTATCAAGGTCTTGGAGAAAATAGTCAAGAGGAAAATACAAGATTGGATAGAAGAAAATAGGATACTGTATCGGGGACAGCATGGTTTTGTAAAGGGTAGGTCATGCCTCAGTAACTTGCTCACGTATTATAACACAGTGACGGCTGAACTGGATAAGGGTAATGGGTTTACAGTGATTCTACTGGATCTTGCTAAGGCCTTTGACAGGATACCACATGGAATTCTAATCAGTAAATTGCAGCATATGGGGATGGATATAGGGTTGGTGAGATGGATAGGAGGGTGGTTGACAGAGAGATATCAGAGAGTAGTTTATTCAGGAGTAGAGTCCACAAGACGGCCTGGGACTAGTGGTGTGCCACAAGTTCCTGTTCTTGGACCACTGCTGTTTAATTTGTTCATTAATTATATAAGAAAGGATCTGAGAGGAACAGTTCATTTATTTGCGGATGGTGCAAAGTTGGGTAGGGCAATAGTGAATGCAGATGATGTCAAAATTTTTCAAGATGACTTGGATAGATTGGAGGTCTGGGCTAAGGTGAATGGATGTCAATTTAATGTGGCAAAATGTAAGGTTATACATTTTGGGGTGAAACGATTAGCAGCAGATTACTACATTGGAGGAACTGTACTCCAGGAAATTGATGAAGCACGTGATTTAGGAGTGTTGGTGGATAAGGAGTTGAAGTTTAGGGGGAACATTGCAAAAGTGGCCAAATCAGCTCATCAAATCACTTGGTTGCTGAAGAATTCTTTGACAAGCAGAGACAAGCAGGTTATTGTTCCTCTATATCGAGCCTTGATAAGACCCCATCTCGACTACTGTGCCCAGATTTGGTCACCTAGGTTTCTTCTTGATGGAGAGGAGGTGAAGAGGATTCAGAGGCGAGTGACCAAGATGATAGTAGGTCTGTGGAACGAACTTTATGAGAACAGGTTGAGGATTTGTCGGTTGCAAAAATTGGTTGATAGGTGGAGGAGGGGAGATATGATTGAGACATTCAAATTACTGAAGGGTTTCTATAAAATTAATTCAGAAGATATTTTTGAGAACAGGGCTGGTTGTGGGAGGACTAGGGGACATCCATGGAAAGTGGGCAAAAGTGTGGTTAGTAAAGGTGTTAGAGCTGGGTTCTTTATTTTTAGAGTGGTGAATAAGTGGAATGCGCTCCCAGAGTCTGTGGTGGATGCTGTGACAGTGAATGAGTTTAAGGTGAGGTATAATAGATACTATATGAATGTCGAATAGTTGTGATGAATATCATTTGGGGCCTCTCTCGATGAGTCTAATGGCTCCATGGAGTTGCCCGTAATAATAATAATAATAATAATAATAATAATAATAATAATAATAATAATAATAATAATAATATATTGCCTGGATTGTTCGCATTAGTGAAAGTACTAGATATTTGATTTTTAAAATATATATACTATAATTTTCGCAAAAAAAGAATTCTTTATATGTTAGAGCTTAACTGATTGATTATAACTGTGAAAGCTGCAGATACATTTTTTTGTATTATTAAAGTGTCATTGAATTGTTCCATCATAAATAAAAACATGTTATTAATTTTTTTTTTCTAATTCAGCTAATCAAGTTTGTAATTTTCGTAAACTTCAATAATTCTTTAATTTTCCAATTCAAGAGTTCTTCAATACTTCAATTAAACAATCCTTCAATAATTCTTTTGATTTGATTTCATAGGTGCAATAATAAAATCCACTCTACTGTGTGGAGAAATTAAGGCTACTTTGAAGTCTTATATAAGTGATAGGGGTTCGATATATGTTTAATATACCGTTTGTTTATACAAAACCCAAAATGGGATTGTGGACTACATAAAATAACATTGTTTTAATTTTCGGAATGATCTACGACAATTACATTACGAATTACATTTCATTTCCTGATTCAACAAACATCATACTGTTAATCTCAGTTTTAAGCGGGGATGCCATCTTAGAAATCCGTGCGAGGCGGATTTTAGCGTTCAACGGGGGTACTCTTTTTCTCGTAATTTGTCTGTTTTTTTGATTGATTGCTATTTTATTTTCGTATCTTAATATAATATACAAAATATCTTGAAACAAATATTAGGATGGAATTATTTCATTATATGAAAGCAAGTGTGTAGCAACGAATAGACAGTGGAGTAAGGTTCATGTATATAATGCCGAGAAAAAGATCCATTTAAACGAATCCGTTAAACCGTGTTAACTGTAAAATATTTGTATATTATAATCCTAAACTGAATGGAAACATTCTCAAGAAAACTAACCCAAAGAATAAATAAGATTAAGGAAAAGGATGAGTGGCTCATTTTATATTTGAAGCTGGTGGTGAATTGATTATATATGTTTATGTACGAGTATATATCTATATATCATATCAATCGAGTCCTACATATATATTTTGTTTGTCGAAAAATATGCTAACCCACTGGGAAAAATACAATATGTTTTCTTTAATAAAAATAAAGTTCTATACAAAATTAGAATTTCATAAATTTGTGGAGACCTATATATATATATATATATCGTTCTTTCCTAAATAAAATATCCGTCTCACTCAAACCCTTGGAGTACTTCATCGCATCGCATAATTTTTTACTGAAATAATTTGGATAACCACTCCCACAACATTCCTTTGTATCTGATACTACAAAATTACGCTATAATCATACTAGACATCTCTGCAGAAAAGGTATATTCAAAGTAGGTACAAGAATGACCACGTCGCTCATAGAAACAATGATTACTGAATTCTTCCCATATCAGACTTGTTTTATCTACAGGGTGTTCGGGATAAATTTGACAGTTTCGTAAGGAAAAAGAAAATCTTCTTTGTATCTATTAAATTTAACGAATTGACAAAAAAACATTACAGGCAGAGTTAATTACAATACTATCAACAAGATTTACTCAAAATAACCACCATTAGCATCGATCACAGCTTCAATTCTGCTTCGGAACCTCGAACAAGCTGATGCTACAGTCTCCCTGGGAAGGGCCGCAAAAACTGTTTTAATTTTATCCATTAACTGGGCTTTTGTATTACTGGAAGTGCGATTGGTGTCTTTTTCCAGTAATACAAAATAATCCATGGGGTTAAGGTCTGGGGAGTTTGGAGGCCAAACATTTGGACTGGTGAAGTCGTAGAAATTTTCAGACAACCATTTTTGACTTTTCCCAGAGGTGTGGCAAGGGGCCGAATCCTGCTGCCATACATACGGCCTACCATTGGCTACCCTTGTTATCCAGGGCTTGACTACAGTTAGCAACTCCACGAACAAAGCCCGAATTCCAATGCCAGGGTTCTTCAACACCTGTTCCTGCAGATTTGCGAGGAATTCTGCTGTACGAACGCAATCAGATCGTCTGCTAGGGATCTTTCTTCTTGCTACATCCTCGTAGTCACCATTGCAAGTCTCTAGTTCATGCCTGATTGTTTTTACTGTATTCAGGGAGCATTGGGCAGCAGTCGTAATATCCGTATTTTGATGGCGGGCACGAATCATCATGATACAAGTTATTCTCTTCCATGATTCAGGTGGGTTCCAGCTATCCATCCTTTCTGACATCTTGTATATGAATGAAGAAGGGTCCAAACTTTTAAATGAAGAGAAGTGTGTGTTAATACATGTAACTTGTTACATGTATTAACACACACTTGTTAATACATGTATTAACATGTAACATGTAACATGTTACATGTTAATACATGTAACTTACGGAAAAATATAATTAATTATAAATATGTCAAATTTATCCCGAACACCCTGTATATTAATGCATTATAGTTTCGTGTGTCTCTTTACGTAATTCAGAGATTTACGGAATATTTCAATGAAAATCCGTGTATTTGGGTACTTTTTAAGATGCAAGAAGCCTTTAGACGAGCATTGCAAGTGATCATTAATTTGCTTCGGCAGTATTTCGAAGAATGAGTAAAATACTCTAATCGGGCAACTGTCACCACAGTATAAATGTCATAAGAAATATATTGCTAGTAAAAAATCGATTTTAAATAATAATGAAACATACCGAAGTGTATCATAACCATTTCTTTGAGAAAAACAGAATGAGAGAGAGAGAGAGAGGGAGAGAGAGATGAGAGAACATGACAGTGCTGCCATCTTGTAGCAAATTTTAAAATTTAATTTATTGCATTATGAATAGGAACATGGTTGGCTTTGCAGTAGTAGAGAGAGCAAATGTTTGGCGTTGCCACTATCCTTTAGTCAGTTTTTAAATTTATTTTACTACTTATAAAAAATAAATATATGGAAGACTATTTCTTATATCACTGATATAATTAACCTTGAATTGTAGTTTTCTTGATAAATTCTGATCATGTTATTTAGATGAAAAAAATTTATATATCCAGAAAATCTCTCTAAATCAGTTCAACTAATAAAAATATTACTTTCTATAAAAATTCTGTTAGTCTATTGTGATTAGAAGAATTATATTCCTATAAAAATGTATTTCTTACTCTAGTTTTACTCATTCCTCAGAATAAAATTGTCATTCCAAGGTTATTTTTTTTTTAATATTTAAAAAAAAATTGTCGTTTTCCCTTGAAATTGTTGTTCTGTAAAAAATTGTGGGAATTTTCCTGTTCGAAATTTAAATCTTTCATCTCTTACTTGGCTATACTTTTTTTATTTAATACTGACTTGAAACAATCAGGGATAATAACCCAGAAACTGGATGTTTCATCCTGTAAACTCAAGAAAATCAACCGTAGAACATATAGTATTTAAGACAATAATATATTACATCAAGATTAGGGAATAGGAGATGGCATCAGGCCTATACCGTACTCTATTCATCGGATGCTGCTTATATCATTGACAGGTTTTGTCTAGCTATCTCTAATTAACTATTGGTGGAGACTGACAACTCTGAGTCTTCCAATGTTAGATATTAATGTGTGTGGTCCTTCTTACACAACAACTCAGATCCGTGCGAATCCGACTTAACATACGCATGTTTTTATTATTAATATTATGTAACACATCCAGGGATTCCAAAGACTCATGGACGGAAAGCACCTACGCTGCCACTCTCTGTCTCCAGCAGCTACAACAAACCGCAACTACCATCATCGTCTACACCAACGCCATCTACAGCCCCTCAAAACCACTAGCATTTTCACAGACAATCACAAACTCCATGCCCTCAGTGAGATTAGAACATTCAGCCTTTGGGTTGGAGAGTAGATACGCTGACCACTCGGCCAACAAGGGTGGACAATTTTTTTTCTTTTTAGTTTATAATTATATCTCCCATAAAGAACTGTTGGATTAATAATCAGCATTTTAAACTATTGAACATATTAATAACCAGGCTTCGAATCAGAGAGAAAAGCATAACTAGAATTTTATATACTGTATGATGTTCGAGTCAACTCCGCAATAAATATCTAATAATAACAACTACAACCGCACCACGAGCCTATTATCAGCTGAGAATACAATCTTCTAATAAGCACTTTTTCTCTCAAAGTAGAAAAAGTGGTTGTAATTTTTCTATATATGTTCATGATTTTGAAATAGTAGCAATAAATCATATTCAATAGTTTTTCAAAGATGGTAGGAGAAATTTGTACCAGATTTTAATGAGAATCTCAATATTTAAATAATAAAAATCTATAAAAGTCATACTAATACTAATGATAACAACTAAAATTAGTATGAACATTTTTCAATCTACTTCAGGCTTCATAATAAAGAGACCGGTGGTTTACCACCTTGAATAATGAAATTTATATTGTAACTAAAGACAAACAACAAAGCGCACAGCGGCAATTGAAACAACCATTTGCTTGGGGGAGAAAGGGTAGGACAGCTGCCGGCAAAGTTATTCAGTAATATTATATCTATAAGGATTAGTCAATCACCAATTAAGTATCGACCAGGGTTCAAATGTTACCTCACAAATCTTCTTATTTATTGAATGGTATTATCTGATGTTCTAATGCGTATAATTTTAAATGTCCTGAACACAGCACTATACGTCAATGATAAGGATGATTTTCCATTAGATAAATAAGATTAATTTTAAACTTGAAAAGTATCCAGTACATCATTCAAATATACTAAATAATCAAAAGCTCAATGATCAATGAAAAATAATCGCGGAAAAGTTCATAACATACTGCACAATTGAAATCTGCACAATTTTACGGGCGAATAATTTCGCGAAGATCTGCAATGATTTGGCAGGATCTGAAGTTATTCACATCTTACGGCTCCCGAATTATTCATATGGGGTTACTAGAAGAAAACACGCCCTATACAATCGTTCAGCTGAAGGTGAAGATTCGAGCAAGAATTAGGATGCTGCAGCCGGAAACATTGGCAGCTCTCATGAAAAATGCTGTAAGAAGGGACCCAACTTTGTGAAGACGAAAATGGAAGGTGTTTTGTTATTGTGGGTTTTCATAACTACTAAAAAAATCAACAGTGTGTGTGTTTCATTATAACAAAAATGATAAATAAATAAATAAGTCTTTAAATATTTTAACCCATTCGTGAATTATAGGCCTGTTTTTTTTTGAGAATATACTAAATACATGACACAGCATATTTCTTATAATATTCTATGTCATGTATTATTAATTATAATCAGCATAGAACATTTCTCCACTATTGTGATCTATTTTCCAACCATCCATAAAATCAGAATATCCTTGTGATATACGATAACATATAATTATAAAAATCATATGTAAAATGGTATATTATACAAATATATAATCTTGTGTAGTATATGACACTTGACCAGAGGTATATTATTAATGAAATGCTTGAACAGTATTTCCAACTTGGATTGAGTTTTAATTATTTCTACAACGTTCGTTGTATACATCATGGTGCTAAAGTTCTACCTACACGAAGGAAACAAATCAAATTCCTTTCATGTTACCAGTGCGATAGTGGGAAATATGTTTTACTAAGATACACTGAAATGTAGATTCTTTACAAATTAGAAAAATCTCATATTTTCTATAGATTTAGCATATTTTAAAAATAGCACAAGAATATAATTTGAATGCTCATATTCGTTCAATTCCTGATATAGACCATTAACGGTTATTCAGTATGCTCCGTGAGTGCTATAAAAGTTTATGTCATTTATAGAACTTTTGTAAATCCTTTCTTTTAGGCTTACACAGTGATCAGAATACATTTTCGAAAATTCTGGAGATAACTACCGTGAGTATAAACCAAAATCAACACTCGACTTTTCGTTCTTTATATCAAGATCATCTTCTGGAGCATATACATTATATACAGAGAAACAAACTGCACTACAATATACATGGTTTGCTAAAGTTACTGACCAACCGTTACAAAAATTTTTCGATTGAACTCTGCTGAAAAAAAAAAAAACCCTTGAATGCATCAACGCTAGAGTCCTATTATTATTATTATTATTATTATTATTATTATTATTATTTTAATGTGGTTTTAACTCCTGTTTTTAATTTAAAAGTGTCATAAAGTAACTCTACTTGTCACGCTGAAGACAGTGACATATATTTCATCGAAATCGGCCAAGTGGAGTGTGCTAAAAATTGAAGCGTACACCGCGGTTGCTAACGAGTACAGAACAAAGGACGTCGCCATCTTTGCAGCTGTCCAAAGGAAGAAAGGAGAGTCATGAAGTACAACCAGTGTCAGAAGGAATTGCCATCCGACGGATGTTACATAACCTGCAGGAAATGTCATAGGAATCTTCACTTTACATGTTCCAGACTTTCTGAAACAACCTGGCAAATCCAATGCCAAACGAGAAGAATAGAAGTGCCTAAACTGTAGAGAGAACAAAGAAACGCCACCACCCACGACGCAACTGATTACGCCGGAGGCAGAATCGGACGATGAACTCAACAGACAACAAAACACCGGTGAGTCTTATAATTTGAGTTCCGTTAATTTATTACTAGAAAAAGGTTTAGAAAATATAAAAGCCAGCTTGGTAGATCTTGTCCAAGAACTATTTGATAAACAGAATAAAGAAATAATAAAAAAATTAGCGAATATGAAGAGTTTGTTCAATTTAATAATTCAAAAGTCGAAGAAGTCTTACAAACGGTAAAAGATTTTAAAACCAGCATTAACGCAATAACTGAGAGTCAGCACAAATTGATAAAAGACGCATCGGAAATCCGTCAAGAATTTAATTCCCTGAAACAACAATACGAAGTTTTAAACCAACAACCACATAAAGAAGAACTTGTCATAAACGGTCTTCCAGAAACCGAATCCACAGAAAATCTCAGAGACATAGTTATAAAGTTAGGCCGTGCAATTGACATCCCCTACAGCATAATGATTTTCAGACCATAAATCGGTTTCCCAGGAAGAACAGAAAACAAGACTCGCCACGACCGTCACCGGTCATAGTTCGTCTGACAAGCAAGGCTACAAGAGACAATCTCATAAAAGCCAGCAGACTGAAAAAACCAGTAGTCAAGGAGTTAAATGCATCGCAAGACAATACGCCAATCTTTCTATCTGAGTATTTAACACCTTTTAATCAGAATCTTTTGTACAAAGCGAGAAAGGAAAAAACATAAAAAAGTATCAATTTTTATGGATCAAAGACGGCAAAATATTCTTGAGAAAGTCACAGACTTCAAAGTCTATACAAATAAAAAGCTCGGAAGATATAGACAGGTTGCCAGAGTGAAATAAAAGACTCCAACTTAGTTCAATAAGAAGATCTCAAAACAACAAAAATGAATGTAAACCATCAGATAGATGTAATTACACCAGAATACATCAGTAATTGTACTTTCGAATCTCTTGATGCATGGAAACAAAACACAGTATAAGCGAGAGGTCTCTCAATCTTGCATATTAACATCAGAAGCATCCGAAAACATTGGTTATTATTGCAGGCTTATCTGAGGAATTACACTGATATGATTGATATATTGATTCTTACAGAAGTATCCATAACTAATGACGGAGCGATTGCTTTCCAAATTCCAGGCTTCCATCAACATAGATCATGCCGCTAAACAAGAAGAGGGGGTGGAATATTAATATTTATGAAACAAAAATTAATAGCAAAAGAAATGGCCTATCAGTTTGAGCATGCTGAAACCCTCTGCCTCGAAATCATTAATACCACGAATACACAGCATCCCATAATACTAAATGCTATTTACAGGCCACCAAACCTAAACATGATAAAATTCTTACACGAATTCAATTGTTGGCTTTCAAGCCAAGAAATATGCTCAAACGAACACCTAATGATAATTGGCGACATAAACATAAATATTGCAAATGAAAACCAGAACAACACTGTACAATACCTAGACACAGTATCCATGTACAATCTAATACCAACAAAAATATCATGTACTAGAGAAGAAATATTCGGAAATACTATCACTGCCTCCTGTCTAGACCACATAAACGTCCGAGCATCACCGAATAGTTACACTGCATCAGTCATAAAGTGCAAAGTAGCAGACCATTACTTCATCGCTCTAAACCTGCACACCAAGACAATATCCATGCAATGTCCCACAGAAGAAAAGCGACAGAAAACAATAATAGACGAAAAAATAGTCAACTACGAAATAAGAAAAACAGACTGGGAACAGCTCGCATCAGATTCAGCAGATATCTTATACAACAACATTAAACTCACACTGGAGGAAATATATAAGTAAGCTACAAAGAAAGCCCGAATTCGATCAAAAACAACACAAAATCCTTGGATAACACAAAACGTAATCCTAGAAATACACGGAAAGGACGCATTATGGAAAGAATTAAAGCGATATCCAAATAACACAACTTTAAAAACTGAATATAAGATAACAAGGAATCGCCTTACAACAAATCAGAAATGCAAAAAGAAGCTACTATAGAGACAAACTAACCTCCGCACAAAACAACATGAAACAAACCTGGCATCTGATTAATGAGATGCTAGATTCTGTTCCCAACACCACTGCCTACGAAACCATAAAACACAGCTTCATGAAAGACGCAAAACCTATCCAACAACTAGCAAATGACTTTAACCAATACTTTGCAGACTCCATCCAAGAACTTCACAGAAATATTCTCCCAATCACGAAACGAGACCCTATACTTGGACCGCGATCAAAACAGACATTATGGGTCCCAACCATAAAAGAAGCAGAACTTCTCTCAGCAATACATCAAATCAAACCAAACAAAGGCCCAGGAATAGATGGTATCAGACCTAAAGATATAAAGCAACATGCAACTAGTTTAAGTCCTATCCTACTAAAACTAATAAATAAAATATTTAAAACAGGACAGATACCAAGTATGCTAAAGACCGCCATGATTACACCCATATACAAACATGGAAAAAGAAATTTAATCATTAATTACAGACGCATAACAACATTACCAATTATGAATCAAATTATGGAGCGGATCATACTGAAGAAACTCACAGCATACACTGAGATCTTTCATATTATCCCGAAAACACAATATGGATTTCAGAAAAATAAGGGAAAAACATCTCTCTTGGAAGACTTTACAGACGTAATTAATACCGCCTTAGACAAAAACAAAATAGCCATGGTAGTCTTTATAGATCTAACCAAAGCATTCGATACACTTACACATCAAACTTTTTAGAAAAGCTGAGGCATGTTGGAATAGACTGGCCTCTTCACAGGTGATTTACAAACTACCTCCGAAATAGAAAGCATATCACACGTATCGGTTCAAACCGAAGTAGAGAGCTACCAGTAACCTGTGGAGTGCCACAGGGAGCAGTACTCTCCCCAACTCTGTTTAACATTTACACGCACGGTATTAATCAGTTACCACTCAAAGGTAAGATATTCCAATACGCAGACGATACAGCAATAATATCTATCCATAATAATGCAAGCATAGCCCAAACAAATATGCAACATGATATAAATCTGATCATAGACTGGCTCACGAAAAACTCCATACACCTAAACTCAGAAAAGACAAAATTAATGATATTCAGAAATCCACTGATTCGACCAGTTGACAACAAATATATAACCATCCAACTTTCCAACACAAAAAACACACAGAACAGCAAAACCAATACAATCACTCAGGTCGAAACAATACAATACCTTGGAATTTACCTCGATGCAGATATAAACTGGAATAGCCATATAAAACATCTACACAACAAACTCCGAACAATAAGTGGCAAACTCTACAGAATAAAAGATATAGTTCCCATACGCCTAAAAACACTAGTATACAAAGCACTATGCCAAAATATACTAAGATACGCTATAACAACGTATGCTTTCTGTGCACCTTACAAATTAAATAGATTAATGTCGCTACGGTACAAAATGACAAAACTGATCTTTTGGTAACAAAGATCAGTTTTGTCATTAAACATTGCAATGGCAGAACACAAAATATTGATAGCAAAACATTTGTCACTATGTTGCCTTGCTAAAACATTATTTCGATGCCAACTACAGGACAGTTAGAAATACATACCGTATAACAAGACCTCAGACTACTAATTATATCACATATAAATATAATAATCACTACGGAAAGGCCACGGGAAACTTCTACATCCCAGACATGATAAACAAATTACCTTTTGAATACAGAAACCTTTCAACTACAATAACCTGAAAAGAGCTCTAAGGACATACTACGAACAAGAAACACGCAACCAAAATACCATACAAACTTAATGAAACACAATATATTCGCTCAGGCTTCCAGTTCAGCGACGCATTAATACATTCCAAGTTATTGTGTGTGTGTGAGGGGGGGTGCGTGTGAGTGCGCGCGCGCGACTTTTTCAATCATAGATTTCGTAGCATCCAAACACAGCAAAAAAAAAAAACAATACATAATAACCAACTGGTGTCATCCTCAGATAAGCTTACATATAAGCTTCGAGGATGAAAGGAAAAAAAAAATTAGTTCTCATCCAAGATGTATCACATGTAACCAAACGCATGTAAAGTACGTATCACATGAAAACCAATGTATGTATTATATGTAAACCAATGTACGTAATGTAAATATCACATATAAACAAATGTAAGTAATGTATCATATGTAAACAAATGAATGTAATGTATATAATAATTCTAACAAATGTATGTAATGTATATAATAACTGTAACAAATGTATGCAATGTAAAAAATATATATATATATATTTTAAAAGTAAATCATGAGTTTACACCGTATGTTTGAGAAAATAAGGACACATAATATTTTGATTGCATATGTGTGAATACTGTTGTATAATCACACCTTTACAAACTTGAAAAAAAAATAGTAAACCACAACATGTAAAATTATACAACTTATGTAACTGTGAACAAATATAATCGTAAGTTATTATTATGATTGTTATATATATATATATATATATATATATATATATATATACAGGGTGTTCGGGATAAATTTGACAGTTTCGTAAGGAAAAAGAAAATCTTCTTTGTATCTATTAAATTTAATGAATTGACAAAAGAACATTACAGGCAGAGTTAATTACAATACTATCAACAAGATTTACTCAAAATAACCACCATTAGCATCGATCACAGCTTCAATTCTGCTTCGGAACCTCGAACAAGCTGATGCTACAGTCTCCCTGGGAAGGGCCGCAAAAACTGTTTTAATTTTATCCATTAACTGGGCTTTTGTATTACTGGAAGTGCGATTGGTGTCTTTTTCAACTGCGCCCCATACAAAATAATCCATGGGGTTAAGGTCTGGGGAGTTTGGAGGCCAAACATTTGGACTGGTGAAGTCGTAGAAATTTTCAGACAACCATTTTTGACTTTTCCCAGAGGTGTGGCAAGGGGCCGAATCCTGCTGCCATACATACGGCCTACCATTGGCTACCCTTGTTATCCAGGGCTTGACTACAGTTAGCAACTCCACGAACAAAGCCCGAATTCCAATGCCAGGGTTCTTCAACACCTGTGCCTGCAGATTTGCGAGGAATTCTGCTGTACGAATGCAATCAGATCGTCTGCTAGGGATCTTTCTTCTTGCTACATCCTCGTAGTCACCATTGCAAGTCTCTAGTTCATGCCTGATTGTTTTTACTGTATTCAGGGAGCATTGGGCAGCAGTCGTAATATCCTTATTTTGATGGCGGGCACGAATCATCATGATACAAGTTATTCTCTTCCATGATTCAGGTGGGTTCCAGCTATCCATCCTTTCTGACATCTTGTATACTAATGAAGAAGGGTCCAAACTTTTAAATGAAGAGAAGTGTGTGTTAATACATGTAACTTACGGAAAAATATAATTAATTATAAATATGTCAAATTTATCCCGAACACCCTGTATATATATAAATTGTTATCATCATTACTATTTAAATCTCATTATAAGTAGCATAAAGTGCTGGATCTTGTAAAATAATATACTGAATAGATGATCATGTATATATGTAAATATTTGAAAGAACAATAAAAAAAAATTATCTATTGGTTACAAAATTACATTGGGCTGGAAAGCAACACATTTATACATATAAATTTCAACCAGTTGGTATGGAATGGTTTCCAATACTGGCTGAAGGTTGCTTAAGGTACTAAAGTATGCTGGGTACTATGTATTAAGTAGGCTGAATATGTGCCATCCAGATCCTTGGACTTTTCATGCCACCATTATTGTTGATATTAGGGTGGTTAATGAATTTCGCAGGTTTCTTTAAATTTTCTTTCATACCAGGTATTTGTATGGTGTAAAAAGCGAGTACTTTTCCAATCAATTTGATTTAAGATGTTGAGAGCGTGAACAAAGAGGCCTGCTTAACCAAATTTGCTATATATAATGTATCTTTTGTGTTCCTTTTTTCCTTATAGGGATTGTACGTCCAGTTTCACCAATATACGGTAAGTTACAGGTGCAGTAGATGCAGTAAACTGCTGGATGTGCCAATGGGAGGAGTGGATCCTTAGAGGAGTAGAATATGTTTTTTTTTTTATTTTGTAGGTGGTATAAAAGTGGCATTGAAATTATACTGGTGTCAGATTCTGTTGATTTTTTTCTGATAACCCTTTGATATTTATGGGATGGTTATGGTTTCACTGTAGTCTAAATTCGTTTTTGATGTAGATTTATGAAGGACTTTATTAATAGTATTTTTGTTTTGGCCATTATTTATAAACGTGTTTCTAATAACTTTTAATTCTTGTTTAAGAGTTTGCTAATTAGAACAAATTATTGTAGCTATGTTTTTAAGGGTGTTAATGACTCCATATTTATGTGATCAGTGATGGTATAATTTAGCATGTATGTGTTGGCCAATATGTGTCGGTTTGCGGTAGAGACCGTGAAGGATAGATTGCCTGAAGGAAGACGTGTGGCCAGTGTATCCAGGAACAGCAGTGAGTTCTGATTTTAAATTTCTATAGTAAATTGTATGCGTTCATGTTGTTTGTTCAGGTGGCTAAGGAATGTGTCTAATGCTTGTCGTCCGTGTGGCCAGATAACGAAAATATCGTCAACGTATCTAAGCCACACTGTAGATTTTAGAGTGAAGGAATCAATTAGTAATTGGGGGGATAGTGGTGAGCACATAGCCGTACCTTCCTTTTGTAGATAAAATTTATTTTGCCACACGAAGTAACCAGAGCGTAGTACCTGGACAAAAAGGACTGTAATGTCGGGCGGAACAAATTTCCGCCCGACATTACACCCGAATTTGTTATAACTACCCTCAATATATTGACTGTAGTTACAAACCACACTCGATATAATCACTAATACGTGCAATATATTATGAAAAGTGAGGGGTATGCGCAGAATTGTTTTTTTATTGTGAGAAATTCACAACACGCACTTAGGATTTAATTCCAGACGATGTTTAAAGTGTAAAAATTATTTATAATTTCCACAAGAGATTTGGTAATACTGGACTCCCTTCATCTGTTCATGTACTTTTTAATAATGTAGATGCCTATCTTGGTGATGTATTGTATACATATTGCTTTCTATTAATTTTAGAGATGTCCTGTCGAATTCGGGAGCCTGTGTAGCTCAGAAGTGGCGTTAATGAAACCTCCATAGTTACTGGTAAATAAAAATGATAACCCACTATCTGAACAAAAAGAATAATCCCAGACAAAGGTGCTGTTAACGTAGACCCATTCGCCACAATGAGAGGAATAATGACTACAAGATATCAAATCTAATAAAAAAAAATAAAAAATAAAAATAAATTAATTGAAAAAAATATATATATATAATAATTAAAATAAATAAATAAATAAAAGTTTAAAAAATAATAAAAATATTAATAATAATATATAGGTACGCCTATATATAAGGGATAAGAATGTTATATATATATATATGTATATCTAATTGTGTAAAAAAAAAAATGGAAATGTAAATAGCAATTACTGTTTAAGATAAGTCAATACTATTCCAGTAATAAATATGTAGATTAAGATATATTACCAGAAATATGTATATGTTCTTGTATATACAGGCACAAGGATGGTAGAAATGTCAGTTGTAAGAAATGCAGATAACATAAGTTCATAACATGATAATAACCCAAAATGTTAATAGGATATGTTATCCACTTATAGACCTGTAACTAATTCTGCAATTCAGAAAAACTTTTTATATAAGAAATTACAGATTTACCTCTTAAGTTAAGCAAACAATATAATGTTAAAGCAATATGGAATTCATTTTGTAAAAAATAAGAGTGCCTACAAAAAAAAAAATCTGCATGAGGTATAGAGATACTACCAAAATATATGCATATATAAATGCAAATGAAAACATAAGCAATGTATATATTTTAAGAATAAGATGTGCATTTAAATTAAGTTAATAGAATAATCACATCCAAAAATGTGAACAAAGATATAGAATGAAGATATATGTATAACGAATTGTACATATGGAAAATGTCAATGCTAACATATATATGTATGTATATGTAGGTATATATATGTATATATGTATGTATATGTAGGTATATATATGTATATATGTATGTATATGTAGGTATATACAGTATATGTATATGTATATATATGTATATATAAACGTGAATAGACTGATCTGATAATGGAACTTATAAATAGACTGAAATCACTATGTAACATATAACAACAAAATAACAGTTCAAACAATTCAATAGGACAATAAGGAAAATAGAAATTGAGCATGTGACATGTTCTATCGTATTTAAACAGTGATTGTAAAACAGGTGTCATAAGTATATTGTAACGAGTAAATGAAAATGCCTAATAGAATTAGCAGCCTATGTACAAATTGTAAATAGCAGTATATATATTTATTTTTAAATGTACACAGCTGCTGTTGTTGATACAAATAAACTCAGTAGAAGTGGCGTTTGCACTCTACAGCGCTTAACCGCACGAAGAAAGGATGTGGTGGTTAAAATCTAGTCGCCGTCAAGAGGAAATTTTTCTAAGCCTTTTTTCGACCGGTTCCCGAGTTATTCGATCTCTGGTAAGGCCTAGCGGGTTTTTTCTTCCTGAAACTCGGGTTTTTCGTCCCGTAAATTCAAGAATATCGACCGTCGAACCCACACTATTTTCAGACATTAAAAATTTTGTGGTAGGGTTAGGGACCACGAGATGGCGGCACTAGCTTGCCGCCTTCTTCACTGCGTACCAATGAATCAGTGATAGCCTTGGGCCAGCTATCTCTCTGTGGCTACTAGTGGATATTGAATTGCCCACTCAGTCTCCAAAAGTTAGATAGGGTAAACGCCCCGCCTGCTCCTTATACGGGAACAAATAGGAGTTAGCTGATTTTTTTTGTCGAATTCGTGATGTGTATTCGAATAACCGCGGCAGTGATTCCATTTAACGTTTTGAAAATTTCATTCTATTTTGTGTGTGATCGGTTTCTGATGCTGTATGGTCAGTTCCATCACACTACCAAAATGCAGAATACTCTGTTTTACACAGTATCAGTGCCGAAGTTTAAATCTTTATAATTTCATGCACAAACATTAACTGACATCTATACCACGAAACGCTCTCGTTTTTTCTTAGACACTTCCCACCTAAAATTTATAATTGCAATTTCATAAATAGCATCAACATCTTAGAAATATGACGTATACTAAAACAGGTATACCAATTTGAAATATTTCCACGGTTTGGATCACTGTTTGGACAGTACTCATTTTACTAAGTCCGAAGCCATCGACACTTGTATTTAATAAATTTGGACACATATATATCTTTTCTTAAAAATATTGGCACTAAAGACTGAATCTCATTTATATCGTGCACGATTACGCTTACAGGACTGCTAGTTGAAGTGCTATATGTCTCGTATTTCCAAATCATATTCAGTAGTTTATGACCTAATTGAGATATTCAGGTTATCTCGTTTGCCCCCTACTGATTTCAGACTCCGTCTATCAGGTTATGTTTTATCTTGTCGGGGGCCTCGGGCATTGTGTTTTTCTCGTAATTAATAAATCTTTACAGGCATGGCTTTCTTAAAAAAATACACTGAAGTCTCTCTCTCTCTCTCTTTGCATATATATATATATATATATATATATATATATATATATATATATATATATATATATATATATATATATATATATAGTTTTCTAGGCGTTTAAGTCAGTTAATATTTATAAACATATATATATATATATGTTTATAAATATTAACTGACTTAAACGCCTAGAAAACTAAAAAATATACGCGACCTACAGTATACCAGAAAGTAAACAACACTTTAAAATATATTGCACTTTAACAAATACACCTGTACTCACCTGATGAAATCGGCGCTTCCAATGAGAATAATAACGAAACCTTATCTTATATATATTTTTTGTTTTCTCAGTGTTTAAGTCAGTTAATTATTATAAACATATCATTAAACGAGTCAAGCTTACAAAATTTGTAAATATGTATATATATATAAATCTCTCTCTCTCTCTCTCTCTCTCTCTATATATATATATATATATATATATATATATATATATATATATAGCGAGAGAGAGATAGAGATAATAATACGCATTATAGAACTGCTAATTGATGTCCTATAAGTATCTCATTTCCAAACTATAATCTGTAGTCTAAGAAGGAAAATGATATACTCTTCGTGAAAATGGCTGAAAATGCTTTAGTTAGCTACTCTCAGAGAGGATTTTGGGATTACTGTAATTCATTAACACATTAGCACACAAGATGAAATAAACAGAGTATACGTACCTCCTGAGTGAGCTGTTTGAAAGCACATAATAGACAGAATAGTGAAGACTATGATTCTCTTCATGGCTTCAGATATGGTGATGCAGAGACAGAGAGAAGTCCAAAGTTCCAAAGCAATACTGACTATCTTGATTGGTACGTATAAAGATCTGCATGTGCTTTTATAGAACTAGAAATAGTCCTACGGGAAATGAAATAGTTTGCACGAGAAATCCTCTTTATTAATACGCGTTTATTCGATTGACGTATAAGCAAATGGAGTTCAAATATGAAATGCGGATGCTGATTGGTTTGAACTTCACATGATGCACTAATATTTGCCATGTTAATTTTTATTAGCAAATCTAGAAATAAAAATTCATCTAGCACTCATAGATGACGCAAATCTGAAATTGAGAAATATAGACTAACGATTCGCACTGCAGAATAGTATGACTCATACAAAATATAACATACGATTAACATGAAATAAATTAAAATACGACAGAACTCCATATAACATGCGAACTGCAAAGCACAAGAAAGAATGGTTTTCGAAATAAGCAATTTTTACCCGATAATAAAGTAATAAACAAAACTATTTCATGGTACACAATGAAAAATCAAGCCATAATTCTGTACTGCGATGAGGAAATACAAAGAATCAGCAAAAGAAAAAAAAAATAGGATTACTAGTTGAAGTCTTATAATACATATAATAGTAGTCCTATAATGCAGTTTAATCTTGACTGGTAGTCAATCAGAAATACTGGTTGTTCAGTTTTACACAAGTTAAATAATATTACATGTTATAATTTACTTTTTTTCCCTTCAAAGTTTGAGAAAGTGATTATACACAGTATTTACAGATATGCAATTAAAATGTTATATTTCCTAATTCTCACTATCGATTACGTAAACTCATTATTTACATAATTTTTTTAGGAATGATAATGTTTTATTACATTATTTTTTCTTGTGACATAGTAATATAATATTAATAATATTATCACATAATAATATTAATAACAACTATAATAATTTTCTTTGTTTCTTTTCTTTGACGACGTTTCCAATTTCTTTCTCGAAGCTTTCCAGAATTTATCTGAGGAAGATGATAGATGGCAGTGGTATCGTGGTCATGTATAGAAACATAATCACGATACATAACCGCGGTTGCAATCCGGGTGTTGATTTTACTGTTTGTTGGTACGTCTTTGGAAGTCTTCAACTGCTATTTCGCAGTTTAACTTTTTTTTTTTTTTTTGCAAGTAGAGTTGGATTTGTACATGGTGTGTTTGTTTTTGTCGTTGTAGTGGTGTTTTAGTTGGGTTTGTCATAGATTATGTGTGTGTGTGTGTGTGTGTGTGTGTGTGTGTGTGTGTGTGTGTGTGTGTGTGTGTGTGTGTGTGTGTGTGTGTGTGTGTGTGTGTGTGTGTGTGTGTGTGTGTGTGTGTGTGAGGAAGAGAGAGAGAGAAACAGGAATTTCTCTAATTTTCGTTCTCGCTATAATATTTATAATAGCATGAATGTTATGTAGTTTGTTAACTGTGGACTTGTTATCTGATATGTTGTTCTTGTTACTCTATCGGTTGGGCTGTAGCAATGTTTTAACATGACTGAGTAGTGGCATAAGTGTTTCACCCTAAATATTTTGTGTTGTGTCTGTGCTGTCTGCATAAGTGTGGGTTGTTTCCACAATATCAGTTTTACCATTTTATCTTGCAACCATTGTAACCTGTTAAGCCTGTAGTATGCATGATGTGATTGCGTATCTTAAAATGTTTTCACATAATGCTTTATAGATTAGTATTTTTATGTTTTACAGCTTAAATAGCAAAATTAACCCATTTAGTAAATACTTGCAAAATCCATTCAGTCTCCAAATAAATCTGCCATTATCTCTTTCTCAGTAGGGCTCCTTAGGGCAATCGACAAAAACAATACCAAGACATGTCTTTGAAAAATGTAGATTTCAAATCCGAATTCGACACCCTAGCACTCAGGGTACACTATGTAATCATTTTAAAGGATAGATTCATTAAGGGTAATTTTTTTCTGTTTGCTAACAGACATATCATCCTGAAGTTATTGCTAAATTAAATAGTCGTTTTCATTTACATTTAAATATTACGCAAAAACTTCTCTAATGATAAGATTCCTACCAGCGAGTCTCTCGAATGCTTCGATATCATCCATCTGTTTCTATTTCCTTTGTTTTTCTATACTGTAGTATATTCCACTGTTGTTCTATCCCGCAAATATATTTTAAAACAGTCATAAACAACTTAAAAACACCTGTATAATCATTCAGGATTAACGAAAAGAGCGTACACTGCCATTTAACAAGTAAATAATTTGCTTGTTTTTCTCATGAATGGTTCGTGATGATTTATAATAGTTCATCAATATTTTGTAATAGTCGTGTTATTGCAAAACTCATTTTGCTGTACTATGCGACAACGATACCCATTCCGGTACCTCAGTTGGCATAGACGAGCCCCTCTGGCTGGAAAAAGTGGGTGCGAATCTAGGAAGTGAAGAAACTTTATCAGAACATTCGAACCAAAGAGGAGTTAGCCCTTCCTGGAAAATAGATTATTTCCCACAAACAGGAAAACTGGAAAGAAGAACACACGCAATTTATTTACAAGTAATACTTAGAGGCATAACACTAACCACTTTATACACGTATGTTTACGAATTTCAAAGATACTCGGAAGGTTGTGATCGCGTAAGTGCCTGTTAGAAATCCGTTGATGAGGATGATGGCGTTGCGGCCATATTACATATAATGCGCATTTTTGTGTCCTTTATATCGGGACAAACTTTTCACCTTCAGTATCATCTTGTAGAGAGTAAGAAAACATGACGCAAATATAAATGTTAACTTAAAATGGTGTAATTTCTAGTAATCAAAGTTCACAATGTTCCAGTGAACACTAAAAAAGCAGCTTCGTGTTCAACTCTTGGCTATTGTCTTCCCGAGTTTCGCTTACGAGAAGAAAGACCCACACTATAACAGTGCAGTCGCATGGAATACGGTGATTAATTCTTATCCCTACCGGTTTGCCTGTTCTGAGGGAAGAAAAACTGAATTTTTTATGCAATAAATAAATAAATAAATAATCCTCAACTTCATATCATCATCGTATGTTACACTTTCGCGCAGGCCTACACATTTTACCGCGTAAGCTTCCGTAGCCAGTAATCCCGGAGAATAGGTGGGTTGCCTGTTATTTCCGTAGTACCCCATGTCTGTCGAAGCGTGTGTTTACCGGGCAGGTTTGCCTGCTTTGCGGGAAGAAAACCTCCAGAATAAACTGGTGAAAAACCCTGCTGTCCACGCCCAAGACCGGCTGACTTGGCTATGGCTGAGGAAGATCCTTCAGCTCCTCACATCACCGACAGGAATCGAACCTAGGACACTCCTTTCCCAGGCATATGGTTGAGAAGCGCACAGCCACTAGGTTAACCGCGCTGACACCTTCATATAAGAGTGGATAATTCCCAATATGAAAACATTTGATAAAAAAGGTTTCATATCACAGACAAGATATACTCAGTTGGTTTACACCAACTGAACTACGAAGGTTCATACTTAGCTACTCTCTATAAACTTTAACAAACACATAATCTCATATTCACAATTCATAAAATAAATCAATAACTGGAAGCAGGTCGTTATCAGCAATTTAGCAACTCAGGTTTTTTTTGGAAAAAATTCGATGGTTTTAAATCTCTAAATTTGACATTTAAAATACTTAAATATATTTGTAATGCTAAAATGAAGTCATTCTCACTTAAATAATGTATATATTGCCTAGTGTTTTTTAAATTGTGCATTTGTGGATATTCTTGACCATCTCAAATATCGATGTTTCATAACCATTTCTTCATCTCATTATGAAATTAAATTGATAGAATCTACAATTTTAATGAATTCTTGGAATCGCTTTCAGAAAATCCTTTCTTCTCTTTTCATTTTTTATCGCTTATATTTCACTTTTTAATGCTTTTCTTGGATAATATTATACTGGAATATATATTGTATTCATGTATCTTACCAAAGAAGAGATGACGTCATTACGTAATTTTCATCTCTGTCTCTCTCTTTCTCTCTCTCTCTCTCTTTCTCTCTCTCTCTCTCTCTCTCTCTCTCTCTCTCTCTCTCTCTCTCAATCTGTGTGTGTGTGTGTGTGTGTGTGTGTGTTTAAATTCAATAAACAATAATTTTCTCGGTGAAGTTGGACGTTTTCATATATAAAGATGATACGTTTTTCAGATCAGCTTGCAGGTATGATTTTCGTTTATTTCCATTAACCAATTCATAAGAGGATGGGATGTAAATGATCAAAATCGCGTTTTTTAAATCATGGCATCTTCTTCTCATCGCATATGAAATTCCATCCCAGTTGTTTTCTTTACAAAGTTCAACCAGGACTGACCAACTAAGCTACGGATGTTCTAAAAGCATTATAATAATATATAAAAAGTGCCATCTATATTTGAAAATAAGAAAAATAATATGACTGATTTATCATGACTAATGCAATAACATATCATTTGTGTGGTTTACAAAATCCACTAGGTGTGTGCCACCTCATTCGAATACTTAATTAGACATCGCTCTCTAAACGACCTCTCAGCGATATGATCTCTCATTATACCCCATATTCCATATACCATATCATTAAGAGAATCCTCTTCCAATTAATCGTCATACGAAATATGTGTTGCTAGAGAAAGTGAGAACGTGTTTTGAATGTGCAAACTTTTATTTCTTCATCTACCGAAAAATAACGAAGTATCTAGCTTTCGAATATTCATTTATTTTTAAAGCCAAGTGAGAGTATTTTGTGTCATCGTCATTTATTAATTTATTGTGAATTATCACTAATAATAATAATAATAATATTTTTTACTGATTTCTCAAATATTTACATTTGTACAATAATCATCTTGAGTAATATTCAGTATATTATTTTACAATTATATAGGTTCAGAGTTAATCAAGTTGTATAATAATATTACATGTTGTAGTTTACTTTATTTTTTTAAAGTTTGAGAAAGTGTGATTATACAACAGTATTCAGACATATGCAATTAAAATATTATATTTCCTAATTCTCACAAATATACAATGTAAACTCATTATTTACATAATTTTTTATTAATAAGGATTACGTGTAGATCAGTGAGGCAAGTTAATCCCACATACTTCGAAGCTTCGGTTAGCTTTTATGGAGAGAGTGGGATTTAGCGTTCACTATTTATGTTGTTGTTACTGTTTATGCATGGGCTGTAGGCTTTGGATGCTGGTGATTTGTGATGGGTATATTAGTGTTAATGATATATTAGCTTTGTTGGTATATTTTCCAGAGTTCGTGTGTTAATGTTCTGTAGTTATATGTGTGTTTTAAATTTCTTGCTAGGTTGTGGAGTTGCGTGGATATCTGATATGATCTCACAAAAGAACCGCACAAGTTGTTGAAGGGTGTAGGGATGTAGAAAGTTGTTGTAGGTCGTATTATACGATATGTGTCTCTGTTGTTTCGATAGGTGATATTGAAGTAATTCTTTGTTAATGTTATGTAGTGTTTCAGGTTTTTAATGCTCAGGATTCTGTGTCTCGCCATGTGCTGGTCGGATATTAGTTGTTGCGTGTGAGGTGTCCAAATCAATGTTGACACAATTTTCCTGTATAATGTTTCTAATTTTGTTAGGTGGCTGTTTGATGTGTTTGCGTAGACTGTTATAACGTATCTGAGAAGGGATTCGCAACTCTAAATTTAAAGAGAAGAGTTTTCACCACTTGCTTAATGCGACGTATTATTAAAACGGAAGAAATTACAGTTAATAATATTACACTTAACAATTCTTGCGTTCAGCTGCCAAGTAAAATGTAGATTTTCTTGGCGTAATAATCAACCACGACATTAATATAGTTCACTCAATTGTATTTTCTTTATAATTACAAAAATTATATTGTTATGATTTTCAATTCAATTTACTAATTTTTCATCTTTTGTTGTCAGTAGTAGGATTATTCTACTCAAATACCCATACACAAGATATACAAAATATCTTGTGTATGGGTATTTGAGTAGAAATAAAGAGGGTGCTTAAGGGTCAAAGCTGTATAACTGAGAGGAGACCTCCACATAGCCTTTAAAGGAATGCGGAGAACCGACCAGGGCTTCTGACCTAATGTCCAATCCTCACCTTCTCGTGGTGCACCCTGTTGGGTATCTACTTTGATACTGAACGAACGAGGATGGGCTGGCAATTTGGGATTTAGCCGACCAAATTGTATTCTTATTGGTTAAACCAAAATAAAAAATGATGGTACAACATGACAAAATTTCATGCCGGCTGGGGCGTCGCCCGGTTAAACAAGGCCCCCGTTGTTTTCTCCAGGGAACCAGGGCGAACAGCGAAAAGTCAGCTACTGGAACAAATCTGAAAACAAACCCCAACTCAACATCACCAGAGTTAAAGATCGGTACTATCAACGTAAGAAGCCTGAATGGCAAAGAAATGGAGCTAGCTGAGGAATTAGATAAGTACCAGATCGACATAATAGGGGTGAATGAAACAAAAAAGACCAAAACTGGTGAGATCTTTCTGAGCAATAAATACAAAATGTTATATTCAGGCAATAACAATCAAGGAAAAGAAGGAGTAGCCATAGTATTCAACACAAAATACGAGGCTAATCTTCTTGAATGGCAGTCAGTCTCAAGTAGAGTAATGTGGGCAAATATGAGAATGGGGAACTGGACAATGAGACTTATTTGTGCCTATGGTCCCACAGAAGGTTCTACTAAGGCAGAAGTGGAGGAATTTTTGAGGCTTTAGAAAAAGCAACTGACACAATGAAAAAGGAAAAGTTGGTCCTTGTTGAGGATCTAAATAGTAGAGTAGGAAATGATTGTGAGACATACGAAAATATTTTGGGAAAATTTGGAGAAAAGAGCAAAGCTAATAATAATGGCAAATATCTGTTGGATTTCTGCTCAGGACATGGAGTGGTTATTACTAACACCATGTTCCAACATAAAAATGTGCACAAATTCACATGGAGAGAAGAGGCTAGGAATAAGAAAAGTCTCATTGACTATGTTATTGTTGATAGTGATGTTTCAGAGGATTTGAAATTGGAAGTGATCACTATTTAGTCTTGAGCAGGATAAAATTGAATTTCATATTGAAAAGAATAACATGTAAGAAAGTTTTAAAGCGAATAAAGGTTGAGCAGCTCTCAGATGTAAACTGTAGACTAAAATACAGAAATATTATTGAAAAGAAAATGAAAGAGTTTGAGAACAGGAATCAAACCTTGGAGATTCAGTGGCAAACTCTGAAGGAAACATTGATTGATTCTGCCAGAGAGGCATGTGGTGAGGTTGTGTGCAAAGATAAAAAAATCAGAACTCCCTGGTGGACACAGGAAGTTAAAGAGGCAGTGAAGGAAAAGAAGAAAGCATATCAAAATTTCCTGGCAAATACAGTAAGTCAGCTTTTTTCTGTTTTTACATTTGTCTCTGTATTCTTACAGAATACAGAGACAAATGTAAGAAAGCTAAACAGTGTGTAAAACTAGCTAAACAAAAGTCATGGGAGGACTTTGGCAAAAATATAGAAAATAAATATCAAGAAGGTGGTAAGATATTTTGGAGGTTGTTGAAGAAGCTTAGGAATGGAGGAAAGAGTGCTGTAAAAGGAATTAGGGATGATAAAAGTGAAATGAAAACAGGAGAAAAAGATATCCTTGAAGTATGGAGTAATTACTTTGAAAAACTGCTAAATGAAACAAGCAGTGATGACAGCACAGTGATAAAAAACACTGACCAGGCATGCAGTCAGGAATACATATCCATACTTGAAGTAGAAAAAGCCATCAAAGGCTTGAAATGTGGAAAGGCAGCAGGAGTAGATGATATTCGACCAGAAATGCTGAAGTATGGTGGTATAAGGTGGCATTATATCAAGCAATACTTACAGTGGCTGCAATGCATAGTTCAGAAAGCCTGGACAGAGGGACGAATTCCCGATGATTGGAGTAGAGCTCTCATAGTACCCATATATAAAAAGGGAAATAAAACTGAATGTGAGAATTACAGAGGTATTTCCCTACTGAGTGTTCCTGGCAAGATCTATGCAAGTATACTTGAGAAACGGTTGAGAAGAATTGTGGAAGAAAAGCTTGGTGAAGAACAAGCTGGATTCAGGCCAAATAGAGGCTATCAGGATCAGATCTTCACTTTACGACAAATAGTCGAGAAAGCATGGGAATATAACAAAGATCTGTATTTAAGTTTTGTCGATTTGGAAAAGGCATATGACAAGGTGCCCAGAGAGAAGCTATTCAATACGCTGCAGTTATATGGTGTCAATGGGGCATTATATCAAGCAATACTTAGTCTTTATTTGAGTTGTGAGTCAGCAGTTAGAATTGAAGGAAGTACAGGAAGATGGTTTAATGTTAAATCTGGTGTGAGACAAGGATGTACATTATCCCCTCTGTTATTCATTATCTATATGGATCACATTATGAAGGAATGTGGTATTAAACCTGATATCGAAATTGGAGATGTTAATGTCAGCTCTTTGCTTTATGCGGATGATGTTATACTTCTAAATAAATCCGCTACAAGTCTGCAAGATTCTCTGACTAAATTGAATAGCTGTTGTAATAGATATGGTATGAAGGTCAGCAATAAAAAGACAAAGACAATGAAAATAGGCAGAATCATTGAAAATGATTCTGCCTATTTTCATTCTGCCTAAATCATTGAAAATGTCAACTGTGTTCTCCATTCACAACTGTGTTGTGAATGGAGAACCTGTGGAACAAGTAAAACATTTCAGCTACTTAGGTACAATTTTTACTGAAGATGGTAAACTAAATATAGAAATAGACAACAGAATCAGCAAAGCTGGTATCGTGGGAAGTCAATTGAATAAATTCATATGGAATAAGAAAGAAATTAGTCGGAACACTAAATTAGCTGTATACAAGACTGTGTTCAAACCAATTTTAACTTATGGATCTGAGAGCTGGGTCAGAAGTAAAACACTTGATCAAAGACTAGAGACCGCAGATATGAGAGTCCTGAGAAAGATTAGAGGCGTGAACAGATGGCATCAATGGCAATATCATATTAAAAATGAGGATATTAGGAAAGAACTTGACATTGTCAGCATCCAGGAATGCGTTAGCAGAGCTAATCTCAGATGGTATGGTCACTTAAATAGAATGGGAGAGGAAAGATTAGCAAAACAAGTGTTCTCTGCCAGGTTGGCAGGAAAACGACCCAGAGGAAGACCAAGATATAGGTGGATTGATACGGTACAAAGTGCCTTAGACGATAGAAATATAAGATCTGATAATGTTGGAGTCTTGACAAGTAACAGACTGATTTGGAGGAAAATTGTAGATAGGAAGTTAGTAATGATGTAATTTTTTCATGTAGTACTGTCATATCCTGTACACCCCTTGAGGGTACATGGCAGGAATTTGATGATGATGATGATGAAGATATAGAAATCTACGTGTTTGTGTGTGTGTGTGTGTGTGTATTATGTTAGTCAGTTCATGACGTTTGTTACGTTTCAAAACTATATGGGTTTTAAAATCCCAATATCCCCAAATTTCCATAATAATATACAGCATATAATATATGTTATGTATAATGTTGTGTGTTTTTATGTGTTTGTGTGTGTGTGTGTGTGTGTGTGTGTGTGTGTGTGTGTGTGAGTTCATTCATTCAGAGCCTAGTGTTTAACGTTTCTATCCTACAACGGCTTATACTTCCAGATAAAAATACCCCAAAAATAAATAATAAAATAAAAATGAAATGAAATTGTTTTATTATTACATGATTACATTAATAGAGTAATGTCTATACTTCACAGTACTACTCGCACTGTTACGTTATTATATAATATACGAGATACACGTGTGATACAACTAACCAACTTATCCTCGATACTGTAGCTGTTAAATGAATAGAAAATCCTCGACACCGCAAGAAAAAAGAGAACTGAAGAAATATGAAGAAGGAATATATATATATATATATATATATATATATATATATATATATATATATATATATATATATATATATATATATATATATATATATATATATATATATATATATATGAATCTCCATGCATATATATATATATATATATATATATATATATATATATATGCATGGAGATTCATTTACTCGGTTGTTAAACTTATTCTTTAAAAGAATTGCATGGCATTAACCTTAGAGAAAAGGAAAAGGGTTTCATAGTATCACACGACTAGTTTCGGCTTTTTACAGTCTTCTTTCGGCGTTTTTATAAAAGAAAAGAAAAAAACATTAAACATTGAAGATAAAAGCTGTGAACAGCACGGGAAAGTCACTATGCATATTAAACGCGAGAACGTTGTAGTCAACGTATTCCAAGCTGTTCCTTCGTTGGCCACATTGTTGGGTGAGTGAGTGCGTATGGCAACTCGTGAGCGCCAGTATTTGATCACAGCTGGATAGCAGTCTGGGAGGTTGTAGCTTAAATTATTATTTAAATGTACAAGATTGAGGATGATTTCTCTGCATTCTACAATTTTTCTCTCCAATTCGTCATGGCAACGGAAAAAGTTGTTAGATCTGTCCCAAATGATTGTATGACCATGGTTTTTCATCATCAGAATCGGCCGAAAAAAGGATATGGCTGGATAAAACACTGACACCTGTCTTCTTTTAAGCGATGTCCCTCCTGTGCTCCTGCATACGCATTTCAATAGACTTATCTGTCTGATCTGACCAAAGTAAGGAATGTCGCATTCACACCATATCTTTTATACACCGGGATATTTTAGATTGTGATGGCTAGGCTTTGGACGTCTCACTAGAGAGGTTATCTTAGGAAGCGGAGTAAATAAAGTTCTAATGTTATATATTTTAAGAACCTTGGCAAATTTTTGAGAAACTGAACTTGTGTATGGTATAGATATATTGTCTTTAACATTAAACATTTCTTCAATATGGCGACTAAGAGGATTAAAAAGGAATTTTTTAATACTTTTTTGAGAATAACCATTCAGTCTGAAAGTAGATCTAAGAAAATTGATTTCTTTACGAAGTTCATCTGGGTCGTCAAGAAGAGAGCGAGCTCTTTGTCCCAAAGTAGAAATAATTTCAAGTTTCTGAGGAGGGAAATCATGGGCCTGACTATGGAGATATCTATTGGTGTGTGTAGGTTTTCTGTACATCGAAATTTTAAGTTTTTCAGACGAACGGGTGAGTTTCACGTCCAGGAAAGGCAGGAACCATTAGTTTCAAACTCAGTCGCGATTTGGATATTCAGGTGTTGACTATCAAAAAATGTCGTCCGCATATCGTTTCCAAATTCTAGGTGCTAAGGGACAGGAAGAGATAGCTTTAACTTCAAATCTTCCAGATAAATATTGGCAAGTTCAAGAGATAAATGATTACCCATTGCTAGACCATGATTTTGCTTGTAGATGGTGTCCTGAAATCTAAGGTATCCAGAATTGACGCAGTGACTAAGTAAGGCTAACATTTATTTGAATAACGTATCTTTGTGTAGTGTCAAGACTTCGTCTGTAGAAACATTTGTGAACAATGATACTCTGTCAAAGCTAGCCATAATTTCATTTTCCTTAATAGTAATATCCTTAATGTATGATACGAAATCCGCAGAGTTATTAATAAAAGACGAAGACTTGCCGGAAAAACATTTGAGGTATTTTGCGAGATGTTTTGAAAGGTTGTATGTTGGTGATTCAATGCCTTCAACGATGGTACGAAGTGGGGTATTTTCCTTGTGGATCTTGGGAACTCCATATATATGCAAGGAATAAGCGGATGGATAGAGTGAAGAAAAACGCGAATATTTCTAGACAGTTCGGAGGTTGTTTTTTATAAATTGTTGGTACGATTTTGAAGTTCACGGGTGCGATCTGTCTCAAGAATTGAGTGCGTATCACTCTGTAGTAATTCAAGCATCTTATTTTTATAATCTTCAAAGTTAAGGACAACTGCGGCATTGTCTTTATCTGTGGTAAAGATAATAATATTTCTGTTATTTTTCCTTTTCACTCGGTTTATGTCATTCAATTCTTTTAAAAAATATGTTTTTTATATATGCTATTTGATACCTATCACTATTTTTGATTTCTCATAAGGAGAGGTTTATTTATTTTCACTGAAGTATATAACTATACTTTAGTGAAAACTGAAAACAATATAACAGAATTGTTTCATTTTTTTAAAATTAGCTTACGTCTTAGAGATTGCAATTTTAGCTAATTTAAAAAAAAAATGAAAAAATTCTGTTATATTGTTTTCAGTTTTCACTGAAGTATATTTATATTTGAAGGTGCTTATATATCGAGAACTCTTCGTTGAGGTAAGGATATTGATATGTTGTAAAAACTCAATATTAAAATTATGTTATATCATCGTGAAAAAGATGTGCTAATTTACTTAAGGTGATAAATCCTGTCTGAACAAATGCTTAGTATCTCCTATAAAATCTTTACTCTGAAATATAATTGTGAACAGGTTCGAAATGCAGAGTTCATCATGTTATGTACGGTTATTCACTACGCCAAAATATTTATTTAAAATATCACATTTTAATGGGTGGTTGACGATTTCTTTGGTCCATTTCTGAGATTACCATCACCACCACGACCATCACACAATGGTTTCTAATCGAGTGAGTTCTGATTTTCAAATACATACAAAAAAAAACGCCTCATGTCTTCATTCAATACAATCACTTTGAAATGAACTTACTCTTTTAACGACTTTGAAAAGTAACTGGTTATTCTGCAGAGGGACGCCATTAATGGACCAAAAATTGTACATTTTCAGTTAGATGATGTAGGAGAGAAGTTCAGTATAATGACGTAACATTTAATTTCACGTGATTTCATATTAAGCCACATTAAAAAAATGCTACATGTTGTTCGGTTTAATGCAAATACAGTACAACACGACATGTAAAATTCTCTTCTCTTCTACTAGTTTATGATATGAAAGACGGTCGATACTGATGGTTAAAACACCGCATTCGGAAATATACTTAAAAAACGTAAATTGATATATTACTTAAAAAAGTAATATGCCAATTATTTTATCACGCAAGAGAAATTAAAAATATGGGTGTTAGTTAGATTAATTGCTGATAGGAATACATTACTTTTTCCATCATAAGAAGATCCTATGCTTCTCCCCATATTTTTAATCTGAATTTCTTATAGTTTCTGAAATACATTATATAAATATTAATTGCAAACGCGTTTTTGTTACAACAACAATAAAAAGAAATAGTTTTGTTATATCTGAATATAAATTAATAAATTATTGCTATGAGTAAAACAGTTATTTTGATTAGAATTAAACGATCTTACTTAAACCTAAAGAGGAATAGTTCGATGAAGTAATAAAATTTTACAGATGTGCAACACGTTCTTTCTCTGTTTGTCTGAAAATTTCAAATAAGGACTAATTGGGAGGATATTCATTAATGATCTGGTTGATGGAACGGGGACGATAATAATAGACGCTTATTGCGAGTTATTGGATGTCTAATTAAATATTCGTATGGGGCAACGAATATAGAGTATGTTGTAAACTAAACATGTAGCCTGTTATAGCATCAGTCATGATAATCAGTCATATATATATATATATATATGTTCCAACAATTCATAATTCTGTCCACTGTTTTGTATGCTGTTTGGATTCTGGTGTGTACTGGCGAATCCAAATCTCATCCATAGTAATACGTCGACGCACAAAATCAGTTTTATTCTTGTTGAAATGCTCCAAGCACTGTTCAGAGATTTTCATGCAAGTGCTTTTCTGATCTGCCGTGAGCACGCTCGCACCTATCATTTGCAATTCTTCATGAAAAATATATCCTACATGTTCTTTTGAAATGTCTATAGTCTCAGCAATTTCACGCACGTTTACTCGTCGGTCATCCAATATCATATCGTGCACTTGATCAATGATTTCATGGTGTTGTTACACTTTTTGGACGTTCTTCACGTGGATCTTCTTCAAGGCTGCTACGGCCACGTTTAAACTCGGCATCACATTCATTAATTATCTTAAACGAAGGTGAAGAGTGCACATGAACGTTTGTGAACTTTGAGTGAATTTCGTTTGGCGTTAAACGTTCTTTTGCAAAGAATTTTATAAACACACGGTACTCACTTTTATCTGTTTCAAGGAATACTGACAATACCTTTTCTTCAGACAGCTATATAACACAAACTACTTGATAGAATGACTTTCGATTTCACATGGATGCTTATGACAGATGAACGAACCAAGGAAATACATCTTACCGATAGTGTTACCATCTATGGTCGAGGCCGAGAAAGTTTCAGACCAACCACGTATAAATATAAATTTAGAGGAATTAGGATTAAACACCCTAGTCCATTAGATCTAGTTTCGAAAGCTAATCTGTAGGTGACGCTCAAGGAATAAGCCTGAAAGACAAAAGATAATTATTTTAATAATAGACAGAACGAATGTAATAATTTAAATCGAGTTTGCATGAAGGTTTGTGCCCTTACAGTTAGGTGGTTAATTCAGTTATAAAAAAATAACTACGTGTCGAGACGAAAGATAATGAAATATTTGATTGAACAGAATATTGACCATTCGAGAAATTGTAGATGATATCACCATCTCATTCGGCTTAGTCCAATATATTTTTACAAAAATGTTCAACGTGAAACGAGTGAGCACGAAATTCTTTCCGTGCATATTGAGTCCGGGCAAAAGGACAAGCATTTGTTAATTTCTTTGGAATTGGATGATGCGATTTCAGATCAGAACTTTTCCAAAACTTCATAATATTAGTTGAATCTGGAATGGATTATTTTGACATTGACACCAGGATTCAGAGTTCATAGAGGAAAACACTCAAAACACCTCTGCCGAAGATGGCCCGGCAATCACAATCCAATATGAATATCAGGTTTTTTTTAATTGCCTTTTTCATACTTGAGGGAACTGTGCTATCGAAATTCGTACTTATATAACTACGGTTGATGCTGAATATTATAAAGGAGTAGTGGAACGTTTTACAAGCGATTTTAGTCGAAAAAGATCGCAAAAGTGGGCGAATGGTTTCGTGATTCATTTTTCAGCTATGTCGTGATTTATCACGATCACGACATAGCTGAATCGCACACAACTGCTCTTAGTCGACAGAGACATTACATTCATCGTATTAGTCCAATATAACGTCCTGTAATTTTTGTTTCCTTCCACAGTTGAAATTATCGAAGAAGGGAAAGCATGTTGCACCAATACCAGAAATATAACTCTCATAAAATTACTAAAGAAAGGTGACTTTTAGAGCTGATCAAAAATTATCAGAGAATTGGAGCCCTTCAAAATATTGGACAAATGTGTGGCAAGAAGACTAATTAAAAAGCTTAATCGTAACTCACTGCTTTCTTCATAGGGAGGCCTTGATGGCAAAAACATTGGGATAAAAATTAAGATAAGTTTTAGACCAAGTTGTTCAGATGGTAAACTTTACTAAAACAAGACCTGTCAAATCGCGTTTATTCGAAACACTTTGTATCGATATGGATTCACAACACAGACGGCTGCTTTTACACACTGAGGTGAGGTGGCTGTCAAGGGGGAAAAGTACTTACCCGTGTACACGAGCTACGACAAGAACTTCTTGCGCTTTTTGAAGAGATGAAACAATTACGTTTTGTAACCTCCTTCGGTGCGAATTGTGAATTGCCAGGTTACAGTAGTTGGCCGATATATTTCAGCAGCTCAATATTTTGAATACTAGCATGCAAGGGAAAGAAGAAAATATTCTCACATCCACTGACAAAATGAATGCGTTTCAGAGAAAACTACAGATTTGGAAAAGAAAAACTGTTGAAGGTAATTTGGAAATGTTTCCATTGGTAAGTAACACTTGCATAAATGAAACACTTCCAATAATAGTTGAACATTTAACAAGTTTAAAAGAAGAATTGAGTTCTTATTTTCCATCACTTAACACTGAACAATACGATTGGATTAGAAACCCATTTATGGAAACTTCAAGTGATTTTGGTTTAACATTAACAGAAGAAGAAGAACCGGCAGCTATATCCACTGATCGTGGATTGATGATTAAACATAAGGAATTTTCTCTTGAAGCCTTTTGGATTTCTGCTAAAAGAAGAATATGTATCAATATCTAAAAAAGCTTTGAACATTTTACTACAATTTTCAACGTCATATTTATGTGAATTAAGATTTTCTACCCTCACCACAATTAAGTGTAAAAAGAGAGGAACTCTTCAATGTATTCACCAGGAACTGAGAGTTTGCCTTTCAAATATATGCCAAAACATTGAAGCAATCGCTAGGACACATCAGGCTCATGTTTCGCATAAACACAAGAATGAATAAACTTAAGGTATGTTTAATTTTTTTTATCGCATTATTTTTTTTCTGGAATATTTGACTTAATTATTATAACATATTTCTCAGAAATTTGTATATAGTGCGCCTACAATTATTTGTAGGATTTTAAATGCACCCCGACTTCAAAAAGTTTGAAAACCAGTGGTCTAAACCCATACTGGTTCTTAAAGAAGAAGTAGTTTTTTCCTTAAAAAAAAAGTTACTACTACTCTATTTTATTACCATGTAGTTTTTCAGATCATTTTTGCATCCTTTTTATATATAGGTATTAGAGCTTTCTTAAATTTCTTAAATTCTTAAATTTTCACTTAAATGTTTTTGGACAGACACCAGTCATCAGCGATAAATTCAAGATAGTCATAAAATGAGCTACCAGATAATCCTGGCACTCATGCACAATTCTGACATTAATATTATCATTGCTCGGAGTAGAAGAGTTTTTAAGTTTCATTATAATATTCTTGATTTCATTCTCACAAGTTGGGAAAAAAAAGTACATTGAATTCTCGTTTCTTTTAAGTCCGCAATTTATGGATGGATTATTCGGACTATTTACAAGTTTTTTCACTGGCGGTTACGAAGTAATTATTAAATCTTTCTGCTAATTCTTTCACTGTTTATACGATTGCTGTCCTTATTACTAAGTCTTGGAAGTGTTGGGTCTCGGATATTTTTGCCCAGTGTTGTTCCGAATTTCCATTGATTTTTGGCACTACCTTCACATTTCAAATATTCATTACTCGTTTTTTCCTTCTTTCAGTTTTTGACTTACTAGGTTCCTATAATATCTGAAACTATTCTCATAGTACACATTCTTTTTGTGCTTTTTATACATCTTATCTCTGAGTTTTATTCATTGTTTATGTCTTGCATTATCCATGGCTTCGCTACTTTGCACTTGTTTCCTTGCTGTACGACAGTGGCGTGTTGCATTTCGGTATCTATGTTAATGAATTTGCGGTAAGCATCGTCAACTAGAACGGACTGTAGGTAGATTCTTACGGCTATTGGAAAGTGATCTGGTATTGCCTGTTTTAACACTGGTGTCTTGACTTTAGTCGGACTTTGTGTTCTTACAAACACAGGATCCAAATACGAAGTAAAGCCATTGAAATCCCTCGTCTGGACATTTTCACGTTGTTCAAAGCGATGCATTGCTAATAAATCTATTAAATCGATAGCATAACGGGTGTCGCTTATCAATATTTATGTTACCAATTCATGATAACAGTAACATAATCGATGTCATGTAGTACGGTGTCCAGTCTTGTGTAAAGTCGTAAGATGTATGAGTGAGATCTATATGTAATCTATAATGAGATCTATAAATAACCATTATATAGTAACTATAGTTTTCAATGTAAATGTTGACATTCTCAGTTGTTTACATTTTTGTGCTGCCAATGTGTTTAATAGTTAAATGCCTTCGAGCAATGAGCATTAATCCCCCAAATCTGTTATAATCCCTACAGTGATGATTTTTAAACCCTTCTAAATAATACAGGCTAGCTTCATGCCCCTCTATCCTTATTTATGTTAGTATTAAAATATCTACATTATAACCATAATAATTTAATATTAGTTCTAGATGTTTCATTTTATCTCTTGTATTTCTAATGTTTAAATGCAATATTTTTAGAATAGGCTCATTTTTTAAACATAAAAATCTTCCTAATTCTGTTGTGTCATTGCAAATTATACAGTTTTCAAAAGCAGTTATACTAATATCCAGAGGAGACCTCCACATAGCCTTTAAAGGAATGCGGAGAACCGACCAGGGCTTCTGACCTAATGTCCAATCCTCACCTTCTCGTGGTGCACCCTGTTGGGTATCTACTTTGATACTGAACGAACGAGGATGGGCTGGCAATTTGGGATTTAGCCGACCAAATTGTATTCTTATTGGTTAAACCAAAATAAAAAATGATGGTACAACATGACAAAATTTCATGCCGGCTGGGGCGTCGCCCGGTTAAACAAGACCCCCGTTGTTTTCGCCAGGGAACCAGGGCGAACAGCGAAAAGTCAGCTACTGGAACAAATCTGAAAACAAACCCCAACTCAACATCACCAGAGTTAAAGATCGGTACTATCAATGTAAGAAGCCTGAATGGCAAAGAAATGGAGCTAGCTGAGGAATTAGATAAGTACCAGATCGACATAATAGGGGTGACTGAAACAAAAAAGACCAAAACTGGTGAGATCTTTCTGAGCAATAAATACAAAATGTTATATTCAGGCAATGACAATCAAGGAAAAGAAGGAGTAGCCATAGTATTCAACACAAAATACGAGGCTAATCTTCTTGAATGGCAGTCAGTCTCAAGTAGAGTAATGTGGGCAAATATGAGAATGGGGAACTGGACAATGAGACTTATTTGTGCCTATGGTCCCACAGAAGGTTCTACTAAGGTAGAAGTGGAGGAATTTTTTGAGGCTTTAGAAAAAGCAACTGACACAATGAAAAAGGAAAAGTTGGTCCTTGTTGGGGATCTAAATAGTAGAGTAGGAAATGATTGTGAGACATACAAAAATATTTTGGGAAAATTTGGAGAAAAGAGCAAAGCTAATAATAATGGCAAATATCTGTTGGATTTCTGCTCAGGACATGGACTGGTTATTACTAACACCATGTTCCAACATAAAAATGTGCACAAATTCACATGGAGAGAAGAGGCTAGGAATAAGAAAAGTCTCATTGACTATGTTATTGTTGATAGTGATGTTTTCTCCCTGGTGCAGGACACCAGAGTGTACAGAGGATTTGAAATTGGAAGTGATCACTATTTAGTCTTGAGCAGGATAAAATTGAATTTCATATTGAAAAGAATAACATGTAAGAAAGTTTTAAAGCGAATAAAAGTTGAGCAGCTCTCAGATGTGAACTGTAGACTAAAATACAGAAATATTATTGAAAAGAAAATGAAAGAGTTTGAGAACAGGAATCAAACCTTGGAGATTCAGTGGCAAACTCTGAAGGAAACATTGATTGATTCTGCCAGAGAGGCATGTGGTGAGGTTTTGTGCAAAGATAAAAAAATCAGAACACCCTGGTGGACACAGGAAGTTAAAGAGGCAGTGAAGGAAAAGAAGAAAGCATATCAAAAGTTCCTGGCAAATAAGTCAGCTTTTACTCTTACAGAATACAGAGACAAATGTAAGAAAGCTAAACAGTGTGTAAAACTAGCTAAACAAAAGTCATGGGAGGACTTTGGCAAGAATATAGAAAATAAATATCAAGAAGGTGGCAAAATATTCTGGAGGTTGTTGAAGAAGCTTAGGAATGGAGGAAAGAGTGCTGTAAAAGGAATTAGAGATGATAAAGGTGAAATGAAAACAGGAGAAAAAGATATCCTTGAAGTATGGAGTAATTACTTTGAAAAACTGCTAAATGAAACAAGCAGTGATGACAGCACAGTGATAAAAAACACTGACCAGGCATGCAGTCAGGAATACATATCCATACTTGAAGTAGAAAAAGCCATCAAAGGCTTGAAATGTGGAAAGGCAGCAGGAGTAGATGATATTCGACCAGAAATGCTGAAGTATGGTGGTATAAGAGTCTTACAGTGGCTGCACTGCATAGTTCAGAAAGCCTGGACAGAGGGACGAATTCCCGATGATTGGAGTAGAGCTCTCATAGTACCCATATATAAAAAGGGAAATAAAACTGAATGTGAGAATTACAGAGGTATTTCCCTACTGAGTGTTCCTGGCAAGATCTATGCAAGTATACTTGAGAAACGGTTGAGAAGAATTGTGGAAGAAAAGCTTGGTGAAGAACAAGCTGGATTCAGGCCAAATAGAGGCTGTCAGGATCAGATCTTCACTTTACGACAAATAGTCGAGAAAGCATGGGAATATAACAAAGATCTGTATTTAAGTTTTGTCGATTTGGAAAAGGCATATGACAAGGTGCCAAGAGAGAAGCTATTCAATACGCTGCAGTTATATGGTGTCAATGGGGCATTATATCAAGCAATACTTAGTCTTTATTTGAGTTGTGAGTCAGCAGTTAGAATTGAAGGAAGTACAAGAAGATGGTTTAATGTTAAATCTGGTGTGAGACAAGGATGTACATTATCCCCTCTGTTATTCATTATCTATATGGATCACATTATGAAGGAATGTGGTATTAAACTTGACATCAAAATTGGAGATGTTAATGTCAGCTCATTGCTTTATGCGGATGATGTTATACTTCTAAATAAATCCGCTACAAGTCTGCAAGATTCTCTGACTAAATTGAATAGCTGTTGTAATAGATATGGTATGAAGGTCAGCAATAAAAAGACAAAGACAATGAAAATAGGCAGAATCATTGAAAATGTCAACTGTGTTGTGAATGGAGAACCTGTGGAACAAGTAAAACATTTCAGCTACTTAGGCACAATTTTTACTGAAGATGGTAAACTAAATATAGAAATAGACAACAGAATCAGCAAAGCTGGTATCGTGGGAAGTCAATTGAATAAATTCATATGGAATAAAAGAGAAATTAGTCGGAACACTAAATTAGCTGTATACAAGACAGTGTTCAAACCAGTTTTAACTTATGGATCTGAGAGCTGGGTCAGAAGTAAAACACTTGACCAAAGACTAGAGACCGCAGATATGAGAGTCCTGAGAAAGATTAGAGGCGTGAACAGATGGCATCAATGGCAATATCATATTAAAAATGAGGATATTAGGAAAGAACTTGACATTGTCAGCATCCAGGAATGCGTTAACAGAGCTAATCTCAGATGGTATGGTCACTTAAATAGAATGGGAGAGGAAAGATTAGCAAAACAAGTGTTCTCTGCCAGGTTGGCAGGAAAACGACCCAGAGGAAGACCAAGATATAGGTGGATTGATACGGTACAAAGTGCCTTAGACGATAGAAATATAAGATCTGATAATGTTGGAGTCTTGACAAGTAACAGACTGATTTGGAGGAAAATTGTAGATAGGAAGTTAGTAATGATGTAATTTTTTCATGTAGTACTGTCATATCCTGTACACCCCTTGAGTGTACATGGCAGGAATTTGATGATGATGATGATGATGATGATGATCTTTTCTCATGAAGAGTTTACCGTCCTTGATCCGGAGATACTTATAGTCTTTATCCTGTTTATATTTTTTTTTTGCTGCGTACAGTATTTGGTTCACGTTCGCAGTCAATTTAAGTATATTTTGTCGTCTTTAAAATAATTACTTTTGTCTCTATTACTTATTTTGAACTTATGTTCTTGTTTCTTTCTAGCCATCTACTTAGACCTGAATTTTATAACAAGATATTTAGACTTGTTGTTTCGTGTATTATGGAGTCTGTGAGCTGCTTTGATGTCCTTCTCATTAAAATCCACTTGTAGTTTTGTGAAATCTTTTCTTTTATTATTATTATTTCGTACACGCACGCTTTCGTGGGAATCTTGAGGGACACCTACTATTTTCAAATTTCTATTTATGGTTTCTTGACTGAGGTCATTAACAGTTTCATTAATTAATTTAAGTTCGCGCCGTAACTGGAAATTTTCAAGTTCTATATTATTAGTTTTAAGTTTTTTGATTTCTTCTGTTAGCCCAACTATCCCGTATAGAAACTCATCTATTTTGTCATTTGTATATTCAGCAGAGGATTTTCAGTTCACTCATCTCTTTCTTTAAGTCGCAGATCACACTCATTAAATTGGAATGGACATTACTGCACTGGTTGTCAGAAATGAGAGATTCATTTGTCTGCGAGCTCTAGTCAGCACTGGAATGCATATCGCTTTGAGAGAAAGGACTTGACTGCTGTAAGCTTGGTTGCTCCCTAAATTTGCACGGAGTGCATTTCCAGTTCTGCTTTCTGTCTTCTGATAATTTTTTGTACTGACATTCACTCAGGAAATGCGCTGCAAAGTCATACTTTGCAGCGTATCGCCATTTCCTGAGATAGCGGTATGTTAAACCTTTAGTTCTTTGTTCTATATAGTTCAGAAGATTATGGCGCTGTTGGCAGTTCTCAGGTTTCGATATATTTTTCATACCCTATTAGGACATTAGAGGCACACAATTATCAGTTATATCACCTTGTGAGGAAGTTGATAATGTACATAACAACTAAAAGTTATAATAATAATATATAGTTGATGTGACTTTATTTCATTTTATTTTATTTTTTAACTGAGTAACACAAATCATTTAATGACTGAAGAATCCTTACATTTCCTTTGTTATATGAAAAGATTCTCTGAGGTTGGTCTTGGAAAGAGGCGTTTCATATGCATGTATGAGACTTTTCTTTTAATAAATATGAACTTCAGAGATTGTTTAAAAGAATCCACAGAAGCAGTTAAAATGGGGAAGGATAAATTAGGAAAAATAGTACAGTATACAGAATGATGATATGTTGTTATTTAATAATAACTTCGGTATTAATACATAAATCTAATGCAACTTTAAAAATATAATGTTTAACAAAAGAACAGTTCGATTAAATTTGATATACAAAAATATTACGGGTTTATTATTTTAAAAGCAGAAATAATCTCATTATCGAACGAAATGAATATCGAGAAAAGGAGTTTTTTTTCGTACTGTAGTCTCGATAGATGGATCGATAGAAGTGATAGTCACGAACTCGATACTACCACTTCTACTAGAAAAGATGAGGGTTCGACCTCTCAAGAAATCAGCTATCTTTATAAGAAGATTTAAACTAAAGTGAGTTAGTTGTCCTAATCCTGAAATAAGGAGTTTTTTTCTATCCGAAATTCTGATTTTTATTCTTCGAAACATGCAAACTGGACAGACGAACGCAAGCAATTAACTAACACGCTACTCTGGTAGCGTTTACTTGCTTTATCAGTAATTTTACGAGCAATCTATGTTCAACTGATGTAAGTGGGTGGTCTAAAAAGTTATCTGCCTAACAATGAACAAAGGAATTTATAACTTCAAAATTATTTTTATTTTTTAAATGATTTCCGTTAGGAATAATACATTTATTACAGCGATGCTCCATCGCCATTATCCTGTCTATGTAGTGGTTCTCAGTAAGGTCTGTAAAATACTCCTCTACAGCTGCAATCACCTCTTGATTCGAAGAAAATCGCGGACCAGCGAGGAAGAGTTTGTTTTGAGAAGAGACAGAAGCTAGAGGGAGCCATCAAATCTGAGAAATAGGGTGGATGTTCCAACATTTCATAGTGCAGATCTCTTAATTTTCCCATTGCCAAAACACCTTTGTGGGCAGTTGCATTGTCCTGATCAAAGATGATTTTTTTTCTTCTGCAAACCGCGACTTTTCTCACGAATTTTATCGTTCAGTCTGCTTAAAAGATCAGAATAATATTTCCCAGTTATTGTCTTACCCTTTTCAAGAAAAGTAATAACGAAAATGACTTTAGCTTCCCAAAACACCGATACCATAGCCTTGTCTTATTTCGCACTGCAGGCTTCTGCCCACTGATTTGACTGCTGTTTGGATTCTGGTGTGTACCGGTGAATTCAATCTCATCAATAGTAATAATTCGAGGCACAAAATCAGTTTTAGTCTTGTTTAAACGCACCAAGCACTGTTCAGAGATTTTCATGCGAGTGCGTTTTTGACCTGCGCGGCAAAAGTCCTGAGAAAAGTTTTTTCATTCCCAATTCTTAATGCAAAATATATCCTATACGTTCTGTTGAAATCCCTATATATGCAAATTTCACGCACTTTGACTCGCCGGTCAATCAATATCATATCGTGCACTTCATCAATGATTTCTGGTTTTGTTAAACTTTTTGAACTTCACGTGGATAACCTTTAAGGTTGGTACGGCCATGTTCAAACTCTACAGCCCATTTTTGAATTGTCGAAAGCGAAGAAGAAGAGTGCCCATAAAGTTTTATGGGTTTTATAAAGTTTGATTTCTTTCCCATATTTCCCCGATATATTAAGTTCAGGTCCCATCACTTTCTTCGTATATTATTTGTTCACTATGCACAAAAGGGATGTGCAGCAGCATCACACTTAACTATTATCTCTTGTAATCTTCGTTTCTGAAGCACTTATAATACAAGCGAATTTTCATAATTGGCATAAATCAAAATCGCAATAACGTGTCGACCGTTGGAAACAGACGAGCGAAACGTGTGATACGTTTTGTAATAAGAGTTAAGAGGTCGGCTATTCTCGGATGTAAATTTAACCATTAAACGTGACAAGAGCAATTATCAAATGCAGTCTTCAGCATAGCTGAAGACTACAGTTGATAATCTCAGCTTAATACTAATTTATTAAGTGCAAGAAAACATATCATCACATAATCCCTGCCAAGCGTCTCAAAAATATTTCTCTCTATCTATTGTTGTTGTTTTTGTTTTTATGTGCAAATGTGCTTTTGTTTTATAGTAAAATTAGTCATAATTATAAAAGCCCCGCTTACAGTAATTACAGATAGAATGGACCAGACAATAAAGACAATTTCGTTTCCTGAGAGAGTAAGATGACAATTTCTCCATATATATATATGGAGAAGTTGTTTTGGTAAAATACTTATAAGCTCTGTATTACTTAATTTTTTGGGGGTATTTCTAAGCCTGACTACCACTGATGAGACCTCAATAAAGGTCGAAATCGGTTTGGGTAGTGGCTCCTTGCCTTTAATGCATAGCATCATACATCTCCTCAAGGAGTTGATCTTTGCATTAATGGCAAATATTAAGAATAGTGATCAGAGCTTATTCCATTTTTACCAAGAGTTGCCTAAACTTGTACTACCTGGTGCGTAAGTTAGACTCATAATACGTGCAGGCGCAAACTTGACTTATTTGTCTGTTTGCATACTAGGGAAATGGAGTAGAACCAGATTTAAAATAGCTTGGTATCTTTAACATATATTATGCCCAAGGTAAAAAAACTTTCTTGAGCAGGATCTTCCAGTCTTCTCTATTCCTTGCTGTTCGAAAAAGTTCCTTATGTGTTCTGCATCCCGAGATATTCTTTATTAATTTCAGCCAGGTAATTCTTGGTCTTCTAGGTCTTATTTTTTCAGTTGGAAAAATATTGATTAGGACGTTAGGAAGTCTGTCTGCGTCCATGCGTACAGTGTGTCCAAACCATCTCAGTTGTTGTTTTCAAATTTTTTCTATTATTGTCTTTTTATACGATAGTTCTTGTCTGACTGTGATGCTTGTTTTCTTTTCTTCTATCCAACTTGTTCTATTTATTTTTCTTAAGCATTTCATTTCAAATGCCAGCAGTTTTTTCTCCTCTCTTTTTTTAACTGTCGACGCTTCTGCTCCATAGATGACTGTTGGTATAATTATTGCTTCATATGATTTGATTTTGGCTTGCTTAGATACCTTGTTTGTTTTCCAGATTTTCTGTAATTTTCCCATGGTGGTCCATCCTATCGCTATTCTGTGTTTGATTGTTTTGAATTCATCTATTGTTTCTTTTAGTTTTGATTCAAGGTCTATGAAGTTGTCTACTTTTCTATTTGTTCTCCGTTCAGGGTGGCTAAGATAGTAGTTCTGTTCCTCCCTATTTTCATCACTTTTGTCTTTTGTATATATATTGTCATGTCATATGTTTTACAGGTTTCGTTTAGCTTGTTGATCAATTTTTGTAGTTCATTTGGGGTTCTTGCAAGAAGGAGGAGATCATCTGCATATTTGATATTATTTATGTTTAAACCGTTGACATTGATTCCAGGCTCATTGTCTATTGCCTTCTTTACAACTTCTTCTAGATATATGTTGAATAGGCATGGGGATAATGGGCATCCTTGCATTACTCCTTTTTGGATCTCTATGGGTTCTGTTGTGAGTGTGTCCTTTTTAATTATTGCATTTGTCTTAGAGTAATATTTTATCAGAAATTGTATTATATATTTGTCTTTAGTTAGTTCTTTAGTTCTTTATGGTCTTCTCAGCTGATCTCTGCTAGTTGGTGCAATGTGAAAATTTGGTCTATTGTTGAATAGTTTCCTCGGAAACCAGCTTTTTCTATGCGTATAATTTCTTCGTAAGTGTTTTTTAATCTATTTTGTAAAATTCGTATGAATATTTTATAGGTGTGAGTGAGTAAATTGATTGGTCTGTAATTTCTGCAGTCTCTTTTGTCTCCTTCCTCGTATATTGGGATGATCTTTCCAGTTCTCCAGTCATCTCGGATCTCTCCTGTTTGTAATATTTTATTGAATAGGGTTGTTAAACATTCTATTGATATGCTGCCTCCATATGACCACAGTTCAGTAGGGATAGTATCACTGCCTGGTGCTTTATTGTTTTTCATCTGTTTTATTGCGTATCTCACTTCTTTTTGTAAAATGTTTGGGTGATCATTATTTTCTTCTATTGTTGGCATTGTAGTTTTGTTTCCTTAGTGGAATATAGTCTTAAAATGGTTTGACCAGATTTTTCTTATATATTCAATATTCCCAGTTAAAGTCATCTTGTTGTTTATCATTGTTACTGCTTTTGCTGAGAATTTCTTTGTAATTTCTCTTACAGTATCATGGAAGACTTTTAGGTTGTTTTGTCGGTATGCATCTTGGCATTTCTTAGCTTTTTCCTCTAACCATTTTTCTTTGGCCTCACTTTTCTCTTCTATGGTTGCTATGATTTCTTGGGTTATCCACTGTTTGTTTATTTTGGGTTTGGAACCTAGAGCGTCTTTTGCAATTGATAACACTGTTTCTTTTCCTTCTTCCTAGTATTTTCCGCTGTTCTAGAAGATAGTGGGTTTTAATTTCAAGCACATCTGTTCTAAAAATCGACTTCTGCTTGAGCTATCTTTTAGTTTTGAGAGGTTGATGTTTTCTTCTTTTCTGATATTATTTTTCCTGTCGAATTTTATCTTCACTTTGGCAGTTAATATTTCGTGGTCAGTGTCAAAATGAAAACTTCTTAATGTTCGTACATTATTTACTGATCTTTTCCATTATTTGTTTATGACGATATAGTCTATGCGGTTCTTTATATTACCATCTGGGGAAGTTCATGTATATTTATTATTAGGGTGTTGATAGAACAATGTGTTTGTAATCATTAGATCGTTTGCTTTACAGAAGTGGAGTAATTGTTCTCCTCTGTCGTTAAGCTCCCCGTATCCAAATTTCCCCATCACATCTTTTTTGTCTGCTGTGAACTGTCCTATTTTTGCATTAAAATCTCCCATCACTATCATGAGTTCTCTATTTTTGGGATTTTCTATTTCCTGTTGTAGTTCTTCATAGAAATCTTCTATTTCTTCCTCTGAATGGTTACTGTCTGGTGCAAATATTTGGATTATTTTAATTGTTTGACCTTTTTTTTTTGCTTGAAGTTTGGCGGCTGTTATTATTGTAGGAGACACTGGGTTTATTTCAATTAAAATTTCAAATTATATATATATATATATATATATATATATTTGAAATTTTAATTTTAATTTTAATTGGCGCATACAGGAAATAACACTATAACCGATATTATATTTTTGCATTTATTCCCGTTAAAGATTTCCCTAATTGTTTGCAGACTTTGCGTGATTACTAAAATTAAACAAAATATACAATTGTTTTATTGCTGTCATTAGGATTGCTGTCACTTCATTATCACTAGGATAATGAAACATCAGTGCTTCATGAAGAGGGTACTTTTCGACGCGTAAACATTGCGTCACATTCGCATTAAATAGCACGGGTCTGTTTTCAAAATGCATACACCTTTGAGCCTTTTGAAAAGATGTAAAGAGGATACAGGGGATCTAATTCGTAACGTTCTAGTATTCCAATGTTCCTATGAGCTCACGTCGCTCCTTGGAACAATGATGACTGAATTCTTCGCCATATCAGACTTGATTTATCTATTGCTGAATTATAGTTTCGTGTGTCTCTTTATAATACAGACATTAACGGAATATTCAGATGAAAATCCATGTATTCGAATCCTTTATAATATACAAGAAGCTTTTAGATGAGCAATGCAAGTGGTCGTGAATAGCTTGATCGGCATTATTATTTCATTAAATAATAATGAAACATTCCGAAGTGAATAATAACCATTTCTTTGAGAAAAACAGAGAGAATGTGTGTGTGTGAGAGAGAGAGAGAGAGAGAGAGAGAGAGAGAGAGATGAGAGGATATGATAGTGCTGCCATCTTGTAGCAAATTTTTAAATTTAATTTATTGCATTGCAATCGTAGAGAGAGCAAGTGTTTGATGTTGCCACCATCCTTTAGTCAGTTTCTAAAATTATTTTACTACGTATAAAAATAAATAAATGGAAGACTATTCTTATACCATTGATATAATTAACCTTGAAGTGTAGTTTTCTTGATAAATTCTGATCACGTTATTTAGATGAATGAAATTTATATAGCCAGAAACATCAGTGTAAGTAATAAAAATATTACTTTCTAAAAATATAAATTCTATTATTGTATTGTGATTACAACAATTATATTGCTATAAAAATTTAGTTCTTACAATAGTTTTACTCATTCCTCAGAATAAAATTGTTATTCCAAGATTATTTTTGAATATTGAAAAAAATTCTCATTCTACAAATAATTGGGAATTTTTCCTGTTCAAAATTTAAATCTTTCATCTCATACATGATTTTACTCTTTTTTATTTAATACTGACTTAAAAAAATTAGAAATTATATCTCAGACACCGGATTTTTAATCCTGTAAACTCAAGAAAATCGAGTATGGAATATGTGGTATTTAAGACAATAATATATTACGTCAGTATTATGGGATACTAGATAGCATCAGGTCTATACCGTACTCCCTTCATTAGATGACACTTATATCATTGACAGGTTTTGTCTAGCTATCTCTAATTAACTATTGGTGGAGACTGAGTGCTCTGAGTCTCCCAGTGTTAGATATTATATGTGTGGTCCTTCTTCCACAACAAATCAGATCCATGCAAATCCAACTTAACATACACGTGATTTTAATTTTATCATTCCAGATTCCAAAGACTCATTGAATGAAAGCACATAATTACCCACTCTTTGTCTCCAAAAAATACAACAAACTGCAACTACCATCATCATCTACACCAACAGCATCTACAGCCCATCAACGTGACTAATATTTTCACAGGCAAATATAAACATTCATGCCCACAGTAGGATTGAAACATGTAGCCTTTTTGCTGGAGAGCTTGGGCATGGGGTCATTTCCAGACTAACGCAATATGAAATGTGTGGATCTCTGCTTTCTATGGTATCTGATCTTAGTACTGTTTTGCATAACCAGTTATTTTGATGTAATGTAAGCAAGAAACAGTCAGTAATGAACATATTCTTTATTGAACTCATTGGAAAATGTTAAGAGTGTAAACTAAATATTGTGAAATATTTTTAGGTACGTTTGAAATTTTTCTCCATAAATATACTTGTAAATAATATGTCAGCAAAATAATATGTGCATTTGTAAACTTAAATGAACAAAGATGTGCATGTTGTTGTTGTTGTTGTTGTTGTTGTTGAGTTTTTCACAGTGATATTGTTACTCATTTATTTTGTTTAGAATTAGATATATGAATCCATAACTTTATATACCTTAATGTAATTCTGTTTAATTATTGTAAAAAAATCACTACTGTGAAATTAATGCCAGGAATGGGGGAAAACTGATATCCTGTAATTAATTATTTTAGAAAATTTTCTAATGCGACCTATTGACATTATTTGAGTTATCTGAAAACAGTTTGTGCACATACTCGAAAATCGAACTGATAATCTCAGATAGAATATCGGTGTCGTTGGAACACAAAAGGACCACTCAAAAACATAAAAACAGGATGAGTCATGATAAGACACTTCGAGTTTTACACTCACCTACACATATCACCACTACTAAAGTTTTAATTGTTTGGAACTTTTAAGGAACCTTTTAAGGAACTTTGAAATAACAAAATTGTGGGGTTTTAATGGATAAAGTAAAAAATGAATTAAATAGTGACAATTTATTACTATATTAGATGTATACATCAGTTCAGAATAGAAAAACCAAAAGAATATTAACCCGTCACGTTGTTAAAACTCTTAAAAAGTTTTGTGTAGAAAATAAAAAGGTATCTAACTGTTCAGTAACACAAATACAAATTTTGGGGAGTATGATTACAGGATAAATAAATGTTCACACAATGTAATGAGAAGAAATTGGCAGAAAAAGTGTATGCTGCTGTCAAAAATAAAGAGAAGGTACATTTTCTTTTCTTTTCACACATTTGTACGTGATAAAAGTTTAAAATCATGTGACTTAACATAATAAGAAAAAATAATATACAAAACCATTTGAGCCAGATAACCTCTGTCCTGTGTTGTCACAAAGTAAGATAAAATCACATCAGCATCATATCCATCACTATGCGCAAAACAACTCCATGAGTTATGTCCACAAATGTCACATTTTTGAAGAAACTGTCAGGTTAAACAATTGAGTCGAGTGTCTTTTCACTTAAAGAACTCGTTCATCCACTGTGCGTATCATATTGTGTTGTGGTGTTTTGTGTCCGGAAAAGTAAAAATAAAAATAATGGGTGAGCCAGAAACATCTTTGAAATTTTCTTCGTGTAAAATTCTAATTGTATGGAATTTTGTAACAGAAATGTAACATAAAATACAAGATCAGAGTAATAATCACTGAAATAATAATAATTACTATTTATTTGTGGTGCCAAATGAAGTAATGCAAGAAGAATGAAGGAAAAAGATTATGAAAAATCTACAGTGGGTGAAAAATACAATGATTCAGTTCTCATTGGTATAATTGATGCCGTTTATATAAAGCTTCAAATTTATTTCCTGAAGAAATTTGTATTTCGAATGGAATTATTGTAAGATATGCATTGACAAAATCACCATGTATATGGAATGAATTACCTGAAAGAGTTAAAAAAAAACAGAATTCTTGGTTAATAAAAAATAATCATCTGCTGAACTAGACAAACTAAGAGATTGGATAATAGAATCAACATGCAAATATCAAATATTGCTTGCCAAAGGAAGAGAAAAATCAAAAACTTTAACGTAGTTAATAGGGAGACCTGTTCTTGATTTAAATGAAATTGGATGCCTTAAATGTAAAAACATACCAAGTACTTTTATATGTTTTTGGAAAAATAATGAAAGATTTTTTTGTTATTAACAATGCTCAAAAATATATGTATTGTCTTAAAAAATTAAAATGTAACTCTTAATTTTACTACAGTAACAATTTTCCCAAATTTTCGCACATGCTTGGGAATTCATATCTATGACTCTTAATGTTACAATAAGAGTTAGGAACAGAAATAGAATTCACTTTTCACTTTATTTAATTTCTGAATGTTAGATTAAAAAACAGGACATTGTAAATAATATTTCAGCCAAATAAAATGTGTAAACTTGAATGAACAACCTATGGTGTCATTGATGTGTTATGGAAATTAAGAAGAGCCTGTGTAGCACAGTAGATGTGGCATTTTCACACCACAGCACTTGGCCGCATGAAGGAAAACATGAGTTCAAGTCTAGTCAGTGACTAGAGGCAGATTTTCTAAGCCTTTTTCGATCGAGTGTGTTGATCTCTGATATGGGCAAGCAGGGTAAACTCGGGTTTTTTGTCCTATACTCAAGAAAATCAACTGTAGAACCCACATTATTTCATACATTAAATACTAGTGTTAGGGTTAGGGACCACGAGATGGCAGCACTTGTTGAGCCATCACTCTTCACTGCATGCCACTTAATTAGTGATAACCTTGGGCCACCTATCTCTGATAGGGTACCAGTGGAGATTGTACTGTCCACTTAGTCTCCAAAAGTTAGATAGTGCTAAAAACGACCTCACCTCCTCCCTATATATACTGTAATAAAAAGGTGTTAGCTGATTTTTCTTTGATTAGAAATTAAGAAAATCGTATCTATGTTTGAACTATCCCTGAATTCACATGCAATTTATTTATTTATTTATTTAAATTATTTATTACAATTCTAGGCAGAATAACTGAATTTATTTAATCCAGTTATTCTGCTTAGAATTGTAATAAAGATATTATATTCAGTTGAAATAAGAATAAATAATTATTTATTTGTGTTAGAAAAAGTACCTGATATAATAAATGAGTTAAAATTTAATGCTTAAAATTAAAATAGAGGAAAAACAACTAATCAGATTTTAAAAACATATGTAGAAGCATATCAAAAACCCGCATTGAGTTATGCCAATTTCAGGTTGCAAACTAAAATTTAAGAAATATTGTTCTATCTGAAATACAAATTTCTTTAGGAAATAAATTTGAGTCTTCATTATAAAGAAATTCATAATGCTAAGAGAGTTTTATATTTTAACTGATACTATATACTTGTCATCTTAATTCCTCTGATGCAGATTACAAACGAGATACATCCATAATTATCTGAGAGGACGACAGTCAGTTGTGCCTAACTGAAATAAGTCAAACCTGGGACTTGACACCTTTCATTCTTTGCATTTGCACATACTTGATGGTAAACTGTTGCCTTTCTTGTAAATTCATCGCTAAACTTGTTTTGAAAGTGACATGGCGAAAATCAAGTGAATGCCATGTACACACCCATGGGAAACATACACAACCCTGGCAAATCATACCCTTTTGGCATCAGTACAAATGCTAAATGAGAAGAGTAAGAAACGAAAATAGAGTGTCTTTTTAACTTTATTTAATTTCTGTTTTAAAAAAAAAAGCAAAATGCCTTTCTATTTCCGTATATATAGGGAGTAGACGAGGCTGTTTTTAGCCCTATCTAACTTTTGGCAACTGAGTGGGCAGTTCAATCTCCACTGGTACCCAATCAGAGATAGCTGGCCCAAATCTATCACTAATTAAGCAGTACGCAGTGAAGAGTGACGACTGAACAAGTGCCGCCATCTCGCGGTCCCTAACCCTAACACTCGTATTTAATGTCTCAAATAATGTGGGTTCTATCGTCGATTTTCTTGAGTTTATGGGACGAAAAATCCACTTGCTTGTGCCAGAGATTGACTAACTCGGGAACTGGTCGAAAAAAAGGCTTAGAATAATTTCCTCTAGTCGCTACTAGACTCAAAATGAAGTCTTCATTCGAGCTGCCAAGCGCCGTGGTGTGCAAATGCCACATCCACTTAGCTACACAGGCTCGTATTGTAAATAATATTTCAGTCAAATAAAATGTAACATAAAAATTAACAAAGTATACTACAGAGCTAATATTCATTTAAAATATAAGAAATTGCTAACGTAGAGTTCCAAACCCAAACACAGGAATGCGAATTTTTGGTTCGATGGGAGGGTGTATACTAGTCATGAAGAAATACGTTGAGTTTTATGCTCATCACTGTGGGAAACAACAGAGCCATGAGGCAGACTGGGAATGATATAAATGAACGAACGGACAGAAACCTAAAGGAACATGAGTAAATAAAGTTTTAAATGTTTGGAGCTTTGTAATATTTGGAATTTTTTAACATAGAAATTAACATTACAAAGCTCCAAACATTCAAATTCAAATGATTGTTAACTCATTACTGAGCTAACAGTCATTTGAAATAATAAAAAATAACTATTTATATGTGGTGGCAAAAGAATTTTCTAATAGGAAATCGCTAAGGGAGAATTCCTGAAGTCACATATAAGCATGACAAAAATGTGTTACCAATTCAACTGTATGATGTCACTTTGGACAGAAACCATTGGAAAAACATAGCATGACCCCTTTTTTTGCACTTTTTTTACATTATTTACAGCAATTTCATTCTTTCAAACTTTGTGTTTTGTGTGTGTGTGGTTATAATTCAATATATGGTTATAATTCAACTTTTGGAATTTCAGAATATCTATTTGCATTCAGAAGAGCCATTCTGGAGAGTATGTAAGATAATCTAAATTATCGTTAGAATTTTTCTAGACTACCTGCAAAGGTTCTTGTAGTCCATTTAAAACCGTTTATTTTTTTTAAATGCCATTTTCTTCAAAAAATAACTCATTTTTATCTCTAAAGGCTGATGCCATCACTTGATTCTAAACTAAAAACTCCATTAACCAAAAACTTATTCAATAAAGATAACATTAATTAGAAAAAGTAATGAATTTTAAGATCTTAAAAAATTTTAGACAAAGCAGAATATTGGGATGAGTTATGTATATGGGAAGAAATGTGTGTTTGAAGGTGAGGGACACCCAGCGATAGCTAGAAACTAAACTTCCCACACTCAATAACAGGAATTAAATACCACACGCTTATTTGAAATTCATGCTGCCACCTATAGAGAACCAAACTGCACGTGAGGTCAATGATGGATGGGTGTCACCCTGGGAAATTCCAAGGATTACATACTCTATATTATCTCTAACCATCACCCACAAGTCCATTTTCAAACCAAACACACCACGTGATGTCCCTGACACATGTTCCCAGAGATTTTCCAAACATTACAGACTAATGACGTCACGGATACTTATCTCTAACCACCACTCACAATTCCATACACAAACAAAAACACAGGACCTGACCTCAATGACACATGTACCCCAAGATAAATTTCAAATATTCCAAATTCATGACGTCAAATACAATATAGTCAATGATCTTATCAGACAAACACGTCATGAATCCTTATATTATCTTGATCTTCGTCTTGTCACTAGTGCCCCTACTACTTACTACTAAAGATGAATTTCCATTAGATTCATAAGATTAATTTTAAACTTGAAAAGGTATCCAGTACACATCCAAATATACTAAACAGTCAAAAGCTCAATGTGCATTCTGGTTTTAATAACAACAAAAAATGGTGTGTCTCCTTATGTAATTCCGAATCTAAAACACAAAATATGCGATTTCCGTTGAAAGTAGGTAGATGATCTATTAGAAAGGGGATGGAAAGTAAAACTCTACCACTGCTACACAAGCTTTTCTAATTTGCAAAAGAAAAAATGCAACTGAATAATTGGTATTAGTTACTTAGCAAAAATGTCAAGTAGGAGTTTTACATTAAATATCTGGCTCATATAAAATATTTACGATCTGCACACGATCCATTTCTTCATTAAATTTGTGCTATACTCTCAAAGACAAATACGCGTCTCAAAGCATTCAGTGCTTCAAAGATAGAGAGGCAGACAACGAGAAAGAAAGCGAGAGAGAGAGAGAGAGAGAGAGAGAGACAGAGACAGAGAGAAAGAGGAAAGAGACAGATAGAGAGAGAGAGAGAGAGAGAGAGAGAGAGAGAGAGAGTCGTTCTTGAAGGTGAACATCTCCAATTGTAGTCATACAGACGAATGCATGCACTCACTTTTCTAAAGAGAGGTGCATGTAATTTTTCTATTCTAAAGATGATACGAACGTTTTATTAGGTGAGAGATTTCATAAAATATTTAATTATCTACAAAGATCAAGAAACATCTCTTACAAACCTGAGTAACGAAAACCAAATTTACTGCATTCCTATCTCCAAGGATATTTGTTTTTAGTTTCATGTCAAGATGCGTCACAGATTATAAAGTAGTTTCGAAACAAAAGAAAAATAGCAGGCCTTTGATGAGTTGATGTAGAGATTACTATCAATATTTACAAAAAGAATGAATCCTATCCCATAATGTAGACCACGTAAGTTATATTATATGAAAATATTGAATATAAAAAATCTATATTATTTCAAACCCGCATGTATATTAAAACCTCGAAAGTTTCGAAATTTGTACAGATAGATTATAAGAAAACGATCTACGCAACTATAGTTGCACTACTTCACACTGTTTAAAAGACATTGACGTTGCACAAGTGTCCATATATTGGTGATGACTTTTTTCATTAGTGCATTTTATAAACGTTTCACTGCCCTATGTCATAGAAGCATTGAAAAATAAAAGACGAATATTTGAACCTATCTGCTTTATTACTGTAATTAATTTAAATAATTTCTTTGGAATAGTTTACAATAAGTTAATTAATCAGTTGACCGTTAAACAGTAATTTTGCATTCGAAATAAAAGACAATTCCAAATGTAATCGCATTTTGAGAGAGGTGAAGAAATAGTAGCAACACGTTCAAATGAACAACACGTTCTCTCTTCCTCTTGGTAACACATTTCAGATGATAACTAATTAGAAGAGGATGTTTCTTAATAAGGGATTTATGGTACTGAGAGTATAATAAGAGATCTTTATCACTAGATGGTGGATGTCTGGTTAAGTATTCGTATGAGGAGACGATCATAGTGTATTCTGTAAAATCTAGACGTTTGGTTCAGGTTTAGAGTCATCATTATAAATCAGTTATATTATATTTTTTATATATAATTTCACATAGAAGCATATTATACGCGTAATCATATAATGAATTTACAGCTTCCATAGAATGCTTTCGACGATGAGTTTTTGATTAGAAAGGCATTTCTGCATTTTCTATGCAGAAAGAAAGGAAATGAAGACAGTTGGATTATATCGAAATATTTGAAAAGTGAGGTCGATAACGGTTTTGCGTCATAGATCGATGAATTCATACTGAAATAAATTGTAGAAAATGAAAACGCCTGACGTTTAAATACAAGTATAACAAATATCTATTTTCTAATATTATGTACATTCTGAACTTTTGGTTTATATTATTATATACTTAGGGTGGAAGAAATTCTGTTGAATAGCTGTGTGTATTTTTATTATGATTCTGGGATGGATTTTTCTAGTTGAATTTACCGGAGGATCTAGTAAATTCAATTTTCATTGATAACAAACAGAAATTCAGAGGTTCAGATGAATTATTATTTTGCATTTATTCTTTGAAACGCATTGCATTCGATTCTTTTAGTTCAGTTAATGATTTCTTTCTTCACCTTGGTTAAAAGAACTACTCAGTGGGCAATGAACAACCACCGTCACATCTCCAAACGACAGTCAGATGGATCAATGTCACAAAAACCTAATCCGAATTCGTTTCAGATTGGGATTGATTAGTTGGCAATACGTACATCTAATGAAAGTGTTTAATCCTGTAGGGTAAAATCTGATTTCCTTTAATACCCTGTTAACTGTTTGTTTTTTGATATTAAAGACCAGTATTTCACTTTTACTTTAATTTTTAACTTTATTTTTCCATATATATTTATTAGCGAGCACATTAAACAACGGTAGAGTATTTTTAAATTAAATAATAAAATTTTAATTAATTTCTCCCCAATTCAGCGGTAAAATTAATTTGAATATTTCTTGAAATTCATAGCTTCATCCTTTTGAGAAAAATTGATAGAGTAGTTTGCTCATTCACGAGCAATTCACATGATTCGAACAGTATACATTTTCTGTATATCTTAGCTTTTAATATCGGTACATTTTGTTGCAAAATCTAGTTCGATATTTAATCAAAGGCCGAAAATCTTTTGAAATCCTTATCATCATTTAATAATGATGGTGATTTACAGGACTCAAAGGGAAACGTAAGAGTTTGTCTTTTATATTTTCATTCAAAACAGGGATTACGGTTAGAAAAGTGTGTGTGTGTGCGTGTGTGAGTGTCTGTGTGCGCACGTGCGTGTGTGTGCACATGCATGTGTGTGTGTATGTGTGTGTTTGTGCGTGCGCGCGCGCGCGTGTGTGTGTGTGTGTGTGTGTGTGTGTGTGTGTGTGTGTGTGTGTGTGTGTGTGTGTGTGTGTGTGTGTGTGTGTGTGTGTGTGTGTGTGTGTGTGTGTGTGTGTGTGTGTGTGTGCGCGTGCGTGCGCGCGCGCGCGCGCTCGCACACATGCACATGTTAGTTACAATATACAGATCCCAGAACCTCTGAGTTGCTTCGGCACAATTCCAAAAGTTCAACCATCGAAAAACACAGAGAAAGAGTCATTAATGTCACAAACAGTGTAATGCAGCAGATGAATTTAATAAAACTTACACACCATAAATTCCGTTCAATTTTCTAGTTTATTTAAATTTTATATCGGAAGAGGTTTATTTATTTATTTTTATAGTTATTGGAATCATATTGAATTTAATGCTTACTTCGTGTGTAGTATTGAATACAAACGCTCAGCTAGATGCAATAGTTATTGTGATTCACATTGCTGAAGAAAAATGAACGAAATTTTTCCACTTAAATACTTTCTTTAAACGTTACTTTAAATTTTGAAGTTCACCTTTTTTTGTAGTTATTTTATTAAAATTTTATTCACTGCATTACAGTGAATAATATATTATTATTATTATTCCTGATATCTCCAAGGAGTCCGAAGACTCATCGCGGGAGGATACCAACAACTGTCTCAACCACTACACCGAACCTTTACTACGAATCATCTCCATCAACGCCATCTACCGCCCACCACCACAACTAGTATTTTTTTTCTGTAAATTGCGTGTGTTCTGAAGGGCCGATTTGTCTGTATGCGGGATGAAAAACCCGAGTTTCCGGGAGAAAAAACCCTGCTACCTACGTATGAGATCGGCTAACTCACCTTCGATTGAAATCGTCCAGATAAAGATTCCTCCCGTCGTGACGAGAATCGAACTTAGGCCTATTCCAATCGAAGGGCGTAATGTACTGTCGTTCTTCCAATTGCGTTTAATATATAATATATTTAATCCAGTAATTGCAGAATAGGATATTTGTTTATGTTGCTATTGAACATTCAGAAAGCAACGAATTAGATCTTCATATTTCGCTCTCTAGTGAAGCTTTAGAACGCTCATCAATTTTAAAAACAGACAATTATTCTTCAAAATATCTTTGAAACATAAATGGACAAGAAAATGTTTATTTCACTTCTGTACGCTGGTGGCCAATAAGTTCAAGAAGGTGGTTAAAATGTAAATAAATATTTTATTATAAATTTTTTCTTCTAAATGTTTTTCATATATTCTACACAACATTTGAAAATTAATCGCGGAACATTTCATAACCCAACAACGAACCACGATCATTCAATTTTATTTTGAAATCAGCATATTTTCACGAGCGAATAATTATGCTAAGATCTACAATGATTTGGCCGGTACATTATACAAATATATAATATTGTGTAGAATATAACACTTGACCAGAGGTATATCATTAATGATATAGTTGCAAAGTATTTCCGTCTTGGATTGAGTTTTAATTATTTTTACAACGTTCGTTGTATACATCATGGTGCTAAAGTTCTACCTACACGAAGGGAACAAATCAAATTCCTTCCACATTAAGAGTGCTATAGTAGAAAATATGTTTTACTAAGATAAACCGAAATATAAGTTTTTTATAAATAAGAAAAATCTCATCTTTCCTTTAGATTTAGCAAATTTCAAAAATAGCGCAAGAATATAACTTGAATGATTATATTCGTGCAATTTCTAATATATAGACATTAATTTTTATTCGGTATATTCTGTGATTGCTATAAACGTTTATATCATTTATAGAAACTTTTGTAAAGGTTTATTATGTAAAGGTTTACATAAAATAATGGCACAAACGTTTCCTTTTTATTTCATTTGTTTTCATATAAAAATTGTTGCATTCACCACAAAAACTAAGGGAGATATTGCATACATTTTGAAATTATTTTCATATTTTTAACCTACGATTTATTATTAACAATGATGCACGCTCATTGGATCGGATGCTTATCATTTTAATATATCCGACACTTCCAAATGTTAAGTTTTACGTGCTCATTTAAAGAGAAATATACATTAAGCAAGGAAACTCGGAAAAAGGACTTTTTGATGGTGCTACCATTTACCAATAAATGCTGCGGCTTCAACAATACAACTCTTAATTTTTACTTAAGGATTATAGTAAATCAATGTATGCATTAAGAGAGTGTATGAATGTATTTGAATTAAAAAAAACAATAAGGATGTCACTGTTTTACCTTTGGACAAAGTAATCATGGGACGCTTCTAAATTATCCAAATAGTTTACAAAATTTACAAATTGTAAACTATGTAATCTATCTCGATCAGAAGATTTATTTTATAAATACACTTTGGAAATGAGGTTCTTTTATCGAGAAAATAACTATTTCAATTTACTCATGTTCAATAAGTGTTGGTAGTATAAAAGGTCAATACTTCCTATATATGTCTACTGTGTGATGTACAACATGAGAAGAAGAAGTTCAAAATTTACTGCTAATATGTGTTTTTGCATTACCCATTCGTCCAAAGGTTTTGATAAACATTTCACAGTATGAGGGCTGAATGAATTTTCCTGTCATTCATGACGCGGTAGATAGGAATAATATATGTAAGACCAGCACCAGCTTTTCGGCCACCTCAGTTGGCTTGGAAAATTTTGTAATTGTTTGCTAAGATTATTATTAACTATCACCTATTTAAGTTCTTAATGTCCTATACCTTTATAGCTTCTCGTGCGTGGAAATCATGAGAAATGAAGAAAAAATGTATATGTCAACTGCAATTTTACACATGTTGAATGCCTTCAAACATTAACCGTCAAGTTGATAGCTATGAATAAATATGTACTTTCTATGTGTTGTGAATGCACTTTAATTTCTGTATACATATATTCTGATTAACACTGACTGGATGAAATTTATTTCAATGAAAGGTATTTCGCGATTTTATTTCCACTCCTGGTTATCTAAATTAATAAGCGTATCTTTTCCTTAACCCACATCCTTGTTTTATAAAAATTCCAATGAGAACATACATGCTTATTATTGTCTTTAGGAGAAAAATAAATATCCTTGCATGGTGCAATCTCAACAGGTGTCAGAATATTGGTGAAACATAGCTGAATGGAATAGTGTTTCGAAATTATTTCGTAAATCATCTTTCCGTACTGATATTAAGGTATTTTTTTATTTATAAAATATCCTAATTTTATATTTCTTAGAAGACTTGTCTTACCTTGAGAGGTGTATATGTATCTCTCTATACGGATAGATCGTTGTAAATGACTGAAGCACATGTTCTGCAAATATTTATTGACATATAAAATATAAAATATCTGTGAATATCATAAAATATCTGAGAATAATATATCCATTCACCTAAACATGATTTATCTTAGAAATCATTTACTGATATTAAAATATTTGATTTCGTCATGAATAACTGGATGACGTTTGAAAGTCCAACCCACTATACTGCCAAAGCTAGCCAAGGAACGGCCAACTTTGTGTAATATGATTCGTTCTCGTTCGTAGATATAAAGTCGTTATCACTGAGATCTAACTTTGAATTTCCGCGCAGCTACACTAGCGCTAACAAAACCTCGAAGCGATAGTAATAATTTGCTATTAAATACGACAGTGAGAATAACTCCAAATGCAATTTATTATCGAGTTGAAAGAAACATGATTTTGACATTAATCGCATGAACGTAAACATGCAGGGTCTTAGTAAAAATTTAATTCAACGGTAGGAAAAAATCGTCTAATTTCATATTCCTCTGTATAACTAAATAATTCAGTTAGGCAGACGGGCCAAAATAAATACCATTGCGAGCCGCATGCGGCACTGGGGCCGTATGTTGTGCAGGCCTGCTCTATATGCTCATCTACGGATAGATTGTTGTAAATGACTGGAAGCACATGTTCTTCAAATATTTATTGACATATAAAATATAAAATATCTGTGAATATCTTAAAATATGTGAATATCATAAAATATCTGCGAATAATATATCCATTCACCTAACATAATATTTATCTTAGATATATTTTAATATCAGTAAAATATTTGATTTCGTCAAGAATAACTGGATGACGTTTGAAAGTTTATCTTCTGAATCTGTAATACAGTGCTGGAATTCAAGAGAGGTGGCGTTGTAAATCTGCAAAGAAAGAAAATGTATCTGGTTCAGACTGAATTAGATATCAAACTAACAGGTTTTTAAACAAAAGTTGAATATTTAGGACACGTTTTGTGGGATGTGAATACTTTTATATATCCAAAGTATTCAACTATTTGAAAAGTAATGAATTTAGTTTTACTACCGTTCTATAAATGGTTAAATAACGAAGTGAGTTCCTTCCTGAATACTTATTTAATTACTATTTGTTTGAGTATTTTAATAAAATTTAAGAATTAATATTTTTAGAAAGAGATTCCCTGAATATAGGTTGTATCTTTCCAAAAGTAACTGTAATCTTACTCTCTTTTTGATTTGTCTTATCTGGACTTTAATAAAGTAAGATTAAGATAAAATTAAGTAGAGACGAGAACAAAAGTAGATTATTGTTTGACAATTTATCCAAATCACTGGGGAGCAAGAGTTAACCTTTTCCTCACAAATAAGGTATTTAATACTAATAAGGATAATATCATGATTTTTTTATATTACGAAGCGTAATGAAGCGATTTAAATATTTACTTACCTCTATATGATAGACAAGTTAATGCAGAAGCTGCAAAGTATAACCTCAATTACTTTAAGAAGAATGTCAAGGATCCCTATGATTGAAACAATCAGCTTGACGAGATCCTGTATGAAAAGAGTTTTAATTAAACTCTTAAATGACAAGTTGTGAAATTTTTGCAATTTTTGAGAATAAATATAATATATAATATTGGCACATTTTATAGTTTGAATATTAAGAAAATTTATAGATTCAGTGAAAGTTTTCAGTAAAGTAAACGGTTTACTATTTCAGTGTCATATAATGCAAAGTACACAATACATTGTAAAATGCAATGCATAATTGTAAGGCAAAAACCAAGGTTAAATTTTTTTGGTATATTTCACGTATATTATCCAAGGTTCTATATTACATCCAAAAACGTTCTACATCTTTCTCTCATCCAGAGATTTTTATTAAGAAACCTTTTGTCTACTTGTATATGAGACATAGATATCTTCTGCATTACTTCAACCTTGGTATCTCTCCTGGCCTGGTTCCCACTGAAGAGACCTAAATAAAGGTCGAAACCGGTCTTGGTAGTGGCCATACCTATTTTGTATTATATAATACACATTCGAAAGGGGGTGTGTTTTGCATAATGGGATACATACTAAAGCAAGTGATATGAAGTCATAAGCCTCTATATACAAGTAGCTCAGACGTGAATATATTTCACGCGCAAAACGTTGTTTTGCTTACTTCGGAAAAGGATTAAAATCAACTGTGAAAATTCTTGGGATCTTTAACTCTTTAACACACACACACACACACACACACACACACACACACACACACACACACACACACACACACACACACACACACACACACACACACACACACACACACACACACACACACACACACACACACACATATATATATTTAAATATATATATATATGTGAAAAGGTTTTTTATATTGAGGATAATATATATTAAGGTTACCAAGTAATTTTATAAACTTGGTTTTTTTACTCCTTCTCCCAAGCAAAACAGTTAAGTTTGCGCCTGAACGTAGTTCACGCCTAAAGGTAGTGCAACACCAGGACAACGGTGTTGCACTACCTTTAGATCTTTAGATGCATTCCTCGTGGTAAAGGTGTATTAATGTATATGTATATATATATTCTAATTGGTATTTACTCGGATAGTAGACATTTTAAATCATAATTTTACTGACGAGGAACACCGAGATAACGTAAGATAAAAAGTTTAATTGAATTTAAATATATATATATGTTTTTTTTTCTTTTAATATATTTTATAAACTTAGTTATTTTACTCCTAATCCCAAGAATGCAAACAATGAAGTTTGCGCATGAAACATAGTTCAAGTCTAAAGATGGTACAACACCAGTGCAACTCATTGTAAAGGTGGGTAAAGCTCTGATTACTATTCTTAGTATTTTCCCATAATGTAAAGCACATCTCACTAAATGATGTATACTGCAATACATTATGGGTGGGGTCACTACCCAGATCGGTTTCAACCTTCTTTGAGGTCTCCTCAGTGAGTAGCTAGACCCTAGATACCAAGATTTTAGTAATACAGAGCCTTATCAACTTTGCCTATATAAGTTGCAACAAGGTATTTTTATTTTTCATAAAAATCTCTGGAGGAGATATAGATGTAAATTAGTTTGTTTTTTTTACCTTGAGTAATGTATATTAGGGTTACTAAGCCATTTTATAAACTTATTTTATTCCTAATCCCAAGTATGCTAACAATTATACATTACCCAAGGTAAAAAAAACTAATTTACATCTATATATCCTCCAGAGATTTTTATGAAAAATAAAAACACCTTGTTGCAACTTGTATAGGTAAAGTTGATAAGGCCCTGTATTACTAATATCTTGTATTTAGGGTCTAGCTACTCACTGAGGAGTTCTCAAAAAAGGTTGAAACCGGTCTGGGTAGTGACCCCACCCATAATGTATTGCAGTATACATCTCTAAGTGAGATGTGCTTTACATTATGGGAAAATACTAAGAATAGTGATCAGAGCTTTATCTACCTTTACAATGAGTTGCCCTGGTGTTGTACCATCTTTAGACTTGAACTATGTTTCAGGTGCAAACTTAATTGTTTGCATACTTGGGATCAGGAGTAAAATAACTAAGTTTATAAAATGGTTTAGTAACCCTAATATACATTACTCAAGGTAAAAAAACTAATTTATATATATATATATATATATATATATATATATTCTAACTGGTATTTACTCGGATCGAAGACATTTTAAATGATAATTTTACAGACTAGGAACACCGAGATAAGGTAAGATAAACACTTTAATTAAAACACAACTAGATTCGTCGGAATGCTGATTTCTTCAGATGAACAAATTATCACAAAAACTGTAAAAATTGCAGGATGAAACATGGACTTCTCCTATAAACAATTTAGGAATAACAACAGTCAAGTTTCAACTGGCGTCCACATGGCAAGTCTAGAGTGAGACATTAGTCAGTGGGAACTATTTCGAGAGCGCCAGAACTGAATCACTGCGCTGTGTGAGGCAGTTAAGCTATAACTTAAATTACTGTGCATGTGTGTCGGGTCCAGAACTATTTCTTTTGATTCTAAGATGCGTCTTTCTAGTTCGAAAGAGAATTTATGGATATTAGTAATAAGATTCCAGTCTATCTGGTGTTGACGCTATTCTGAATTAGAGTTGGCAGAGAAAAGGACATGACTGTAGAGGGCGCTTGCACGGGTTCTGTTGTAAGCGGTATCAAGTTGATGCTCTTCGAGATGTAGTGAGACCGACTTATCGGTTTGCCCATAATATGGTTTTCCGCAACTGCAGATGATTTTATAAACTCCTGGGAACTGAAGATGGTTAAGTTTTGGCTTGGGTTGACTCAGCAAAAAACAAAGTTTTGGTAGGGTAGTGAAGTAAGTTCTATGTTAAATTTCTTCGTAATTTTCGTCAATTTTGGCGATAGAGCACTTACTTCAACCCTATTGCACACATTAAATTATACATAAGTTCTCTATCACAAAATTGGCGAAACGTATGAAGGAATGTAAAATTAGACCTTACTTCATTACCCCCACCAAAACTTCGTTCTTTCCTGAGTCAACCCAAGCTAAAACATAACCAGCTTCAGTTCCCAGGAGTAAATAAAATCATCTGCAGTTGCAGATCATTTTCATAGGTAGTGAGACCGATAAGTCGGTCTAGTTGTATTAGGTAATGAGACCGATAAGTCGGATCGAGATGTAGTGAGACCGACCTATCGGTCTCACTAGGTCTCGAGGATATCAACGTGATATCTCTTACAACAGAACCTGTGCAAGCGCCCTCTCCAATCATGTCCTTTTTTCTGCCAACTCTAATTTAGAAGAGCGTCAACACCAGATAGACTGGAATCTTACTACTAATATCCATAAATGCGCTGTTGAACTAGAAAGACGCATCTAAAAATTAAAAGAAATTGTTCTGGACTCCTCACACATGAGTAGTATTTTAAGTTATAGATTACCTGACTCACATAGCACTGTGATTCAGTTCTGGCGCTCTCGAGATAATTCCCACTCACTAACGTCTGATACTAGACCTGCCACGCCGACGCCTGTTCAAACTTCATTATTGTTATTCCTAACTTGTTATATGAGAAGTCCATGTTTTATCTTGCTATTTTTCCAGTTTTTGTGATGTTTTGTACACCTGTAGAAGTCGGCATTACGACGAAACTAGTTGTGTTTTAATTACAGTTTATATTTATATTTATATATTATTTATATTTATATTTATATATATATATATATATATTTATATTAATACAATTACAATTACAGTATATATATATATATATATATATATATATATATATATATATATATATATATATATATATATATATATATATATATATATATATATATATATATATATATATATATATATATATATATTGTTGAAATTAGGATTTACTCGGGATGTATACATTTATAAAAATAAATTTAACTGACTAGAACCCGAGAAAGTATAACAAAAACCTTTAATACATCACAACTAGTTTCATCGGTGATCCGACTTCTTCAGGTGAGAAATAAAAACATAAGACATAAAAAAGTTCATTTTTTACCGTGTTATTTTATGTCTTATGTTTTTATTTCTCACCTGAAGAAGTCGGATCACCGATGAAACTAGTTGTGATGTATTAAAGGTTTTTGTTATACTTTCTCGGGTTCTAGTCAGTTAAATTTATTTTTATAAATATATATATATATATATACTGTAATTATAATTGTGACCAGATGAACCAGATGAACTCCAGAAAGAAAGAAATCACTTCTCTCTTATCTTTAAACAAAATGGATACTCCGAAAAAATGATTAAGAAATTTCTTCTGGATCCTCCTAGGCGGTACATCACAGAAACTATTAAATTTAAAGGTAACATCTCCATTCCTTACATTAGCATAGTCTCTAACAAATTGGCCAAGGTCCTTAAAAAATTCAACATCAGGACGTTCTTCACTACTCTTCCAAAAATCCGTTCTCTTATCAGCAATCCGAAACCTATTCTTCATAACCTAAAATATCCAGGTGTACATAAATTATGGTAGGATTGCAATATCCCTTATTTTGGACAAACCAACAAATTGAACAACGTATAGAGGAGCATAAGAGAGACATCTGCTATAAAAGATCACGTGCAACTGCGTTGTACAGTTATGTTCTTTTTTCAAACATTCCTAATGATGATCTTCAAAGCCACTCCGTTTGCTGGGATAAATGAGAAAATATATCTCGCTGTGGTGATGAGTTCGAGAGAAAAATTATAGAATCAAGGGAAATCCTCCTGAATCCTGTACACTTAAACAGCAATTTGAGTTATAACATCCCAGATAGCCATACTGCAGTTATTCAATATTGGCGTTCACGAGAGCCTGCACGCTTTCACGCAATAAACAATAGTACGCCATTAGAACAACTTAAAATACAACGTTTTTGTTTCAATTATGTGTGGCAATTTTTACCTGTAATTCCCAGTCTTTTAGATACGTCAATGTTTATTACTATACTCTTTCTTTAATGAATACCTGATGAAGGCTGTTATAAGCCGAAACTAGTTGTATTATACTCAATAAAACTTTATAAGTTATCTCGGTTTAAGTCATTAAATCTTTATTTAAAAATGTATCAAAACAACCAAGTAGAAGTCAATAATTACACACACACACACACACACACACACATATATATATATATATATATTTATTTATTTATATGTTAAGTCAAGTCAAGTCTGCGCTTGACTTGTTTGTCTTGCTTACTTGGGAAAATGGAGTAAAACCAGGTTTTACTCCATTATATATATATATATATATATATAATGTAGTAAATATATATATATATATATAAGTATATATAATATATTAATAATATATTAATAAAGTAAATATATATAAGTATATATATATATATATATAAGTATATATATACATACATATATATATACTTATATATATATATATAAGTATATATGTAAGGGACACGAGACTTCATCTCCGATTGCATTACTTTTTGTATATTGCCATGGATTGTAGGAAATATCACAACGTAGATAAATTTTGATTTTATTTAAGTCTGAACAGCGGTAGCTTGGATTTACTGACACCGAATATAAAGAAAGAACCGTATTTCTTTATACAAGTAAACAAAGTGTATCAGCATATTCTCAAAACGTTGATTAGATAAGTCAACTTTCATTTTTCCAGTTGTGTGTTATAAATGTTTGTTCTACCCTACATGAAATTCAGATCTAATTACTTTGTTGTCGTTTTTCGTATTTAAATTAACCATTTTTAAGTATAATCTGTATTTTGATAAAAATCGAAACAAGAATCATGTCTTATACTTACTGTAAGCACAGGTAAAATGAAACACAGGCGAATTTCAATGTCAAGAAGCAAACTTAAATTGAGCAAAGAACAGTCACCCCATTCAGCTGATGTGCTTGATTTACATTTGATTTCTGTGACGTTGCAGGATTGACACGCTCCAGAAGAATCACAGGCAAGCACTTCTCCTATAATGCCTATTATCTTAATAAGTATGGCGACCACTAAAGTATAATGAAAATATATTTACTTACACTATTCTGAAAGTGATATCTGTTCTTTTTTTAAAGTACATAAATAGATATAAATAGTATAATCGTAAGCAAAATAATTTAATTGGATGGCATCTCTGAATTATTGGACTACTACAATAAACAATACAATAGAAGAATGACACATGAATCCGACAGTAGAGAAGAATACAAATCGGTACACTGAAACATTTCACCTAATTAATTATGTGTTAGTTTCCCAAAATTTATTTAAAATACTTCTATAACTATGCAATGATTTGGATTGATTTTATTTATTTTTTTATTTTGGGTTTCCACCCACGGAAGCTTATTATAAAACCCACGTATATTTGTACAGTGAGTATGTTGGGTAAGGAATTTTTTGTGTATATCAATTTCATATATTTTTATAAATGATTTTAACTGGTCCCAAAAAAACTGCTTGAAAGAACAAATGTAAAGGCTTTCCAGTCATTTCGGCTTCCAGTATGGTTCTGTGGTCCCTCACCGGTCGAAGATCTTCATGTCCTGCTTCACCGAAAGATAATCACAAACATTTATTCCCGCAAAAGGATTCGAACCCGCTGTACATTAGTTGAAGATTGGGTAGGATAAAAAATCTGCTTATTAGGCATGTAACTAGGATTATTTTTACATTTGCAATTTTATTCAAATATAAAAAGGTTACTAGTTTCATCATATAACATGTATTTTTTTACTCAGAAAATAGACATTAGTTAGAAAACAATGAAGTCATAATCTATAAAAATGAAATAACTGTATTCACTCACCTCCCTTCACTACGATGCATTGTGGTCCTGGTGTCACTGGACAAGGGTCAGTTGTAGCCACGTCACAATCGCCAATAGTGCATGATGTCACATCTATTGGTTGTCCTTTTAACATAACAAAATAACATACAATCAGGAAAATTATTTTCTCAGTAAAAAGGTAATAACTAAATATGAAAATACCGATAATGTGTTACTACGAACTTCACTCAATATAATCACAAATAAGTGCAATATATTATGAAAAGTGCGGGGGTATGCTCAGATTTTATTTTTTTTTATCGTGAGAAATTCAGAACACACTCGGGATTTAATGCTAGGCGATATTTCAAGTGTAAAAATTATTTCTAATTTCCGAATAAAGTTAGTAATACTGGACTCCCCTGATCAATTCATGTACTTTCTAATAATGGAGATGGCTATCTTGGTTATATATAAGTATTGCTTTCCATTAATTTTGAGATGTTCTATGAAATTCCGGATGTGTCTTCGAATAACGCTCCAGTGATTCCATTTAATGTTTCGCAAAATTTCATTCTCTATTAATTGCTTTTTGATAATTAGTATAATCGGTTTCTGATGCTGTATGGTCAGCTTCCAACACACAACCATAACGTAGAATACTCTATTTTACATAGCATCAGTGCCGAAGTACATATGCGAGTATATATACTCGCTTTTTCTTAGACACTTCCCACCTAAAATTGATAATTGCAATTTCATAAATAGCATGAACATCTTAGAAATATGACGTATACTAAAACACGTCTACGAATTTGAAACGTTTCCACGGTTTGGACCAGTGTTTAGACAGTACTAATTTCACTATGTCCGCAGTTCAAGTTCTGAATATATTAGCCGAAGCCATCGACAATTCTATTTAATAAATTTGAACACATATAGCATTTCCTTAAAAATATTGGCACTAAAGACTCTACATCCCATTTATATCGTGCAGGATTGTACTTAGAGGACTGCTAGTTGAAGTCCCATATGTCTCCTATTTCCAAGTCATATTCAGTAGTTTATGAGCTAATTGAGATATTCACGTAATCTCGTTTGCTCCGCTACTGATTTCAGACTCCGTCTAACAGGTTCTGTCAATGTTTAATTTTCATAATTAATAAATCTTTACAGGCGTGACTTTCATAAAAAAATTACTCTGACGACTCTCTCTCTCTCTCTCTGTCTCTCTTTCTATATATATATATATATATATAGTTATTAACTGACTTAAACACCGAGAAACTAAAAAAAATATAAGCTATTTACAGCACCAGAAAGTATTCTGGTGCTGTAAATTAACATTTAATTAAACATCTTAAAGATATATTGCACTTTAAAAAATACACCTGTATTCACCTGATGAGGTCGGCGTTTCCAATGAAATTAGTAGTCAAATCTTATTAACAATCTTATATTTTTTTTTTTCTGTGTTTAAGTCAGTTTAAAATTATAAAAATGTCATTAAACCGAGTCACTCACTTTGTTAATATATATATATATATATATATAAATCTTTCTCTCTCTCTCTCTCGCTCTCTGTATATATTCAGAGAAAAATTGTCTCTGTGTGTATGTGTGTGTGTGTGTGTGTGTGTGTGTGTGTGTGTGTGTGTGTTCCCCACCCCCCCCCCCCCCCACCCCCCCCCCCCCCCACCCCCCCCCCCCCCCACCCCCCCCCCCCCCCACCCCCCCCCCCCCCCACCCCCCCCCCCCCCCACCCCCCCCCCCCCCCACCCCCCCCCCCCCCCACCCCCCCCCCCCCCCACCCCCCCCCCCCCCCACCCCCCCCCCCCCCCACCCCCCCCCCCCCCCACCCCCCCCCCCCCCCACCCCCCCCCCCCCCCACCCCCCCCCCCCCCCACCCCCCCCCCCCCCCACCCCCCCCCCCCCCCACCCCCCCCCCCCCCCACCCCCCCCCCCCCCCACCCCCCCCCCCCCCCACCCCCCCCCCCCCCCACCCCCCCCCCCCCCCACCCCCCCCCCCCCCCACCCCCCCCCCCCCCCACCCCCCCCCCCCCCCACCCCCCCCCCCCCCCACCCCCCCCCCCCCCCACCCCCCCCCCCCCCCACCCCCCCCCCCCCCCACCCCCCCCCCCCCCCACCCCCCCCCCCCCCAATTGACAACAGGATAACAACGTTCCGCACTCGATTTCTTCTTAATGCCCTACAACAAGAAATAGCACACAAATGTACCACTCAATATATTTTCACCTCTGCCACTAGAATTCTGTAGTAGAATGAATGAATGAATAGAATGAATACTCTTTACCCGAGACTGATGAAGATCAAAATGAAGAGGCTCCTCAAATGGAGGAAAAATTAAGTTTAGTAAATTCTGACTCTACTCATTCAGATCAAGGAGAGAGGTACGCGCGCAAAAAACGCAAAACTCTCGCCTCGGTGTCAGCAAACGAAAATGGCATGGATGAAGATGCCCCCAACACAGATTCCTCCGCCACCACCAACGAAAAGGTGCCTCCAGTCATTCTCAGGGAAAAGCATAGATGGACAGCCTTAAGGACCACCATGGCCAACCTGCAGATAAATTACTCTACTGCCAAGAACACAGAGGAGGGCATCAAAATTCAGCCCACTCTTTTACAACCAAGGAGTTGGATCTAAGAGATATACAATACCATACCTTCACACTTACATCGGAAAAAAATTTTAAATTGGTACTCCGAGGAGTATCTGAAGACATTGAAACAGCCGAAATAGCTGCTGACCTCAACATGCAAGATGTGCCGCTCATAAAGGTTAGTAGAATCTACAGATCAAACAAGACCCCTATGTCTATGGTGTTGGTGGAAATACACAATATCTATAAAGATATTTATAACTTGAAGACAATATGTGGGCTAAAGGTCGCAACGGAGCTACTTAGTAAAAGGGCCCATTCTGGGCAGTGCCATAGATGCCAAACATTTGGACATGCCCAGAAGTTGTTCAAAGCTCAATACAGATGTTTAAAATGTGGTGACACCCGCCACACACACACCTGCTCCCAAACAAAAACCACCTGGCTAAGTGCGCTAACTGTGGTGGCTCCCACCCTCCAAATTACAGAGGGTGAATTTGCCACCCAAAAAACTGGAAAACTGAGTTAATCAGTCAATGTACTTCACTAACAGAAACGAGAGCCCCAGAAGCTCAAGTTCATCAGGCTCCTATTAGTTTGAACAAGATGATAGGTGTTCACCCACCATCAACTGAGCCCCCCCCCAAGAAAATAAATCTTCAACACCAAACAAGATCATATGCTGACGTGGCTCGCCCCTAAAAAGCAATCCATGACCAGAATATGCCAAATCCACATTCAAATATAACAGCCATCATCTCCTTTTCTCTTGTAAATATGTTACAGGATTTCAGTAACGCAAATCCATCACTAAGCACTAGAAAAAGTTTCTTGCAGCAAACACAGTCCATTTTCTCTGCGTTCTCCAATACATAGGAAAACATTTATCCCAGATTCTCTAATGATTATGGCATGGAATGCCATCGGCCTTAAAAATGAAATACTAGAAGTGCAGGAATTCAATGACAGATATAATCTGGATATATTATTAATTAATGAGACTCACCTGAGACCTGCTGACAATCCTAAATTCAAAGGATATGAACTCTACAGGAATGACAGGCTGGATTACAGAGGTGGTGGCACAGCCATCCTCACCAAAAATCACATCAACCATCATGCTGTAGCCATTCCTACAACCACTAATCTCGAAGTCACAGGTATCAATGTCATCACAAATTATGTCGGAAACATAAAAATCTATACTGCTTATAACCCACCATCTAAAACAATGCTGCAAAAGATCTGGATGCTATCCTTAGCGTTATTATTGCCTGAGATTTTAAAGCAAAACATCACGCCTGGAGCAGTAGGTCTATAAATAGGAATGACCGCATCCTCGTTAACTACACCAGCTCAAATTGAGCAATTGTGGCTGGCCCCTCAGTGCCAACTCACCACAGTCCTACTGACTCATCCCACGTCTTGGATATAGCTGTCCTTCAGAAAGTCAACCTACAATACACCCTGGAATCATTAAATGAATTATCATCAGACCACAATCCTATTCTGCTCCAACTGGGTTATCAGAGAGGAGTTCCCCCTTCGCCTCACACCTTCATTCCCTGGGAAAAACTATCCAAAATGCTTCCAGACTACATTGATCCCATCCCTGATATTAATTCCAAGGAAGAAATTGATTCTGCAGTCAATAAACGTACTGATCAAATCAACACAGCCATAGCATTTATCACCTCAAATTCAATTGCTAAACTACTACCAGATGGCATAATGAACTTAATCAGGGAAAACAATAAAGAAAGAAAAAGATGCCACAACACCAGAGAACCATAAGACAAAACATATCTTAACAAAATGATCAGTACAGTGAGAGAGATGCACTTAAAGTCCATAGAAACAAACTATGGGAAGACAAATTAGCCTCCATATCACCGGGTGATCAAACCGTTTGGAAGTTCCATCAAAAACAAAAACAAATCTCTTCCTCCTCTCAAATCTGACCTGAACATTGTTTACACAGATGCCGAAAAAGCCGAACTATAGCTAAAAATTTAGAAAAACAGTGTAGCCCTTCATACAATAATCTAAATTTCAATCATATTTACAAAGTACACCGCCACGTCAGACACGTATTAAAACGGCCTGATACTTGTACCAGCCAACTCACACCTACTTCCCCAGCTGAAATTTATGACAATTAAAAAATTTAAAGAAAAAAAAAAGCTCCAGGGCCTGACGGCATATCCAACAAAGTTATTAAACTGCTACCCCGAAAGGCTATCGTATATCTTACAACAATAATAAATGCTATGTTCAGGTTATAGTATGTCAGAAATGTCCAATTCCACCGGGATACAAATTTCCCCAACATCTACTCTTTCCTGCAGTCTTCAGCAGTAAAGTTCTTCTCAGCATCCTCTTCACATCCAAATGAATTAGTGCAACAAGCAGCAAATTATGCGCAGAGATTCGAGAGTTTGAGTTCGATCTCTTAAGGTTTTTGACTAAAGATAGCAATTTGAGTCTCCCGGGAAGGTGTTCTCCGGCATGGTCCGCTGAGGGGATTTGTCGGTGAATGCTTTTCTTCTAATTTGAGCGGTTCTGCTTGGAGGTGGTAGTGGTGGGTGGAAGGTCATCACTGAGTGGGGCCAACGCTGAGATGGACGGTCTTTCACCCACAATTGAGTGGCCTACGGATCATCCGAATTTTTAGAGACGGCTTTACCTTTAAATATGGCAATGCTGTAGCTAATGAAGCTCTAACTGAGGCTCGGCTATTGCTGTTACCCTCTTACCATGATGCTTTAATAGCTCAATAACACCTTATCCCTACACTCTCCTCTACAGAAAACGGGGAAGATGAAAAGCATTCTTGCTTCGCCCCTTTAAGCCAGTCCTTATATTGCATTCTAAAAATATATATACATATATTTGCAGGATGCTACTTTTCCCTATAGACTGATAACCAGTTCTGAAGAAAAGCAAAAAGTACATCACTATGCTTCTTGCTTTATGCAAAAAGAAATTATACCACACACGATATTTGGCCCCAAAATCTTCAACGGCTTACCGCTCTTAATACCAAAGGAAAACAACATGAACACACACACACACACACACACACACACACACACACACACACACACACACACACACACACACACACACACACACACACACACACACACACACACACACACACACACACACACACACACACACACACACACACACACACACACACACACACACACACATAAGAATCTTAAGAACTTGTTTCGAATAACTGTATGCTATGTAATTAACCAAATTATACCAAGCGAAATTAACCAATACGAACTCTTCAAGTAATTACTGAACTGCATTGCACTTATTCCACGTCGCTCCATGTAGAGCACCTGTTCGTGGCGGAGGGGACCTACGAGTGAACAGGTGCCCCCACACGGATGACCTGTTCACTGCTAGTTACTAAAGCACCTGGTCACCGACATGGAGAACCTGTTCACCCTTGCAGGCAAGCCCATTAGCCGATTGATCCTGGCTGAACCATCCAGAACCGCCCGTTTTGCCGAAGCAGGAGCCAAAGTAGTGCAAGGCTACCAGGATAGGATACCCCTTTCCGGATGTGTACGGGTCTCACTTGAACTATTTTGTCCCTGCTTCGGCAATAATCTATACTATATTCTATATACTATATTCTCTGTATATATAGTATATATTCTCCAGAAGATGACCTTGATGACCACTCTTGTGCAATGGAACAAAATGTTTTTTCATAAAAAAATATTTTGGTCGTGTGTGTGTGTGTGTGTGTGTGTGTGTGTGTGTGTGTGTGTGTGTGTGTGTGTGTGTGTGTGTGTGTGTGTGTGTGTGTGTGTGTGTGTGTGTGTGTGTGTGTGTGTGTGTGTGTGGCCGAAAGGTACAGTAAAGTGACTATGTTTGTAAATAAAATACAACTTCCAGAAATTTGGAAGAACGATCCCCAAGCACTTCTCGCATTTCAATAATAAGCTGAATGCCTTTTGGCACTCTCAGACGCTGAAAAGAGAGAAGGCAGATATGAAGCTCTTATCTTAGCGAAAAGTGTATTACCCGTTTTTGTCAATTTAGTATTTGATACAGGTCCTAAGATATTATGTTGATTTTTAGAGCTAGCATAGAGCGCTGAGCTGATTTCACCTTCGTGTAAGATGCCTAAGTGTTGTGTATCATCCAAAGGTCAACTAATTGATAAATTATCATCATAAACTGAAACAAACGGTTAAGGAAATAATGACTGTCCTCATTATATATAGTAAAGTAAAGACAAAAATCCATAAAATTAATATCAATCACGTGGTTATTAATACTTAAACACCACATAAGAAAAAAATCAAACTAACAATGCAATAACAGAAATTGAGAAATGTTTTATTTAATGATGTGGGTGGGTTTGCATTAAAACTCACAATCTCTTACCGATAGGAATAAACGGTTTTGTTACATACGTCTATTATATTTATTTATTTATTCTTTTGAAAATCAGTGAAAACGTCTCTTTAGAGTGACAGATATTCCCTTCCCAACTGAAAATATATTGCTAATTAAAGAAAAATAATAAGCTTTATTGTAACATTAAATATAGTACGAACACAATTAGAGACGATGTACTCCACATGGAGAGAATTGGTGGAAGTTGGAGACAATATGGACTGAAAACGCACCTACTCTACATACTAAACAAGCATCCAACTACAGACACTATATGTTATCGCTAATTAAATACTTTGTCGTATTTAATTAACACTTAGTAAATATGTGCCTGGTCAACACTGACGGGACTTTTGTACCGTTAAACGAGGTCACTCTTGAAAGAAAACTCGAAATATGACCAAGTCCCGAGTTAACGTGTAATAGAGTATCTTAATCTATTATATATACTACGATATTTTCTGTTACCTTTGATTTTGAAGAAATGTTGATAGCGATCAGTTACACCGATTTCACTGCCCGTCACTGGTGGCGACCTGCAGTTTGAAAAACACTGCAGTAAGCCCTCCAGACTGGAGAAATGAACAAAATAAAAATTTTGAAAAGAAAAAAGGACTCTACGAGTAAAGAGCGCAAAGTTCCAAAAGCGCAGAGTGAAATATTACGTATCACTTAATGCACGTTTTGCAGTATGATTGACCTATATGAAAGAGAGTAATAAAAACCCCACTTGAATGAACGTCAGCTGTGGGAGGAAGGTAACAGTAGCGATATCTCTAATTTTGAAGACAGAGGGAATCTCAAGCTCCACCCTTAGGCAATCGGAGATGGCGGCTTCAAATAACAACGATATTATACATCATCGAGTAAAGAGAGTACGGCAGAGACCTGGCTCCATCTTGCGGTTTCAAAACGCAACGGAAATATAAAACTGTCTAACTGTATGAATAGCGTGCTTCGGAAGCTTCAGTGAATGGAAAACCTCCCCCTTACTAGTGCGATAGAATGACTAATTCAGTATCTGATATAATAATGCTTTTATTTTTTATTTTTATTTTTTTAAGGTAAGTATTAAATTAGAAAGAGGCAAGTGAATACATACACAATTACAGAATACACAAAATATTATTATTATTATTATTATTATTATTATTATTATTATTATTATTATTATTATTATTACTAAAGAGGGTGCTTTAGCAGCAAGCGGTCGCAAGCACGCTATTTCGATGCTCCCATATTTGAAGTTGCAAAGTAGTGCTTTTCTTGTGAATTAAAAGTTAAAATACATCAGTGAATTCTGTTCTTCAAGGCGAATATACTGATGTAAAAACTGTAAGAATCTGTTAAGTAATAAGTAAAATATAAGTATTCAAAGTTCGAAGTATACGTTGGTCAACCTCGCGAGAAGAGAACAAAGGAAGTCGCCATATTAGAAATTACAGTAAGATCGTCAAACAAGAAGTATGAAGTGCTACAAATGTCAAGAAGACTTATCGGGGGAAGAAAACCACATAACATGTAGGAACTGCCAGAGAAACATGCATTTTCTATGTTCAGGATTGTCAGAGGCTACTTGGCAGCGAAAATCAAACAAGAATCGTGACGAGTGGAAGTGTCCCCATTGCAGAGACAACAAAGGAATGTCGCCTTCGACCGCAGGCGCAAAACAGCACATGCAGAAAACAACCGCAGGCAGTAAACAGCTATCAACAACAGAGGGAATTAAAATCAAAGAAAACAACAACGGAAACCCAGGTGAGCCAACTTTAAATGCATTACGTGAAAATAAATTACAAAACCTAAAAGACTGTTTAATCGATTTTGTTGGAGAACTATTTAAAAAACACACCGCACAAATTACAGAAAAATTCAACCAATATGAGGAATTTCTTAAATTTAATAATAACTCGATAGAAGGTATGTTACAGACCGTTAGAGAAATTAAAAACTGCGTCAAAGAGCTAACAGAAAGACAGCATAATTTAATTAAAGAGACAACGGAACTATGGAAAGAACTAAACTCTTTAAAGCACAACAGTACGAACGCTCAAACCAACAGCAGCACAAAAATGATATCCTCATAAATGGTCTCCCAGAAATAGCTACGGAACATCTAAGAGATACCGTAATACAACTAAACGAAAAAATAGGCTCTCCCATTGAATCAAGAGACATCCAGTCAGTGCATCGGTTACCACAAAAAAGGAAAAGAGAAAATAATACCCATTCTTCTCCCGTCGTAGTAGTGTGACTCACCAACAGCCAAACAAAAACTACACTTATAAAAGCTAGTAGGATTAAAACACCAGTAGTCAAGGATCTGAAATGAGGCCACGACAACACCCCAATATACTTGTACGAATACCTAACTCCATATTATCAGAAAATATTCTACCAAGCAAGGAAAGTAAAAACAGAAAACACTTACCAGTTTATATGGATAAGAGACAACAAAATATTCCTTAGAAAGACACAAGATGCAAAACCAATCGAAATAAAATCCGTAGACGACATCAACAGGCTGCCACATTGAAAGGAATATTGACAACTCGTAAAGAAGGAACAGCACACCAACCAACATGAATACAGACCATCAAGCAGACGTAATCACCCCGGAACATGATAATTGCCACAATCTGAATTCAATAACAGAATGGAAACAAGTGACAATTCCCAAAAAAGGACTATCTATTCTCCACATCAACATAAGCATACAAAAATACTGGCTGAACCTGCAAGCTTATCTGGAGGAAGATATAGACGATAGAAACGCAAGAAACATTCCAGCACGAAAATCAAGAATTGCCGAAAGACGTAAACACACTCAAGTGTCAAATGAAGCACATGCTACAAAAAGAAACATAATGCAACTGATCGGCAGCAAAATTGTAATTCAAATCGCAACCACAGATATCACCTATATCAACCGAGGCCCACAAAAAAATAAAGAGAGACCGCCACCAATCATTGCTCGTTTTACCAACAGATATCTGAGAGACTCCATTCTTACATCAAGCAAGAAAACAAGGCCGCCAACAACGATGCTAAATGATAAGAAACTCCCAACAACAATCTATATAACAGAACCCTGGACTCCATTCTTCAAAAATCTTCTATACCAAGCAAGGAAGACAAAAACAGAGAAAAACTACAAGTTCCTGTGGATAAAGAATTCCCAGATATTTTTGAGAAAGAATGAAAACACTCGAGCATACATAATTACAAGTGAATCCGACTTACACAGCCTACCAATATAAAACACTAACTCTTTACATCCTTAAGAATAAGATTAGAACTCAATTAAAAACTATATAATGGAGATTTCAAACATAGGCGAACATATCCAGTCAGACAACATAAACGTCAAGGTCTTTGACTCTTTGAAGAAATGGTCAGACAACCTTTCCACCAACACCAACTTCACAATCAAACACACAAACATAAGAAGTATAAAAAAACACTGGCACACATTGATAACACAACACAATTATACCATGATAAATATAGATGCGCTAATGCTGACCGAAGGTGCAATTAACGACACAGAAATTTACGCATACAAGATAAATAATTATCAAACCTACAACTTATGCAGACCAAACAAAAGAGGAGGTGGCATTGTGGCATTTATCAAATAAAAATACAATGTGACAGAAAAACAAACTCACTTCGAACATGCGGAAACACTAATTTTGGAACTCACAAATAGCCACAATAGCATCAAATACACAATAAACACAATATACAGACCCCCAGATAATAATCCACTCAGTTTTCTTCACGAGTTAGAAACATGGCTAAGCGGCATCGAACCGCGTACAACACACAGGCTCATCCTAATAGGAGACATTAACAGAAATACTCTTGACCACGCTTCTTCAACCACTAACACATATCTTGATATACTAAGTCAGTACAACATGAACCCTATCATTAACTCCCCAACAAGAGAAGAAATACTTAATAACTCACTGATCATATCAATATACGGGCTCCCATCCATATATTTACATCATCAGTAATTAACGTAAAAATTGCCGATCAATACTTTGTCTCAACTTCGTTTAATTACATTTCCTATCTCCCCTCCCACCACCACAAAAGTCAACAAAACTCGATCATACTAAAGAGCATTGTCGATAACAATGTAAAAATTAGAGACTGGAATTCCCTACTTAAAATAAACGATCCTGTAACATTATACGAGAATTTTCAACTAAATTCACAGAAATATACAAAAAAGCAACAAAACCTACACAAACGAGGAGACAAACAGACAACAATCCATGGAAAATGACGACATACTAAATACTATTACTGAAATTGAAAATCTATGGAAAAAACTTAAAAAGTCACCCAGCAACACACATTTACAAACCTTATACAAAAACACAAGAAATAAACTAACAACAAAAATTCGTAGGGTAAAAAGACGCCACTACTTCCAAAAATTCATGGAATATAACGACAACATTAACCAAACATGGTGCTACACTCAACGAATTAGTAACCCGAAAAGAGAAAACTTCAGCACAAGATTTTATTGCAAAAAGCTTCGGTCAGGACACAAACCAAGAGGAACTAGCAGACTCATTCAACCATGCTTTCACAAACAACATCACACAACTCAAAAAAGACAAACTACCAACGATAAAAAAAAACTACCGACACAAAGTCAACAATAAACGATGCATTTTCCACTCATAACAAAACAGGATCTGAAAGAAGCACTCCTAAAACTAAAACCAAAGACTACTCCAGGAATAGACAAAATAAGACTCACAGACCTTATAACACACTTTGAATAAATAAATCCAATACTTTTGAAACTCGTGAACATAATATTCGACATTATTATGAGAGGAATTATTTCACAACAAATAAAAACTGCAGTAATTACGCCAATATACAAACACGGCAAAAGAAACGATACTCAGAACTACAGACCAATAGCTACACTACCAGTCATCTCAAAAATTATAGAAAAAATTACACACACCAGAATACAGAACTATCTACAGAGGTACAACATCATCTCACAAAATCAATACGGCTTTCAGAAATCAAAATGCACCATTACTTTATTAGAAGACATCGCCGACACAATAAACAAAGCTCTCGACAAAAACAATTACGCAGACCTTAAACTGCTGGACCTAACCTAAGCATTTGACACACTTGAACATGACATACTACTCACCAAACTATACGCAATAGGTATAAGAGGAACACTGCATACATGGTTCACAAATTACCTCTCAAACAGAACAAAAGTAATAAAAATAGGTACATGTCACTGTCGGAGTATACAAGTAAAACACAGTGTACTTCAAGGTGTCATATTATCACCCACTCTATTCAACATATACATTAACGATGATCATAACATATCCATAAGAAGTCAAATATTTCAATACGCAGATCCCTGCACTACTAGCAATCCACACACACACATTAACGCAGCTCTCTGCAAAGCACAACAAGACCTAAACGAAATAACAACATACTACCCCCAAAACGCAATTCTAATCAACGGTACCAAAACACAGATGCAGATAATACACAACCCAAGAATCATACGCCCAGCATCACTATCGATACACTGTCACACATACCGCTGCATTAACGACAAAAATACCTGCCAATGTTCCGAAATCAAATCTGTAACACACGCAAAATACCTCGGTCTGTATATAGATTCCCACCTTTAATGGACAAAACATATAGAATAACTACACACCAAACTCCGGATCATCGCAGCAAAACTCTTCCAAATTAAAGCCATTATTCCACCCAACATAAAAAAAATTCTATATTACGGTATCTGCGAATCCCTACTAAGATACGAAATAACAGTCTATACAAATACATCAAACAGCCACCTAACAAAATTAGAAACACTACACAGGAATATCGTGTCAACAGTGATCTGGACAACTTACGCGCAACAACCAATATCCGAAAAGCACATGGCGGTACACAGAATTCTCATCATCAAAAACCTGAAAGACTACATGACATTAACAAGGAATTACTTCAACATCATGTATCGAAACAACAGTGACACATATCGTATAACACGATCTACAACAACTGTTTACATCCGCACACGCTTCAACAACTCATACTGTTCTTTTGTGAGATCCCATCAGATACCCACTCAACTCAACAACCTACCAAGAAAGTTTAATACGTAGATAACTACAGAACATTAAAAAACGAACTCTGGAAAATATACCAACAAAATTAATACACCATTAACACTAATATACACATCTCAAATCACTAGCATCCAATGCCTACATCCGATACATGAACAGTAGCAACAACAAAAATAGTGAAGGCTAAATCCCACCCTCTTCATAAAAGCTAACACAAGCTTCTAAGTAGGTGGAATTAACTTGCCTCACTAATCTACAAGTAATCCTAATGAGCAAATGCCGAAATTTGTATGTATAATCATTCTTTCTCAAACTTAAAAAAAAAATTAATAAATAAAATAAAATAAATTAAAAATAAAATTAAAAAATTAAAAAATTATACAAAAAATTCTGTATAATCTTCATTGTTAATATTAGAAGTACATGTGTTGTAAATACATAATATAAAGGCAAAAATGTATTATTTAAAATATTTTAATTGAAATCCAATGTAGGAATTGCAGCACTTAGTGCTGAACTCTGTAAAATTATAAGATGCAATATCACACAAGATGTTTATTGTATGTATAAATATTTTAGCAATCAATAAATATATTTAAGTTATATTTTATTATTATTGTTATTATTATTATTATCATTGAGAAGGCGCTGTGTAAGCATACGAAAGGGCGCACGGTGATATCGCTGCTCCAGTTTGTTATAGTTTTAAAGTGGTTCCAACTGCTGTTTTAAGATGAAAGTGTTCCCACGTAACCCTACTTATCATGCCGAAGACGATGAAATGAAATTCAACGAGATCGGCTAAGAGATGATACCAAATTTTTAAGTGTGGAAAAGTGAACAGAGAGGAAGAAAGTGAACAAAGGACGTCGCCATCTTTACAATCACGCCATAACTGCCTAAGGGAAGAAAGGTGAGTCACGAAATGTATCAAATTTATGGTCCAACGGAAATAGTATAACTTGTAGAAATGCAGTAGCATTCTACACTTAAAATGTGGCGGCTTTTCAGAAACAACCGGGCAAAATAAAAATAAATCCGATGTAGCACGCGAGGAATGGAAGTGCGTGCTCTGTAGGAAGAACAAAGAAACGCACCTAAAGCAGCCACCTATGACCCAGCCGATTATACTGGGGGCAAAATTAGACGACGAACTGAACTGAACCCCTATAATTTCAACTCTTTAAATATACTAATAGGAAACGGTCTAGAGACCATAAAAGCTAGCTTAGTATACATTGTGCAAGATCTCTTTAATAAACAGAACGAACAAATAACAAAAACATATAATAAGTATGAAGATTTGGTAAAACATGATAATTTAGCAGTGATAGAAGTGTTGTAAACGGTAAAAGCCATTATAATGGGCATATTAATGCACTAAATGACAGGCAACACAATTTGATGAAAGAGACATCCGAACTCAGTCAAGAACTTCATTCTCTAAAACATTCAGACCATAGGATTCCTAGGAAAAGCAAAAACCAAGGCTTGCCACTACCTGCACCTGTCATAATTAGTCTTACGAGCAAGTCTACAAGAGACAATGTCAGAAACGCCAGCAGGCAGAAAAAACCAGTTGCCAAGGACTTGAACGTAGAACAAGACAATACCAATATTTCTATCTGAATATTTAACACCATTCAACCAGAAACTGTTGTACCAAGCAAGAAAAGCAAAAATAGAAAACGATGACCGATTTTTGTGGACCAGAAATGCAAGATATTCATAAGGAAGTAAACCAAAATCGATACAAATTAAAAGCCCAGAAGATATAGAATTGCTGCCACCGTAAAAAAAAACCCTACTAATTAGCTCAAAAAGAAGTCCCCAATAAAAAAAAATAATGTAAACCATCAAGACAGATGCAATAACACAGGATATATATCGGCAATTTCACTTTGATCAGACCTTTCAGTCGTTCATTTGCCCTCCCAAACACCTGCCTACTTCCAACACAGCAACCAAATCAATAATATATATATAACCAGTGTGGTCCTCAGATAAGCTAATTACAAAGCTTCAAGGATGTAGTTGAGACATTACATCCCAGTAGTAGTATTTATATAACATTATTTACTTAACATTCTGTAATGAATACTTGTAGTAAACAGAAAATGTAATAGTAATACTTCAGTTATATATTTAAATTTAAAATTATATATTTCATTTATATATTTAAATAAAAAAAATATTATTATATAAACTGCAACATAAGTAATATTGTTTAACTTATGCAATTATGAGTATTTAAGTGTAAAGTATTACTATGATTATTATTAATGGTAATAATACATGCTTTTTACTCGTGTCAATGAGAAATTCTGCAAATGATAATGATATTACTAGTAATTATAATTTTTACTGAACCATTTGCAAGAAAAAGTTACATATTTTATTAATTAAAATGCGAGGTAGTAAATGAATCACTTATGCAGCACTCAGTGCTGAATTTTGTAAAAATTACAAGCTGAAATGTCACTAAAGACGATTATTATGATTGTGTAAAAAGATTTCGGAACTATATGTGATTTTTATAATCTTTAAATTTTGTAATTTCTATAATTTATAATGTAATTATAATATGTATGCAAACAAAATAAAGTGTTAAAAAATTAGTAAACGATTCTAATCGTCAGATAGGAGGGCGCCGTCCTAATTACTACAGTCTCAAAAGTACTTTCTCAAAAGATGAAGTATCCTTTGAGAAATTACTACGATTGGCGATTAGAAAAGTACTCCTCCAGAATCTAATCCTTAACTTAATCATGGTAATACAGAGCAATACGTTATTGTAACTTTTTAATATTTTTGAAGTTAGAATTCATAAAAAACTGTGTATGGACTACAGTATGTATAAAGCATACTTATAACACTTAAAATATTAACCATCTGTACACTATCAATACATGAATAAACTCTCTTGAACCAAAAATAAATAAATAAAAAAATTATTATTATTTTGAGACCTTAAAGGAGTCAAGGACTCATCGAGGGACGCGATGAATTACTCAACTTAGCTGGCAATCAGAGTTGGCAATCCACATACCAGCAATCTCTCCTCATAATCTAAATCCCATAATCCAGTTATAATCATGGTAACTCTTCTTTGCACCCTTTCCACAGCTTCGTGTTCCACTTGGAACCTGGGAGAAGAAATATGCGCAAATAATCCTGGTGTGGTGTTATCAAATTCTTATAAAGAGGAAAAAGACTTTCTTATCCTTACATGATAAAGTACGTCTCAACATCGCAATTATCAGCTGAGTTGGAACTTCAAATTCCTACCCACCAATACGCCAAGATATCTTGCCTCCTCAGTTTCTTCTTTCGCATAGCATAACCTCGCTATATAATATGCGGCTGGAATTCTAATCATTCCAAAGTGCATAGCTTTACACTTACTAACATTAAACCGATAGCCATTTTCGTTTGCTCAATTTCCAGTGTATTCAAATCATTTTGTAAGTGCTGCATATCAGTAGCATCCCAGATATCTTCGCATCATCGGAAAAAATTACACATCTGATGTGAGACCCTGCCAAATGGCAGTAATGTACTAATTGAATTACAAAGAGCCAAAGAATGAATCCCGAGGTATACCACTGCTTAATTAAATCAAAGTATAATTAAATAATTGTTTAATTTAAATAATTCAAATAATTAAATATAAAATTAAATTCGAATTACTTTTTCTTCTGAAAAATGACAAAAAATGGTGAAAGAAGTAATATATATATTTCAAAACAATATAATTATTATATAAAGAAATATTTTATTACTTACACTGATTTATAGACATTTTCTGCTGCATAAATGTAATACTAGTTTCTATAGCTCGTCAAAATGTCTTTAAACAATGACCTGAAATTATCAGCATAACTACATTTCATTTTATCAATAGTATAAGAAATAGTTTTATCTATTTATTTATTTTTATAAACAATAAAATAAATTTCAAATTTGACTAAAAATGGCGGTACCGGTAAACTACTGTTCACTCTATGACGTAAAAGTCACTTCACTTTCATTATTTTTTGATAATGCAGAATGTTCAATTTGGAAAGTCGACTGAAAGATAGCAGCACTGATCAAACAATATTTCTCTCGAAACATGGTAATTCGAGTTTTATTCTTAAGCATGTTTCATTATTATTTCCAGCAGATTTATAAGTAGCAATGTAACCGTATTTGGTGAGACAGTTATCCAGCCTAATTAGAGTATTATGCTCATAGTTGGAATTACTGATGAAGCAAATTGACAAACCCTTATCAAAGGTTTCTTGAGTTTTAGACAGAATTGTAATCCAGATAATTTCTCTTCAATGGCAAATGGCTGGACTACTTTGCGAGGCATACCACACTCTAATTAAATAATACGTCTTTAGCTCAACTCGTTTAGTGAGAGATAATTGTGTGCGTTATTCATTCAGTATAACTTATACCAAGACAGGGTTGGAAAATATTCAATTAAGATAGATATACAAATATTTCTAATCACATAAGGTGGATCAATGAAAGTGTAATAGTTTTAAAAAAAAGAAACAGATTTGAATATGGACTGGTTATTCCAAATGCAATGTTCCCACGTAAAGGTTTGCACAAATTCACATGGAGACAAAAGGCAAGGAATAAGAACAGTCTCATTGCCTATGTAATTGTTAATAGTGATATTTTCTCCCTGTTGCAGGACACCGGAGTGTACAGAGGATTTGAAATTGGAAGTGATCACCATTTATTCTAACGTGGGATAAAATTGAATATCATATTGCAAAGAAGAACATATAAGAAAGTTTTGAAGCGAATAACAATTCAGCAGCTCTCGGATGTGAACTGTAGACTAAAATACACAAACATTATTCAAGAAAAAATAAAAGAGTTTGATAACATGAACCAAACCTTGGAGATTCAGTGGCAAGCCCTGAAGAAAACACTGATTGATTCAGAAAGAGGCAGTGAAAGAAAAGAAGAAAGCGTACAAAAGTTCCTGCAAAAAATCAGCGTGTGATCTTAGAGAATACAGAGACAAACGTATGAAAACGAAACAGTGTGTAAAACTAGCTAAACAATAAATATCAAGAATGTGCAAGATATTCTGGGTGTTTATATTACAAGGTGATTTATTTTTAATAAAAATCTCTGGAGAAGATATAAATGTTAATGAATGTTTAATTTGGGGATATTGTATATTAAGATAACCAAGTAATTTTATAAGCTTGGTTATTTTTACTCCCAATCCAAAGTAAACAAACAGTTAAGTTTGCGCCTGAAACGTAGTTCAAGTCTAAAGATGGTACATCACCATCTTTATAAGCAAGCTTATAAAATTACTTAGTTATCCTAATATACAATATCCTCAAGTTAAAAATTCATTAACTTCTATATCTCCTCCAGAGATTTTTATTAAAAATAAAAACACCTTGTGGCAACTTGTATAGGTAAAGTTGATAAGGCTCTGTATTACTAAAACTTTGGTATTTAGGGTCTAGCTATCCACTGATGAGACCTCGGTAGGGGTCGGAACTGGTGGGGGCTGGCTTTGAGAGGCTCTGCTTGGGGATAGGTTTTTGCCTGTCTCTGAGTAGGGTCACCGCTGAGATGAGATATGGCTCTGGCTGGTGGTGATGTGAGCCTGTCACTGGGTAGAGCCAACGCTGAGAAGTTCTCGGTGATGGAGTGATCCTGTCACTGAGTGGAACAACGCTGAGTTGGACGGTCTTTCGGCCACTATGGAGTGGTCTAGGGATCGTCCTACTTTTTAGAGAGGTCTTTACTTAAATACACCTCAAAAAAGATTGAAACCGGTCTGGGTAGTGAAACCACCCATAATGTATTGCAGTATACATCTTTTAGTGAGATGTGTGATTTCGATTTCATAATATATATACCTTCTTCTTCATATTTCTTTTTTTTTTCTTGCGGTGTCAAGGAATTTCTATTCATTTAACCGCTACAGTATCGAGGATAAGATGGTTAGCCCTATGACTCGTGTATCTTGTATATATGTTACCGTGAAAGACCGAAATTACAGAATATCAATATTCTCCGGTGAATGTCGACACATACCAAATACGTCGGTGAAAGACCGAATATTTAGTTATATTATTATACATTCGAACCATCGCCGGTATATATCGACAAGCACAGATAAGCTCTGGTGGTGGTCGAAACGACATGCCGAGAATAAGACACAGCCAGAGAAAACCAACAAAAACGTCATCTGTGTTGAATTTTTTCTTGACAATTATTCATAAGACTATTACACTTTTTTATAAAATCTTTATCAAGTAGCTTTATTTTTATCCTCCTACATGTTTCGCCAATCCGTTTCTATGGCATCCTCAGGGAATACAAATCAGTAAGCAAAAATGAAGGATACAGACTAGGTTATAACCGATGGTTCTAAATCATACAAAAAATTGGTATTGTGCGTGACAATGTGCGTGTCTCGTTAACGTGATTTATTCGTAATGACTCATGACGTAATTGTTATGAAAGTTCATTTCTTTGATATTTAATGATCTGATAAAAGTTTTCCAAATTTCTGGTAAAATTAGACCTTGATTCTTGTTTAGGTTTTCTGTTTTACGGACGACTGTAGCTGCTTCTTTAAAGGTTCTTGAATGGTAGTTATCTTCTATGTATGGCATAAGGCTCTTATCCCACTCAATATGATGGTTAGTAGAGGCAAAGTGGCATGAAAGGCCTGAAATGTCTTGTCTGTTATTTCTGACATATCCTATGTGTTCTTTCTTTCTCGTTTCGAAGCTTCTAGAGGTCTGACATACGTAACTAATACCACATGAACAAGGAATATTATATACTACAGAGTATTTGTAGAATGGGTGAGGATCTTTCGGTGATCTTAAAAATTTCCGAATAGTGTTGATTGGTTTGAATGCTACTCTGATCTTATGTGGTTTTAAAAGGTTAGCTAATTTTTTGGAAAGGTTGTTGACAAAAGGAATCGTAATTGTACTGATGTATTGGACGTCATCACATTGTCGATGTGGTATATCAGTAAATAGAATCTTGTTATAGAGTCTTTTAGGGTAACCATTTAAAGAAAGTTCACTGGATATTGTGGTTAATTCCGTGAGTAGGTCATCCTTGTCTGTCGTATATTGTATAGCTCTTTTCTTGAGACTATGGATAATGCTAATTTTCTGAGCTATGTGATGAGCTGAGTCGAAATGGAGATAACGTCCAGTATTTGTAGGTTTTCTGTATACAGATAGGTTGATACTATTATTGGATTGTTTCTTTATTAAAACGTCAAGGAATGGCAGTTTTTTATCTTTTTCCATTTCTAATGTGAATTTGATGGTATTGTGGAAACTATTAATTTGGTTGAGGTAATTCATTAGTTCTTCTTTTGTATGACCCCAAATGATAAAGATGTCATCTACATATCTGTACCAAATTTTCGGTTTTGGAACGATCTGGGTTAAGATTTTTTTCTCTAGATCTTCCATGAATAAGTCAGCAACAGGAGGTGAGAGGGGGCTACCCATAGCTAATCCAGTTAGTTGTTTGTAGATCGTTTCTTGCCAAATGAAATAGTTAGAAGTTAAACAGTGATTGAACAAAGTAGTGATGTTTCTTGGGAACAATTTCTTTAAGATGTTGATGACTTCAACCACTGGAATGTTAGTAAACAGAGATGTGATGTCCAGGCTTGCTAGTATATCCTCTTCAAAAATAGGGATATTTTTTATTTTATCTATAAAATGTTTTGAGTTTTTAATAGGAGGATAAAAATAAAGCTACTTGATAAAGATTTTATAAAAAAGTGTAATAGTCTTATAAAAACGTCATCTATTTGTTAGACACTCGAACACTGTGCTGTTTGTCAGTGTTATGCAAGGTTTGCTGGTCCGTGCAACGTTTAGTTAGGTTCAAAGGAAAATATTGAAGAGGAGCTGCAACTTACCACGTCTTCATATCAAGCCCTGACTGAACAACACGAGTTTATTTCTATAAAAAGAGCGGCCGATAGAGAATCTTATACTGCAAGAAACGAAAATGTTACGAATCTCAAAAAGAAAATTTCCTCCTGCTGAAATTGGTGATAGCGTTCGAATACAAGTCCCTAATGTCGACCGTGGTCGTACAGATGTCTGAAATGTGTTGGCGGTTGTTGTTGGAATAAAAGACTCCGAATTTTATAAATTAGCAAATAAAAATTGTACCCTCAAGCAGCTTTATACCCGTAATCAGTTCGTAATTTGTAACGAAAAGTTACTTTCCATAGATCAGATTTCTTCTCAAGAAATGTCGCTGGAAGAAGCAGCTGCTTCTAATTCGAGAAGTGGAGGGCAACGCTATCCACGCTGTTTTTACAAAAAGAAGTGTTCCACGACTAAATGCATTTGTAAAAGCAAGGGACTCTTGTGCAATTCAAAGTGTCATAACAGATTCAGTTGTTGTAATAAATAAGTCTATATAACGTTAATCACATAATTTATATGTAACTTTATTATTTTGCCAGATATAAGTCTTTCATAGTAATATATATTACTACACCAAGCGACTATGTGAATGCTGACATTCGCCGGAGAATGTCTACATTTGCCAGATATCGGTCTTTCACAGTAACATATTTTACCGTCACACTGGAGAATCTCGACATTTGCCAGATATCGGTCATAAAACAATTTCATTTCATTTTGATTTTATTATTTATTATTTGATATTTTTATCTGGAAGTTTAAGCCATTGTAGGATAGAAACGTTAAACACTAGGATCTGACTGAATGAACTCACACACACACACATACAAGTCGCTCAAGCTCGGACGCGAACGGATGAACGAAATCGTTCCTGCTTTTACCTTGATTTTGTGCGGTATCGAACAGAAAAACTGGATGTATCTAGTATCGATTGATAGCTCGTACAGTGCTCTATTTAACAGAGAGTAATTTACTCTATGGAACAGATTACTCGCTGTTAAATTTGATAGCTATAAGCGCGTATGACTGAAATTTTATTCCATCTTTTTGAACTGAATACTGCTGTGGTCAGACTATCTATTGTTCAACTATCTCAAACCGGCGATAATAGGATTAGCTGCTACAGCAAGGGCAACCTCCCCCCCCCCCAACTGCTGCCACTGAGAGGTACAAAGGACACAAGAAACAACCCTCTAAAGCCTAATTCAATGGAAGCGTCACTACTAGGAACAAGTAGGAAAACTGTAAGTTTACATTCGTAAACTTTGTTTCTTAGAAAGCGTAGCAGTTCAATAGGAAAGCAATACTCACACAACTTTAAGTAATATTAAGATGGCGGCACGGAACGAATTAGAGTTCGAAAAAGCCCTAGATTTGCTGCGTAACGTTGCCAAAGTAAGCGGCAATCTCAGAAATGCTTTAAAAAAGGACATATTAGTAGCAGTAAGCGAACTAACAAATCTATTTAATAAAATGAAAAATGCAACTAAAGTATCGATAGAACAACAGACTACAACAAATAACCAGGGACAACCTAACTTAACTCAGCCTATTCAGCTATACTCGCAAGTAGTTAAAAACAAGCTAAACACAAAGACGGATCCGAAAACAATCCTTGCCACAAATTAATAGTCAAACCGATAGCTCAACTAAACAGGGAAGAAATCAAAAATCTTATAAAAGAAAAAATAGACCCAAGAAAAATAAAAATCGGAATCACAAAAATGAAAAGTATTAATAACGGAGGAGTGTTAATTGAATCAAAAGAAAAGACCGATATAGACTTGTTACATAATGAAATATCTAAGGAATGCAAAGACACGTTAGTAGCAAATCCCAGTAAGAAATATCTTCCAAGGCTGATAATATATGATATGCTCAGTGAAATAGATACTAACAACGCAATAGACTCAATCCGCATGCAGAACGAAAAACTCTTCATCGGCGACACAAAGAGGACACAAAAATTTATCATTACAAACAAAAAAACGAACAAAAGAAACTTGATTATAGAAGTCTACCCAACGGTGAGAACCAAACTACTGAAAACCGGTTTTAAAATCCTATGGAGAATTTGCCATTGACTATGTAAGCGTTCTGAGATGCTTTAACTGCAATAAATTTCACCATCATGCACGAGACTGCAGAGGAAAAACCACCTGTCCATAGTTCAGCGAGTGATCACGAAATAAGTCAGAGATAAATTACATAAACTGGAAAAATTACAACAAGCATGCCAAAACCAAAAACGACAGCAAACACACGGCATTAAGCAAAGACTGCCCGACATACAAATACTACAAACAGCTCAAAATTCAAAACATAGATTATGGAAAGCAATAAGAAAGCTTGTAGAAACAGCACTACTTCCCTGGCATGTCTTCAAATAAATCTACAACGCTCTATGAAGGCTGTCAATAACTTAACAGAACTCATAAATATGACAAATATAGGACTTGGGATTAATACAAGAACCCTACAACATCAACAACAAAATATGCGGCTTTCCAAGTAATTTTAAAATATTTTCCAAAGGATCTGAAAGAAAGAGAGCTGCAATACTCGTGGTCAACCCTGAAGTCGAGGCAAAATAAATTTCTCAGCACAGCAACGAGGACTCGGTACTTATCGATATTACGTACAGAGGAATTAAAACTTTTGCTGCAAGTATATATCTAAACTATCACACCGACATAAAATATGACTTAGAAAAAATAGGCGACATCGTGGATTTTATCATCAACTACGGCTTAATTATGGGAATAGACAGCAACGCCCATTCGGTTTTATGGTTTAATGAGAGTACAAACAATAGAGGTGAAACACTGGAAGGGTTCATGGTATCAAACTCCCTACACATACTAAACGACGACAGTAACTCTCTATCATTTGAAAATACCAGAGGAAGCAGCTTCATCGATCTGACACTGCAAACAACGCTATTTTACCCCTGGTTTCTGAATGAAAATGCGAAGAAGAGGAAAGCTGTTCTGATCATCGCATATTAAAATTTAATATCAATAACAAAAATATAAACGGAATAAACAACACAAACCATCGTATTAATATTAAGTATCAAGTATTTCACCAACAAAACCAATCTATAGATATTTGCTAAAGTATTAAAAACCGAATTTTCATGCCTGATCTCAGAACATCACTTAAATGCGAACAGCGAAAAACAGATCAGCTTAGACAAGAACCTAGCCATCTCGGCATCAGCAAAAACTGGTATAGATTTCCTTGCTTCTGCGCTTTCATCAGGACTGAAAAAAGCTAGCGATCAATCACTTAGAACAACCAAGAAACAAAACATAGATGGAAAAAAATCAGTAACGTGGTGGAACGACGAACTAACAATCCTAAAAAAACGTTTTAACGCACTCAGACGACTATACAAAGAACATACCATAACCAAGATTTAAGAGAGAGCAGAAGACAGAAATACTATAAAGCCAAATACAGCTATCAGTCGAAAATTACAAACGCGAAAACATAATCATGGAAACAATTTTGTACAGTTTCAACCGTATCGAATCCTTGGAATTGAATATATAAATTAGCATCAAGCAAGAACAAGACAACACCTATACTATCAACTATCAAGAAAACAGACGGCACCTACACTACAAACTTAGCAGAAATTGCAGTTATTATGATTGAGAAGTTTATTCCCGATGACGATGAATCAACAGATGAAGAAATCCACAAAACTTACAGACAAAGAATAGAAACAGATATAGACTTTCATGACGACAATTCATTTGCAACTAATGAACTCGAGTCAATATTAAGATCGATGGATCCAAGAAAAACTCCTGAAGAAGACGGGATAAGCAGCGACATACTCTTAACAGCGTTTCTCGAATTCCCCGAATTCATAACAACAGTTCACAACAAATGCATAAAAAGAGGATTATTTCCTTCAATATGGAAACACTCAAAAATCATACCTATAATCAAACCAGTAAAAGAAACATCCGACGAAATTAACAAATACAGACCAATCAGCTACATAAACGTTGCTGGTAAGGTATTAGAAAAACTTCTAATAAATCGAATAATGCACCACGTCTACTCAAGAAAATTATTAAGCAGCAATCAATACGCATTCAGACCTCATTCCAGCACAGTAGACGCAATGATGGAAGTGAAAGAGTTCGCAGAACACAGTCTACAACAACAAAAAAAAAGATGTACTACTGATCTCACTTGATGTACAAGGAGCCTTCGATCTTGTACATCAAGCGAGCTTGGTGGCCAGCCATAATCAATCAATTAAGAGATTTAAAATGCCCTAAAAGGTTACTCTACCTTACAAAAAATTATTTTTCAGACAGAAGAGCAACTATGACACTAAAAACCACAACTATAACGAAAACAGTCAAACGAGGCTGTCCACAAGGTTCCTGCTGTGGGTCAGGTTTCTGGAACATCCAGTACGACTCGCTTTTAAGACTTCCTGTCACTACTGAAACAAAAGTCATAGCCTTCGCCGATGATAATGATTCGGGGAAGCGACGACTTACAGTTAGAAGTAACGGCCAACGAAGAACCCTTTAAAATTGCAGAGTGGGCACGCGAGAAGAAAGCGACCTTCAAAAGCATGAAGTCTAAAGTGCTCCACATCTCGCGAAAAAAATCAAAACAACCTGTAACAGTCTTCCTAAACGGAGAAGTTCTCGAGTTAGCCAGTGAACTAAAATACCTGGGAGCAACAGTAAACGAAAAATTCACCTTCAATAATTACATCTCATATGTTGCTGGAAAAAAAAAACTTACAAATAGTAAACTTCCTAGCTAAGTCGGCAAGGATTAAGTGGGGATTAAGCTAACGAGCGCTGAAAACTATATATACCGGTGCTATATTACCACTGTTATCCTGTGCTGCACCCGACTGGAAAAATAGTGCAGCTCTAACACCGATCTGCCTGAAAATACAAAAATACAAGAAATCTCTCATATATGAAGTCACTTCTGGAAGATATATCGAAAGTTACAACATCGATCCAAATTGCTACGAACGTCCTCTTCACTATAGTCATTGGCCTCACCCAGCAAAGAAAACAAATATTAAGGAGAAGGAAAGCTCTGAAAGTGAAGAATTCCAAATATACACTGACGGAAGCAAAACCGAAAGGAACGTCGGTTGTTCATTCACTGCATACAACAGACAGTCCATTATACAAGAACACTGTTCTAAACCGCATTCTCTGTTCCAACAACAAAGAAGAACTTTCCATAGTTCAGTCACTCACATATCTCCAGGTAATACAAACACAGCAACAATCTACAGCGATGGTAGAAGTACTATAGACGGCATAAACAACCAGAACAACCATATTGCACTGATAGAACAGACAAGAAATCTGGTTCGAAATCTCACTCTACAGGGATGGGAAATCAACTTTTTCTGGGTGAAAGCGCATAGTAGAATGGCAGGAAACAAGAGAGCTGATCAGTTAGCTAAAGAAGCAGCTAGAAACGAACGGCTAGAAACAAGTTAACAGAAATTCTCGAAATCTGAAAGCTTAGACATGTGGGAAGAAGAATGGAAAACATCAAAAAACAGATCAACAACAAAAGAATTCTTTCCTAGCATCAGAAACATACTCCGGCTGAAAAGACACGCCATTTCTCCAGGTTCAGCCACGCTACGAACGTGACACTACCTACACAGATTCCATATCCTGGAATCACCATCGTGCATTTGCAGTCCACACCTTAAACAGACTGTTGTCCAATAGTTGACAGTCGTAAAGTATTCGATAAGACTCTGTTATGACACTGCCCCTAATACAACACGTCATCACTTTGGAGACAAGTGGCCAGTGTCATAACAGAGTCTTATCGAAAAGTATTACATAGAATTAATTAATTTGCTAATAGAATCAACTTCCAGTCCCTATGATCTAACATAAATACTGTTATTATGTGAATTATACTGTATAGTGTTAATATATGTATATATAAATATATATATATATATATATATATATATATATATATATATATATATATATATATATATATATATATATATATATTTTTTTTTTTTTTTTTTTAAGCACATATTGTTTTGAAACGTAACAAACGTTATGAACTGACTAATATAACACACACACACACACACACACACACACACACACACGCACACACAGATTTCTAAATCTTGTATATAGGTATTTGAGTAAAATTATCCCACTGGCTTCCACAAGTTTTTGTCCAAATTAACCGCACTGCATTCGGGTGAACGGTGAGATATCCTTAGAAAGATATTGGAAGTTAATTCTTCCAAAACGACCACCTAGCTGTTAAAGCTACATGAACATACCGCAATTGCTAACAACATCATACATATATTTCGGAAACAACTGGCAACGGAACAGGTAAAGCCAAATTAAAATAAGAAATACTGATAATTGGTACGTATAGAATGTCAGAATACTGAGAGCAAAAGATAAAAAATTAGTTAATTGAACTGAAAATCAATTAAATAAATAATATAATTTATTTAATTATAAAGAAAAATGCAATTGAATGAAGTATATTAATGTCGTCGTTAATTAATACGCCAAGAAAATCTACATTTTAGCTGACAGCTGAACGCAAGAATTTTTAATTGTAATATTATTAGCTGTAAATCTCTTTCGTTTTACAGTCTACGCAAACACATCAAACAGCCACCTAACAAAATTAGAAACATTACACAGGAAAATTGTCTCAACAGTGATTTGGACACCTTACACGCAACAACCAATAACCGACCAACACATGGCGACATACAGAATCGTGAGCATTGAAAACCTGAAACACTACATAACATTAACAAAGAATTACTTTAACGTCACCTATCGAAACCCACGCAATTCAAAAACCAACCAAGACATTTAAAACACCATTAACACGAATATACAATTAATATACCATTAACACTAATATACACATCACAAATCACCAGCATCAATGCCTACATTTGCATACACTATAATTTCTTTTACTCTTCCAAGTAAAAGAAATTATTCCATCGAAAATAAAAAATCTCCTATATCACGGTATCTGCGAATCCCTACTCAGATATATTCTATATATCTGAGTAGGGATTCCTAATAATAGTCTATGCAAACACATCAAACAGCCGTCTAAGAAAATTAGAAACATTACACAGGAAAATTATGTCAAGAGTGATTTGGACACCTTACAGGCAACAACCAATGTCCGACGAGCACATAGCGACACACAGAATCCTGAGCATTGAAAACCTGAAACATTACATGACATTAACAAGGAATTACTTCAACATCGTCTATCGGAGCAACAGAGACACATATCGTATAACAAGACCTACTACAACTCTCTAAATCCCTACACCCTCCAAGAACTCATACGGTTCTTTTGTGAGATCACATCAGATACCCACGTAACTCAACAACCTACCAAGAAATTTAAAAAACGCATAGATAACTACAGACATTAAGCAACGAACTCTAGAAAATATACCAACAAAGTTAATATACCATTAACACTAATATACACATCACAAATCACTAGCATCCAATGCCTACAGCCGATGTATAAAAAGTAACAACGACATAAATAGGGAAGGCTAAATCCCGCTCTCTTCATAAAAGCTAACCCAAGCTTCGAAGTAGGTGGGATAAACTCGCCTCACTCATCTACGTGTAATCCGTATAATCAAAGAACGCAGATTATGTAATAAAACAGTGAGTAAAGTGTATAACAATAATGAAGATTCTGATAATTTAAAAAATATATTATGTGATAATATCATTAATAAAATATTACTATGTAACATGACAAAATAATGCAATAAAACATTATTATTATTAAAAATTATGTATATAATGAGTTTACATTGTATGTTTGTGAGAATTAGAAAATATAATATTTTAATTGCATATGTGTAAATACTGTGTATAATAACACTTTCTCAAACTTTGAGGAAAAAAAAAAATTGAACCACAACATGTAACAGTATTTAACTGGTACAACTCTGAACTATATAATTGTAAATTATTACTGTGATTATTATTTTAAAAAATAGCAATAAAACATTGTTATCATCATTATTATTGAAATCTCATCATTTTTAAAAATATATGTTCAACATAGTGCTGAACCTTGTAAAATAACACACTAAATGTTACTCAAGATGATGATTGTATATATGTAAATATTTGAGAGATCAATAAAAATATTATTATTATTATTATTATTAATGATAATTCACAATAATTTAATAAATGACGATAACACCAAAACACTTTCACTTCGCTTTAGAAATAAATCAAAATTGGAAAGCTAGATGCTTTGTTATTTTTCGATAGATGAAGAAATAAAAGTTTGCACATTCGAAACACGTTCTCTCTTTCTCTAGCAACACATATTTCATATGACGACTAATTGGAAGAGGATTCTCTTAATGAGTTGGTATATAGAATGGGGGATATAATGAGAGATCATGTCGTTTAGAGAGTGATGTCTAATTAAGTATTGAAATATGAGGTGGCACACATCTGGTAGATTTTGTAAACAATACAAATGTTATGTTATTGCATTAGTCACGATAAATCAGTCATAATATTTTTCTTATATTTACATATAGATGGCACTTTTATATATATATTAGTATAATGCTTTTAGAACATCCGTAGCTTAGTTGGTCATTCGTCGTTGAACTTTGTAAAGAAAACAACTGGGTTGGAATTTCATATGCGAAGCGAAGAAGAAGCGATTATTTAAAATACACGATTTGATAATTTACATTCGATACTGTTATGAATAGGTTAATGAAAATAAACGAAAATCATACCTGCAAACGGATCTGTAAAAATTGTCATCTTTATATATGAAAACATCCAACTTCACAAAGAAAATTATTGTTTGTTGAATTTAAGCAGACACGCACGCGCGCACACACACACACACAGAGAGAGAGAGAGAGAGAGAGAGAGAGAGAGAGAGAGAGAGAGAGAGAGATGAAAATTACGTAAATGACGTCATATCTGCTGTGGTAAGATACATGAATACACTATATATTCCAGTATAATATTATCCAAGAAAAGCATGAAAAAGTGATATATAAGCGATAAGAAATGAAAAGAGAAGAAAGGATTTTCTGAAAGCGATTCTAAGAATTCATTAAAATTGTAGTTTATTTCAATTTAATTTAATACCGATATGAAGAAATGGTTATGAAACATCGATATTTGCGATGGTCAAGAATATCCACAAATGTACAATTTAAAAAACACTCGGCAATATATACATTATTTAATTAGAATGACTTCATTTTAGCATTACAAATATATTTAAAATATTTTTAATGTTAAATTTAGAGATTTAAAACCATCCGAAGTTTTTCCAAAAAAACCTGAATTTCTAAATTGCTGATTAAGAACTGCATCCAGTTAATGATTTATTTTATGGATTTTGAATATGAAATTATGTTTTTGTTAAATTTTATAGGGGGTAGCAAAGGATGAACCTCCGTAGTTCAGTTGGTGTAAACAAACTGAATATATCTCGTCTGTGATAGGAAACACTTCATTAAACGTGTGGTGAATTAGTCCCCTCTTATATGAAGGTGTCTAACCGCGTTTAACTTAGTGACTGTGCGCTGCGCAACCATACGCCTGGGAAAGTAGTGTTCTAGGTTTGATCCCTGTCGGAGACGTGAGGAGCTTAAGGATCTTCCTCAGCCATAGCCAAGTTAGCCGGTCTTGGGCGTGGACAGCATACGATGAGGATATGAAAGTGAGGATTATTTATTTATTTTATAAAAAATTCAGTTTTTCTTTCCTCAGAACAGACAAACCGGTAGGGATAGGAATTAATCAAGACATTAATTCTTATCCCTACTAAGAATTCCAAGAGACTGCACGGTTATAGTGTGGGTCTTTCTTCTCCTAAACGAAAATCGGGAAGACAATAGCCAAGAGTTGAATACGAAGCTGCTTTTTAGAGATGTTCACTGACACATTGTGAACTTTGATTACTAGAAATTACACCATTCTAATTAACATTATTCTTTTCGTCATGTCTTCTTAACTCTCTACAAGATGGTACTGAAGGCGAATGTTAAATGCTTCTTCATTTTGTCACGATATAAAGGGGACAAAAGTGCGCATTATATGTAATATAGCTGCATGGGCATCATCCTCATCAACGGTTTTCTAACAGACACTTACGATCACAACCTTCCAAGTATTCTTCGAAAATCGTGTATAATGCGTGTATAAAGTGGTTAGTGTTATGCCACTAAGTATTCCTTATAAATAAATTGCGTGTGTTCTGCTGTCTAGTTTTCCTGTTTGCGGGAAATAACCTATTTTCCAGGAAGGGTTAACTCTTCTTCAGTTGAAATGTCCTGATAAAGTTTCTTCGCTTCCTATATTCGAACGCACTTTTTCCAGCCAGAGGGACTCGTCTCTGTCGACTGAGATACTGGAATGGGTATCGTTGTCGCATAGGCCAGCAAAATGAGTTTTGCAATGACATGACTATTAGAGAATATTGATGAATTAATTATAAATCATCATGAACCAATTCATGAGACAAACAAGCAAATTGTTAAATGGCATTGTAAGCTCTTTTCGTTAAACCTCAGTGATAATATAGGTGTTTTTAAGTTGCTTAATGAGTGTTTTAAAATAAATTTGCGGGATAGAACAATAGGTTATGTACGACAGTATAGAAAAACAAAGGAAATAGAAACAGATGGATGATATCGAAACATTCGAGAGACTCGCTGATAGGAATCGTATCATTAGTGACGTTTTTGCGTAATACTAAATGTAAATGAAAAAGTCCGTTTCATTTAGCAATAACTTCAGTATGACGTGTCTGTTATCAAACAGAAAAATAAATACCCTTAATGAATCTATCTTTGGAAAATGATTACAACGTGTACCCTGAGTGCTAGGGTGTCGAGTTCGGATTTGGAATCTACATTTTTCAACGAAATCTCTTGGCATAGGTTTTTGTCGATTGCCCTAAGGAGCCCTACGGAGAAAAAGATAATGACAGATTTATTTGAAGAATAAATTTGTCAAGTGTTTACTAAATCGGTTAATTTTCCTATTTACCCTGTAAAATTATTATTATTATTATTATTATTATTATTATTATTATTATTATTATTATTATTATTATTATTATTATTTCTTCTTTAAAGTACGTGTTTTACTTAAACGACGCGAAGATTGCATTACATGCATTAGATTAACACACATGCACACTTACACACTCTTCAGTTAGTGTATTTTGTGTCTCATTTTTTTTATCGAAGCATTTAACATCCGCTCTTCAGTATCTTCTTACAGAGTGTCAGAAGGCATGACGAAAATTACAATGTTAACTTAGAATGGTGTAATTTTTAGTAAATAAAGTTCACAACCTTTCACTGAACGTCTCTGAAAATCATCTTCGTATTCGAGTCTTAGCTACTGTCTTCCTAATTTTCGTCGCTTAAAACAGTCGCTTGGAATGCAGTGGTTAATTCTTATCCCCGTAGTGTAATATAACTGCATAATGAGTGTAGTGTACTCTTCTGGCCGGTTTGTCTGGTCTGAGGGACGAAAAACAGAATTTCCTACACAAAAAAAACCTGGACCTTTATATAAGAGGGGTGTCCGCGCAGTTAGCATAGTGGCTTTGCGCTTTGCAACCATATATCTGGGGAAGGAGTGTCCTAGGTTCGATTTCCGTCAACGACGTGAGCAGCTCGTGGATCTTCCATAGCCAATTTAGCCGGTCTTGGGCGTGGACAGCAGGGTTTTTCCCGCCAGTTCATATGGTGTTTTTCTACCCGCAAGCAGGGAAACCGATCCGACGACACACACGGATTACAGTCAGGAATACTGACCCAGCCATAGGTCTAATTCGTCAGCTTATGCCGGTTTCGGAGCCCGGATAAAATTTGGGGGGACTAGATGGTATCATAAACTCCCGTAAAAAGCGGGAACGCTGTATCATCACACGGAATTTATTTATTTATATAAGAGGGGTTAATTCACCATATGAAAGCATTGATGAAGGGTTTCATATCATAGACAAGATTTGAATCTATCTAACTAAACTGCTGGTTTACACTTACCTACGGAGGCTCAATCACAATTTCTCTCTATAAAATTTATCAGACAGATAATTTAATATTCAAAAACCATAATATAAATCAGTAACCGGAATCAGTTCATAATCAGCAATTTAGCAATTCAGGTTTGTCGAAAATTTTTCTAATGGTTTTAAATCTAAATTTCACATTAAAATGCTTTTAAACGGTTACGTGATAAAATTACACAGCCAAAATTACACGAGGAAGAAATTACACAGGGACAAAATTACACAGGGAAGAAATTACACATATAAGAAATTAAATGTAATTTTATTTCGTAATTTCGAAATTACAAAAAAAATTAAAAGGAAAAATAGGAACATATTTACACAAGTAATTTCGAAATTACGAAAATTACACTAAGAAAAAATTAAAAGGAAAAAATACACAAGTAAGAAATTACACATAAAATAAAATTTATCAAAAATTGTACCAGCAAGGGGTAAATCATTAATCGACAGTTGTTAATCATCATGAACTGCTCAAGAATTTATAAGAATTGTTTGTGTGAAGGTATATAAGTAAATTTTTGTCTTACATTCTTAAGTTCTAGTTTAGTGACTAGTAATACAACTAGTGTATAAGGTGCGAGTTAATAAATTTCTCGATTGATTTTTTTAAATTAATTTTTAATTTACCCATGGCTGATTTTGAGTACGGCGTTAGTAATAAAGGTGGTCAAATTATAATTTACAAATGATTCGAGTTTGTTCGTCACTGTGAAAATGCTATCCGAACTATTCATTGGCGTTGTGCAAAGTTTAGAACTTTAGATTGTCGATTACTGCTCCATACCAGAGACAACAAGATTATCCGTGAGTCTCCAGAACACTGTCATTTTAATAGGACGTTTGAATCTGAAGCTCATCAACTTGCAAATCAAATGAAAAGAAAAATATCGAATCTAGGCGCAACGGCTCGTGCAATTATAGCTAACAATTTAGTGACTGTGTCAGACGAATTAAAAATGTGCCTACCGAAGAAGAGCTCCATGACGAGGCGATTAAATAAATCCAAAACTAAAACAATCGGAAACGTTCCGTCAAATCCAGATAACAAAAACTTTGAAATACCAGAGAAATACTCTAAATGAATTATTCATGATTCGGGGGTAGAAGATCCAGAACGTATAATACTAATTGGTCACAAGACTCTTCTAGATCAACTTGTAGTTAACGATTTTTGTCTAGCAGATGGTACATTTAAAGTGGTTCCAGAAATATATTATCAGTTATACAGAATCCATGTCCAATACGATTCAGGCGTCGCTTTTCCTTGTCTACTGGCTCTTCTACCAGGGAAAAAAGAAGAAATATACGTCAAGATGCTGAACATGTTACTGGAGAAAATTCCTCAAGCTCGACCACGAAAACGTTTGACCGATTTTGAAACAGCAGCAATGACTGCTTTCCGTGCCGTGTTTGAAAACATCGAAATTGGTGGCTGCTTTTTCCACTTATCACAATCTATTATGCGCAAAGTAAATGAATGTGGACTAAATTCTCTACATAAATCATCCGTCATTTGCAGTACACATTAAAATGTTACAATCACTTGCATTTTTACCAGAAGAAGAAGTGTTAGAAACATTTTTAGAAGTTGCTGATCTGTTCTATAATTTAGACGAATATGATGAACAAGTCGAGTAGGTTCTCTTTTACTTCAAACGTACATATATTCGAGGTCGACAGCTCAGGAACGGCACTTATAGACAACCTGTATTCAATATTTCTACTCGGAACCATAGACACTCTGCAGCTAACTGTATAGCTAGAACTACAAATTGTATCGAAGGATGGCACTATGGACTTCAGTCTCTCTCTTTCAGTGTTCCCATCCAACTGTTTGGAAATTTTTGAATAACATTGTTAAAGAATTATCTTTACGACATACAAACTATTTGCAGCATTTAAGTGGCCAACGAAAGCCAGGACGTCGTAGGTGCATTTCGTTAAAACAACGTATTTCAAATATTGTACAAATTTATGACTCTAATAGACGATTGAAATTTTTACGTTGTATAGCTTATATGACTTAATGTTTTTTTTTTTTTTATTTTTTAAAATAAAAGTAATGTTTGCAATATTAAGAAAGTTTATGTGTTTAATTTGACAAAAATTACCAATAATATTTTAATGGAATTAAAGTCAACAGGTAGGTCTTATAAAATATTACAAAATTAACGGATCATTTGTGTAATTTTTTCTTAGTGTATTTTTATCTATATATAATTTCATCCTTGTGTAATTTCTTCCCTGTGTAATTTCGTCCTCGTGTAATTTTGGCTGTGTAATGTTATCGCGTGTAATTTTGTCCTGTCACGGCTTTAAACATATTTGTAATGTCAAAATAAAGTCATTCTCACTTGAATCATGTATATATTGCCGAGTGTTTTTTAAATTGTACATGGATATTCTTTACCATCTCAATTATCAATGTTTCATAATCATTTCTTAATTAAAGAATGAAATTAATTTGATACAAACTACAATTTTAATAAATAAATTATTTAATAAATTATTAATTAAATCAAAAATCATTCTACTCCTCTAATTTTTATTGCTTATATTTCACTTTGTTCATACTCTTCTTCAATAGGACTATAATACCATATATATTTCATTCATATCTTACCACAGCAGATATGATGTCATATACAGTGGTTTCACACATCGCTCTCTCTCTCTCTCTCTGCTGAAATTCACTAAACAAAACGTTTTCCTGTGAATTTGGAAGTTTTCTTATAAGGATGATCATTTTTACAGATCACTTTGCTGGTGTTATTTCCTTTTATTTTCGTTACCCCTTTCGTAAGAGTATGGAATTTGAATTATCAAAATTGCGTTTTTATTTCATCGCTTCTTCGCGTTCGAAATGAATTCCAATTTCTGTGTTTTCCTAAAAAAGGTCATCGACGACTGAGTTACGGAGGCTGTAAAGGCATTATACAAATACATACAAAATAATTAGCTGTATACGAAAATAGGAAAGAATATTATGACTAATTTATCATGACTAATGCTGTAAGAGGTCATTCGTATAGTGACAAATTACACTACGCGTGTGTGTGATACTTCATAACAATACTTAATGAGAATTTGATGATAGCATCTCATTATACTCCCTAAACTCCATAAATTATATCCCATAAACCAACTCATTAAGAACCCATCCTCTTGCATTTAGTCATCATATGAAATATGCATTGCCACAAAACGAGAGAACGTGGCAAAAGTTTATTTCTTCATCTTTCGAAAAATAAGTACGCATTAGTTTTCGAATATTCGTTTATTTCTAAAACTAAATGACAGTTTTTATCTATTACTTTCATTCAGTATCTTATTGTGAATTATCAATAATAATAACAAGAAGAAGAATTATTATTATTAGTAGTAGTAGTAGTTAAATATGTTTTTTTTTACCGTTTCCATATTTGGGATTATAGGATTATACTAATTTTTAAGACTCTCTTTAACTTTTCAATTTAAAGAAAACAGTTTTCTCCACTTGATTAATGCGACTTGTCATGAAAATGGGCGAAATTTAAACCTAATAATATCACACTGAACATTTCTCGCGTTCAACTGCCAACTATAAATGTACATTTGCTTCTCGAATAATTAACGAGGACATCAATATACTTTTTCCTTTTCCTTTTCCTTTATTATTGCAGAAATGTTATTGTTTTGATTCTCAATTCAATAAGCTAATTCTTCGTCTTTTGCACGAAGAATATCAGGCTTGAGCAGTCTGACATTCAACACGCGCAATGATCAGGATTTCTTCTTTTCATTTCTTTAGTTATTCCGTTGCTGGTTGCTACCACTACTACTACTACTACTACTACTACTACTACTACTACTACTACTACTACTACTAATAATAATAATAATAATAATAATAATAATAACAACCACAACAACAAATCTAACTATAAAACTTTTTGGAGACTCAGTTGGCAGTTTAGTCTCGCCTGGTAGTCAATCGAGAGAGCTTGCCCCAATACTATCACTAATTTAAGCAACCACCAGTAAAGAGGAGTCTCAACCAGTGCCGCCATCTCGAGGTTTCTCACCTTAACACAATACTTTTAATGTATGAAATAGAGGGAATTCTGCAGGTTCTTGAGGTCACGGGAAGAACAACACGTAAACACGGGCAAGCAGGTTTTTTCTCCCGGAAACTAGGATTTTTTTTCCCGTAAGCTCAAGAAACTGCAGAACTCCCACTATTTCATACATTAAAAATATTGGGTTAGTGTTAGACAACTCGAGACGGTGGTGGCACTTGGAAGTTTGATATATATATTAGGAGAATTCATTTTTACTCGGTTGGAATATTATAAAATAAGTTTAATGACTATTACCGAGAGAAAAGATGGCAAGATATATTTAACAAGATACTACTAGTTTACTAGTTTCGTTACAAGAACATGTTCTTGTTCTTGTAACGAAACTAGTAAACTAGTAGTATCTTGTTAAATATATCTTGCCATCTTTTCTCTCGGTAATAGTCATTAAACTTATTTTATATATATATTCTCTCCTGATTCTTTGTATTTCCACATCACAGTGCAGAATTATCGCCTGATTTTTCATTGTGTACCATGAACTAGTTTTGTTCATTACTTCATTATAGAGTCGAAATTGCGTGTTTCGAAAACCATTCTTTCCTGTCCTTTGCAATTCGCACGATATATGGAGTTCTATCGTATTTTAATTTATTTCATGTTAATCGTATATTATGTTTTGTATGAGTCATACTATTCTGAAGTTTGAAACGTTAGTCTATATTTCTCAACTTCAGATTAGAAATACACACTAACTTTTATTAGTCTCTAATAAAAATAATTTTAGTAGCATTACGTGTGAGTGACAGATGAAGTTTCATTTCCAAATTTTCCATTAAATTAAGATAGCAAATAACAGTGCATCATGTCAAGTTCAAACCAATCAGCATCCACATTTCATATTTGAACTCTATTTGCTTATACGCCAATCAAATAAACGCGTTTTAATAAAGAGGATATCTAGTGCAAAGATTTCATTGGCTTTAGGACTATTTCTAGTGCTATAAAAGCACATGCAAGTCTTTATACGTCGCAGTCAAGGAAGGTTTTTGAAGTCAGTATTGCTTTGGAATCACCGTACGTCTCTATCTCTGCATCACCATATCTGAAGCCATGAAGGGAATCATAGTGTTCACTATTCTGACTGTTATGTGCTTTCACACAGCTCATTCAGGAGGTAAGTATACACCGCTTATTTCATCTGCGCTAATGTGTTAAAGAATTACATTATCCCAAAATCCTCTCTGAGAGTAGCTAGCTAAAGCATCTTCAGTCGTTTGCACGAAGAGTATATCATTTTCCTTCTTCAAAACGCAATATGTTTCATCGGATTGTCCGACTTCTTCAGGCGTGGGAACATAGAAAGCAAGTAAACACTATAAGAAACATCGTATCACTATAAAACGACTATTATAAAATCAGTTAGCTTTGAACTGTAGCTACAATCCGTGTTGAAGTTCTATTGTTAAGTAGCTGCGTGCGTCTGATTTCACGCGTGTGCCAATATCGGATAGCAGAGCTGAAAGAGTCCGGTAGATTATAGCTGAGGTTATTATTTATGTGATGGGGATCCATAACAATTTCCTTAGACGCAATTATGCGTCGCTCCACCTCGTCACGGCATATATGAAGGTTTGAGGTTGTTGACCAGTTTATCTCATGTTGACGGCCTTCATCATTTGTGTTTACTGAAAACAGTACATGGGTTGACAGGGCACTTGCTCTAGTTCTTTTGTAGGCAATGTCTCTCTGGTGTTCTTCTAGACGTAGGAGGATGGATTTTTCAGTTTGGCCATAGTATTGCTTCTCAGTCACACGTGATTTTGTACACTCCTGGGAATTGTAGATGGTTGTGAGCTTGTTTGTATTTGCTTAAAATCGATCTTAGTATATATATATATATATATATATATATATATATATATATAGAGAGAGAGAGAGAGAGAGAGAGAGAGAGAGAGAGAGAGAGACAGAGAGAGAGAGGAGAGAGAGAGAGAGAGAGAGACAGAGAGAGAGAGGAGAGAGAGAGAGAGAGAGAGAGAGACTTCAATGTATTTTTTTTAAAAAAAGCTACGTCTGTAAATATTTATTAATTATGAGAAAAACACAATGGCCAAGGAACCGGCAAATATATAACAGAACCTGAAAGACGGAGTGTGAAATCAGTAGGGGAGGGGGCAAACGGAATTACGTGATTATCTTAATTAGCATAAACTACTGAATATGATTTGGAAAGAGGAGACGTATAGCACTTTAACTAGCAGTCCTGTAAGTATAATCGTGCACGATATACATGAGATGTAGTCTTTAGTTCCAATATTTTTAAGAAAACCTATATGAATCCAAATTTATTAAATAGAATTGTCGATGGCTTCGACTAATATATTCAGAACTTGAACTGCGGACTTAGTGAAATTAGTACTGTCTAAACAGTGGTCCAAACCGTGGAAACGTTTCAAATTCGTAGACGTGTTTTAGTATACGTCATATCTCTAAGATGTTCATGCTATTTATGAAATTGCAATTATTAATTTTAGGTGGGAAGTGTCTAAGAAAAAGCGAGAGCGGTTCATGGTGTGGATGTCAGTTGATATGTGTGCATGAAATTATAAAGATTTCTACTTCTGCACTGATGCTATGTAAAACAAAGTATTCTACATTTTGGTAGTGTGTTGGAAGCTGAACATACAGCATCAGAAACCGATTATACTAATTATCAAAAAGCAATAAATAGAGAATGAAATTTTGCGAAACATTAAATGGAATAATCATTGCAGCGGTTGTTCGAAGCCACATCCCGAATTTCATAGAACTTCTCAAAATTAATGGAAAGCAATACTTATTCATCACCATGATAGCCATCTCCATTATTAAAAATCACATGAAAAGATCAGGAGAGTCCAGTATTAATAACTTTCTTCGGAAATTAGAAAGAATTTTTACACTTCAAATATCGTCTGGCATTAAATCCTGAGTGTGTTCTGAATTTCTCATGATAAAAAAAATAATGTCTGCGCATACCTCCCCCACCCCCACTTTTCATAATATATTGCATTTATTAGTGATTATATTGAGTGAAGTTTATAGTAACGCATTATCGGTATTTTCATATTTAGCTATTACGTTTTTACTGTGAAAAAAAAGTTTCCTTACTGTTCGTTATTTTGTTATGTTAGACGAAGAACAACCGATAAATATGACATCATGCAAGCTTGAAGACTGTGACTTGCTTACAACTAACCCTTGTCCAGTGACACCAGGACCACAGTGCATTGTAATTAAGGGATGTGAGTGAATATACTTATTTTATTTTTATAAATGATCAATTCATTGTTTTCTAACTAATGTCTATTTTCTGAGTAAAATATACATGTAATATGATGAAACGAGTAACCTTTTTATATTTGAATGAAATTGCAAATATAAAAGTAAGCCTAGTTACATGCCTAATAAGGAAATTTGTTATCCTACCCGATCTCCAACCAATGGACAGCGTGTTCGAATCCTTTTGGAGGAATAAATGTTTGTGATTATCTTTCGGTGAAGCAGAAAATGAAGATCTACGAACTGTGGGAGGCCACAGACCCGCTTACTGGAAGTTAAAGTGGCTGGAAAACCTCTATATTTGTTCTTTAAAGCAAGTTTTTTGGGACCAGTTAAAATCGTTTATAAAAATATCTAAAATTGATATTCATGAAAAAAAAATTCATTAGCCAACCTACTCACTGTACAAATATACGCGGGTTTTCTAATAAGCTTTCATGGATGGAAACGAAAAATAAAGAAATAAATAAAATAACTCCAAATCACTGGATAAGTTACAGATGTATATTAAATACATTTTATGAAAATAACTTATAATTAATTAAGTGAAATTTTTCAGTGTACCGATTTGTATTCTTGTTTACTGCTTCATACTCAGATTCATGTGTCATTCTTCCATTGTATTGTTTAGTGTAGTAGTCCGATAATTCAGAGATAAGTCGTCAAATTAAATAATTTTGATTAGGTTTGAACCATTTATATCTATTTATATACTTTAACAAAGAAGAGATATAACACTTTCAGAATAGTATAAGTAAATCTAGTTTCATTATATTTTAGTGGTCGCCATACTTATTATCATAACAGACATTATAGGAGGAGTGATTGCCTGTGATTCTTCTGGAGCGTGTCAACCCTGCAACGTCACAGAAATCAAATGTAAATCAAGCAAATCAGATGACTGGGGTGATTGTTCTTTGCTAGATTTAATTTTGTTTCTTGAGATAGAAATTCGCATCTGTTTCATTTTACCTGTGCTTACAGTAAGTATTATACACAATTCTTCTTTGTTTTTTTTTTATAAAATTACAGATTATGCATTAAGTGGTTAATTTAATTACGAATAAAGACAATGAAAAGAATTAGTTGTTCATGTAGAGTAGAAAAAATAGTTCATAGAGCACAACGGAAAAAAAAAACAATGAAAATTTCTCATCTAACAATGTTTTCCCAGTATGGTGATACACTTTGTCTACTTGTGTAAAGAAATACAATTCGATTCTTTCTTTGAATTCGATGTTATCTAGCTACCGCAGATCAAACTTCAATAAAATTATGACATTTCCCACAATTTATGGTAATATACACTTCGAAATGGAAGTGTGTTGTACAATTTGACAAACAAATTAAAACAGTCTAAATGAAGTAACGTGCCAATGTATACTATACAAATAATCAACTCGTTTAACCCACTATCTATCAACAATTGTCCAGACACCCTGCTAAATTAAGTTACAGAACGATTGACAGTACTGGCTTTTGGCAACACAACGTGAACTTATATTTCGACCTCAATCTGTCACTAAACTAATCTGTCACTAAACATGGAGGAATGGAGACAAATTCCACCTGATGTCTACCGCAGATTGGTGGAAAGCCTCCCTGAAAGGGCGCAAGCGGTGATCGAAGCTAAAAGTGGACATTCCCGATATTAGGATTCGCCTGCTGGTATCAATTGTGTATGGCTAATGTGTGCGAGCAATTATCGGCAGAGAACATATACAGTATATACCGTTAGCTTTACTGAAACTCTTACCTGAAACTATAAATTTTCTTAACCCTCAAACTATAAAATGTGCAAATATTAAATATTATATTTACTTCTTAAAAACTGCAGAAATGTCACAACTATTGATTTAAGATTTAATTTTAAACATTTTGTTTTTTTCAGGGTGCTGTCAAGCTGATTGTTTCAATCTTAGGAATCCTTGACCTTCTTCTTCACATAGTTGTTACTCTTTTGAGCTTTTGCGTGAAGTTGACTATCATATAGAGGTAAATAAATGTTTAAATCACTTCGTTAGGGTTCGTAATATAAAAGCAGCCCACGATATCACCCTTATTAATATTAAATACCGTATGTATAAGGAAAAATTTAAAACTTGCTCTTCAATTATTTGCATAAGATTGCAAACAATAATCTACTTTTGATCGCTTCTCTACCTAATTTTATCTCATTAACGATCAGATAAGAAAAATCAAAACGAGAGTAAGATTACAGTTTATTTTGGAAAGATACAACATATATTCAGGGAATTTCCTTCCGAAGATATTAATTCTCATTATATATTCAAACAACTAATAATTAAATAAGTATTCAAGAAGAAACTTTTTAGTTGTTTAACCATTTATAGAAGGTCGTAAAACTGAAATCATTAATTTTCAAATAGGTGAATACTTTTGATATTTCAAAGTATTCACATTACACAAAGCGGGGCCTAAATATTCAACTGAGACTTTTGTTTAACAAGCTGTTCTAATTGTTGATAAAGTTGATATCTAATTCGGTCTGAACCAGATAAATTTTCTTTCTTTACAGATTTACAGCGCCTCCTCTCTTGAATTCCACTACTGCTGTACAGATTCAGAAGATAAACTTTCAAACGTTATCCAGTTATTCTTGACGAAATCAAATATTTTAATATCAGTAAATGATTTCTAAGATAAATCATGTTTAGGTGAATGGATATATTATTCGCAGATATTTTATGATAATCGCAGATATTTTATGATATTCACATATTTTATGATAATCACAGATATTTTATATTTTATATGTCAATAAATATTTGAAGAACATGTGCTTCAGTCATTTACAACGATCTATCCGTATAGAGAGATACATATACACCTCTTAAGGTTAGACAAGTCTTCTAAGAAATATAAAACTAGGACATTTTATAAATAAAAAAATAGCTTAATATCAGTACCATGGAAAGACGATTTACGAGATAATATCGAAACACTATTCCATTCAGCTATGTTTCACCAATATTCTGACACCTGTTGAGATTGCACCATGCAAGGATATTTATTTTTCGCCTAAAGACAATAATAAACATGTATGTTCTCATTGGGATTTTTATAAAACAAGGGTGTGGGTTAAGGAAAGGATACGCTTATCAATTTAGATAACCAGGAGTGGAAATAAAATCACGAAATACCTGTTTGAAGGCACTCAACATGTGTAAAGAAATTAGATATATTTATTCTAAATTCAACAAATTAGAATGCATTTGACATATTCATTTTATGTTTCTTTCTTATGAATTCCACAAACGAGAATCTATAAATGTATAGGACATTAAAAACTTAAATAGATGATGGTTAATAATAATGTTAGCAAATAATTATAAAAATTTCCAAGCCAACTAAGGAGGCCGAAAAGCTGGTGGTGGTCTTACAAATATCATACCTATCTACCGCGTCATGAATGACAGTCAAATTCACTGAGCCCTCATACTGTGAAATGTTTATCAAAATCTTTGGACGATGGGATAATGCACAAAAACATATTAGCAGTAAATTTTGAACTTCTCATGTTGTACATCGCACAGTACACATATATAGGAAGTGTTGATCTTTTATACTACCAACACTTATTCAACATGCGTAAATTGAAATAGTTATTTTCTCGATAAAAGAACCTCATTTTCTAAGTGTATTTATAAAATAACTCTTCTGATCGAGATAGATTGCATAGTTTCCACTTTGTAAATTATGTAAACTATTTGGATAATTTAAAAGAGTTCCATGATTACGGTCTGTCCAAAGGGATGAATGCAGTTCTGAGAATGAAAATCAACAGTCTGGTAAAACATTGACATTCTTATTGTTTTTCATACACAATCATACACTCTCTTAATACATACATTGATTTACTATAGTACTTAAGTAAAAATTAAGAGTTGTATTGTTGCAGCTGCAGCATTTATTGGTAAATGGTAGCACCATCAAAAAGTCCTTTTTTCCGAGATTCCTTCCTTAATGTATATTTCTGTTTAAATAAGCACGAAAACTTAATATTTGGAAATGTTGGATATTAAAATGATAAGCATCCGATCCAATGAGAGTGCATCATTGTTAATAAGAAATCGTGGGTTAAACATACGTACTCAATACGTACGTACTTGCGAATGAAAATAATTTCAAAATGCATGCAACATCTCCCGTAGTTTTCGTGGTGACGCTACTACATTTTTATACCAAAACAAATGAAATAAAAAGGAACTTTTGTACTATTATTTTATGTAATTTTATTATTTTATAATAAACCTTTACAAAAGTTTCTATAAATGACATAAACTTTTATAGCACACAGAAAGTATACTGAATAACCGTTAATGGTCTACATTATGAATTGGACGAATATGATCATTCAAGTTATAATCTTGTGCTATTTTTGAAATTTGCTAAATCTATAGGAAAGGTGAGATTTTCTTATTTGTAAAGAATCTAAATTTCAGTTTATCTTAGTAAAACACCTTTCCTACTATCGCACTGTTAACATGGAAGGAATTTGATTTGTTTCCTTCGTGTAGGTATAACTTTAGCACCATGATGTATACAACGAACGTCGTAGAAATAATTAAAACTCAATCCAAGACGGAAATACTGTCCAAGTATTTCATCAATGTTATACCTCTTGTCAAGTGTTATATACTACACAATATTATATATTTGTATAATATTCCTTTTTCTATATCATTTTTATAATTATATGGTATTGTATATCATAAGGATATTCCCAGTTTATGGATCTTTGGAAAATAGATCACAATAGTGCAGTAATGTTCTGTGCTGATTATATTTAAGAAATATACGATGTCATGTATTTAGTATATATTTTCAAAAAAAAAACTGGCCTATAAATCACGAATGGTTTAAATATTTAAAGACGTATTTATTGATTTATTATTTTTGTTATAATGAAACACACAAACTGTTGATTTGTTATTAGTTATGAAAATCCACAATAACGAGACACCTTCCATTTTCGGCTTCACAAAGTGGGCCCTTCTTACAGCATTTTCCATGAGAGCTGCCAGTGTTTCCGGCTGCAGCATCTTAATTCATGTTCGAATCTTCACCTTCAGTTGTACGACTGTATATGGCTTGTTTCCTTATAGTAAACCCCTTAGGGAGAAATCGGGAGCCGATGTGGATAATTTCTGATCCTGCCTAATTTCATATCTGCCAAATCATTGCGGATCTCTTCAAAATGTGAGGATTTCAAAAAAAATTTAAACGATTGTGGTTCGTTGTTGGGTTAAGTACTTTTCCGCGATTATTTTTCAAATGCTGTGTAGAATATATGAAAAGAAATTTAAATGACAAAAATGAATAATAAAAAACGTTATTCACATTTTAACCCCTTTTTTGAATTTTTCGCCACCGTATTAAGTGAAATAAAATTTTTCTTGTCCATTTAAGTTTCAAAGATATCGTGAAGAATAATTGACTGCTTTCAAAATTGATGAGTGCTCTAAAGCTTCACTAGAGAGTGATATGAAGCTCTAAATCATTGCTTTCTGAATGTTCAATAGTAACAGTAACAAATATCCTATTCTGCAATTACTGGGTTAAATATATTATTCTTTGTAATGCTGGGAATAATATTTTAATAAAATAATTACAAAAAAGGTAAACTTCAAAATTCCATGAAACGTTTGAAGGTATTTAATTGGACAAATTTCGTTCATTTTCCTTCAGCAATGTGAATCACAATAACTACTGCATCTTGATGAATTTTATACTAATCCCAAGAGGAATTCATCTCGTTTTCTTCTTAAAATACGATCGTGTTTTGTAGAGCGAGAGAAAGCAGTTTTAACTGCATACTTAATTAAAGAACTGCATAATACAGTACAAATATCAGAGATATTATTTTCGCAAGTATTGTTTTCTTTTAAATCATTATATTTTAAGACAACTTTCCTCTGTACCTTTGTTCACCTAAGCAAATTTTCTAATCTCCAGGTAACAAAACTGAAAACAGAAGTGAAACTGCGTTAATAACTTTAGAAGATAAAATAGTTCATATGGTTTGGAATATGAATTGGTTAGAATGTATTCTTCAAACCAAAGCATATTTTTAAGCTTATTAATTGAAGTTGACTTAGTCAAAATCTCATTCCAGGAGGAGAGTGGGAGAAGGGCCCGTGTTTGTACTCTATACGACACACAAAGTACGCCTTAATTTTTATACGATTGTAGTAACTATAAAAATAAATAAATAAACCTCATCTGATATAAAATATGAATAAGCTAGTAATTTTAACGAAATTTATGGTGTTTAACATTTGATAAATTCACCTGCTGCATTACAGAGTTTGTGACATTCATGACTCTTTCTCTGTGTTTTTTGATGGCTAAAATTTTGGAATTGTGCCGAAGCAACTCTGAGGTTCTGGGATCTGTATATTGTAACTAACATGTGTGTGTGTGCGCGCGCGCGTGCGTGCGTGCGTGCGTGCGTGCGCGCGCACACTTTTCTGACCGTTATCTCTGTTTTGAATGAAAATATAAAAGACAAACGCTTACGTTTCCCTTTGTGTCCTGTAAATCACCATCATTGTTAAATGATGATAAGCACTTCAAAGGATTTTTGGCAATTTATTAAATTCCGAACTAGATTTTACAACAAACTGTACCGATATTAAAAGCTAAGTTATACAGACAATTTATACTATACTGTTCGAATCGTGTGAAGTTCTCATAAACAAGAAAACTACTCTATCATTTTTTTCTGAAAAGGATAAAGCTATGAATTTTTAAGAAATTCATAGATTTATCATTCAAATTAATTTTGCCGCTGAATTGGGGGAAAGTTAATTAAAATTTTATTATTTAATTTAAAAATGCTCTACCATTGTTTAATGTGCTCGCTAGTAAATATGTATGGCAAAATAAAGTTCAAAATTAAAATTAAAAGTGAAATATTGGTCTTTAATATCAAAAAACAAAAAGTTAACAGGGTATTAAAGGAATCAGATTTTACTGTACAGGATTAAACACTTTTATTAGATGTACGTATGGCAAACCTAATCAATCCCAATCTTAAACGAAATTAGATTAAGTTTATGTGACATTCATCCATCTGACTTTCGTTTGGAGATGTGATATTAGTTGTTCATTGCTCACTGATTCGTTCTTTTAACCAAGGTAAAGAAACAAATCAGTAACTGAACTAACAGAATCGAATGCAATGTGTTTCAATGAATAAACGCAAAATAAAAATTAGTCTGAAGCTCTGAATTTCTGTTTGTTATCATTAAAATTTGAATTTACAAGATCTCTCCGATAAAAATCTCTCCCAGTATAATAATAAAAAATACACAGCTATTCAAACAGAAATATTTCCTCCTTGAGTACATAATAATATAAACCAAAAGTTCAGAATGTACATAATATTCGAAAACAGATATTTGTCTCTTGCATTTAAAAGTCAGCCGTTTTCATTTTCTACAATTCAATTTATGATGAATTCATCGATCTATGACGCAAAACCTTCACTAATAATCTTATTGTCATAAGGGCAGTTTTCAAATAGTTTTCCCCACCCCCCCCCCCCCCCACCCCCCCCCCCCCCCACCCCCCCCCCCCCCCACCCCCCCCCCCCCCCACCCCCCCCCCCCCCCACCCCCCCCCCCCCCCACCCCCCCCCCCCCCCACCCCCCCCCCCCCCCACCCCCCCCCCCCCCCACCCCCCCCCCCCCCCACCCCCCCCCCCCCCCACCCCCCCCCCCCCCCACCCCCCCCCCCCCCCACCCCCCCCCCCCCCCACCCCCCCCCCCCCCCACCCCCCCCCCCCCCCACCCCCCCCCCCCCCCACCCCCCCCCCCCCCCACCCCCCCCCCCCCCCACCCCCCCCCCCCCCCACCCCCCCCCCCCCCCACCCCCCCCCCCCCCCACCCCCCCCCCCCCCCACCCCCCCCCCCCCCCACCCCCCCCCCCCCCCACCCCCCCCCCCCCCCACCCCCCCCCCCCCCCACCCCCCCCCCCCCCCACCCCCCCCCCCCCCCACCCCCCCCCCCCCCCACCCCCCCCCCCCCCAAATCTCTATAAAATTTAACAAAAAGATAATTTAAAATAAAAATCCATAAAATAAATCAATGAGTGGAAGCAGTTCATAATCAGCAATTTAGCAATTCAGGTATTTTTGTAAAAAATTCTAATTGTTTTAAATTTCTAACTTTAATGTTTAAAATACTTTACATATATTTGTAATGCTAAAATGAAGTGATACTCACTTAAATAATGTATATTTTGCCGAATGTTTTTTAAATTGCACTTTTGTCGACAATCTTGACCATCTCAATTATCGATGCTTCATATTCATTTTTTCAACAAAGCAAGAAATTAAATCGACATAAACTACAATTTTAATGAATTCTTGAAATCTCTTTCAGAAAATCCTTTCTTCTCTTTTCATTTCTTATCGCTTCTATTTCACTTTTTCACGCTTTTCTTTGATAATATTATACTGGAATATAAATTGTATTCATGTATCTTCCCACAACAGATATGACGCCATTTACGTAATTTTCATCTCTCTCTCTCTCTCTCTCTCTCTCTGTGTGTGTGTGTGTGTGTGTGTGTGTGTGTGTGCGCGTGCGTGCTTAAATTCAATTTACAATAATTTTCCCTGTAAAGTTGAACGTATTTATATATGAATTTGATAATTTTTACAGATCAAGTTTTCTAGGTATTATTTTCGTTTCTTTACATTAAACGTTTATTTTGTTTATTTCCATTTGATCTTTGACATTACATTAAAGTATGTTATGTAAATGATAAAAATTGCGTTCTTTAAATCATCGCTTCTTCTTCGCGTCGCATATGAAATTCCAACCCAGTTGTTTTATTTATCAAGTTCAACGACGACTGACCAACTGAGCTACCGATGCTCTTAAAGCATTATACAAATATATATAAAAGTGCCATCTATGTATGAAAATAAGAAAAATATTATGACTGAGTTATCATGAATAACGCTATAACAATTCATTTGTGTGGTTTACAAAATCCACCAGGTGTCCCACCTCATGCGTATACTTAATTAGATATCGCTCTCTGAACAACCTCGAAGCGATATCATCTCTTATTATACCCAATATTCCATACACCACCTTATTAAGTACATCCTCTTCCAATTAGTCGTCATATGAAATATGTGTTGCCAGAGAAAGCCAGAACGTGTTTTGAATGTGCAAAATTTTATTTCTTCATCTATCGAAAAATACCAAAGCATCTCGATTTCGAATATTCATTTATTTCTAAAGCGAAGTAAGGGTTTATACTTGTCATTAATTAACATAATTAAATAACTTATTGTGAATTATCACTAATTCTACTACTACTGCTAATAATAATAATTTTTTAAATAATAATAATATATATTTTTCTGATCTATCAAATATTTACATATATACAATGATCATCTTGAGTAACATTCAGTATATTATTTTACAAGATTCAGCATAAGTTCTGCATATAATGAGATTTCAATAATAATGATGATAACATAGTTTTTTGGCTATCTTTTAAATTAACAATCACAGTAATAATTTACAATTATATAGTTCAGAGTTACACAAGTTATACATGTGGTTTATTAATTTTTTTCTTTCAAAGTTTGAGAAATAGTGATAATACAACAGTATTTACACATGTCCAATTTAAAAATTATATTTCCTATCTCTCACAAAAAAAGTAGTTAAGTTTAATTATGTGTGAACAGAAATATTTAAGCCTTAAAAACACCTTTATATACATATATATATATATATATAATACATAATGAATGACAACTTTAATATTAAGATACAACTAGTTTCGTTGAATATATCAACTTCTTCAGGTATCACAGGCAAAGAATTAAATAAAAAATAACAGAGACATGATGAAATACATTAACAGATCTAGTACAAAACACGAGTACATTTACATTTAAAAGAGGAATACGTGCTTGAGTTCCAACGAAGTTGACTACGTGCGAGTGCTGGCGTGAGTACGCCAGTATTGGATAGTGGCAACGTGTGCGCCAGAGATATTATAGCTAAGGCTATTGTTAATATGAGATGAATCAAGCGAAATTTCGCTTTTAAATGTGTTTTATACTAGATCTGTTAATGTATGTCATCATGTCTCTGTTATTTTTTATTTAATTCTTTTCCTGTTACACCTGAAGAAGTTGATATATTCAACGAAACTAGTTGTATCTTAATATTAAACTTGTCATTCTCGGTATAGAGACATTTAATTTCCTTTTTTATATACAGTTCTGACGAGTAAACAATGAACATTAATATTTAAATACACACACACACACACACACACACACACACACACACACACACACACACACACACACACACACACACACACACACACACACACACACACACATATATATATATATATATATATATATATATATATAAGGAACGATACCGTTTTTTACATTAATTATTATCACGTATCAGGAGTATCTCTTTCTTTCTCAGGAAAACGTATATTAACAAAAGTCACCCGGGGCGCATATTCAACCACGTTGGGCAGTAATCCGTTATCTCAATGGAAAGCATTTTCAGTTAGACACAAAATTTGAGATTTCGTACACAATCCAGTAAGTTCCAAATTTAGATTAACTTTATTGGTATTTAACATGAAAAAAGGTTATGAAATCAAAATTGATATAACAACTCCAAGACGATGAGGGATATCAAAATATTCTTTATTGATTCTTCTATATAATACATATTATAATTTAGTTAAAAATAAAATTAAAAATTATTTTATTAAGTGCTTAAGAAAATAAATATGATGTGCAATTAAGTATATGTTTCTTTATGTCTGATTGAAGACGACCTCTTGAAAGGTTTATCTCAGTTTATATCATTTCAACATCTCTGAAAAGGAAAAGAAAGTTTTGATTTATAGTAAAAGTGAAATCTTTACAAGAACGTTTATTAAAAATTGTAAAACAGTAAACAAAATATCTTCTTAGTTTTAAATGGTAAATTAATGGTTTCGATTTTCTGTTAAAATTATTCTATAAGACTTTTTTACTAAAATAAAAGCGGAAAGGCTTCGGTGATGCAAATATTATAAAAATCAAGTGAATATTAAATCCATCTTTATTTCATTGCCGAATATAGAAACTATAAAGGTTTCGTATGAAATTTGACCATAGGGTTTACGGGAATACACTCGCCGGCGTTTAGGAGTTGTCCTGGGCAGACAACTCCTAAACGCCGTCCATAAAGCGTCCAGTGTCCAAAAGCGTCCATAAAATTCCCTCCTACTGGTCCATTTTGATAAGGTTTCACTGGCCTGACAACTCTATTAAACTGGTTGGTTTTCGTCAGAGACCAGGCAGAAACTTTAAGAGAGCAAAATCTCTCCTTCAATACTAAGGAAGTTGAAACGGCGGAGAGTAGTATTTTTTGTAAGCGAAGTCAGGCCAGTGAAACCTTATGAAACCAAAATGGACCAATAGAAGGGGAACCGCATGGTCATAGCGATCATTTCTCCTATAACGTCCGGCAAACAAAACTCGTAAACTCTGGCGAGTGTATTCCCATAAGCTCTCTGGTGAAATTTCATACGAAACTTTTATAGTTACTATATTTGGCTTGGAAATAATTCTGGATTTAATATCCACTTGATTTTTATAAGACGTTTATTAAAATATAAGTGTTTATGAAAACAGTGTTTTGAATATATTACATACTACGGACAGCAGAGTGATATTTATTGAGATAATGCAAATAACAATATTCAAAATGGGAATGGTGATACTTATAATCAGATTGACGATTCCCTGAAAAGAAAGAAATAATAATATTAGGAAAAGAAAACAAACTCGTGCGTGCGTGTGTATGTGTGTGTGTGTGTGTGTGTGTGTGTGTGTGTGTGTGTGTGTACTTAAATTCAATAACAAATCATTTTCTCTGTGCAGTTGTTGGACGTTTTCACATATGAGGATGATAATTTTTACAGATCAGTTTGCAGGTATTATTTTCGTTTATTTCTATTAACCGTTTATTTCGTTTATTTCCATTTGATTATTTATATTCCATTAAAGTATGGAATGTAAATGATAAAAATCGCGTTTTTTAAATCATCACTTCTTCGCGTCGCACCTGAAATTCCAACCCATTTGTTTTATTTACGAAGTTCAACGCCGACTGAACAACTCAGCTACAGATGCTCTAAAAGTATTATACAAATACATATAAAAGTACCATGTATATGTGAAAATAAGAAAAATATTATGACTGATTTATCATGACTAACGCTATAACAAATCATTTGTGTGGTTTACAAAATGCACCAGGTGTCCCACCAAATGCGAATACTTAATTAGACATCGCTCTCTGAACGATCTCGAAGCGATATCATCTCTTATTATGCCCAATATTACATATACCACCTTATTAAGAACATCCTCTTCCAATTAGTCGTCATATGAAATATGTGTTGCCAGAGAAAAACAGAACGTGTTTTGAATGTCCAAAATTTTATTACTTCATCTATCGAAAAATACCAAAACATCTAGATTTCGAATATACATTTATTTCTAAAGCGAAGTGGGGTTTATACTTTTCATTAATTAATATAATTAACTAACTTGTGAATTATCACAACTACTACTACTACTAATAATAATAATAATAAATTTTTTTAATAATAATAATATAATTTTTTGATCTATCAAATATTTACATATATAGAATTATCATAACATTCAGTATATTATTTTACAAGGTTCATCATTAAGTGCTGCATATAATGAGATTTCAATAATAATGATGATAACATAGTTTTTTTGCTATCTTTTAAAATAACAATCACAATAATAATTTACAATTATATAGTTCAGAGTTATACAAGTTATATAATATTACATGTGGTTTACTATTTTTTTTTCTTTCAAAGTTTGAGAAAGAGTGATTATACAACAGGATTTACACATGTCAAAATTAAGTATTATATTTCCTATTTCTCAAAAACATACAATGTGAACTCATTATTTATATATTTGTTTAATAATAAGAATAATTTATTACATTATTTTTTTCATGTTACATAACAATATAATATTAATGATATAATCACATAATAATCAGTATCTTCAGTATCGTCTTTATAGTTATATACTTTACTGACTGTTTTGTTACATTTCTGAATTTCATTATAAGGATTACGTTTAGACGGGTGATGTAAGTTAATCTCACCTACTTTGAAGCTTGGGTTAGCTTTTTGGAAGAAAGTGGGATTTAGACTTCACTATTTCTGTCGTTGTTTCTGTTTATGCATGGGCTGTAGGCATTTCGTTTTTTAATGTTTTGTAGTTATCTGTAGTTTAGATTTCTTGGTAGGTTGATGAAATGCGTTGGTATCTGATGTGATCTCACGAAAGAACCATATGCGTTGTTGAAGGGTGTAGGAATGTAGAGAGTTGTTGTAGGTCGTGTTATACGATATGTGTCTCTATTGTTTCGATAGCTGATGTTAAATTAATTGTTTGTAAATGTCATGTAGTGTTTCAGGTTTTTAATGCTCAGGATTCTATATGTCGCAGATGTTGGTTGTTGCGTGTAAGGAGTCCAATTCAATGTTGACACAATTTTCCTGTGTAATGTTTCTAATTTTGATAGGTGGCTGTTTGATGTGTTTGCATAGATTGTTATAATTTATCTGAGTAGTGATTCGAAGATGATGTGATATAGGAGTTTTTTTTTTATGTTAGATGGAATAATGTCTTTTACTTGGAAGAATTGTCCTGCGATAATCCGGAATTTGGTATGTAGCTATTCTACATGTTGTGTCCATTTAAGGTGGGTAATTTATATAGAGACCAAGGTATTTTGCATGTGTTACAGGTTTGATTTCGGAACATTTGCTGGTATGTTTGTTGTTAATGCAGCGGTATGTGTGACATATGTATCGATAGTGATGCGGGGCGTATGATTCTTGGGTTGTGTATTAACAACATCTGTGTTTTGGTGCCGTTGATTAGAATTGCGTTTTGGTAGAAGTATGTTGTGAATTCATTTAGGTCTTGTTGTGCTTTGCAGATAGCCGTGTTGATATCTGTGTGGATTGCTAGTACTGCGGTGCCATCTGCGTACTGAAATATATGACTTGTTATGGCCATGTTATGAAAATCATTAATGTATATGTTGAATAGTGTGGGTGAAAATATGGCGCCTTGAGGAACACCGTGTTTTATTTGTATACCCCGTCTGTGACATGTACCTATATTTGTTACTTGTGTTCTGTTTGAGAGGTAGTTCCTGAACCATGTATGCAGTGTTCCTCTTATACCTAATGAGTATAGTTTGGTGAGTAGTATGTCATGTTCAAATTATCGAATGCTTTGGTCTAGTCAAGCAGTATAAGGAGGGCGTACTTGTTTTTGTCGAGAGCTTTGTTTATTTTGTCGGCGAAGTCTTCTAATAAAGTGATGGTGCTTTTTTGTTTTCTGAGAACTTTATTGGTTTTTGTACTTCTGTAAATGGTTTTGTAGTGTGAAGCTTGTGTTATTTTTTCAAGAATTTTTGAGATGACTGTTAGGGTAGCTATTGGTCTGTAATTCGGAGTATCCTTTCTTTTACCGTGTTTGTATATTGGCGTAATTATTGCAGTTTTTAGTTGATATGGAATAATGCCTGTGTCGACTATTATGTTCACAAGTCTGAAACGTATTGCATTTAGTTGTTCAAAGTATGTTATAAGGTCCATAAGTCTTATTTTGTCTATTTGTGGAGTGGTCTTTGGTTTTAGTTTTAGGAGTGCTTCTTTCACTTCTTGTTTTGTTACGGGTGGAAAATACATAGTTTGTTGTTGACTTTGTGTCGGTAATTTTTTTTTTTTGATCATTGGTAGTTTGTCCTTTTTTGAGTTGTGTGATACTGTGTGATGTGAAGGCATGGTTGAATGAGTTTGCTAGCTCCTCTTGGCTTGTGTCCTGACCGAAGCTGTTTGCAATAAAATTTTGTGCTGAAGTTTTCTTTTTTCGCTTTACTAATTCGTTGAGTGTAGCCCTTGTTTTCTTCATATTGTCGTTATATTCCATGAATTTTTGTAAGTAATAGCTTCTTTTTGCGCTACGAATTTTTGTGGTTACATAATTTTTGTATATGGTTTGTAAATGTGTGTGTTACTGGGTGACTTTTTGATTTTTTTCAATAGCATTTCTTTTACAGTAATACTATTTAACATGTCGTCATTCATCCGTGGATTTTTGTTCTGATTTTTGCCTCGTTTGTGTAGGTTTTGTTGCTTTTTTTATATTTCTGTGAACTATAGTTGAAAATTCTAGTATAATGTTACAGGATTGTTTATTCTAAGTAGGCAATAATTCCAGTCTGTATTTTTTACTTGGTTATCGACAATGCTCTTTAGTATGATTGAGTTTTCTTGACTTTTGTGGTGGTGAGACGAGGGGGAGAGGGTAGGTAAAGTAATAAAACGAAGTTGAGACAAAGTATTGATCGGCAATTTTGGCATTAATTACTGATGAAGTCCGTATATAGATGGGAGTATATGAATATATGGATGGGAATCCGTATGTAGATATGATCAATGCATGATTGTGTTAGCGAGTTATTGAGTATTTCTTCTCTTGTTGGAGAGTTAATGTAGGGTTTATGTTGTACTGACTTCGTATATCAAGATATTGTGTTAGTGGTTGACGAATCGTGGTCAAGATTATATATGTTAATATCTCCTATTAGGATGAGCTTGTGTGTTGTACGCGGTTCGATGCCGCTTAGCCATATTTTCAACTCGTGAAGAAAACTGAGTGGATTATTATCTAGGGTCTGTATATTGTGTGTATTGTGTAATTGATACTGTTGTGGCTATTGGTGATTTCCAAAATTAGTGTTTCCGCATGTTCGAAATGAGTTTGTTTTTCATATACATTGTATTTTTCTTTAATAAATGGCACGATGCCACCTCTTCTTTTGTTTGGTCTACATACTTTGTGGGTTTCGTAATTATTTATGTTGTATGCGTAAATTTCTGTGTCGTTTATTGCAACTTCGGTCAGTATTAGCGCATCTATGTTTATCATGGTGTAGTTGAGCTGTGTTATCAAGGTAAGCCAGTGTTTTTTATACTTCTTATGTTCGTGTGTAGGATAGTGAAGTTGGTATTGGTGGAAATGTTTTCTGACCATTTCTTCAAAGAGTCAAAGACCTTGAGGTTTATATTGTGTGACTGGATATGTTCGCCTATGTCTGAGATGACCTTTATATAGTTTTTAATTGATTTCTAATCTTGTTCTTAAGGATGTGAACAGTTAGGGTATTAATAATGGGAAGAGTTAGTGTATTAATAATAAGAGTTAATGTAATAATAATAATAATAATAATATATTTTTTTTTTAAACATTTTATTATGTCTCAGTATAAATTACATACAATAATAATATTTACAATATTTATAATAAGGTTTATACAGAATTTTTGAATTTAGAATATAATAATAATAATTATAATAATAATTTTTTTTTTTTTTTTTTATAAACGACTTATTTGTTTTTACAATGAAAATGATATGGTTTACTATCACACAGAGTAGCTGCACACACACAATGAAAAACATATCTTTTCTGTACAGTACGAAAATTCGATATACAAAATGCAGAGTACATTTTATAAATATGAATATACATTTTTTTAAACTAGCTAAATATGGATTGGAACCAATGTGCACACAATTCACGATACAATGCAGTAATGCAGCATACACACACAATTTAATAATAATAATAATAATTTTTTTTTTTATATTTTATTATGTCTCAGTATAAGTTACATACAATAATAATATTTACAGTATTTACAATAAGGATTATACTATATAATAATAATAATAATAATAATAATAATAATAATAATAATAATAATAATAATAATAATAATAATAATAATAATAATTTTATTATTATTATAATTATAAACATCAAACAGCTACCTAACAAAATTAGAAGCAGGAAAATCGTGTCAATAGCGATGTGGACCCCTTACACGCAATAACCGATATCCGAGAAGCACATGGCGCTACACAGAATTCTGAGCATGAAAAACCTGAAACACTGCATGACGTTAACAAGGAATTATTTCAACATCACCTAACGAAACAACAGAGACACATATCGTATAATCCGACCTACAACAACGCTCTACATCCCCACACCCTTCAACAACTCACACGATTCTTTTGTGAGATCACATCATATACCCACGCAACTTAAAAACTTACCAAGAAATTTAAAACACGTAGATAACTACAGAATATTAAAAAAGGAACTTTGGAAAATATACCAACAAAGTTAATATATTAACACTAATATACAGTACACATCACAAATCACCAGCATCCAATGCCTACTTTCCATGCATAAACAGTAGCATCAACATAAATAATGAAGGCTAATTCCCACTCTCTTCATAAAAGCCAACCCAATCTTCAAAGTAGGTGGGATTAACTAGCCTCACTCATCTACAACTAATCCTTATAAACAAACGCAGAAATTTGTTTGTATAATCACTCTTTCTCAAACTTTGAAAAAAAAATATACAAAAAATTCTGTATTATCTTCAATGTTAATATTAGAAGAACATGTGTTGTAAATACATAATATAAAGATAAAAAAGTATTATTAAAATTTTAAATGAAATCCAATGATTTCAATTAAATTTAAATGAAATTGCACCACTTACTGCTGAACTCTGTAAAATTGTGAGGTACAATGTCACACAAGATCTTTATTGTATGTATAAATATTTTAGCAATAAATAAATTATTATTATTATTATAATTGAGAGGGCCCTGTGTAGGCATACAAACGGTTGCATGGTTGCATATCTGGTCCAGAATTTGTGATACTTAAATTAACTCCTGTTGTTAATTTAAGTGTCACAAAGTATCTCTTCTTGTCACGCTCAAGACCGTGATATAAATTTATCGAAATCGGCCAAGTGAAACCCAAATTTTGAATCTGCTGAAAATTGAGCAGAGTTCACCGTGGTCACTAAAGAGCATAGAACAAAGGACGTCGCCATCTTTACAGTTTTCCAAGGGAAAATAGGTGAGCCATAAAGTGCAACAAGTGCCTTCAGGAATTATCCTCCGACGGATGTCATATAATCTGCAGGAAATGCCTTAGGAATCTTCTTCACATTACATGTTCAGGCCTTTCAGAAACACCCCCCCCCCGTTGCATTACTATCGCACACCCGAAAACTGATATGAAACATACGTACAGTTTTTATTTAATTCGTTATTTTTCTCTAGTAATTGTTCCAAATAACTTTAATTTTTCGATACTGAAACTATCTGGTGATTATTATAAATTAGCAAATTATAAATCAGACAATATACATATTATTTATGTATATTGTCTGATATTGAGAGACCCTTTACTGGGGAAAGGTTACTGCATTACAATGGGTAATTGCTATATGTGTCCTGAACTCGCTGATTTGCTTTTACAGCATTGTACAGATAGTTGTGGTACTGTAAATGCAAAAAGGCAAGATATGCCTTCAGATCTGGCTTCAGGATAGCCAGATTTCCTGAAGCCAGATCTGGAGGCATAACTCTGTCTTCCCTGCACAATCCATCAACGGAATCCTTGGAGAAGCATGGTTTGAAGAAAGAAAAACCCATTGCTGTGTGTGCATACAACGACACTATGGGTGGAGTCGACAGGTGCGATCAGCAGCTATCATTCTATTGTGTAATGAGGAAACAGCATAAAAAATATTACAAAAAAGTGTTTGGACATGTATTAGATTTTGTTATTTGGAACAGTTTCCACTTGCACAAGAAAAAATGTTTGTCGACCATAACATATCTAGAATACAGAATGGAAATTGCGAAAGCATTGCTGCATGCACACGCGCCTTCTTCAGCCAGCAGAAAAACAGGAAATCCTGCCAGACATCTAAGGTTGAACGCTGCTAACTCCAACCATTTTCCCGAAAATCTACCACCAACGGCTAATAAAAAAAACCTGCACGCAAATGTTATGTATGTAATAAAAAAATATCAGTAAGGAAACAAAAATCTGTTGCCCTGAGTGTAAAACTGCTTTGTGTGTTTACCCTTGCTTCAAGGTGTTCCACACTGTTCAAGAATTTTAAATTCTGAACAGTATGAAATAAAACACGTTTGTTTTCAATGCCATCAAAATAGTCCTTTTCAGGACTACAAATATTGATAGAGGGATACCTGAATGAACTGTTTCCTTTTCATCTTGAAGGAGAATTTTTTAAGTTCTTTTTATGACACAGAATGATATTTTCGAAGGAATAAAATATAAGAGGAACTGAAATACTCTTTCCAGTGCCTCTGGAACTGGAAAGAGTATTCCAGGTAAAGTATTTCACCAAAACAATAAAAAATAATGAAATAAAATCTACCCTATATATATATATATATAGGGTAGATTTTATTATATATATATAATGATAAGCCTTTTTATATCATGTTTTTAGAAACGTTTTGAAACTCAGGGGCAACCCTGAGTGTCGAGCCTTCAAAATTCGAGTCATCAGAATTCAGGGGAGGAACCCCCCCCTTTCGAGTTATTATCACAATTGAAGGAGAACTGACCTACCAGAACGGAACACGGGGGGCATAGCCCCCCCCCTAGTTAATAAATGAAATATATAAATAATAACGGGAACATTTTTACCTTGCCAACACTCAACATTGATGTGATATGGGTTCCAAATTTCTTGTTTCGGAGATATATATATATATATATATTACAAAGTTTTGTAATAAAAATTTCTGCTACAATGAAGTTTGACATAATCAATAATATTATTACTACCTTATTTCTGTTTCTCGTGTGGGACAAAAACGGTAAAATGTCACTCTTATAATTATATGAGATGTTATAATGGCAAAAATAGTAAGAAAAAAGTCAATAGCACTTTCTCTTTAAAACACAAAGAAAGAACATTGTAAATTCAGCCAGTGGAAAAGAAAATACTGCATATTTTTCTTCTGTTATCTGATTTTTTTTCTTGTAGTACAAAGAAGAAATCCCTGCATATAACATGGAGTCTGCGTGAGGGAAAAATTCTGGAAATTGGTTACATTATAACGAATAGAGAAATCATGTCAGAAAAATAATTCACCTAAGACTCTAATCTTCTCAGACATAACATTTTCTTCTAGATTACATATCTAAAGTAACTGAACCTTTGCTACTATTTTACACTAAAATGAATGGGTATGTTCCCCAAGTGATTTGTGTTTGTAACAGCTGTCTTGCGAACGATTTATGAAATAAATTATCTGAAATATTCGCAGATTGATTAGGTCTATACCCCCCCCCCCCAAAAAAAAGAAGATTATGAAACGCATATGCACCTTTTCTTTGAAAATAATTCAAATCCTCTTTTTCAAGATAATTGTATGATTTAATTTCTAATTTTTGATAATAAAAGTGAAACTGATCATTATAAATTAAGCAATTATTTTGGCATAAATAATGTATAAACATGTAAACGAAATGTCAGTATTTCTGTTAGGATATAGGTAATCAGCAATCGAAAAGGAAACAAGACATTCTTGACATATTCTGCACTACAGCCTGAAGCATTTTAGTGCGACTTTAGTGTTCTCCCCTTTCTTCTCAATAGCACTGAGAGTAATAAGCCTTCAACTTTTCCTCCAGCTAAGAGGATATTACCAAGTATTTATAAGACGTAGATTATTTCATAAATAGCTTCCAGCAGCAGAAGTAATATTTAGATTTTTTTAAAGATAAACAAACAAAAAAAAAATACTACTGAACGTTCTTTTGTGTGGTATGCATATAAACAATTTTGCATGGTGAAAATATAGCATATTATTTCTAAAATTTATTGTCAAAATAATTGACAAAATAATTGTCAAAATGGTAAAATGAAGTAATTGATTTTGAATGATATCTAGAAAAGCTTTCAAACCTGAATAGAAATTTAGAGTAATTATTCATTCTGTTCCAGGAGAAGATAAGAAGGGGGGAGGGGGGGGAGGATTAGAAAATCTTCAAAATGAGCAAACATTTTGAATCATTCCGTATATGATATTTTCAACATTATATTTCCAACATATCTACGAGGATATGCATTAGATATTATCGTAATATGCATAATACAAATAAATAAATAAATAAATGACAAAGGCGAAGAATCACTGCTAAAATATCATTGGATATAAATTTTTGATACCAAAAAGACACAATCGGAAACCGAGTAATGCAATTTAGCATTTTAACATTTTTTTATTAAATTTTGTCTTTATGAATAACAAAAAATCGTTTCTAAAACTGAAATGTGATGATCCATATAATGCTATTTGGTTAGAAACGAAAGCAAATGGATATATTTATTGCAATAAATATTATTTAAAAATATAAATATTTGACATAATATTTTCAAAGCAAACATTTGAAAATTCTGAAATTCGAAAAAAAAAAATTCAATTATTATAAGTAAAGTGAAAGAATAATCAGTGTAACTCTTCCTGTGCACTGATTTGTAGAATAAAACACACCAAATTTACTATGACTAAATAGATTCATTACAAAAGCTGATCAGTGGACATTTCAGGATTCATTTTTTTCGCATGTGTGAAATTCGTTTCAATTTTTGGGAAGAGACACAATAAATCATTTTAGAGGCAAGAAAAGTCAAATAACTTAAGACAGTAAATGAAATTCTAAGCAACACAATAGACGTAAAGACAGGGGTAGGACACAAAGGTCACTCAGTAACAGTTAATCCACTAATGACTATAGAATAGCCGTAACGAGATTAACCGCTGAGGAAGGTAATGGCATGATAAAAGGCAGAATGCCGACGAAGTTTTGATCCATGAAATAAGCTAGGGAGAGCTGACTATATCATCCACACCAGCCGGTTGGGAGGTTAATTTTTATGGATCAAAGACGGCAAAATATTCTTGAGAAATTCACAGACTTCAAAGTTTATATAAATAAAAAGCTCTGAAGATATGGACAGGTTGCCAGAGTGAAACAAATTACTTCAACTTTGTTCAATAAGAAGATCTCATCACAACAAAAATGAATGTGAAACATCAGATAGATGTAATTACACCAGAATACAACAGTAATTGTACTTTCGAATCTCCTGATGCATGGAAACAACACACAATACAAGCGAGAGGTTTCTCAATCTTGCATATTAACATCAGAAGCATCCGAAAATATTGGTTATTGTTACAGTCTTATCTGAGGAATTACACTGATATTATTGATATATTGATTCTTACAGAAGTATCAATAACAAGCCGCCAAACAAAAAGAGGGGGTAGAATATTAATATTTATCAAACAAAAATTAATAGCAAAGAAAAGGGCCTATCAGTTTGAGCATGCTGAAACCCTCTGCCTCGAAATCATTAATACCACGAATACACAGCATCCCATTATACTAAATGCTATTTACAGGCCACCAAACCTAAACATGATAAAATTCTTGCACAAACTCAATTGCTGGCTTTCCAGCCAAGAAATATGCTCAACCGAACACCTAATGATAATTGGCGACATAAACATAAATATTGCAAATGAAAACCAGAAAAGCACTGTACAATACCTAGATCACACTATTCATGTATAATCTAATATAACAATAACAATATGTACTAGAGAAGAAATATTCGGAAATACTATCATTGCCTCCTGTCTAGATCATATAAACGTCCGAGCACCACCGAACAGTTACACTACATCAGTCATAAAGTGCAAAGTAGCAGACCATTATTTCACCGCTCTAAACCTGCACACCAAGACAATATCCAGGCAATGTCCCACAGAAGAAAAGCAACAGAAAACAATAATAGACGAAGAAATAGTCAACCACGAAATAAGAAAAACAGGCTGGGAACACCTGGCATCCGATTCAGCAGATATCTTATACAACAACATTAAACGCACACTGGAGGAAATATACAGGAAAGCTACAAAGAAAGTCAGAAGTCTTTCAAAAACAACACAACATCCTTGGATAACACAAAACGTAATCCTAGAAATAAACAGAATAGAAATTATGGAAAGAATTAAAGCGATATCCAAATAACCCAGCTTTAAAAACTGAATATAAGATAACAAAGAATCGCCTTTCAACACAAATCAGAAATGCACAAAGAAGCTACTATAGAGGACAAACGAACCTCTGCACAAAACAACATGAAACAAACCTGGCATCTGATTAATGGGATGTTAGATTTGGTTCCCAACACCACCGCGTACAAAAACCATAAAACACAGCTTCATGAAAGACGCAAAACCTATCCAACAACTAGCAAATGACTTTAACCAATACTTTGCAGAGTCCATCCAATAACTGCACAGAAATATTCCCCCAATCACAAAACGAGATCCTCCACTTGGACCACAATCAAAACAGTCATTATGGCTCCCAACCATAAAAGAAGCAGAACTTCTCTCTGAAATACATCAAATCAAACCAAACAAAGGCCCAGGAATTGATGGTATCTGACCTAAAGATATAAAGCAACATGAAACTAGTTTAAGTCCTATCTTACTAAAATTAATAAATAAAATATTTAAAACAGGACAGATGCCAAGTATGCTAAAGACAGCCATAATCACATCCATATACAAACATGGAAAAAGAAATTTAATCAACAATTACAGACCCTTAGCAACATTACCAATTATCAATCAAATTACGGAGCGGATCATACTGAAAAAACTCACAGTATACACTGAGATCTTTCATAAATCAAACAACTTATGGTTTTCAGAAAAATAAGGGAACAACATCTCTCTTCGAAGACTTTACAGACGTAATTAATACCGCATTAGACAAAAACAAAATCGCAGTGGTAGTCTTTATTGATCTAACTAAAGCATTCGATATACTCACACATCAAATCTTGTTAGAAAGCTGAGGCATATTGGAATTGCAGGGACTCTTCACAGGTGATTTACAAACTACCTTCAAAATAGAAAGCATATCACACGTATCGGGTCAAACCGAAGTAGAGAGCTGCCAGTAGCCTGTTGAGTACCACAGGGAGCTGCACTCTCCCCAACTCTATTCAACATTTACACCCACGATATTAATCAGCTACCATTCAAAGGTAAGATATTCCAATACGCAGACGATACAGCAATAGTATCCATCCACAATAACGTAAGCATAGCCCAAACAAATATGCAACATGACATAAATCTGATTATAGACTGGCTCACGAAAATCTCCATACACCTAAACTCAGAAAAGACAAAATTAATGATATTCAGAAATCCACTGACTTGACCAGTTAATAACAAATATATAACCATCCAACATACTTTCCAACATAAAAAACGCACAGAACAGCAAACCGCTACAATCGCTCAGGTTGAAACAATACGATACCTTTGAATTTACTTTGATGCAGATATGAACTGGAATAGCCACATAAACCATCTACACAACAAACTCCAAATAATAAGTGGCAAACTCTAGCTTAAAATACATAGTTCACATACCCATAAAAACACGAATGTACAACGCACTATGCCAAAATATACTAAAATGCGCTATAACAACGTATGCCTGCTGTGTACACTACAAATTAAATAGATTAATTCAGTACAAAATGATAAAACTGATCTTTTGGGAACAAAGAGGAAATAACGACCTTATATACATTGCAATGTCAGAACACAAAATACTGACAGCAAAACATTTATGTCACTATGCAGCTTTGCTAAAACATTATTTCGATGCCAACCGTATAACAAGACCTCAGGCTACTAAGTATATCACATATAAATACAATAATCACTGCAGAAAGGCCACGTGAAACTTCTACATCTCAGACATGATAAACAAATTACCTTTTGAATACAGAAACCTTACAAACTACAATATCCTGAAAAGACCTCTAAGGACATGCTATGAACAAGAAACACCCACCCAAAATACCATACAATCTTAATGAAACACAATATATTCGTTCAGGTTTCATTTCAGCTATGCATTAATACATTCCGAGTTATTTGTGTGTGCGTGTGTGTGTGTGTGTGTGTGCAGCGAATTTCTGAATCATAGATTTTGTAGCTTTCCAACACAGCAAAAATAAATAAATAAATAATAACCAACTGGTGTCATCCTCAGATAAGCTTACATATAAGCTTCGAGGATGAAAGCAGAGCAATTAGTTCTCATCCAAGATGTATCATATGTAACCAAGTTCATGTAATATACGTATCACATGTAAATAATCACTGCAGAAAGGCCACGTGAAACTTCTACATCTCAGACATGATAAACAAATTACCTTTTGAATACAGAAACCTTACAAACTACAATAGCCTGAAAAGACCTCTAAGGACATGCTATGAACAAGAAACACCCACCCAAAATACCATACAATCTTAATGAAACACAATATATTCGTTCAGGTTTCATTTCAGCTATGCATTAATACATTCCGAGTTATTTGTGTGTGCGTGTGTGTGTGTGTGTGTGCAGCGAATTTCTGAATCATAGATTTTGTAGCTTTCCAACACAGCAAAAATAAATAAATAAATAATAACCAACTGGTGTCATCCTCAGATAAGCTTACATATAAGCTTCGAGGATGAAAGCAGAGCAATTAGTTCTCATCCAAGATGTATCATATGTAACCAAGTTCATGTAATATACGTATCACATGTAAACCAAAATATGTAAGGTATGTATTATATGTAAACTTACATTACAATGTATGTAATATAAGTGTTATGTAAACAAATGTAAGTAATGTATCATATGTAATCAAACGTATGCAATATATGTAATAACTGTAACAAAAGTAGAATATAGAGTGATTATATTCATTGATATTGTATATATAGAGTGTAAAATTCCAAAGAAACATCTGCAATAATCATCATTATGAATATAATAATAATAATGATAATAATAATATATATATATATATGTTATTCAAAAATTCCACGTAATTTTCATTGTTAATAGTAGAAAAATACGTGTTGTAAATATAGATGAAAACAAAAGTGTTACTATCAAAATTTTAATTGAAATGCAATGTAAAAAATGAATCACATGTGCAGCACTTAGTGCTGAATATTGTGAAAATAACAACTTAGAATGTCAATAAAGATGATTATTGTAACTGTGTAAATATTTTAGAAATCAATAAAAAAATATTATTAATTTTTTTTATTGATCTCTTAAATATTTACATCTGTACAGTAATCATCTTGAGTAACATTCAGTACATTATTTTACAAGATTCAGCACTAAGTGCTACATATAATGAGATTTCAATAATATTGATGATGACATAGTTTTTTTGCTATATTGTAAAAATAATCACAGTAATAATTTATAATTAGTCATTGTTTTTTCATGTATGATTGAAACTATTGGAGTAGACTACCTCCGATTCCGATATGCGTTCAGATTTCCTGAAGTTAAATAATATTACTCGTTGTAGTTTACTTCTTTTTTTTCCAAAGTTTGAGAAAGTGTGATTATACACAGTATTTACACATACTGTATGCAATTAAAATATTATATTTCCTAATTCTCATTAACGTATAATGTAAACTCATTATTTACATAATTTTTTAATAATAATATTGTTTTATTGCATTTTTTTGTTATATAGTAATACTATTTAATGATATTATCACATGATAATTTTCTTTGTTTCTTTTCTTTGGGAGGCATTTCTGATTTCTTCATCGAAGCTTTGCAGAGCTTATCTGAGGAATATAATAGATAGCGGTGGTTTCGTGGTTCTGTTTCTATACCAGTAGCTATCCTGTGTTGATTTTACTGTTTCGTGGTACGTGTTTGGAGACTTTTAACTGCTATTTCGCAGTTTAACTTTTTTTGCATGTAGGGTTGGATTTCGACATGGTGTGTTTGTTTGTATCCTTGTAGCAGTGTTTTTTGAGAGGGGTTTGTCATAGGTTATGTGTGTTGGGGGGGGGGGGGGAGTAACAGGAATTTCTCTAATTTTCGTTCTTGCTATAATATTTATATAGCGCTTATTTCAACTCTGTATGTCCCTGGGTTTCATTCGTCGAACAGCAGTTTGTTTATTATGTCAGGTACGTAGATGTTTCGGGTGGCTTTGCTGTAGAGATTGTTGTACTTATGTTATGTAGTTTATATATATATATATATATATATATATATATATACACACACACACACACACACACACACACACACATATATATATATATATATATATATATTATTGATGATTTGGTTGCTGTGTTGGAAGTAGGCAGGTGTTTGGGAGGTCAAATGAACGATCTGAAAGGTATGATCAAAGTGAAGTTGTCGATGTCTCCTGTGTTATTGCATCTGTCTTAATGGTTCACTTCTTTTTTATTGCCGGCTTCTTTTTGAGCTGATTAGGAGGTTTTTTTTTGTTTTCACTGTGGCAGCCTTTCTATATCTTCCGAACTTTTAATCTGTATCAGCTTTAAAGTTTGTGATTTCCTTATGAATGTCTTGGCATCTTTGGTCCACAAAATTGATAATTTGTTTTCTATTTTTGATTTTCTTGCTTGGTATAACAGATTCTGTTTGAATGGCGTTAAATATTCGGATAGTGAAGATTGGTGTATTGTCTTGCTGTGCATTCAAGACCTTGGCAACTGGTTTTTTCTGCCTGCTGGCAATTATGAGATTGTCTCTTGTAGACTTGCTTGTAAGACGAATTATGACTGATGCACATCGCGGCAAGCCTTGGTTTTTGCTTTTCCTAGGAATCCGATTTACAGTCTGAATGTCATTAAGCTGCAGGGGGATATCAATTGCATTGCCTAATTTTAAAACCACGTCTCTGAGGTTTTCTGTAGGTGCTGTTTCAGGAAGACCGTTTATAACAATGTTGTTGCTGATGTTGGGAAGTGGATGTAGGATGGTTATATATTTGTTATCAACTGGTCGAGTCATTGGATTTTTGAATATCATTGATTTTGTTTTATCTGAGATTAGGTGTGTGGAGTTTTTCGTGAGCAAGTCTATGATCAAATTTATGTCATGTTGCACATATTTGTTTGGGCTATGCTTGCGTTATTATGGATGGATATTATTCCTGTATCTTCTGCGTATTCAAATATCTTTCCTTCGAGTGGTAGCTGATTAATATCGAGCGTGTAAATGTTGAATAGAGTTGGGTAGAGTACAGCACCCTGTGGTACTCCACAGGTTACTGGTAGCTCTCTGCTTCGATTTGACCCGATACGTGTGATATGCTTGCTATTTTGAAGTTAGTTTGTAAACCACCTGTGAAGAGGCCCTTCTATTCCAACATGCCTCAGCTTTTCTAACAAGGTTTAATGTGTAAGTGTATCGAATGCTTTAGTTAGATCAATAAAGACTACCATGGTCATTGTCTAAGGCGGTATTAATTACATCTGTTAAGTCTTCCAAGAGAGATGTTGTTCGCTTATTTTTCTGAAAACCATATTGTGTTTTGGGGATAATATGAAAGGTCTCAGTTTATGCTGTGAGTTTCTTCAGTATGATCCGCTCCATAATTTGATTGATAATTGGTAATGTCCCTATGGTTCTGTAATTGCGGATTAAATTTATTTTTTCCATGTTTGTATATGGGTGTGAATATGAAGATCTTTAGCATACTATGTATCTCTCCTGATTTAAATATTTTTTTTTTATTTATTAATTTTAGTAGGATAAACCTTAAATTAGTTGCATGTTGCTTTATATCTTTAGGTCTTATACCATCAATTCCTGGGCGTTTGTTTGGTTTGATTTGATGTATTGCAGAGAGAAGTTCTGTTTCTTTTATGGTTGGGAACCATAATGTCTGTTTTGCTTGTGTTCCAAGTGGAGGGTCATGTTTTGTGATTGAGGGTATATTTCTGTGCAATTCTTGGTTGGAGTCTGCAAAGTATTGGTTGGAGTCTGCAAAGTATTGGTTAAAGTCATTTGTTGGATAGGTTTTGCGTCTTTGATGAAGTTGTGATTTATGGTTTCGGAGGCGGTGGTATTGGGAACACAATCTAGCATCTCATTGATCGATGCCTTGTTTGTTTCATGTTGTTTTGTGCAGAGGTTATTTTGTCTCTGTATTAGCTTAATTTGACATTTCTATTTTATTGTTATGTAAGGCGATGTCTTATTATCTTATATTCAGTTTTTAAAGCTGTGTTATTTGGGTGTCGCTTTCATTCTTTCCATAAAGCGTCCTTTCTGTGTATTTCTAGGATTAAGTTTTGTGTTATCCAAGGGTTTTGTGTTGTTTTTGAACGAATTCTGACTTTCTTTTTAGCTTTCTTATATATTTCCTCCAGTGTGAGTTTAATATTGTTGTATAAGATATTTGCTGAATCTGATGCCAGGTGTTTCCAGTCTGTTTTTCTTATTTCGTGGTTGACTATTTCTTCGTCTATTATTATTTTCTGTCGCTTTTATTTTGTGGGACATTGCATGGATAATTTCTTGGTGTGCAGTTTTAGAGCATTGAAGTAATGGTCTGCTACTTTGCAATTTATGACTGATGCAGTGTAACTGTTTGATGGAGCTCGGATGTTTATATGATCTAGAAAGAAATCAGTGATAGTATTTCCGAATACTTATTCTCTAATGCATGATGTTATTGTTGGTATTAGATTATAAACGGATAGCGTGTCTAGGTATTGTACAATATTGTTCTGGATTTCGTTTGCAATATTTATGTTTATGTCGCCAATTATCATTAGTTATTCGGTTGAGCATATTTGTTGGCTTGAAAGCCAGCAGTTGAGTTCGTGCAGGAATTTTATCATGTTTAGGTTTGGTGGCCTGTAAATAGCATTTAGTATTATGGGATGCTGTCTAATAGTGGTACTAGTGATTTCGAGGCAAAGGATTTCTGCATGCTCAAACTCATAGGCCGTTTCTTTTGCTATTAATTTTTGTTTGATAAATATTAATATTCCACCGCACTTTTTTTGTTTGGTGGCATGATCTATGTTGTTGGAAGCCTGGAATTTGGAAAGCAGTCGCTTCGTCATTAGTTATCGATACTTCTGTTAGAATCAATATATCAATAATATCAGTATAATTCCTATGATAAGCCTGTAACAATAACCAATGTTTTCGGATGCTTCTGATGTTAACATGCAAGATGGAGAGATCTCTCGCTTGTACTTTGTGTTGTTTTCATGCATGAAGCGATTCGAAAGTACAATTACGGATGTATTCTGATGTAATTACATTAATTTGTTCGTTCACATTCATTTTCTTGTGTTGAGATCTTCTTATTAAATTAAGTTGGAGTCTTTTGTTTCCCTCTGGGAACCTATCAATATCTTCCGAGATTTTTATTTGTATAGACTTTGATGTCTATGACTTTCTCAAGAATATTTTGCTGTCTTTGATCCATACAAATTGATACTTTTTCTGTTTTTTTCTTTTCTTTCTTGGTTGAAAAGGTTCTGATGGAAAGGTATTAAATACTCAGAGAGAAAGTTTGGCGTATTGTCTTGCGATGCATTTAAATCCTTGACTACTATTTTATTCAGTCTGCTATTTTTATGAGATGGTGTCTTGTAGCCTTGCTTTTCAGACGGATTATTTCTGGTGCGGTTGGTGGTAAGCCTTGTTTTTTGTTCTTCCTGGGAATCCGATTTATGGTCTGAATGTCATTATGCTGTAGGGAGATGTCAAATGAATGGCCTAACTTTAAAACAACGTCTCTGAGATTTTTCGTGGATTCAGTTTTTGGAAGACCGTTTATGACAAGGTCTTCTTTATGTTGTTGTTTGTTTAAAACTTGGTATTGTAGTTTCAGGGAATTAAATTCTTGATGGAGTTCCGATGTGTCTTTTATCAATTTGTGCTGCCTGTCAGTTAATGGCGATTTTAATATCTTTTACCGTTTGAAAGACTTCTTCGACTTTTGAATTATTAAATTTAACAAACTCTTCATATTCGCAAATTTTTTGTTATTTGTTTATTCTGTTTATCAAATAGTTCTTGGACAAGATTTACCAAGCTGGCGTTTATATTTTCTAAACATTTTTCTAGAAATAAATTTACGGAACTCAAATTATAAAACCACCGGCATTTCTTTGCCTGTTCAGTTCAGTTCATAATAATAATAATAATAATAATAATAATAATAATAATAATAATAATAATAATAATAATAATAATTTTTTTTTTTAAACATTTTATTATGTCTCAGTATAAATTACATACAAAAATAATATTTACATTATTTACAATAAGGTTTATACAGAATTTTTGAATTTAGAATATAATAATAATAATAATAATAATAATAATAATAATAATAATATATATATATATTTTTTATAAACGACTTATTTGTTTTTACAATGAAAATGATAAGGTTTACTATCACACAGAGTATCTGCACACACACAATGAAAAACATATTATCTTTTCTGTACAGTACGAAAATTCGACATACAAAATGCAGAGTACATTTTATAAAAATGAATATACATTTTTTTAAACTAGCTAAATATGGATTGGCACCAATGTGCACACAATTCACGATACAATGCAGTAATGCAGCATATACACACTATTCAATAATAATAATAATAATTTTTTTTTTTTTTTTTTTTACATTTTATTATGTCTCAGTATAAGTTACATACAATAATAATATTTACAGTATTTACAATAAGGATTATACAGAATTTTTTTTTAATTTTTTTTTTTATGTCTCAGATGAATTGCATACATAGTTGCTGTAGTAATTATATGTATATAATATTTATAACGCATTACAAGTGTGTATAACAGATACTTGCAAGTTAGTAATTTTCTTCCTCGAAACTTAGCAGAGCTTATCTGAGGAAGATAATAGATGACAGAGGGTAGTGGTTTCATGGTTGTGTTCCTATAGTGGTCACAAGCCAGGTATTGATTTTACTGTTTGTTGGTACGTGTTTGAAAGACTTTGACTGCTATTACAGTTTAACTTTTTTTCTTTTTTTTTTGTGCAAATAGGGTTGGATTTAGACATGGTGTGTTTGTTTCTTTGTGTTCTTGTAGTGGTAGTTTTTTGAGAGGGGGGGTTGTCATGGTTTGTGTGTGTGTGTATGTGTGGTGGGGGAGAGAGAAACAGGAGAGAGAAATAATAATAATAATAATAATAATAATAATAATAATAATAATAATAATAATAATAATAATAATAATAATAATAATAATAATAATAATAATTTATTGATTGCTAAAATATTTATACATACAATATACATCTTGTGTGACATTACATCTTATAATTTTACAGAGTTCAGCACTAAGTGCTGCAATTCTACATTGGATTTCAATTAAAATTTTAATAATACTTTTTTGCCTCTATATTATGTATTTACAACAAATGTTCTTTTAATATTAACAATGAAGATTATACCGAATTTTTTGTATAATTTTTTGAAAGGTTGAGAAAGAGTGATTATACTAACAAATTTCTGCATTTGTTTATAAGGATTACTTGTATATGAGTGAAAGAAGTTAATCCCACCTACATCGAAGCTTGGGTTAGCTTTTATGAAGAGTGTGGGATTTAGCCTTCTATATTTTTGTTGTTGCTACTGTTTATGCATTGGAGTGTACGCATTGCATGCTAGTGATTTCTGATGTGTATAATAGTGTTAATGGTATCTTAACTTTGTTGGTATATTTTCCAGAGTTCGTTTGTTAAAGTTCTGTATTTATCGACGTGTTTTAAATTTCTTGGTGGGTTGTTGAGTTGCGTAGATGTCTGATGTGATCTCACAAAAGAACCGTATGAGATGTTGAAGGGTGTGGGGATGTAGGGAGTTGTTGTAGGTCGTGTTATACGATATGTGACTCTGTTGTTTCGATAGGTGATATTGAAGTAATTCCAAGCTAACGTCATGTAGTGTTTCAAGTTTTTAATGCTCAGAATTCTGTGTATCGCCATGTGCTTGTCGGATATTGGTTGTTGTGTGTAAGGTGTCCAGATCACTGTTTACACGATTTTCCTGTCTAATGCTTCTAATTTTGTTAGGTGGCTGTTTGATGTTTATAATTATAATAATAATTTTATTATTATTATTATTATTATTATTATTATTATTATTATTATTATTATTATTATTATTATTATTATTATTACATTAACTCTTATTATTAATACACTAACACTTCCTATTAATAATACACTAACTGATCACATCCTTATGAAAAAGATTAGAAATCAATTAATAACTATATAACGGAGTTCTCAGAAATAGGCGAACATATCCAGTCACACAATATAAACTTCAAGGTCTTTGACGCTTTGAAGAAATGGTCAGAAAGCATTTCCACCAATACCAACTTCACTATCGTACAAACAAACATAAGAAGTATAAAAAAATTCTTGCTTACCTTGATAACCCAGCTCAACTACGCCATGATAAACATAGATGCGCTAATACTAACCGAGTTGCAATAAACGACACAGAAATTTCGCATGCAACATGAATAATTACGAAACCTACAACTTATGTAGAGCAAACAAAAGAGGAGGTGCATCGTGGCATTTTGTAAAGAAAAATACAGTGTAAATGAAAAAGAAAATCATTTCAAACATGCGGAAGCACTAATTTTAGAAATCACAAATAGCCAGAACAGTATCAAATACACAATATACAGACCCCCAGATAATAATCTACCCAACTTTCAGAAACATGGGTAAGCGGCATCGAACCCGTACAACACACAAGCTCACCCTAATAGGAGACAGTAACATAAAGGCTCTTGATCATGGTTCTTCAACCACTAACGCAATAACTTGATATACTAAGTCAGTACAACATAAACCCTACCATTAACTCTCCAACAAGAGAAGAAATACTCAATAACTGACTAACAGAATCATGCATTGATCCTATCCACATACGGACTCCTATCCATACATATACATCATCAGTAATTAATATCAAAATTGCCGATCACTACTTTGTCTCAACTTCGTTTTATTACTTTACCTACCCCCCCCCTCCCACCACCATCACCACCACCACAAAAGTCGACAAAACTCGATCACGAGAATTTTCGACCAAATTTCCCAGAAATATAAAAAAAGCAACAAGGCCTACACAAACGAAGCGACAAACAGAAAAAAATCCACGGATAAATGACGACATACTAAATAGTATTACTGTAAAAGAAAATCTATGGAAAAAACTCAAAAAGTCATCCAGCAACACACATTTACAAACCTTATACAAAAACACAAAAAATCAACTAACAGCAAAAATTCGTAGGGCAAAAAGACGCCATTACTTCCAAAAATTCATGTAATATAACGACAACATGAAGCAAACATGTGCTGCACTCAACGAATTAGAAACGCGAAAAAATAAAACTTCAGCACAAGATTTTATTGCAAAAAGCTTCGGTCAGGACACAAACCAAGAGAAACTAGCAAACTCATTCAATCATGCCTTCACAATATCACACAACTCAAAAAATACAAACTACCAACGATCAACAAAAAACTACCAACACAAAGTCAACAACAAGCTATGTATTTTCCACGCGTAACAAAACAAGAACTGAAAGAAGCACTTCCTACAAATAAAACCAAAGACCACTCCAGGGATAGGCAACATAAGACTCATAGATTATAACACACTTTCAACAACTAAATGCAATACTTTTGAGACTTCTGAACATAATATGCGACACAGGCATTATTCCACATCAACTAAAAATTGCAATAATTACGCCAATACACAAACACGGTAAAGAAACGATACTAAGAACTACAGACCAATAGCTACTCTACCAGACATCTCAAAAATTCTAGAAAAAATAACAGACACCAGACTACAGAACGATTTACAGAAGTACAAAAAATCAATAAGGCTTTCAGAAAAGAAACGGCACCATCACTTTATTAGAACACATCGGCGACACAATAAACAAAGCCTTCAACAAAAACAAGTACGCCGTCCTTATACTGCTTGACTTGACCAAGGCATTCGATACACGTGAACATGATATACTACTCACAAAACTATACTCAATAGGTATAAGATGAACACTGCATACATAGTTCAGTAATTACCTCTCAAATAGAACACAAGTAACAAAAGTAGATACATGTTACAGCCGGGGTATACAAATAAAACACGGTGTTCTTCAAGGCTCCATATTATTACCCACACTATTCAACATATACATTAATGATGTTCACAACATGGCCATAAGAAGTCAAATATTTCAGCACGCAGACGACACCGCAGTACTAGCAATCCACAAAGATATCACCACCACTCTCTGCAAAGCACAACAAGACCTAAATGAAATCACAACATACTTCTACCAAAACGCAATTCTAATCAACGGCACTAAAACACAGATGTTGATAATACACAACCCAAGAATCATACTCCCCGCACCACCATCAATACTGTCACACATTCCGCTGCATTAACAACAACCATACCTGCAAATGTCCCGAAATCAAACCTGTAACACATGCAAAATACCTTCCTCTCTATATTAATTACTACCTTAAATGAACAAAACATGTAGAATAGCTACATACCAAACTCCGGATTATCGCAGCAAAACTCTTCCAAGTCAAAGACATTATTCCATCCAACATAAAAAAAAAAACTCCTGTCACGGCATCTGCGAATCTCTACTCGGAAAAATTATAACAATCTATGCAAACAAATCAAACAGCCACCTATCAAAATTAGAAACATTACACAGGAAAATTGTTTCAATGGTGAGCTGGACTCCTTACACGCAAGAACCAATATGTGTCCAGCACATGGCGACATATAGAATCCTGAGCATTAAAATCCTGAAACACTACATGATATTAACAAGGAATTAATTCAACATCATCTATCGAAACATCAGAGATACATATCGTATAACACCACCTTCAACAACTCATACGGTTCTTTTGTGAGATCACATCAGATACCCACGCAACTCATCAACCTACCAAGAAAGTTAAAAAAAAATTGATAACTACAGAATTGTAAAAAACGAACTCTGGAAAATATATCAAGAAAGTTAAAACGCCATTAACACTGATATACACATCACAAATCACCCAGCATCCAATGCCTACAGCCAAAGTTCAAAAAGTAACAACGAAATAATTAGTGAAAACTAAATCCCACTCTCTTCCTAAAAGCTAATCCAAACTTCGAAGAAGGTGGGATTAACTTGCATCACCCATATACACATATCCTTATAATGAAATGCAGAAATGTCACAAAACAGTCAGTAAAGTATATAAGAATAAAGAAGATAATGAAGATACTGATTATTATGTGATAATATCATTAATATAATAATACTATGAAACATGAAAAAATAATGTAATAAATTATTCTTATTATTAAACAAATATGTAAATAATGAGTTTACATTGTATGTTTTTGAGAAATAAGAAATTAATTTTAACATGTGTAAATACTGCTTCTTAATCACTCTGCTGAAACTTCGAAGGAAAAAAAATAGTAAACCACATGTAATATTATATAACTTGTGTAACTCTGAACTGTATAATTGTAAAATATCACTATGATTATTATTTTGAAAGTTCTATAATAATGTTATCATCATTATTATTGAAATCTCATTACATGTAGTACTTAATGCTGAACCTTGTAAAATAATATACTGAATGTTACTCAAGATGACAATTCTATATATGTAATTATTTGATAGATCAAAAAATATATATTACTATTATTAAAAAGGATATTATTATTATTATTATTAGTAGTAGTAGTAGTAGTAGTAGTAGTAGTAGTAGTAGTAGTAGTAGTGATATTTCACAATGAGTTAATTAAATATATTAATTAATGACAAGTATAAACTCTCACTTCGCGAAAGAAATAAATGAATATTCGAAATCGAGATGCTTTTTGGTATTTTTCGATAGATGAAGAAATAAAATTTTGAACATTCAAAACACTTTCTGTCTTTCTCTGGCAACACATATTTCATATGGGGACTAATTGGAAGAGGATGTACTTAATAAGGTGGTATATTGCTTATAATAAGAGATGATATCGCTTCGAGGTCGTTCAGAGAGCGATGTCTAATTAAGTATTCGCATGAGTTGGGACACCTAGTGGATTATGTAAACCATACAAAAGATTTATTATAGCGTTAGTCATGATAAATCAGTCATAATATTTTTCTTATTTTCATATATAGATGGCACTTTTATATATATTTGTATAATGCTTTTAGAGCATCAGTAGCTCAGTTGGTCAGTCGTCGTTGAACTTGGTAAATAAAACAACTGGGTTGGAATTTCATATTCGACGCGAAGAAGAAGCGATGATTTAAAAAACGGGATTGTTATCATTTACTTTCCATACTTTAATGGAATATAAATGATCAAATGAAGATAAACCAAAATAATACCTGGGAACTCATCTATAAAAATTATAATTTTCATATATGAAAACGTACAACTTCACAGAGAAAATTATTGTTTATTGAATTGTACACACACACACACACACACACACACACACACACACACACACACACACACACACACACACACACACACACACACACACACACACACACACACACACACACAGAGAGAGAGAGAGAGAGAGAGATGAAAATTACGTAAATGACGTCATATCTGTTGTGGGAAGATACATGAATACAATTTATATTCCAATATAATATTATCAAAGAAAAGCACAAAAAAGTGAAATATAAGCGATTAGAAATGAAAAGAGAAGAAAGGATTTTCTGAAAGTGATTTCAAGAATTCATTAAAATTGTAGTTTATATCAATTTAATTTCTTACTTTGATGAAAAAATGGATATGAAACATCGATAATTGAGATGGTCAAGATTGTCGACAAAAGTGCAACTTAAAAAACATTCGGCAATATATACCTTATTTATGTGAGTATCACTTCATTTTAGCATTACAAATATATGTAATGTATTTTAAACATTAAAGTTAGAAATTTAAAACTATTAGAATTTTTTTACAAAAAAACCTGAATTGCTAAATTGCTGATTATGAACTGCTTCCAGTTGTTGGTTTATTTTATGGATTTTAATTTTAAATTTTGTTTTTGTTAAATTTTATAGACAGTAGCTAAAGATGAGTTTTTAGTTGTCGTAAACCAACACTTTGTTTGGATCAATCCAAATCTCGTCTATGATATGAAACCCTTCATAAAATGTTTTCATATGGTAAAATAGCCCCTCTTATATGAAGTTCTCCATGCGGATAGCCTAGTGGCTGTGCGCTTCGTAACCATATGCCTGGGAAAGGAGTGTGATAGGTTCGATTTCTGTCGGAGACGTAAGGAGCTTATGAATTTTCCTCAGCCGTAGCCATGATAGCCGATCTTGGGCGTGGGGAGCAGTGTTTTTCCCCCAGTTTATTCTGGAGTTTTTCCTCCTGCAAAGCAGGCAAACCTGCCACGTGAACACACGCTTCGACAGACATGGGGTACTACGGAAATAACAGGCAACCCACTTATTCTCCGGGATTACTGGTTACGCGGTAAAATGTGTAGGCCTGCCCGAAAGCGTATCATACGATGAAGATATGAAGGTGAGGATTAATTTTTTTTATTTATTGTATAAAAAATTCAATTTTGCTTCCCTCAAAACAGCAATCCGAAAGGGATAAGAATTAATCACCGTATTCCAAGAAAGTGTACTGCTATAGTGTGGGTCTTTCTTCTCGTAAACGAAAATCAATAGCCAAGACAATATCCAAGAGTTGAATACCAGTATGTTTTTTAGAGAGGTTCACTGAACCTTGTGAACTTTGATTACAAGACATTACACCATTCTAAGTTAACATTGTTATTTTTGTCATGTCTTCTTACTCTCTACAAGATGATACTGAAAGAGAATGTTAAATGTTCTTCATTTTGTCACGATACAAAGGTGACGAAAGTGCACATTATATGTAATATAATATAATCTCCTGATAAAATTTCTTCGCTTCCTAGATTCGAACCCACTCTTTCCAGCCAAAGGTACATGTCAGCATCCACTGTGCTACGGGAGGTATAGTTCTCGCGTAGCACAGCAAAATGAGTTTTGCAATTATTAGAGAATATTGAGGAATTAATTATAAATCATCACATACAATTCATGAGACATATAATTAAATTATTTTCTCATTAAATGGTATTGTACGATGTTTTCGTTAAAACGCAGTAATAATATATGTGTCTTTAAGTTGCATATAACTGTTTTAAAATAAATTTGCCTGATAAAACAACAGTGGTATGTACGACAGTATAGAGAAACAAAAGAAATAGAAACAGATGGATGATTTTGAAACATTCGAGAAACTTGCTGATAAGAATCGTATCGTTAGTGAAGTTTTTGCACAATATTTAAATGTAAATGTAAATAAAAAGGAAGTTTTTCATTTAGCAATAACTTCAAGCTAATATGACAGCAGCAAACAAGAAAAAATTTCCCTTAATGAATCTATCCTTTGAAAATGATTACAAAATGTATCCTGAGTGCTAGGGTTTCGAATTCGAATTTGAAATCTACATTTTTCAAAGAAATGTCTTGGCATACGATTTTGTCGATTTCCCCTACTGAGAAAGAGATAATGACAGATTTATTTGGGGACACACCTGTTTTTGCAAGTATTTACTAAATGGGTTAATTTTGCTATTTATCTGTAAAATTATTATTATTATTTATTTCTTCGCTAAAGTACGTGCTTTACTTAATCGATGCCAATGATAGTTCCGATAGGTTAAAAAAGTATATAAAATCATAAAGAACCCTTATCATACATACGTATATGTTTTGTATTCTGATAAATATGTGTTCAGGAAAAATAGAAGAGTTTATAAACAATAGCCCATAAATCATGTTGCCTTCAATTATAAAAGAGTGTGTCGCTGTGACCATAATACATACATGAAAACCTGTGATTACGTATTCAATAATGGCATATATTTTCATCTAATATCTGAACAAAAACGAAAAATATTTGCTGAATAAATAAATATTATTTTCTATTAAAATTACGTATCACAATATTTAATTATAATAGTTCTAGTCACCTCTTGAATTATGTAATAAAATATATAAAAATAATAATAAAAAATAATAATAATAAGTTATTTTTTTCTTCGCTCGATACTACTTCGAAACTCCAATTTCTTCGATACTACTACTACAACTACTATATTAAATAAGAGATAATTTCCTTGTTTTGAATTGATTGGTGTGTGTAAAATTTGCATTAGATGAACACACATGCACACCCTTTTCGGCTGGTATATTTTGTGCCTCAAGTTTATTATCGAAGCATATAACATCCGCTTTTCAGTATCTTCTTGTAGAGAGTAATAGGACATGACGAAAATCGGAGTGTTAGCTTAGAATGGTGTAATTTGTAGTAATTAAAGTTCACAACCTTTCACTGAACCTCTCTAAAAATCATCTTCGTATTCGACTCTTAGATACTGTCTTCCTGATTGAAACAGTTGCTTGGAATGCGGTGATTAATTCTTATCCCTGTAGTGTCTTATGACTGCATGTTGCATGTAAACTTCTGGCCGGTTTGCTGATCTGTGGGACGAAAAACAGAATGTCCTAAAAAATACAAAAAAAAAATATTCTCACCTTCATATAAGATGGGCTAATTCACCATATGAAAAGTTTGTTCAATGGTTTCATATCACAGACAAGATTTGGCTGTATCTAACCGAAGTGCTGATTTACACTAGCCGAACTACGAAGGTTCGAATACAGTTTCTCTTTATGAAATTTATCACACAGATAACTTAATATTCAAAAACCATTAACAAAAAATCAATAACTGGAATCAGTTCATAATTAGCAATTTAGCAAATCAGGCATTTTGAAAAAATGTCTAATGGTTTTAAATCTAAATTTCACATTTAAATACTTTAAACATACAAAATTATTTAAGTAAAAGAAGCCTTTGGCTCTTCGTAAAATTAGTAATACTGAAAGTTGTTATTTGATCCTTTTCATTAAAATTGAAACATACTATTTGATTTTTAAGACCATGGATATATTTGCAATTTAAACATATTTATAATGTCAAAATGAAGTGATTCTACATCAATCATGTGTATATTTCCGAGTGCTCTTTACATAGTACGCTCGTGGATATTCTTTACCATCTCAATCATCAATGTTACATAATCATTAAATTAAATTGATATAAACTACAATTTTAATAAATTCCTGGTATCACTTTAAAAATTGCTCTATTCCTTTAATTTTTATTGCTTATATTTCACTCTGTTCACACTTTGCTTTGATAGTACTATAATACCATAAATATTTTATTCATGCACTTTACCACAGCAGGTATGACGTCATATACACTGGTTTCACATCTCTCTCTCTCTCTCTCTCTCTCTCTCTCTCTCTCTGCTTAATTTCTCTGTGAATTTGGAAGTATTCATATAGGGTTGATAATTTTTACAGATCACTTTGCTGGTGTTATTTCCTTTATTACCGTTAGCCCTTTCTTAAGAGTATGGAATTTAAATGATCAAATTTGCGTTTTTATTTCATCGCTTCTTCGCGTTCAAAATGAATTCCAACTTCGCTGTTTTCCTAAAATAGGGTCATCGACGACTGAGTTTCGGAGCGTATAAAGCATTATAGAAATACACACAAAAGAATTAACTGTATACGAAAATAATAAAGAATATTATGACTGATTTATCATGACTAATGCTATAAGAGATCATTCGTATAGTGAAAAATTACACTACGTGTGTGTGATACTTCATAAGAATACTTAATGAGAAGTTTATGATAAGAATCTCTCATTATACTCTCTAAACTCCATAAATTATACTCTATAAATCAACTCATTACGAACATCCTCTTACAGTTAGTCATCATATGAAATAAGCGTTGCTAGAAAACGAGCGAACGTTGCAAAATTTTATTCCTTCATCTATCGAAAAATAAGTCCGCATCTAGTTTTCTTGGGATTAGGAGTTAAATAACCAAGCATATAAAATTACTTGGTAACCCTAATATACAGTATCCCCAAGTTAAAAAAAAAATATATATATATATATAATATACTGAATATTATATAATATATAATATACATATACTGAATATAATATATATATATATATATATAATATATATATATAATATATATATGTAATATATATAATATATATATATATGTATATTATATTCAGTGTGTACACACACACACACACACACACACACACACACACACACACACACACACACACACACACACACACACACACACACACACACACACACACACACACACACACACACACACACACACACAGAGTTTATTTTCTTTTCATAATATTATTATTTCTTTCTTTTCAGGGATCGTCAATCTGATTATAAATATCGCCTTTCCCATTTTGAATATTGTTATTTGCATTATCTCAATAAATATCACTCTGCTGTCCGTAGTATGTAATATATTCAAAACATTGTTTTCATAAACACTTATATTTTAGTAAACGTCTTATAAAAATCAAGTGGATCTTAAATCCAGAATTATTTCCAAGCCAAATAAAGAAACTATAAAAGTTTCGTATGAAATTTCACCAGAGAGCTTACGGGAATACACTCGCCCGCGTTTACGAGTTGTGCTTGCCGGACGTCATAGGAGACACGATCGCTATGACCATGCGTTTCCCCTTCTATTGGTACATTTTCGTTTCATAAGGTTTCACTGGCCTGACTTCGCTTACAAAAAATACTACTCTCTGCCGTTTCAACTTCCTTAGTATGGATATTTTGCTTTGCTCTCTTAAAGTTTCTGCCTGGTCTCTGACGAAAACCAACCAGTTTAATAGAGTTGTCAGGCCAGTGGAACCTTATCAAAATGGACTAGTAGGAGGGAATTTTATGGACGCTTTTGGACACTGGACGCTTTATGGACGGCGTTTAGGAGTTGTCTGCCCAGGACAACTCCTAAACACCGGCGAGTGTATTCCCGTAAACCCTATGGTCAAATTTCATACGAAACCTTTATAGTTTCTATATTCGGCAATGAAATAAAGATGGATTTAATATTCACTTGATTTTTATAATATTTGCATCACCGAAGTCTTTTCGTTTTTATTTTAGTAAAAAACGTCATATAGAATAATTTTAACAGAAAATCGAAACTATTAATTTACCATTTAAAACTAAGAAGATATTTTGTTTACTGTTTTCAATATTTAATAAAAGTTCTTGTAATGATTTCACTTTTACTATAAATCAAAACTTTCTTTTCCATTTCAGAGATGTTGAAGTGATATAAACTGAGATAAAACTTTCACGAGGTCGTCTTCAATCAGACATAAAGAAACATATACTTTATTGCATATCATATGTATTTTCTGAAGCACTTAAAAAAATACTGTATTTTTTAATTTTATTTTTAACAAGATTATAATATGTATTATTTAGAAGGAGTCAATAAAGAATATTTCGATATCCCTCATCGTTGTGGAGTTGTTATATCAGTTTTGATTTCGTAACCTTTTTTCATGTTAACTACCAATAAAGTTAATCTAAATTTGAAATTTACTGGATTGTGTACGAAATCTCAAATTTTGTGTCCAACTGAAAATACTTTCCATTGAGATAACGGATTACTGCCCAACGTAGTTGAATATGCGCCCCGGGTGACTTTTGTTATTATAAGTTTTCCTGAGAAAGAAAGAGATACCCCTTATACGTGATAATAATTAATGTAAAAAACGGTATCTTTCCTTATATATATACATATATATATATGTGAACATAGACTTCTACTCGGTTGTTGTGATACATTTTTAAAAAATAGATTTAATGACTTAAACCGAGATAACTTATTACGTTTTCTCGGTTTAAGAGAATAATACAACTAATTTAGGTTTATAACAGCCTTCATCAGGTATTCATTAAAGGAAGAGAATAGTAATAAACATTGAAGTATCTAAAAAACTGTGAATTACAGGTAAAAATTATAGCACATAATTGAAACATTATATATGTGTGTGTGTGTGTGTGTGTGTGTGTGTGTGTGTGTGTGTGTGTGTGTGTGTGTGTGTGTGTGTGTGTGTGTGTGTGTGTGTGTGTGTGTGCGTGTGTGTGTGTGCGTGTATGTGTGTGTATATATATATATATATATATATATATATATATATATATATATATATATACATATATATATATATATATATATATATATATATATATATATTAAATATTAATGTTCATTATCTATTCGGTAGAACTGTATATAAAAAAGGAAATGAAATGTCTCTATACTGAGAATGACAAGTTTAATATTAAGATACAAGTAGTTTCGTTGAATATATCAACTTCTTCAGGTATAACAGGCAAAGAATTAAATAAAAAATAACAGAGACATGATGACATACATTAACAGATCTAGTATAAAACACAAGTACATTTACATTTAAACGCGAAATTTCGCTTGATTCATCTCATATTAACAATAGCCTTAGCTATAATATCTCTGGCGCACACGTTGCCATTATCCAATACTGGCGCACTCACGCCAGCACTCGCACGTAGTCAACTTCGTTGGAACTCAAGCACGCATTCCTCTTTTAAATGTAAATGTCCTTGTGTTTTATACTAGATCTGTTAATGTATTTCATCATGTCTCTGTTATTTTTTATTTAATTCTTTGCCTGTGATACCTGAAGAAGTTGATATATTCAACGAAACTAGTTGTATCTTAGTATTAAACTTGTCATTCTCGGTACAGAGTCATTTAATTTCCTTATACATATATATATATATATATATATATTTTTTTTTTTAAAAGAGTTGGATGACTAGAACCGAGATTTAAGTAAAAATGTTTTAATATAAAAACACTACTAGTTTCGGCCTGAAACAACCTTCTTCAGGTGACATTATAAAAGAAAGAAAAAAACACAAAACATTGAGGGTTAAAAGACTATGAACAACATAGACATAGACAGTCTCTATACATAATTAACATGAAAGCGTTGTAATTGAATTTGAAGCTGTTCTTTCGTTTGTTGCATTGTTGGGAGAGTGCGTGCTTGCTGCATCACGTGAACGCCAGTACATGATTACAGCTGAATGACTATCTGGGAGATTGTAGCTCAAGTTGTTATTTAGATGTACAGGATTGAAGATGATTTCTCTAGATCGCACGATTTTTCCCTCTATTTTGTCACTGCAACGGATGATGTTAGTAGATTTTTCCCAGCAAACTTTGTGACTTTGGCTATCATCATTAGGATTAGCTGAGAAAAGGATATGACTTGATAATGCACTAGCTCGCTGTCTCTTGTAAGTAATGTCCCTCATGTGTTCTTCAATACGCAATTCGACAAATTTGTCTGTCTGCCCAAAGTAAGGAATATCACAATCACACAATATTTTATATACACCAGGGTATTTGAGTTGATGATGACAAGGTTTTGGGTGGCTAATTAAGGAACAGATCTTTATAAGTGTAGTGAGCAAGGTTCTGATATTGTATTCTCTTAGAACTTTTGCTAATTTATGTGAAACAGTACTTATGTAAGGAATAGATATATTGCCTTTGAATCTCTTTGTTTCTTCTGAGTGATGTCTAGGAGGATTATGAAGAAATTTGTCAATGATTTTCTTGGAATATCCATTAACTTCGAAAGAAGTTTTCAGATGGTTTATTTCTGTAAGAAGTTCATTTGGGTCATCAAGAAGAGAAAAGGCTCTATGTCCCAAGGTGGAAATTATTCCAAGCTTATGAGGAGGGAAATGATGGGACTGACTGTGCAGATATCTGTTGGTATGTGCGGACTTTCTATATATCGATATTTTCAGTTTACCAGAAGAGCGAGTCAGTTTGACATCAAGAAAATTCAAGGAATTATCCGTTTCCAGCTCGGCAGTTAACTTAATACTTTGGTGTCGGCTATTGAGATGTTCGAGGAAAACCATAAGGGATATAAAAATAGATGAAGCTAGAGATGTAGGGGTGAGGTAGACAAAGAGTTAAAGTTTAGGGGACAAATTGCTAAGGTTTATAAATTAGCCCATATGATTACTTGACTAGTGAGGAACACATTAACAAGTAGAGATAAGGAAGTTATAAATCCTGTTTATACGCCCACCACGTCTGGAATCCTGTGCTCATGTCTAGTCCTATGGGTTTCTTGGGGACGTGGAAGCGGTGGAGAGGATTCAAAGACAAGTGACGAAGATGGTGAGTGGCCTGCGGAATGTTCCCTCTGAAGATAGATTGAAGATGTGTGGATTGCAGAAGTTGGTTGATAGGAGGAAAAGAGGGGATATAATAGAAACATTTATAATAAGGATTTTATAGGATAGATACAGGGAAAATGTTTCAGCACTTGGTTAGAGGGGGGAACCAGAACAAGTAGTCATCGCTGGAAGTTGAATAAAGGTGTGGTCAGTAAAGGTGTGAGGACTAGAGTTTTTTGCTTGGAGAGTGGTGAATGAGTGGAATGGGTTTCCAGAATCAGTTGTCAGTGTTTCTCTGTTAATGGGTTCAAGGAGAGACAGGATAGATTGGGTCTCCCGCAATGAGTGTTCGGATAATAATAATAATTACAATATTTTTTTTTAATAATAATAATAATAATAATAATAATAATAAAGAAAATAGCTACAATTTAGAATCTTTAACCACGAAGTGAAACATGAATTTTCACCAAAATTTCCTAATAAACTAAATATTTCATTCAAAAAAATAAATAAATAAAATATGCTGGACGTTTGTAGCATATAAAAGCTCATCATAGAGGGTAATAGAAAATAAATTTGGGTAAACCAAACGACCAACAGTCAGCAGTGATAAACAAGTTGTTTAAGAAGACGAAAAAAGTGTTATCGCTATATATCCCAAATATGCTGTTACATGTTTCATTTTTTAAAGATATTTTTATTTCATTTGACTCTTAGCTTTTTATATATGAATATTTTTTCTTATTGAAAACATTCCATTTATCGTTTCATCAGAGTTCCCAGGTTTCAATTTAAATAGGTCGTCATTAATATAGATAATAAAAATTCGGCAATTTTCTATACTGATAGAGATAGCAATTTTATCTATAACACTTTCCAAATTTGAAGATATTTCTCTTCTTCTAATTTTAACTATTTCTACATATTTATAAATAATCAATAACGTAAAACATGCCAACACTGGTTATCTATAAAAATAAAAAATAAAAATATTTGAATTTTGTCGCTTTATTTCTGGCTGCTTTTATGTTAATTCAACAATTTTCATTTACATTACGGATAAATCAAGTTTATAAGCAAGTCAGAAAATGTAATCGTAATTGATTTCAACTTTCCAAAAATTAAATATCACATTCCATAAAGAAAAATAAGAACATTTACTCGATGATTTAACTTATATTTTTAATCAAGTTTAGTAATTCATGCTAATAATAGTTCATTTATTAATACTTCTTGAATCAAAATTATTTTTCATTAAAACATTTACAAAGGAAAAAAAATTAAAAGACTGAATTTTTAATAAATATTGAGACTCTTATTCATTAGAACAATACTCGCAATTTTTCACTAATGTATTCTAATCAATATCGATCTTTCTTTTTTTTTGTGAAAGTAATTATTTACTTTTATATTATAAATGATTAGCTACTAAACTGAAAAAATGCACTCTATTAGATTTATTCCTAGTGCAAAACTAATTTGTCTGAAAGTGCAAATTATTTTTGACATATAATTTGCCTGAATTGAAAGATAAATGATTTATAAATCAATCTAGAGATTGCAGCACTTGATGGTGCTTCTTCTCTAACCCAAATTTTATCTTTTATTAAAATAATTCCACCTCCACCTATGTTTTAAATCAAGTTCTTTCAACATTTTATACATCATCATTATGTTATAAAACGTTACGGAAAAATCCTTGCGGTGAGATATTTGAATTAAAACGTTACTCGAGGTTGGATTATTTTAGTAAAACGACGACTTTCAGACTGAGCAAAGAGGAGCGATGTTATATAAGAAATAAAAATAAAAATAAAAATAAACTCAATAGAATAAAAACTAAATAAAATTGGAAAGAACATGCAGAGCAAATTGCCAACACCCAATATCCAAAACAATTAATAAAATATAAACCAAATGGATAGCGAAGGTCGGATAGACCTCAAAACAGGATATCAGATTTAAAATGTGAGTGGATCAAAGGAAAAATTGAACATTTTTCAATTATTAAAGAAGTTAATGCAAGAGTTATTTCTGCAATAGTTAGAGTGATATAAAAATTATTACATTTCTACTTTGGCAATTACGTTTTGCTCAAAGAATGAAATAAGTGCACCGAGATCTTAACATGCAAATTAAACACTGCTCCAGAAAAAAAAAAAAAAAAAAATGTTCAACCTTTCAACATTAAAAGAAAGCTTAATCACGATTTCCAAATATATTTATAATTAACTGTACAATTTACATAATCGTACAGTTAATATAACTAAAAGCTAACATAAACTATAAAAATGTTAGAAATATCCTATATAGACATGTGCTTAAGAGTAACCTCCTGAGCTGTGATTTACAGATTTTAAAACTATAGTAAGTTGATTCAAGATGCTATTTACGAAACCTACAACTTATGTAGACCAAATTAAAGAGGAGGTGGCATCGTTGCATTTATTAAAGAAAAATACAATGTGAATTAAAAACAAACTCATTTCGAACATGCGAAAACACTAATTTTGGAAATCACAAATTGCCTCATCAGTAACAAATACACAACAAACAGAATATGCAGATCCCCACATAATAATATACTCAACTTTCAGAAAGATAGCTAAGCGGCATCGAACTACGTACAACACACAAGCTCATCCTAATAGGAGACATTAACATAAATACCCTTGACCACGTTTCTTCAACCACTAACGCAATATCTTGATATAATAAGTCAGTTCAACATAAACCCTACCATTAACTCTCCAACAAGAGAACAAATACTACTTAACTCACTAACATAATCAAGCATTGATCATATCGACATACGGACTCCCATCCATACATATACAACATCAGTAATTAATGTCAAAATTGCCGATCACTACTTTGTTTCAACTTCGTTTTATTACTTTACCAACCCCCCCCCTCCCATCACGACAAAAGTCACAAAACTCGATCATACTACAGAGCATTGTCGATAACCAAGTAAAAAATACAGACTGGATTTGCCTACTTAAAATAAACAATCCTGTAACATTATACGAGAATTTTCAACTAAAGTTCACAGAAATATAAAAAGAAAGCAACAAAGTCTACAAAAACGAGCCGACAAACAGACAACAATCCACGGATAAATAACGACATAATAAATAGTATTACTGTAAAAGGAAATCTATGGAAAAAACTCAAAAATCTCCCAGTAACACACATTTACAAACCTTACACAAAATAACAAGAAATCAACTAACAAAAAAAATTCGTAGGGCCAAAAGACGCTATTACTTCCAAGACTTTATGGAATATAACGACAACATGAAGCAAACATGGGCTACACTCAACGAATTAGAAACTCAAAAAAAAAATCTTCAGCACAAGATTTTATTGCAAAAAGCTTCGGTCAGAACACAAACCAAGAGGAACTAGCAAACTCATTCAATCATGCCTTCACAAACAATATCACACAACTCAAAAAACCACAAACTAACAACGATCAACAAAAAACTACCGACACAAAGTCAACAACATGTATATTCCACCCGTAACAAAACACGAATTAAAAGAAGCACATCCTACAATTAAAACCAAAGACCACTCCAGGAATAGAAAAAATAAGACTCATGGACTTATAACACACTTTTAATAACTGCATCTAATACTTTTGAGAGTTGTGAACATAATATTCGACACAGGCATTATTCCACATCACTAAAAACTGCAATAATTACGCCAATATACAAACACGGCAAAGAAACGATACTCAGAACTACAGACCAATAGCTACCCTACCAGTCATCTCACTAATTCTAGAAAAAATAACACACACTAGATTACAGAACCATTTACAGAAGTACAAAAACCAATAAGGCTTTCAGAAAACAAATAGCACCATCACTTTATTAGAACACATCGGCGACACAATAAACAAAACTATCAACAAAAACAAGTACGCTGTCCTTATACTGCTTGACTTGACCAAAGCATTCGATACACGTGAACATGATGTATTACTCACCAAACTATACTCAATCGGTATAAGAGGAACACTGCATACATGGTTCCGGAATTACCTCTCAAATAGAACACAAATAACAAAAATAGATACATGTCACAGCCGGGGTATACAAATAAAACACGGTGTTCTTTAAGGCGCCATATTATCACTCACACTATTCAACATATACATTAATGATGTTCACAACATGGCCATAAGAAGTCAAATATTTCAGAACGCAGATGATACCGCAGTACTAGCAATCCACAAAGACAGCAACACGCCTCTCTAAAAAGCACAACAAGACCTAAATGAAATCACAACATACTTCTACCAAAACGCAATTCTAATCAACGGCACCAAAACACAGATGTTGATAATACCCAACGCAAGAATCATGCGCCCAGCACCACTATCGATACACTGTCACACATACCGCTGCATTAACAACAAATATACCTGAAATGTCCCGAAAACAAACGTGTAACACATGCAAAATACCTTCGTCTCTATATTAATTACTACCTTAAATGGTCAAAACATGTAGAATAGCTAAATACCAAACTGCGGATTATCGCAGCAAAACCTTCCAAATAAAATCCATTATCCCATCCACATAAAAAAAAATCTCCTAAATCACGGCATCTGCGAATTTCTATTCAGATAAATTAAAACAGTCTATGCAAACTCATGAAACAACCACCTATCAAAATTAGAAACATTACACAGGAAAATTGTGTCAACAGTGAATTGGACTCCTTAAACGCAACAACCAATATCTGTCCAGCACATGGCGACATATAGAATCCTAAGCATTAAAAACCTGAAACACTACATGACATTTACAAGGAATTACTTCAACATCACCAATCGAAACAAGAGAGACACAGATCGATTAACACGACCAACAACAATCCTTTACATTCCTACATCCTTTAACAACTCATACGATTCTTCTGTGAGATCACATCAAACACCAACACAACTCATCAACCTACCAAGAAATTTAAAACACATAGATAACTACAAAACATTAAAAATCGAACTCTGGAAAATATATCAACAATGTTTATACACCGTTAACACTAATATACACACACATCACAAATCACCAGCGTTCAATGCCTACAGCCCATGCATTAACAGTAACAACGACATAAATAGTGAAGGCTAACCCAAGCTTCGAAGATGGTGGGATTAACTCGCATCACGCATCTAAAAGTAATCCTTATAATCAAATGCAGAAATGTACCAAAATAGTCACTAAAGTATATAACAATAAAGAATATACTGATTATTATGTGATAATATCATTAAGATAATATTACTATGTAGCATGAAAAAAATAATGTAATAAATTATTCTTATTATTAAAAAAAAATGTAAATAATGCGATTACATTGTATTTTTGTGAGAAATAGGAAATATAATATTTAAATTGGACATGTGTAAATACTGCTGTATTATCACTCTTTCTCAAACTTTGAAAGAAAAAAAATAATAAACCACAGGTAATATTATATAACTTGTGTAACTCTGAACTATATAATTGTAAATTATTACTGTGATTATTATTTTAAACGATAGCAAAGAAACTATATTATCATCGTTATTATTGAAATCTCATTATATGTGATACTTAATGCTGAACCTTGCAAAATAATATAATGAATGTTACTCAAGATGATCATTGTATATATGTAAATATTTGATACATGAAAAAAAATTATTATTATTATTAAAAATATATATTATTATTAGTTGTAGTAGTAGTATTAGTGATAATTCACAAACAGATAATTAATGATATTAATCAATGACTAGTATAAACTCTCACTTCGCTTTAGAAATAAATGAATATTCGAAAGCTAGATGCTTTGTTATTTTTCGATAGATGAAGAAATAAAATTTTGGACATTCAAAACACGTTCTGTCTTTCTCTGGCAACACATATTTCATATGACGACTAATTGGAAGAGGATGTACTTAATAAGGTTCTATATGGAATATTGGGTATAATAAGAGATGATATCGCTTCGAGGTCGTTCAGAGAGCGATGTCTAATTAAGTATTCGCATGAAGTGGGACACCTAGCGGATTATGTAAACCACACAAATGATTTGTTATAGCATTAGTCATGATAAATCAGTCATAATATTTTTCTTATTTTCATATATACATGGTACATTTATATATATTTTTATAATGCTTTTAGAGCATCTGTAGCTGAGTTGTTCAGTCGGTGTTGAACTTCGTAAATAAAACAACTGGGTTTGAATTTCACGTGCGACGCAAAGAAGAAGCGATGATTTAAAAAACGTAATTTTTATCATTTACATTCCATACTTTAATAGAATGTAAATGATCAAATGGAAATAAACAAAATAAAGGGTTAATAGAAATAAACGAAAATAATACCCGCAAACTGATCTGTAAAAATTATCATCTTCATATATGAAACGTCCAACAACTCACAAAGAAAATGATTTGTTATTGAATTTAAGCACACACACACACACACACACACACACACACACACACACACACACACACACACACACACACACACACACACACACACACACACACACACACACACACACACACACACACACACACACACACACACAGAAAGAGAGAGAGAGAGAAAGAGAGAGAGAGAGAGAGAGAGATGAAAATTACGTAAATGACTTCATGTCCGTTGTGGTAAGATACATGAATACAATATATATTCCAATATAATATTATGAAAGAAAAGCATGAAAAAGTGAAATATAAGCGGAAAGAAATGAAAAGAGAAGAAAGGATTTTCTGAAAGCGATTTCAAGATTTCATTAAAATTGTAGTTTATGTGAATTTAATTTCGTACTTTGATGAAAAATGGATGTGAAACATTGATAATTGAGATGGTCAAGACTGTCGACAAAAGTTCAATTTAAAAAAACATTCGGCAAAATATACATTATTTATGTGAGTTTCACTTCTTTTTAGCATTACAAATATATGAAAAGTATTTTACATATTCTTCTTCTGGTTCCCATCTGCCATACGGCCGGGGGAGGGTAGCTATAAGTTACCATTCTGGGGAGAGATGATTATGAGCAAGGTGGTTTCCCGTTGCCTTCCTTGCCGTAAATATTTATGACTGTAACCTGTGTGTTCACGGGGCCGGTTTGCCTGCTTGCGGGATGAAAAACCCCCGTGTTTTTCTAAAAAAGGGTCAACGACGAGTGAGTTACAGAGGCTCTAAAGGCATTATACAAATACCTACAAAAGAATTAGCTATATGCGAAAAGAGGAAAGAATATTATGACTGATTTATCAACTAATGCTATAAGAGGCCATTCGTATAGTGACAAATTATTCTATGTGTGTGTGATACTTCATAAGAATACCTAATGAGGATTTCATGATAAGAATCTCTCATTATACTCCCTAAACTCCATAAATCATACTCCACAAACCAGCTCATTAAGAACATCCTCTTGCAGTTATCATCATATGAAATATGCGTTGCCAGCAAAAGAGAGAACGTTGTAACTTTTTATTTCTTCATCTATCCAACAATAAGTCCGCATCTAGTTTTCAAATATTCGTTTATCTCTAAAACGAAGTGACAGTTTCTATCACTGTCATTTAGTAAATTTTTGTTAATTATCACTAATAATAACAAGAAGATGGAAAAGAATTATTATTATTAGTAGTAGTAGTAATAGTAGCAGTATCAGGAGTAGTGGTAATATTAGTAGTAGGAGAAGTAGGTTAAATACATTTTTTACCGTTTCCATATTTGGAAACAGTAAAGAGGTTCCATATTATAGGATTATACCAACTTTTAAGACTCTTTTTAACTTTTAAATTTAGAGAGAACAGTAATATCTACTTGATTAATGCGACGTGTCAAGAAAATTGGCGAAATTTAAAGCTAATAATATCACACTGAACAATTCCCGCGTTCAGCTGCCAATTAAAATGTCAATTTGCTTCTCGAATAATTAACGACGACATCAAAATACCTCATTCCTTTGTCTTTTCCTTTATTATTAAGAGGTTTATTGTTATGATTCTCAATTAAATAAACTAATTCTTCGTCTTTTGCATGTAGAATGTCAGGCTTGAACAGGAAAGAACTCCTGATGATTGGCGGAGAGAATGTCCGCCAATCATCAGGAGTTCTTTTCATTTCCTCTTTAGTTATTCCGTTGCTGGATAGTTTCATCGGTGCTCCGACTTCTTCAGGTGAGAAATAAAAAACATAAAATATAAAATAACACGGTAAAAAATGAACTTTCCAGCTTAATAAAAAGCAGAATAGTAACAGTCATATTTGAATAGGTGACCGCGTGCTACCGTTGGCATGAGTAGAATGTGTGCGACAGCTAATTTTTGAGCGCCAGTACTGGATTACTGCGCTATGGGAATCAGGCAAATTGTAGCTTAGATTATTGTTTAAATGTGAACGGTCCAGAATTAAAAGAAATATTTCTGGACTCTTTTTTACCGTTTGAAACACTTCTCTCACTGCTAAATTATTATGTTTTACCAAATCTTCATATTCACTAGTTTTTTTTGTTATTTGTTCGTTCTGTTTATTAAAGAGTTCTTGCACAAGATTTAGTAAGCTGGCTTTTATCGTTTTCTATTAGTAACACTAGACCGTTTTCTATTAGTATATTTAAAGAGTTAAAATTGAAGGACTCACCTGCATTTTTTGTCTGTTCAGTTCGTCATCTGATTTTGCCTTCGGTATAATCAGCTGCGTCGTAATTGGCTACTTTAGGTGCGTTTCTTTGTTCTTCCTACTGAGTACGCACTTCCATTCCTCGCGTGTTACATCGGATTTATAATAATAATAATAATAGTAATAATAATAACAAAAATAAATCTGACTATCAAACTTTTTTAGACTCAGTTGTCAGTTTAGACTCGACTTATAGTCAATCAGAGAGAGTTTACTATCACTGATTGACTACCCCAATACTATCACTAATTTATGCAACCAGTAGTGAATAGTAGTCTCAACCAGTGCCTCCATCTCGATGTTTCTAACCCTAACACAATACCTTTAATGTATGAAATAGAGGGAGTTCCGAAGGTTCTTGAGTTTTCGGGAAGAAAAAACCCGTAAACACGAGCAAGCAGGTTTTTTCTCCCTGAAACTCAAGAACCTTCAGAACTCCCTCTATTTCATATATTAAAAGTATTGGGTTAGGGTTAGAGATCTCTAGATGGTGGCACTTGAAAGTTTGAGACTCCGCTTCACTGCTTCACTAACTGCTTAAATTAGTGATAGCGTTGGTCAAGTTATCTCTGATTGACTACCAGTCAAGATTAAACTGTATTATAGGACTTCAACTAGCTGCTTTATAACAAATATAATTCTCTCTCTGTGTATATATATATATATATATATATATAAACAAAATATATACATTTTTTGTTGGTGTTTGTTTGTTTTGTTTTGTTTTCTTTCCTGATTCTTTGTATTTCTTCAGCACAGTGCAGAATTATGGCTTAATTTTTCATTCTGCACCGTGAACTAGTTTTGTTTATTACTTTAGTATAGGGTCATAATTGTTTGTTTCGAAAACCATTCTTTCCTGTGCTTTGCAATTCGTATTTTACATAGAGTTCTGTCGTATTTTAATTTATTTCATGTTAATCGTATGTTATGTTTTGTATGAGTCATACCATTCTGCAGTGGAATACGTTAGTCTATATTTCTTAACTTCAGATTTGCGTCATCTATGAGTTATAGATGAAGTTTTATTTCCAAATTTGCCATTAAATTAAGATAGCAAATAAAATTGCATCATGTCAAGTCCAAACCAATCAGCATCCACATTTCGTATTTGAACTCCATTTGCTTATACGCCAATCAAATAAACGCGCATTAATAAAGTGGTTTTCTCGTGTAAAGATATCATTGGACAGAGGAATATTTCTAGTGCTATAAAAGCACATGCAAGTCTTCATTCGTCACAATCAAGGACTCCTTTAGAAATCAGTATTGCTTTGGAATCAGCGAACTTCTCTCTGTCTCTGCATCACCATACCTCAAGCCATGAATGGAATCATAGTCTTCACTATTCTTACTGTTATGTGCTTTTACACAGCTCACTCACAAGGTAAGAATTCACTGTTTATTTTATCTTTTGTGCTAATGTTTTAAAAAATTACACTGACCCAAAATCCTCTGTGAGAGTAGCTAAAGATCTTCAGCCTCTTGCACGAAGAGTATATAATTTTCCTTCTTAGACTACAGATTATAGTATGGAAATGAGAAGGAAGGAAAGGTTTGACTTTCTTTACTAATCACTAATCAATTGTAAGGATTTTTAAAGGGAGATAAGTTATTTCATACGTGAAGGTGTCGATTTTGCTCCTCCTGGGAGCGTAGTCGATGTCTTATTTTTCTGCAAAGTTAACACAGACTGAAATCATATGTGATTTCAAGGCAGAATTCTAAAATGACGCACTCAGCAAATGTTATTGTACTATAAATACTGAATATCTGATAAAATGTACCATTCTTTCATAACTAGTTGAAAACAAATCGAATAGTAAATGAGGAGATATTTTATCATATCAGTTAATGAGCTATTACAGAGGACAGTGAATATATATTTGTCAATCGTATTAGCACTTGTGAAAAAAGTATCTCATTGGCTATCACACTTGCCTTTCTACTATAAAAGGCACACGGGCCTGTGGAAAATACAGAACTTCATTGTTTTTGAAGTGGATATTCCGTTTCAGAATAATCTGAATTTCCCTTACCGGTGGCTATGAAGGGAACGATAGCATTCGCTAATTTTCTTTGTATTCCTTGCTGAGATCTCGGAATCGGCTGGTAAGAATTCAGAATCACTTGTTATAAACAACATTAGCGCTAACCAATAATAATTGTTTTTGTTACATGAATTATAAAACTAGAACTATAAGTGTTTTAAAAAAGCAGTATTATTAGATTAAGATTGAATTATAAAACCCTCTCTCTGCATTTTCTGATGATGGGCCATTTAGTCTTTACCAAAAATTTATTCGAAACATAAACCGCTTTCTTTCGTAACTGCGGAATTCACTTTTGGTATTAAATAACATTTTTATCATTTTAGGCGATGGTCCAGCTGTCAATGTTACATCAGTTACTCATGGGGAATGCACAGTCATTCCAAATAACCCTTGCCCAGGAAAACCAGGAGAAGAAATATGTGTTGTTATCGATGGAAGTAAGTAATCAATGTTTAAATACATAGACGTAGAATATTCGATGTCCATACGATGAGTGTTGGGAAAACATTAAAAGTCTATCAAACAAAAAGTAACAAAAATCATTGATAACGTAATTTGAAGTTCGGGAGAAGTATTAATTTCTGTATTTTTAATTTTATACAATGAACGTAGATAAACAGCAAACAAATAGATTTACAATAATCAGCCTTTCAAAGCAGTGGCAAACGACGCTGATTTTTTAACGCAAAGTCTAAATGCTCGATTCCATTTCAAGGCAGAAATATATGTAAAAGTATGTTGACGAGATTGTAATACTTCGCGTTTATGGGCTTCCCATCATGCACAAAACAGGAATTTGTCATTTTGTCGTCAAGAATTTCACTGATGGAAACGGATGGCATTATCTTCTAGAATAATAGAAACAAAAGAGCTGTATTATTAGGTGTCATATTAAAAAGTCATCCACCAGTTCAAAATATTACTCTGATCGATCTGGTGAAATTATCACAGATTATTAAATAAAAATAGGCGTTTCTGTTTTTTATTAAAAATTATAGACGGATTTTAAGAATCACATTTATGCTTTTCGGAAAGTCATTTAAAAACTTAATAAACAAATATACTAAAAGAGAATGAAGGATAAAACTGCTAATATTTAATAACCTCATGCTAATCTCACACAGAACCATACTTGACTTTAATATTTAACACTACATTAACTAACGAGAATGATTTAACTAAAATGTTATACACATAATACAGATTTTTAACTAAACCAATTCGTTCTTTTTTATATTTAGTATTAGCCAGGCTACTCGGAATTTTTGTTGGCCTACTCGAATGGCTTTTACAAATTCTGTGCTGTGTTAGTTCTGCCAACGGAGTGACTCCCTGTCAAGTAACAAAATGGACATGTGACGTTGATGGAAAACCATGCAATTTTTTGAATCTTGTTGTAGGATGCAATGTAAAGATTACGGTTTGCTACATTCTTGCTCTAGTCACGGTAAGTGACAACTGAATTTCAGTTATGAATTTAAAAAAATAATATAGAATAATAATTTGTCTTGAGTTATTTAGTTTTTTAAAAAAAACAATAAATTTCTAGTTTATATTCTAAATTTCTAACATTCTTTCTAAGACATTTTACTTAAAAATTACTAGAACAAATTAAAACAATTCGTTTACAATAATTACGGAATGGAATGGAAATTGAAAAAACCATCCTAATTCCATCAAATCACACACACACACACACACACACACACACACACGCGATTATATTTTCGTTTCATGATATTAATATTTCTTTCTTTTCAGGGACTCGTCGATCTGATTATAAGTATCACAGTTCCCATTTTAAATATTGGTCTTTGCATTGTCACAATCCCACTCTCCTGTCCATAGTAAGTAATATATTCAAAAGTCTGTTTCCATAAACACTTATGTTTTAATAAATGTCTTATAACACTCAAGTGGATATTACATCCAGCATTATTTCAAAGCCGATCATAGAAACTATAAAGGTTTTTATGAAATTTCACTATAGAGCTGAAGGGAATACACTCGCATGTGTTTACGAATTGTGCTTTGCCGGATCTTATAGGAGACTATGGCCATGCGTCCTCATATTCCCCTTCTAATGGTCAAATTTGATAAAGTTTCACTGGCCTGACTTTGCTTATAACGAATACACCTCTCCGCCGTTTAAAGTTCCTTAGTACTGAAGGAGAGATTTTGTTCTCTAAAAGTTTCTGCCTAGTCTCTGATGAACACCAAGCAGCTTAATAGAGTTGTCATGCCAGTGAAACCTTATCAAAATGGACCAGTAGGAGAGAATTTTATGGACGCTTTAGGGAATAGCGATCTATAAGGTCTGCGTAGGACAACTCCTAAACCCTCTGGTCAAATTTCATACGAAACATTTATAGATTCTATATTTGGCTTTGAAATAAATTTGGATTTAATATTCACTTAATTATTATAATATTTGCATCACCGAAACCTTTCCGCTTTTATTTTAGTAAAAAAAGGTCGTCTTCAATTAGACATAAAGAGAGATATATTTTATTGCACATCATATGTATTTTCTTAAGCACTTAATAAAATACTGTAATTTTTAATTTTATTTTTAACAAGATTATAATATGTATTATTTAGAAAGAGTCAATAAAGAATATTTTGATATCCCTCATCGTCGTGGAGTTGTAATATCAGCTTTGATTTGATAAACGTTTTTCATGTTAGCTTCCAATAAAGATAATCTAAATTTGGAATTTACTCGATTGGGGTACGAAATCTCAAATTTTGTGTTCAACTGAAAATGCTTTCCATTGAGATAACGCATTATTGCCCAACGTGGTTCAAAATGGGCCCCGGGTGACTTTGGTTAATTTAAGTTTTCCTGGGAAAAAACCCAGGAAATATATATATATATATATACACATACATATTTCTTTACAAATTATAAAATTATGCAAAATGCCACTTCCGAAGATACAAAACATATACTCGTCCACGACCCAAATCGTGACATATCCATAGAATTAAAGATATTTTGTTGAGGACGTTTTTATTTAAAAAAATATTATATTTTGCCCACGCTGGCTACGGCATTACTCGCTAGCTAGCGAACTCTACTCGAGACATGAAAATAGGTGGGTGTAGTTTTAGTGACCTGACTGTAATATACAAATATACATAAAGAATTCACCTCAAACTTCAATTACAAAACGACTCACTCATCCTTCCGTGCTAGACATAACTATTTTTATCTCCCGACGTTTTGAACATGATATTAACATTATCATCTATGTGAGACTATGTGATCATCATCACATAGTTTCACTTAGTTTGCTAAAGAGAGAATGATTTGATCAAATCATTCTCTCTTTAGAGTATCCCATTCCTCTGCTTGCCCACGATGGAGCATGCCATATTCAGTGCAGATGTAGTTTGCCCTATATAGTGGAAACAGGACGCATAATTCCTATTAGAAAAAAGAAACATGGACAGCACATTAAATTTAATAACTATGGTAAACCAGGCTTTTCTGATTAGGCCCTAAATACTCTACATAGAATTGACAGCAAAGGCACCTATGGTTTACATCTCTCTAAAATATGAACGGAAAAATAACGAGGCCGGTGAAATTCTTATCAACCACCGTAATCTTAACAATAACGATGGTCTAAAATCTGAAGGATATGGAAGCAACATATTCTTCCCGCATAACCTTTCTCCCTAAGAGTTAATTATAAATAGGGCTATACGTAATCCAGGATATCATATCTATTATAACAATTCCCATGATAATCAGAACATCACGTTTGCTGTAAGAAAACTACCTGTGTGGAAAAACATTTTTTCTCTAATAATGTCATAAACAGAATAAAAGTTTGATGTAATTAATTTATTTTATTTTAGTTTTTGTTTTCAGACGTCAGGCCAGTAGAATAACGGTTGTTCAAATCATTGTCTCTTTAGCATATTATGTGAAATGTCATATAGCTTGTCCCTCTATATATGTGTATACTCCACGTGACGACTTTAATATGAAGGTCAAAATGTCATAAAAATAACTACAAGACAGTTGTAGTCTCCATAATTTCTCTGAAATGAATGCCGATCACCCTGTAACACTACAGGAAATGACAAATTTATTATTCTTCTTTATCAGTTATATATTTTGGGTGAATTTTCTTCTAATCCAAAATTTCTTCCCGATGAAATTCGTTCTCCATTTCTTTTTCAGGTCGAACGGCGATAACTTTCTTCATTCTCTTAGCCACTATACAAACACAGCACTGATGTGTTATAGGATTTGTAACCTCTTTCGTGTTGTATATAATATAAAAATATCTAAAAACAACCGCGTTTAATGCGGATTCGGTTGTATGCCATTTTTCCCCCTCGCTACTCTACACATTAATGTTACTCCACTGTCTATACTTTGCCGTGTGGCAACAAGCAATTACAATATTCTTTCAAAATGCAATAAAATAATTGTATTTTGAATAACAGTCATTTGATTCAAGATATTTTTATGAGAAATTAATATGAGAAAATAAAAAAAAACAATTTAAAAAAAGTACGTGATGAAGGGTGTCTAAGTTTAATGTCGAAATACTCTTCGCGCGGATTTCTTGGATGGCATCGCGCCATAAAACTGTGGTTACCTGTAGTGTATTTCGTAGATCAGGAATTATATTTAATAATATTATTACCATAGGTCATTTGAAAATTATATTTTAATGTAGTCCACAATCCCATTAATTATATTCAGGGAAACAAAGTTTATAAAGTATTTTTCACAATTTCCCATAATAGTTACTCGTTTAACACAGATATATTTCCTTATTTTTTTTATATTCGCACATATTTCGTTATTGGCTGATATGTTTCTCATATTGTTGTAAAAATATTGTTTAAATAATGAACAATTATGTGAGATATTAGAAGAGTTTAGACTTTCATTGTACACTCTTCTAAAGTGATACAACACTGTATTTATTCATATGGGGTTTCCCCTGATTCTCTACTGTGCCCTAAGACAGTTTGAGCCTCCTTGTGAGGGATTAAGTATGAATTTATGACTGTAAATCCGTGTGTGTTTTCACGAGACTGTTTGTCTGTTCTGAGAGACGAAAATCCCGAGTTTTCCGGTGAAAAACCATCTACCCAGTATGGACCGGCTAACTTTAGTCGAAAGAAACCAGATAAAGGTTCCTCACGTCATGAGCGGGAATCGAATACAGAGCTTTGTCTATACCGACTTAGCATCGATGAAATAGTATTCAGACCAGAGGTCTGAATACTAATTCATCGATGCGCACTCAGCATCATTCATCAATGCAAAGGTAATATGATTTTTCATTAGTGAAAAATCAGACTGAGTTTGAATGAAGTACACACTCAAAAATATCGGCTTTTATGACATCCAAACGCAAAAACGGATTAAGTTGGACACTTGTAAGTGGTGTTACAATTATTATTGTATGCCGACTCGGATTTTGTTAAAGTAGATGTGTAATACGTGTGTTGACATGTATTTCTTTGTGTTGATTTAGAAGTACATTTTATAGTTTCTTTTTTTTTTTAGTTTTGTTAAATTTTTTATAAACATATGATTCTATGATTATTTTATGTTATCTTTCATGATAATGGAATTTTTGGAACATCTGTAGACTATGGGCCTGGAATAGGAGTGAAATACTCGTCGACACAACTTCCATACAGGGTGTATGCACACTTCAGTACCAGCGTGACCTACAATGTGTTTCGCTGCAAGATGTTATGTTCACATTCCGTCTTGTCACAATCTGGCAGAGAAATCGAAAAGCGATATTATCGTCTTCACTTCAGTCTCTCTTCTCCGACCTGTTAGGTCGGTCCCGTGTAGCTGGTAGCCTATAGATTTACTGAAGATTAAATCTACAGGCTGGACACTCCATTATGCGGAGTGCCCTTGTTTAGTTAATGAATGAGTGCAGACTGCATGCTTCAGTAAGGCTATCATTGCAGTTCTGAAGAGATGAGGACAGAAACCGAAGAGATCCTACACAGGAGACAAAACACGTCAACATTTCACTGATAAACAAAACAGTTTGAATTTTTTATATTCTCGGGAAGATATGACTATACGGCAGCAATACATTCTCATCTCTCTACACCCAATTGTCAAAACAGACATATATTTTCCTATTGAACGAAAATTACACCGTGCCACTGCGTGAGCGAGGCACTGGTATGTACGATACACACGCGCACACACACACATACACACCAAGAGAGAGAGAGAGAGAGAGAGAGAGAGAAACTAACATATTTATTAAACATACATTTCCTAATAAAGAGCGTTTAGTTATGTGTGAACAGAAATATTTAATCTTTAACAAAACCTTTATATATATATATATATATATATATATATATATATATATATATATATATATATATATATATATATATATATATATAATATTTCGGTAAATTAAAAAAAAAAATATTGCCCTTTTCCTAATGTTCACTGGTAGGTTCATCTGGCACATTCACATGAAAAATATGATATATAATCGATTTAATATTGACTAGAAATTTTTAGTCGCCTAATATAACAAACAGAAACAATCCAGCGGGCCATTAATAGAGATATTTTTTTTATTCCTGAAAATATAATCAAGGAATGATGAAACTGTGTTGGGATGGGGGGAGTGAGAAGAAGAATCTACACTTATGTTTACTACAGTATTTTTTTTTTTGTAGTGTCTCTTTTACGTGTGCTATTTTTACGAAAACGAACACTCGTTTGTGCGCATGGGTACGAATGAAACATCAGAAGTTTTATGTGATCAGTTTGTGATTCAAATTTGTAATTGCGTTGACGTATGGTATTATTCAATGAGAAATCTGTGTTAAATATAATGTCTACCGTCAATAACATCCAATAATTTTGTAGTTGTAGAATGGTCACATTAAAAAGATATACGAGGAGCAAATACGAGTGATTGAAATGTTTTAATACAGCGCAGTAATACACTACAGCCAACATTAACTGCCTCTCTCTCTCTCTCTGTACTTCTCTCTGGAAGTACTTACTTATGGTGATAATTTAAGTACTTCTGTCGTGAAACAGATTCGTCCTGAGACTTTCAGTCTCTATGCAGATAAAACTAACTGTCCTATTTGAGCATTAAGTAGAATTTTACAAATCTTTCTTTATTTGGCCTGACAGGCTATTTGAGGCTAATGTCTTAAGAGAACATTAAGATTCCAGTTTTTCTTGAAATTCAAAGAAGCTAAAGAATATTTTTTTTTGATCTTGAGAAATCACAGCAGTTATTATCTCTCAGTACAGAAATCTCGACTCATAGAATTAACTTGAGTGTATAGAAATAAATACCAATTAGGATTTAGAATATCATCTGATATTCAGGCTTGGAACCTCGGCATTGGGAATGCCTCCCAACTTAAAAATATATAAGCAGCTGCCTCTGAGGCATTTGCTTCGAAATATTTATTTCACGTTATCTGTTTTTGTGAGGAAAGCAATTTATAAGCAATTTATGAGGAAAGCAATTTAAATTTATAAGAATTTAAAATATCAAAATAAAATTTTAATTAAATGCAAAATAAAATGATTTATTTTGCCATGCATAAGAAGACTGTGATTCGAAATGAATTGAAATATTGTGGTTTTCTTGAAATAAAGAGAAACTCTTACTAATAACATGTGCTTTTTATTCACAATATGGTGAAAGTGTTTTGTCGTAATTTCTGACATATTATTTACGCTAACTCTAGTACACTTAGTCATTTATTGCTTGCTAACTTCATCTTACGGAATTGCTAGCCCATTGGCTAGTTAAATGAATTAGTTTATTTCACAATGTTCATAATGTAACATACAACGGTGGTTTCCGGAAAATATATTAATATAAATAATTAAATATCTCTTATTCTGTATTCATGAATATATTAAAATCCCGAATTGAAATAGTTTTGCTCGAATCTCGTACGTCTACTCGTACGTGAATTATTGTGTGATGAAATGCAGATATACAACTGAATTTCGCGAAAATATCACACAGACTTACTACTTTCAAGGGTTAGTAATGAATTAAAATATAGCATCCAAAACAAGATCTAAAAGGTTAATGCGTGTTAGTTTAATAACGAGAAACGTAGAGTTACCCATTTTGGGAGAAATAGTTTACAAACTGTATATCACGATGATTTCACTGTATTCAAGGAAATAGATGAAGCTAGAGATATAGGGGAGAGGTCGACAGAGAGTTAAAATTTAGAGGACAAATTGCAAAGGTTGATAAATTTGCTCATATGATTACTTGACTAGTGAGGAACACATTAACAATTAAAGATAAGAAAGTTATAAATCCTCTTTATACGCCCTCATCTGGAATCCTGTGCTCATCTTGGTGATGTGGAAGCGGTAGAGAGGATTCAGAGGCGAGTGACGAAGATGGTGAGTGGCCTGTGGAATGTTCCCTATGAGGATAGATTCAGGATGTGTGGATTGCAGAAGTTGGTTGATAGGAGAAAAAGAGGGGATATAATAGAAACATTTATAATATGGATTTAATGGGACTGATGCAGGAAAATATTTCAGCACTTGGTTAGAGTGGGTGGACCAGAACAAGGAGTTATCGCTGTAAGTTGAATAAAGGTGTGGTCAGTAGAGGTGTGAGGACTAGAATTGTTTGCTTGGAGAGTGGTGAATGAGTGGAATGGGTTGTCAGAATCAGTTAGCGTTTTTCTGTTAATGGGTTCAAGGAGAGATAGAATAGATTGCGTCTCCCGCGTTGAATCTTCGGATAATAATAATAATAATAATAATATTTTTAAAAATAATAATAATTTTTTTAATAATAATAATAATGTTTTTTTTTATTGATGTCTCAAATATTTACATATACACAATGATCATCTTGAGTAACATTCTGTATATTATTTTACAAGGTTCAGCACTAAGTGCTACATATAATGAGATTTCAATAATAATGATGATAACAGTGTTTTTTTATTGCTATTTTTTGAAATAACAATCACAGTAATAATTTACAATTATATAGTTCAGAGTTACAGAAGTCATATAATTTTACATGCAGTTTACTATTTTTTCACCAAAGTTTGAGAGAGAATGATTATACAAAGTATTCACACATATGGAATTAAAATATTATATTTCTATTTCCCATAAACATACAATGTAAACTCATTATTTACATAATTTTTTAATGATAAGAATAGTTTATTACATTATTTTTTCTAATAATAATTTTTTTCTAATAATAATAATAATAATAATGAAGAAAATATTTAATAGCTAAAATTTAGAATTTTTAATGACGAAGTGAAACGTGAAAATTTAACCAAAAATTCATAATAATAAATACTTCATTGAAAAAAATATAGAATATGCTGGAAGTTTGTGGCACATAAAAGCTCATTTTATCAGGTAATTGAAAAATAATTTGGGTAAACCAGTCGACCAACAGTCAGCAGTGAGAAACAAGTTGTTTAAGAAGACGAAAAAAGTGTTATCGGTATATATATCCCAAATATGCTGTTACATGTTTAATTTTTTTAAAGATATTTTTATTTCATTTGACTCTTTAACTTTTTATATATGAATATTTTTTCTTATTGAAAACATTGCATTTATCTTTTCATCAGGGTTCTCAGGTTACAATTTAAATAGGTGGTCATCAATATAAATATCAAAACTTCGGCAATTTTCTATACTGATAGAAATTCTTATCTATAAAACTTTCAAAATTTGAAGATATTTCTCTTCTTCTAAGTTTAATTATTTCTACATATTTATAAATAACACTGGCCAACAACAAAACACATTTTTCTGCTGATTATGATCTGACACTTGTTTTTTACTAATGTGGGTACGCTGATTTCAAATATCAAACCTATTTTTCTCTACCACGTCAGGTTTTACCTCTATGGCATTTTCATTTTCATTTCTAATTTGTAAGTTTTTGATAGTTTTAAGGAGGCAGTACTATTTAGCTGATCAAAAAAAAACTCGATTTGTTAATATTATTTTCTGAAAGTATGTACTTTTAAAAATCTGTTCCTAACCTTTTATCAAGAAATTCGAAAAATTCCCGAAGATATAGCCTATTATTCAAAGCGGTGCGCAGATCAGAATCGGAGCGCTCACCGCTCTCGCTTGTTAGTAAACGAATAAATGCGTAAGAACCTGCAACGGCACGTTGGCGCTTTGAATGCGAGAGAGGCCGATAACCGACCTAATACATTTAGATGATGAAAAGTAGGCGATGACAACTGCCTAAAACAAATGAATGCTATATGCGTCATAGCGGACAAAGAACGATCGAAATCAGTCAATCGTTAATCGATCGTGAAAGTATGATGAGCGCTTATAACGTTTCAATAAAGTCTCTTTTTTTTGTCTTGTTAATTGCATGTTAGTCGGCAGTGAAGAAAATACATCATACATCTATTACTCGAAAATGTGTCAATAGTGTAGATTCCTGCTGCTACATTTGTGGCAGCTTCACAGTTCCCAGTCAAAGGATAAATATCACTGATTTCGTTAAGAAAGTATGCTTTGCATACTTTGACGTAAAACGTGCAGATCAGGACAATTCATGGGCTCCAAATAAAGTGTGTAAGTCATCTGTAGAAAATTTATGACAGTGGAGCAAGGGAAAACACCAAAAATTAGCTTTCGGCATGCCAATGATTTGCCGTGAACCGAAAAATCACGTAGATGATTGCTATTTTTGTTTAGTTTAGACTTCTGGTTATAATAAGAAGATTAAGAAAAAAATTGTGTATCCAAATCTCGACTCAGCAATTCGGCCAGCTGCTCATTCCAATGAAATAGCCGTGCCAATTTATAAAGGACTTCCTTTACTTGAGAACGAGCATAATAGCGATATGCCAGATGTTCTTGAGGAGGAAGACATGTTGATTTAGACAATGAAAATTTAATTTCTAGTTCTGGACCGCAACGTTTTACTCAAGCGGAGTTGAATGACTTAGTAAGAGAGTTGGGCCTATCAAAGGAATCATCGGAATTGTTAGCTTCAAGATTAAATGAAAAACTTACTGGAGCAAGATACGAAGATAACTTTTATCGTAGCAAGGAAAGTAATCTTGTACAATATTTTAAACACGAGTGTGGGTTTGTTTACTGTAACAATAAAGGACTTCCTGTGTCAGGTTTACTAACTGAAATGAGTGTTGTACAATATCATCCAAAAGAGTGGCGTTTATTTATCGACAGTTCAAGAGAAGTCTCAAGTGTGTCTTACTACACAATGGAAATGTACATGTCTCAATTCCTTTTGGCTATTCAGTCCACTTAAAGGAAACATATGAGGAAACATTGAAAAAGTTCTGAAGTTATTAAAATATACAGACCATAACTGGATCATCTGTGTGGATCTTAAAATGGTGAACTTTTTACTTGGCTTTCAAAGAGGATATACAAAGTTTCCGTGTTTTCTATGCTTCTGGGATAGTCGAGCTAGAAACCAACACTGGAGTCAGAAACATTGGTCTCTTAGAATATCCTTAAAAGTTGGAAAACAGAATGTTATAAATCAACCTTTAATCGACAGAGAAAAAATCATTTTTCCACCTCTACACATTGAACTAGGTCTTATGAAGCAGTAAGTTAAAGCTTTAGATTTACAAGGTGACTGTTTCCAATACATATGTAAAAAATTTCCACGACTTAGTGATGAAAAAATTAAAGCCGGTGTATTTGATGGACCGCAAATTAGAACTTTAATGAGAGACCCAAATTTCATCAACTCTATGAACGAAATTGAGAAAGAGGCTGGACTTCATATACGATGGTTGCGAATAATTTTCTTGGAAATAAAAAAGCGTACAATTACAAAGATCTAATGGAAACAATGATTGGAAATTTCCAGTGCCTAGGTTGCAACATGAGCATAAAGCTTCATTTCCTATACAGTCATCTTGATAGATTTCCCGAGAATTTAGGTGCTGTAAGCGATGAACAAGGCGAAAGATTTCATCAAGAATTATAAACTATGGAAGATCGGTACCAAGGAAGATGGAATTCTCACATGATGGCCGACTACTGTTGGAGTATTCAATGGGATTGCCAAAACAGAACACACAGCAGAAATTGCTACAAACAAAAATTTATTCCCTGAAACTCATGTGTAAGTAAAATTGTTATTTTTTTATAAATATTCTTGTAATTTTTAATGAATATTGTTAAGTAGTTACGTATCTAATTAATGGCCTCTCTCGCATTTAAAGCGTCAGTTCGTGCCGTTGCAGGTTCTTACGCATTTATTCGTTTACTAACAAGCGAGAGCGGTGAGCGCTCCGATTCTGATCTGCGCACCGCTTTGAATAATTGGCTATATCTTCGGGAATTTTTCGAATTTCTTGATAACAAGATAGGAACAGATTTCTAAAAGTACACATTTTAAGAAAATAATATAAAAATATAGATTTTTTTGATCCTCAAAATAGTACTGCCTCCTTAAAACTATCAAAAACTTACAAATTAGAAATGAAAATGAAAATGCCATAGAGGTAAAACCTGACGTGATAGAGAAAAACGGGTTTGATATTTGAAATCAGCGTACCCAAATTAGTAAAAAAAAACAAGTGTCATATAAAGGTCAGCAAAAATTGTGTTGGACTGTGTAATCTATAACGTAAACCATATGAACACTGTTTATTTATAAAAATTAAAAAAACATATTTTAATTTTTCCCTTTATTTCTAGCTGCTAAACGTTTAAGGGAATTCCACAATTTTCAGTTACATCACAAATTAGCAAAAAGAAATCAAGTTTATAAGCAAGTCAGAAATCGTAATCGTACTTTATTTCAACGTTCCGAAAATTAAAATCACATTACATAAAGAAAAATAAGAACATTCACTCGATGATTTAACTTATATTTTTAATCAAGTTTTAATAATTCATGCTAATTATAGTTTATTTATTAATATTTCATAAATCCAAATGACTTTTTATTAAAATTAAAAGACTGAAGTTTTAATAAATAGTGAGACTATTATTCATTAGGACAATACTCACAATTTTTCACTATTGTATTCTAATGAATATCAATCTCTCTTTTTTGTGCAAGTAATTATTTACTTTTACATTAAATGATTAGCTACTAAACTGAAAAAATGCACTCTATGAGATTTATTCCTAGTGAAAATAATTTGTCTGAAAGTGAGAAACTAATTTGTTTGAATAGAAAAATCAATGATTTATAAATAAATCTGGAGATGGCAGCACTTGATGATGCTTCTTCTCTAACCCAAATTTTATCTTTTACAAAAATAATTCCACCTCCACCTATGTTTAAAATCAAGTTCTTTCGGTATTTTATACATTATTATCATTATATTATAAAACGTTAGGTAAAAATCCTTGTTGTGAAGAATTTGAATTAAAACGTTACTCGAGGTTGGATTATTTTCGTGAAACGACGTCTTTCAGACTGAGCAAAAAGAGCGAAGTAATTTAAGAAATAAAAATAAAAATAAAAATATAATCAATAGAAGAAAAACTAAATAAAATCTGAAAGAACATGTAAAACAAACTGCCAACACCCAATATACTAAACAATTAATAAAATATAAACCAAATGGAAAGAGAAAGTCGGATAAACCTCAAAACAGGATATTAGATTTAAAATGTGACTGGATCAAAGGAAAAATTGAACATTTTTCAATTATTAAAGAAGTTAATGCAAGAGTTACTTCTGCAATAGTTAGAGTGATATACAAATTATTAAAGTTCTTCTTTGGCGATTTAGTTTTGCAAAAGTAATGAAATAAGTGCACCGAAATCTTAACATGCAAATTAAACTCCAGAAAAAAGATAATTTTTTTCTGGAGCGAATTTTTATAATTAAATATTTATAATTAAATATTGTAATATTAAATTATAAATATTACCATATTTATAATTAATTATACAATTGATTGTAAAATCGACAAGAATATTCAAAGTCACTTAGAATTTCTCTAAATGCACATTGTCCTTAAAAGGACAATGTCCTAAGAACGTTGTCCTTTTAAGCACGTCGTTTTTTGCTTAAAAATGAGAAAAAATTCACATAAACTCTAAAAATGTTAGAAATATCCTATATACGATTAACAAAAACCCAAATGGAAGTCGGAAAAAAGTTTAAAGTAAACACGATAGAAGGGTTTCGTGATATGAAATTCAAAAATAGTATGGTCATTAAATTATCCTTTGTAGTGAATGTCTTCAGACAATTATTTCCCTTTAGCCAATTTAAAAAGGCTACAAATGGCATTAGTAGTTTCATTACCAGAAAAATTTCGTAACTATGCAGAGGTAGGCAAAAATTCTGTCTTCCAAATTTTAGTATATGACCAGAGAAGGCCTCTTTACCAATATTTGCCATCAAGCGAGCAACTAGTTAAATCATACCAGCTGTAATTCAAAAGCGCACGCACGCACACACACACACTATATAGGACGTCATATCTGGTGTGGTAACATATATGAATGAAATATATATATATTATTATAATATTATGAAAGAAAACACAAATATTAATGCATACATTTTATATTATACCTGACGTATATTATATACTGTATATTATTATGAGGATTTTAAAATGTTAGGATTTTTACCCGAAGATTTAAGCCTATGTAGATCAGAAACGTTACGAACGTTATGAACTGACTAAATTAATCCACACACACACGCACATAGATTTGTATATATGTATCTGTTTAAATTTATCATACTGGCTTCCACAATCCCTACTCTAAACCCTCCGTAGTGCACACTGGTGAGCTGTAAGATACCCTAACGACAAATATCGGAAGTTTATACTTCCAGAAAGACCACCTAGCTGTGAAAACTACATGAACATATTTCATCAATACAAATTGCATTTCCTTGTTGGACCAGAGAACCTAAACCCCAATCGCTTAAAAAATCATACGACTGTATCGGAAGCAACCAGCAACGGAATAACTAAAGCCAAATGAAAAGAAGAAATCCAGATAATTGATATGTAGAATGCCAGGTTACTGAGATGAAAGACGAAGAATTAGTTAATTGAATTGAAAATCATAACTATCAAATTTCTGCAATACTAAAGAAGAAAGGCAAAGGAATGAAGTATAGGAATGTCGTTGTTAAATATTACGAGAAGGAAATTACATTTTAGTTGGCAACTGAACGTGAGATTTCTTCGTTGTAATATTTATCAACTTTAAATTTTGCCGATTTTCAACACCCCACGCATTAAGGAAGAAGTGAAAATTGTTCTCTTTACATTTAAAATTGAAGAGAGTCCTAAATTTAGTTCCCAAAGGCAGAAACGGTAATATTTATACTTTAACTACTACAACTACTACTACCTATTATTATTATTATTATTATTATTATTATTATTATTATTATTATTATTATTATTATTATTATTATTATTATTATTATTATTAGTTATAATTCCCAATAAGTTAATAAATCAGAGTGATACGTAAAAACTTTCACTTCGCTCTAGAAATAAATGAATATTCCAAAGCAATTTTCTTACTTATTTTTCGGTAGATGAAGAAATAATTTTTGCACATGTATAACACCTTCTCTCTCTTTCCCTGGCAACAGTTATTTCATATGATGACTAACACAATAGGTTGTACTTGGTTGAGATCATTTATGGAATAGGAAGTATAATGAGAGATTCATATCATCAAATTCTAATTAAGTATTCTTATGAAGTAGGAGCCACACGCACACATTGTGTATTTTATAACCACAGAAATGATCTATTACAGGATTAGTCATAATATTATTTCTTATTTTCGTATACAGATAATACTTTTACATATACTTGTATAATGCTTTTGGAGCCTCCATTGGTCAGTTGTCGATGATGTTTGTTAAGAAAACACCTAAGTTGGAGTTCCATTCGAACGCGAAAAAGCGATGAAAAAAAACTGCAATTTTGATTATTTAAATTTCATACTCTTACGAAAGGTTAATGGAAATAAAAGGAAATAACATAAGCAATGTCATCTGTAAAAGTTAACAACCTTATATCAAAACTTCCACATTCACAGAGAAAATTATTGTTTAGTGAATTTAAGTAGAGAGAGAAAGAGAGAGAGAGAGAGAGAGGAGAAACCTGTGTATATAGGACGTCATATCTGGTGTGGTAACATATATGAATAAAATATATATATTATTATAATATTATGAAAGAAAACTATGAACAATATTTTTTACAAAAAACTGAATTGTTAAATTGCAGATAATGAACTGATTCCAGTTATTAATTTATTTTATGGTTTTTGACTGTATAGGAAATTTGGTTTTTCGTCCCTCACAACAGGAAATCCAGCCAGAAGACTGGTACAGATAAATGGACAATACGGGGATAAGAATTAATCATCGCATTCCAGGTGACTGCACTGTTATACTGTCAGTCTTCTCATAAGCGTAAATTGGAAGACAGTAGCCAAGAGTCGAATACTAAGTTGGTTTTACACCATTCTAAGTTAACATTGTAATTTACATCATGTCTTCTTACTCTCTACAAGAATATACTCAAGGCGTATGTTAAATGCTTCGATAATAAAACTGAGATACCAAATACACTAACTGAAAAGTGTGTGGGTGTTCGTGTGTTTTCGTCTTATGCATTTCATATGCACTAATAAATTCACCGACAGTAGTAGTAGTAGTAGTAGTAGTAGTATTGCTCACTTTCTGTGAGAGAAGAAAAAAAACTTTTTTATTCGTTTTATAAATTATTTTATCTAAATTATTATTAGATAAAATATTATTATTATTATTATTATTATTATTATTATTATTACAGAGAGGGCGCTGTGTAGGAATACGAACCGGAGCACGGTGATATCGTTGCTCCAGTTTTTTATAGTTTTAAAGTGGTTCCAACTCCTGTTTTAAGTTGAAAGTGCTCCCAAGTAGCCCTACTTATCACGCCGAATACAGTAATATAAAATTCAACGAGATCGGCTAAGAAGAAACCAAATTTTGAAGTGTTGAAAAGGGAACAGAGAGGACCGTGATCAACAACGAGCAAAGAACAAAGGACGTCGCCATCTTTATAATCACGCCATACTGTCTAAAGGAAGAAAGGTGAGTCATGAAGTGTATCAAATGCCTGAAGGATTTATCGTCTAACGGAAATAATATAACTTGTACGAAATGCAGTAGGATTCTACACTTAAAATGTGCCGGCTTTTCAGAAACAACCGGGCAACATAAATATGAATCCGATATAACACGCGAGGAATGGAAGTGCGTAATCTGTAGGAAGAACAAAGAAACGCATCTAAAGCAGCCGCCTACGACGCAGCCGATTATACCGTAGGCAAAATTAGACGACGAACTGAACAGACAAAAAAATGCAGGTGAGTCCTATAATTTCAACTCTTTAAATATACTAATAGGAAACGGTCTAGAGACCATAAAAGCCAGCTTAGTAGACCTTGTGCAAGAACTCTTTAATAAACAGAACGAACAAATAACAAAAAAATCTAGGTAATATGAAGATTTGGTAAAACATAATAATTTAGCAGTGATAGAAGTGTTGCAAACGGTAAAAGACATTAAAATGAGCATTAACGCAATTAAAATGAGCAATGACAGGCAACATAATTTGATGAAAGAGACATCCGAACTCCGTCAAGAACTTCAATCTCTAAAACTACAATACGAACGTTTAAATCAGCAGCAGCATCAAGAAGATCTTGTCATAAACGGTCTTCCTGAAACTGCACCTACAGAAAACCTCAGAGACGTGGTTTTAAAATCAGGCCATGTGATTGATATCCCCCTACAGCTTACCGACATTCAGACCGTAAATCGGATTCCCAGGAAGAGCAAAAACCAAGGCTTTCCACGACATGCACCAGCCATAGTTCGTCTTACAAGCAAGATCACAAGAGACAATCTCATAAAAGCCAGCAGGCAGAAAAAACCAGTTGCCAAGGACTTGAACGCACAGCAAGACAATACACCAATCTTCCTATCCAAATATTTAACACCATTCAACCAGAATCTGCTGTACCAAGTAAGAAAAGCAAAAATGGAAAAAATAACCAATTTTTTGGACCAGAGATGCCAAGATATTCATAAGGAAGTCACAGACGTCAAAGCCGATACAAATTAAAAGCACAGAAGACATAGAAAGGCTGTCACTGTGAAAAAAAAGCCTCCTAAATAGTTAAAAAAAAAAACACAATAAAAATGAAAGTGAACCATCAAGAGAGATGCAATAACACAGGATACATCAGCAATTTCACTTTGATCAGACCTGTCAGATCATTCATTTGACCTCCCGAACATCTGCCTACTTCCAACACAGCAACCAAATCAATAACAATATATATATATATATATATATATATATAGTTTTATGAAAAAAATTGAATGACTAGAACCGAGATTTAATTAAAAAGGTATTAATGTAAACACACTACTAGTTTCGGCCTGTAACAGCCTTCTTCAAGTGACATTATAAAAGAAAAAACACTAAACATTGAGGGTTAAAAGACTATGAACAACATAGACAGTCTTTATACATAATTAACATTAAAACGTTGTAGTTGTATTTTGATGTTAATGATGTTGATTTTAATGTTAATTATGTATAAAGACTGTCGATGTTGTTCATAGTCTTTTAACCCTTAATGTTTAGTGTTTTTTCTTTTATAATGTCACCTGAAGAAGGCTGTTACAGGCCGAAACTAGTAGTGTGTTTATATTGTTTATATTAAAATCTTTTTAATTAAATCTCGGTTCTAGTCCTTCAATTTTTTTCATAAAACTATGTATGTTAACCGAGTCAATGATCATTCTGTCATATATATATATATATATATATATGACAGAATGATCGGTTATATATATATATATATATATATATATATATATATATATATATATATATATATATATATATATATATATATATATATATATATATATATATATATATATATATATATATATATATATATATATATATATATATATATATATATATATATAATATATATATATATATATATATATATATATATATGTATATATAACCAGTATCACCCTCACATAAGCTAATTACAAAGCTACGCGGGTGCATATTTAAATTTTTAAAAAAATTACTATTATACACTAGAACAAAGGTCTCTGATTGACTTCTTTATAGCCTCAGCAGACCTATTTTCCTCAGTGTTGGACGTTCTTGTGAGAAGAGGGGCAGAATTGTCAACTGACCACCACCTTGTTGTGTGCACTCTACGGCTTCAGAAACCAGGTGCTACCATCAACGTTGGTATGCCTAAGTAGCTATACCGCGTGAAATTGGAAAATGAGGCTGTGAGGAAGAATTTTGCAGATGACATTTCCTCCAGGTTCAAAGAGATTCTCAAGCATACTGCAGATGATGAGGAGGAATGGAAGCTGTTCAGAACAGCTGTCACTGCCTCTGCACTCTCAAGGTGTGGCAGAAAGCGGCTCGGCGTGGCAACGGCCAGTGAGAAAAGGACACCTTGGTGGAACCAAGAAGTCCAAAAAACTGTCTGGGCAAAAAAGGAGTCCTACCTAACATGGCTTAGAATCAGGTCACCTGAGATGCGTTTGCAGTATGCTGAGGCACGAAAAGTTGCTGCTAAGGCAGCAAAGCAGAAGGCCTGGGAATCCTTTGGAGAAAGATTAGATTCATCCTATGCAAATGCAAACAAAGTATTCTGGCAGACCATCCGCCGCCTTCGAGGGAAGAAATCGTGCACAGCAAGGATAATTAAGGCCTCTGATGGTGCACTTTTAACAACTGAGAAGGATATCCTCCACAGATGGAAGGAATACTTTGAGAGCCTTCTTAACCCGGGTGGCCGAGCTGTTGTGGACATCCAACAGGTGCAGACCGGGGCAATGACTGGTCTCACAGCAGAAGAGGTCCATTTAGCAATAAAATCGCTAAAATCTGGCAAGGCTGCTGGCGATGATGAAATTCGGCCCGAAATGCTAAAAGCCTTAAATCGAGACGGTGTTCTCTGGCTGACTCGAGTGTGTCAGGCTGCTTCGATATCTGGGCGAGCACCAAAGCAATGGCAGACAGGCATAGTGCAGGAGCATAGTTGAGTCAAAGTTCCAGGAAGAACAATGTGGCTTTCATCCTGGTAGAAGCATAACTGACCAAATCTTCACTTTAAGGCAAGTCTTTGAGATATCTTGGGAATATGCCAAGAATGTCTACACATGTTTTGTGGACTTAGAGAAGGCATATGACCGGGTTCCTCGGGATAAGCTTTGGCAAGTAGTACAGGAGTATGGAGTGGATGGTCAACTATTAGCTGTCATCAAGTCCCTGTATGAATGCCCAGAGTTTTGTGTCAGGGTAAACAGCACAAAGTCTGAACCTTTCACAGTCTCCGTTGGCCTCCGCCAAGGGAGGTGTGAAATGAAGATGTGTGTTCTGTCACCCCTCCTTTTCATAATATTTATGGACTGGATTGATGGGCACAGCCGAGGCAGTGAGTGAGTCAGAATTGGAAAATGTAGCATTGGACGTCTACTTTTTGCAGATGACCTAGTTCTGCTTAGCTCTTCCACAGATGACCTCCAGCGAACCCTGGATAGGTTTGTAGCTGTTTGTGCAGACGCTGGAATGAAGATCAGTGTGGCCAAAACTGAAACATTTGTGGTCTCAAGAGAACCATCCCAGTGCACTCTAAATGTAAGTGGAGTCCCAATGAGACAGGTAGAGAAGTTTAAATACCTTGGGTCCATATTCACGAATGATGGAAAATGGGACGTAGAGCTAGAGACTCGAATTGGCTTAGCAAGCTCAATATTTCGGGAGCTTGGCCGTTCGGTAGTATTGAAGCGGGAGTTAAGCCAGAAGGCAAAGCTGGCTGTCTTCAATACAGTCTATGTCCCCATCCTCACCTATGGTCATGAGAGTTGGGTAATGACCGAAAGAATGCAGACACGAATCCAAGCGGCTGAAATGAGGTTCCTTCGAGGGGTTGCGGGGATCACAAAACTCGACAGGGTTAGAAGCTCTGCAATTCGGGAAACCCTCGATACTCAACCGCTGCTTCTCCTTGTTGAGAGATCACAGTTACGCTGGTGCGGGCACCTGGTCAGAATGCCACAAGCTAGAGGCTCCCTCACAGGCCCTCTTTGCCAAGCCAGAGGGTGGGAGGCCACGTGGAAGGCCAAGGACTCGCTGGATAGGTTATATCCAAAACCTTGGGTAGACACGTTTGGGAATCCCACCAGAACACCTGAGCTTGGTGGCAGAGGATCGTGACCATTGGAAGTTCCTCTTGTAGCTTTTGCCCCCACAACCCAATTAGGAACAGTGGGCTTTGAAGATGTATGTATATGTATATATGTATGTATATTATTATTATGTAAACTGTGACATAAGTAATATTGTTTAACTTGTGAGTTATTAAGTGTAAAGTATTACTATGATTATTATTAATGGTAATTATACACGCTTTTTACTCTTGTGTCAATGAGAAATTCTGCAAATGATAATGATATTATGAGTAATTATAATTCTTACTGAACCATTTTGCAAGAAAAAGTTGCATTGTTGCTTAAATTTTCAAGTAATTGTATATTCAAGTAATTATTTGAGAGATAATAAACTATTATTATTATTATTATTATTATTATTATTATTATTATTATTATTATTATTAAATTATTACCTAATTCAAGAGATGACAGAACTATCATAATTAAATATTGTAATACGTAATTTATTGGAAAATAATATTATTTACATCCAACAAACATTTTAAGTGTTTGTTCAAATATTTTAGATTGACATTTCATTATCCAAAAATGTAATCACAGGTTCTCGTGTAGGTAGTTATGGTCATAGCGACAGACTCTTTCAGAATTGAAGGCGACGTGTTTTAAGAGCCTATTGTTTATGAACCCTTCAGTTTTGTCGAACATATATTTCTTAGAATAAAAAATATCGATGTTTGTTTGATACAAGGATTCCTTATGATCTTATACACTTATTCCTCTTTCAGAAATATTTTTGATATTCTCTATTTTTGAAATATACTTTTGATATTTTTGATATAAATGAAAAGGGTCGTTTTCATTTACAGAGAATGTACATTTACCTTTTAATATGACGCAAAACTTCACTAATGATACGATTGCTATCAGCGAGTCTCTCGAATGTTTCGATATCATCCACCTGTTTCTATTTCCTTTGTTTCTCTATACTGTCGTAAATACCACTGTAGTTATATGCCGCAAGTCTATTTTAAAACAGTTATATGCAACTTAAACACACACATATATTATCGCAGAGTTTTAACGAAAACTGAGTACAATACTATTTAACAAGTAAATAAATTTCTTGTATACTCATGAATTGGTTTTGATGACTTATAATTAGCTCATCAATATTCGCTAAGAGTCAAGTCGTCGCAAAACTCATTTTGCAGTGCTAAGCGACAACGATACCCTTCCCCCATAGCTCAGTCGATATAGGCGAGGTCCTCTGCCTAGAAAGAGTGGATTCGAATCTAGAAAGAGAAGAATCTATATTAGTGCATTTCAACTGAAGATAATTTAAGTCCTTACGGGAAAATGAGTTATTTCACGCAAACAGGAAAACTGCACAGCACAACACACGCAATTTGCAGACATGAAATACTTATAGGCATAGTGCTAACTACCTTATATGGTTACGAAATCTAAAGATACCTGATAGATCGTGATCGCGTTAGTGCCTGTTAGAAAACAATCGATGAGAATGATGACAGCTATATTACATAAAATGCACAATTTGTTCTCTTTTATATCCTGATCTAATGCAGAAGCATTTAATATTTGATTACTAAAAATTACTGACCTAATTTTTAGTAATCAAAGTTCACAACCTTTCACTGAACATCTCTAAAAAACAACTTCGTATTCGACTCGTAGCTACTGTCTTCCTAAAGATACCAAGAAATTTTATAAGCTTTACAGCTGTTATAAACATTAGAGGAAAAAATATCTTATTCCACCTTTACCAAGTGTTGCCTCAGTGTGGCACTACTTGCGCGAGTTGCCTCAGTCTTGAACTGCGTGCAGGCGCAGACTCGATATACTTATGTTTGCTTACTTGGGAAAAAACGGAATAAAACTAGCTTAGAAAATTGCTTAGTATCTTTAACATAGTATATACCCAAGGTAAAAAACTTTCTACTGTCTTCCTGTTGACACTTACAAGAAGACCGTCAGTATTACACTGCACTCACTTGGAACGGTGATTAATTCTTATTCCAGTAGTTTTCTCTATCTGTATATTGCGGTACGCTTCTGGTCCTTTTACTGTTGTGAGGGACCGAAAAACTGATTTTCTTATACAAAAAAAAAAAAAAAATCCTGACCTTCATATAAGAGGGGCTAATTTACCATATGCAAGTATTTGATGAAGGGATATCACTGAGGAATTTCGATCTATCCAACCAAAGTGCTGGTATACGCCAACTGAACTACGTAGGGTCATCCATAGTTACTCTCTATAAAATTTATCAGAAAGATAATTTCATATTCAAAATCCATAAAATAAATCAATAACTGGAATGAGCTGATAATCAGCAATTTAGCAACTCAGGTTTTTTTCTAAAAACTTCTGATGGTTTTAAATCTCTAAATTTCATATTTAAAATATGAATTTTAAATATGGAAATATTTAAAATTTACAAATATGTTTAAAGTAATGTTAAAATGAAGTAATTCCATTGGATATTGTATATATTGCCTAGTACTTTTTAACTTGTCCATTTGTGTATATTCTTGACCAACGCAGTAATTGATGTTTCATAACCATTTCTTCATTTAAGTGTGACATTAAATTTATATAAAATACAATTTTCATAAACTCTTAGAATCGCTTTCCGAAAATCCTCTCTACTCTTCTCATCGCTTATATTTCACTTTGTTCATGCGTTTCTTTGTGAATATTATATTGGATATATATTTTATTCTGGTATCTTACCACAGCAGATATGACGTCATTTGCGCAAATTTCATTTCTCTCTCTCTCTCTCTCTCTCTCTCTCTCTCTCTCTGTGTGTGTGTGTTTAATTTCAATAAACAATAATTTTCTCTGTGAAGGTGGACGTTTTCATATATAAGGATGAAAAGTTTTACAGATCATTTTGTAGTTATTATTTTCGTTTATTTCCATTATCCTCTTCATAAGAGTATTGAATGTCCTATCGTATTCCCGCAACCCTTCTGCTGCAAGGGTAAATTATAAAAATTGGGTTTTTTTTTTATCATCGCTTCTTCTTCCCGTCCCAATTGAAATTTCAACCCAGTTGCTTACTTTACAAAGATTGTGCCCAGCGGAGCTACGTATGGCTTATAAGCATTATACAAATATATATAAAGTTTCATCTTTATATGAAAATAAGAAAAATGTTATGACTGATTTACTGTGACTAATGCAATAACATATCATTTGTGTGTTTTACAAAATCCTGTAGGAGTATGCCACCTCCTTCGAATACTTAATTATACATCTATCTCTCAGCGATATCATCTCTCATTATAGGCCCTATTCCATAAACCAACTCATTAAGAACATCCTCTTCCAATTAGTCGTCATATGAAATATGTGTTGCTAGAGAAAGAGAGAATGTGTTTTGTAACTGAAAAATTTTATTTCATCATTTATCGAAAAATAACAAAGCATCTGGCTTCGGATTATTCATTTATTAACTTCTTGTGAATTATCATTAATAATAATAATAATTATTATTATTAGAGAGGGCGCTTTAGCAGCAAGTGGTCGCAAGCAAGCTATTTCGAAGCTCCCATATTTTAAGTTGCAAAATATATGTTTTCTTGTGAATTAAAATTTAAAGGATATCAGTGAATTCCGTTCTTCAGGAACGAACACACTGATGTAAAAACTGTAAGTATCTGTTAAGTAATAAGTTCATTATAAGTATTCAAAGTTCGACGTATACGTTGGTCAACTACCCGAGAAGTGAACAAAGGAAGTCGCCATATTAGAAATTACAGCAAGATCGTCAAACAAGAAATATGAAGTGCTAGAAATGCCAAGAAGACTTAACGGGGTAAGAAAACCACGTAACATGTAGGAACTGGCAGAGAAACATGCATTTTCTGTTCAGGATTCTCTGAGGCTACTTAGCAGCGAAAAACAAACAAGAATCGCGAAGACTGGAAGTATCTCCATTGCAGAGACAACAAAGGAATGTCGCCTTCGACCGCAGGCGGAAAACAACAAATGCAGAAAACAATCGCAGATTGTAAACAGCTATCAGCAGCAGAGGAAATTAGAAACAAAGAAAACAACAACAACAACGGAATCCTAGGTGAGCCAACTTTAAATGCATTACTTGAAAATAGATTACAAAATCTAAAAGACTCTTTAATCGATTTTGTTGGAGAACTATTTCAAAAACATACTGTACAAATTACAGAAAAAATCAACCAATATGAGGAATTTATTAAATTTAATAATAACTCTGTAGAAGGTGTATTGCAGACCGTTAGAGAAATTAAAAAACTGGGTTAAAGAGCTAACGGAAAGACAGCATAATTTAAATAAAGAGACAACGGATATACGACAAGAACTGAACACTTTAAAGCAACAGTACGCACTTTTAAACCAACAGCAGTACAAAAATGATCTCCTCATAGATGGTCTCCCGGAAATTGCTAGGGAACATCTATGAGACACCGTAATACAACTAAGCGAAAAAAAATTGGCTCTCCCATTGAATCAAGAGACATCCGATCAGTGAATCAGTTACCACAAAAAAGTAAAAGGGAAACTAATTCCCATTCTTCTACCGTCGTAGTGCAACTCACCAATAGCCCAAAAAACTACACTTATAAAAGCTAGCAGGACTAAAACACCAGTAGTCAAGGATCTGAAAGGAGACAACGACAATACCCCAAAATACTTATCCGAATACCTAACGCTATAACACTGCAGACAAACAAAACGAGGCGGTAGTATAATAATATTTACCAAACACATAAACTAAAAGAAAAAAACTATAAATTAGAATACGCAGAAAACATAAGAATCGAAATTAAAAACATCAAACAAGAAAACTCCTTCATATTAAACGCAATATATAGACCACCCAACTTAAGCACCACAAAATTCCTAGAAGAACTAAACAGATGGCTTTCACCCACGGAAGTAGGCGCCTCAGAATACTTGATAATAATAGGAGACATTAATATAAAAATTAGGAACATAGATAACAACACAGAACAATACCTAGACCTATTATCGGCATATAACATAACCCCATCCATACAGTCGTAAACACGAGAAGAGATAGTCCGAAACACAACAACCTCATCCTGCATTGATCATATAAATATAAGGACCCCTCCAAACAGCAACACAGCAGCCGTCATAACATGCAAACTGGCAGACCATTATTTCACAGCATTACAGTTACAAACTGAACCAGAACCCATAAAGCTCACTGAGACTACAAAGCAGTATTATAGCATTCTAAACAAAACAATAGTAAACGATGAAATCAGAAAAACAGACTGGATGCAGATAGCATCTTTAGACTCTGCTGATGATGTGTATAATAATAATCTCAAACTTGCATTTAATAAAATATGTCACAAAGAATTATCACAAATAAAGATACGCTCCAAACCAAAACAAAATCCATGGATAACAGACAAAATATTAACAGAAATACAAAGAAAAGATGCCGTATGGAAACAACTTAAGAAGTCGCCGAACAATATCGCTTTAAAAGCTGAATACAAAAGAAAACAGAATCTCCTAACAACACAGATTAGAACGGCAAAAAGAAACTATTACAGCAACAAATTAACAACAGTTCAGAATGACATAAAGGAAACCTGGCACCTGATTAATGAAATGCTGCACAATATACACAGAACCACTGCCTCAGAAACAATAAAACACAGCTGTGCCTACGACACCAAATCCTTCAAACAGTTGGCAAACAACTTTAATCAGCACTTCGTGAACTCCATTCAAAAAGTACAAGAAACAACCTTTCGTAACACAAACGAACATTCTCCACTAGGTCCATGAGCAACCCACTCGATGTGGATTGCTCATGGACTCAACCAACTACCACTGGCAATTCAACAAATTAACCCTACAACGGACCGGGGATAGACGGAATCAGACCAAAAGACATCAAGAAACACTCAACCAACCTACTTCCGTTTTTATACAAAAACTGTTAAATAAAATCTTTGAAACGGGACGCATACCTGAAATACTGAACACTGCATTAATCAGAATTAATCACTAATTACAGACCCATCGCCACGTTTTCTCTAATGAACCAAATCATGGAGAGCATGGTGCATCAGAAACTCTCCACATGTGTTGAAAATTTTCAAATCATACCCAAACCACAATATGGCTTTCAAAAAAATAAAGGAACAGCAATGCTCCTGGAATATTTCACAGATCTAATAAACGCTGCATTGGATAAAAACAGAATAACTGTAGTGGTATTCATTAACCTAAGAAAATCATTTGGCACACTAACACACAAAACCTTGTTAACGAAAATAACTGATATCGGAATTGGAGGTCGTCTATTCCAGTGGTTTAAAGTATAGATGAAAAACAGAAAGCATACCACACGTATAGGATCAGCATACAACAAAGTATTTCATGTAGCCTGTGGAGTACCGCAAGGAGCTGCCCAATCTCCCATTCTATTTAACATATACACACACGACATAAGCCACCTTCCCCTAAAAAAGTAAAATCTTCCAGTACGCAGACAACATGGCCATAATATCCATTCACAACAATGCAAATATCGCTTAGACAAATATGCAACACGACATCAATCAAATCACTAACTGGTTAACCAAAAACGGCATATATATAAACCTTGAAAAAAAAAACTAATGGTATTCAAAAACCCCCAAACCCTGCCCATAGAAACTAAATATCTCACTATCCAACATTAGTCCTCCTATACACAAAGCGTAGAACCTACAATCACAATCATCACAGAGGTGAAAACAACACGCTATCTCGGACTTCACTTCGATGCTGATCAAAGTTGGAATAGCCATACAAACTACCTACTTACCAAGCTTAGGATAATAGCAAGCAAACTATAATAACCCCAACCCACATAAAAATACTAATCTATAAAGCATTATGTGAAAACATTTTAAGAAATGCAATCACATCATACGCATTCTGCGCAGACTACAGACTTAACAGGTTACAATGGTTGCAAGATAAAATGGTAAAACTGATATTCTGGGAACAACCCACTCTTATGCAGGAAGCATGGACAAAACACAAAATATTTAAGGTGAAACACTTATGCCACTACACAGCATGTTAAAACATTACTACAGCCCAACATATAGAGTAACCAGAACAACATATCAAATAACAAGACCACAGTCAACAAACTACATAACATATAAGTACAACAATCATCACGGCAAAGCCACCCGAAACTTCTACGTACCTGACATGATAAACAAACTGCCATTCGACAACAGAAACCTAGGAAAATACAAAGAGCTGAAACAGGCGCTATATAAATATTATAACGAGAATGAAAATTAGAGCAATTCCTGTTTTTCTCCCCCCCACACACATGCATACACACACAAACCTATGACAAAGCCCCTCTCAAAAATTATCAATACAAGAACACAAAGAAACAAACATGCCATGTCTAAATCCAACCCTATTTGCAAAAAAAAAAAAAAAAAAAGTTAAACTGTAATAGCAGTCGACGTTTTCCAAGCATGTACCAACAAACGGTAAAATCAACACCTGCATTGTGACCAGTATAGATATATAACCATGAAACCACCACCGTCTGTCATCTATTATCTTCCTCAGATAAGCTCTGCTAAGCTTCGAGGAAGAAAATTATTAAATTGCAAGTATCTATTATTCACAATTGTAATGTGTTATAAATATTATATATATATATATAAATATTACAGTATCTATGTATGTCATTTATCTGAGACATAAAAAAATTATTATTATTATTATTATTATTATTATTATTATTATTATTATTATTATTATTATTATTATTATTATTATGTATATTCTATATTCAAAAATTCTGTATAATCTTTACTGTTAATATTAGATGAACATCTGTTGTAAATAAATAATATAGTGGCAAAAAAGTATTTTTAAAAATTTTAAATTGAAATCCAATGTAGAAAATATAGCACTTTGTGCTGAATTCTGTAAAATTATAAGATGCAATGTCACTCAAAATATTTATTGTAATTATTGTATGTGTAAATATTTTAGAAAATCAATAAAATATTGTCATATCATAAAAAATATTAAAAAAATAAAAAAAAACTATTATAATTATTAGTTGTAGCAGTAGTAGATAAATTAAGAGCTAATAATATTACAGAAATTTACAGCTAATAATATTACACTTTACAATTCTCGCGTTCAGCTGTCAACTGAAATGTTGATTTGCCTCACGTAATAATTAACGACGATATCAATATACTTCATTCATTTGCATTTTCTTTATTATTACAGAAATTCTCTTTGTGATTTGATTTACAAATCAATTATCTAATTCTTCGTCTTTTGCTTTCAGTCGTCTGGCGTTCCATACATATCAATTATCGGGATGTCATCTTTTAATTTGGCTTTAGTTATTCCGTTGCTGGTTTTTTCAGATACAGCCGTATGATTTTTTTAGCAATTGCAGATCAATTTCTCTGTCGGACTACCTAATCCAACAAGAAAACGTTCCTCATTTTGACCAAGTATGTTCATGTATCTTTCACAGCTAGGTGTTCCATCTGGAAGAATAAATTTCCAAAATAGAAAGTATTTTACCTTGGGTATAATAAATGTTAAGAATACCAAGCAATTTTTAAACCTGGTTTTACTCCATTTCCCAAGTAAGCAAACAGACAAATAAGTCAAGTTTGCGCCTGCAAGTGATGCAAGTCTAGCTGATCCTACAGGTAGTGCAAGACCAAGGTAACTCGTGGTAAAGGTGGCATGAGCTCTGATCACTAATCTTTATATTTACCCTTAATGCCAAAACACATCTCCAAGAAGGAGATGCATGATGTTTTGTATTAAAGGCAAGAGGCCACTACCCAGACCGGTTTCGACCTTTAATGAGGTCTCATCAGTGGGAGCTAGGCTAGAAATACCAAGATTTAGTATTACAGAGCTCATAAGTATTTTACCAGAACAAGTTGCCATAAGGTGTTTTAACCTTATTAAATAAAAATCTCTGGAGGAGATATAAATGTAGAAAGTATTTTACCTTGGGTATAATAAATGTTAAGAATACCAAGCAATTTTTAAACCTAGTTTTACTCCATTTCCCAAGTAAGCAGACAGACAAATAAGTCAAGTTTGCGCCTGCAAGTGAAGCAAGTCTAGCTGATCCTACAGGTAGTCATGCCACCTTTACCACGAGTTGCCTTGGTCTTGCACTACCTGTAGGATCAGCTAGACTTGCATCACTTGCAGGCGCAAACTTGACTTATTTGTCTGTTTGCTTACTTGGGAATTGGAGTAAAACCAGGTTTAAAAATTGCTTGGTATTCTTACAATTTCCAATATCTTTATTAGGGTATCTCACCGTTCACTCGTATGCACTGCTTATTTTGAGGCACAGCTTGTGGAAGCCAGTCCATTACATCTATTGAAATACGTCTATACAAAATATAGAAATCTATGTGTGCGTGCGTGCGTATTAATTTAGCCATTTCATAACGTTTTCGTTACGTTTAAATCTACATGGACTTAAATCTGCAGGCAAAAATCCTAAAAATAATAAACAGCATGTTAGGTATAATATAATGTACAGGGTGGCCATAAATTAACTTTCCCTCTTTGGCGGTATCTGTAACTAAAATTAATACACGGAATGAGACCACATTTTATATTGAGACTTTCAAAGGAACGGGGAGATGAATTCCGCGAAAAAAAGATTTATTACCAAAAGTCGCCGATTGGGGAAATTTTGGCACTGACGGGGCCGAAAGTAGTCAAATATTTGCAGTGAACGGTGGCAAAAAGGATTATGCAAATTTTACTGTGCGTACGTGAGAGTAACGTCACCAATTGCACTTAAAAAGGGTTGGGAACGTTCAGCTAGTTATTCGAATGACCGACGAATTGTGCTCAATATGCATCTTACCTTGCCTCAGCTTGCTTTACTTATTAAGTTGTTTTATCTTAAACACTGCAATGCCGTTCCGGCTCTTCGGGAATTTAGAAAGCTTAATAACCTGCGTTCATGTCCTATGTCAGCTGTATCACTGAGAGCTATGATTAAGAAGTTTGAAGAGACTGGATCACAAGGAGTAGAACTGGCAGAAGACGAAGGTTGTTCTTTTAGTTTAATTATTATTTGTATTATTAAACAGTGCAATGCCATAGCTTCCCTTCGGGAATTAAGAAGGCTTCATAATCTGCGTACAGGTCTTATGTCAGCTGTAGAAGTAAGAGCTATGATTAAGAAGATTGAGTAAACTGGATCACTAGGAGTTAGACCTGGCAGAGGACGAAAGTTGTTGTTTTAGTTTAATTGTTATTATTCTTATTATAAATTGTAACGCGCACATATCCAGCTGGAATGAGTGACGCGGCTGTCGCTTACACCGTCGAAATGTTATTATTCCATTTTATATGCCTTTAATGTAATTATCCGTTAGTTTTCGGTTCCACCAGTGCCAAAATTCCCCTATCGGTGACTTTTGGTGCTAAATCCTTTTTTCGCGGAAATCACCTCTCCATGCCTTCAAAAGTCTCAGTATAAAATTTGGTCTCATTCCGTTTATTGGTTTTAGCTACAGATGCATCAAAAGAGGGTAAGTTATTTTATGGCCACCCTGTAAAATATTTTATATGTTTTTTTTATGTGTGTGTGTGTGTGTGTGTGTGTGTGTGTGTGTGTGTGTGTGTGTGTGTGTGTGTGTGTGTGTGTGTGTGTGTGTGTGTGTGTGAGAGAGAGAGAGAGAGAGAGAGAGAGAGAGAGAATTTATAATTTAGTCAGATACTAGTGTTTAACGTTTCTAATCTAAAATGCCAGCGAAGTTGGTCGATTGGTACAGCCTCTGCTATTAATCGCTCGCAAAAACTTAATCAAGTTTGAGCGCTGTTAGAAGTTAGAAGGAAATCAATCGTTCGATCGTGTTGGCACACTTTCCCTCGATGAGTCTTTGGACTAACCAGAGGTGTCACAATATTTTTTTTTCTTCCACAAGAGTTAACTTTATTTTAACACCACTATAGAAAAGTTTCATTGCTGAGTACTCTTTCGTAACAGTAAAAATTAATACATGTACTTTTAAAAAATATTTTAATAATACAGAAATTAAAAAAAAATTTAGAATATAATTTATAATTTATTGATTGCTAAAATATTTATACATACAATAAACATCTTGTGTGAGTTCAGCACTAAGTGCTGCATTTTCTATATTGGATTTCAATTAAAATTTTTAATACTACCTTTTTTGCTTTATATTATGTATTTACACCACATGTTCTTCTAATATTAACAATGAAGATTATATACAGGATTTTTTGTATAATTTCTTTTTTTTTCAAAGTTTGAGAAAGAGTGATTATACAAACAATTTTTCTGCATTTAACTAATCCTACCTCTTCGAAGCTTCGGTTAGCTTTTATGAAGAGAGAGGGATTTAATCTTCACTATTTCCGTTGCTACTGTTTATGTATGGAATGTAGGCATTGGATGCTAGTGATTTGTGATGTGTATATTAGTGTTAATGGTTTCTTAACTTTGTTGGTATATTTTCCAGAGTTCGTTTTTTAATATTCTGTAGTTATCTTCGTGTTTTAAATTTCTTGTTAAGTTGTTGAGTTGCGTGGGTATCTGATGTGATCTCACAAAAGAACTGCGTGAGTTGTTGAAGTGTGTGGGGATGTAGAGAGTTAGCTTAGGTCGTGTTATACGACATGTGTCTCTGTTGTTTCGAGAGGTGATGTTGAAGTAATTCCTAGTTAATCTTATATAGTGTTTCATGTTTTTAATGCTTAGAATTCTGTGTACCGCCATGTGCTTGTCGGATATTGGTTGTTGCGTGTAAGGTGTCCAGATCACTGTTGACACGATTTTCCTGTGTAATGTTTCTAATTTTGTTAGGTGGCTGTTTGATGCATTTGCATAGAGTGTTATTCCGTATCTGAGTAGAGATTCGCAGATACCGACATATAGGAGATTTGTATGTTGTGTGGAATAATGTCTTTAACTTGGAAGAGTTTTGCTGCGATGATCCGGAGTTTGGTGTGTAGGTATTCTATATGTTTTGTCCATTTAAGGTGGGAATCTACATAGAAACCGAGGTATTTTGTATTTATTACAGATTTGATTTCAAAACATTGGCAGGTAATTTTTGTTGTTAATGCAGCGGTATGTGTGACAATGCATCGATAGTGATGCGGGGCATATGATTCTTCGATTGTGTATTATCAACATCTGTGTTTTGGTGCATATGAATAGAATTGCGTTTTGGTGGAATTATGTCGTGATTTCATTTAAGTCTTGTTGTGCTTTGCAGAGAGCTCTGTTAATGTCTGTGTGGATTTCTAGTAGTGCAGTGTCATGTGCGTAATGAAATATTTGACTTCTTATGGATATGTTACGAACATCGTTAATGTATATATTGAATAGAGTGGGTGTAATATGGCAACTTTAGGTACACCGTGTTTTTTTTGTATACTCCGACTGTGACTTGTGCCTATTTTTGTTACTTGTGTTCTGTTTGAGAGGTAGTTATTGAACCATGTATGCAGTGTTCCTCTTATACATATTGGGTATAGTTTGGTGAGAAGTATGTCGTGTTGAGGTATATCAAGTGCTTTGCTTGGGTCCAGCAATATAAGGACGGCGGACTTGTTTTTGTCGAAAGCTTTTTTATTGTGTTTATTATTTTATTAGACGATATCGGCGATATCTTCTAATAAAGTAATGGTGCTTTTTGTTTTCTGAAAGCCATATTGGATTTGTGAGATGTACTTCTGTAAATAGTTGTGTAGTCTGGTGTGTGTTATTTTTTCTAGAATTTTTGAGATGACTGGTAGTTTATCTATTGGTTTGTAGTTCTTAGTGTCGTTTCTTTTGCCGTGTTTGTATGTTGGCGTAATTACTGCAGTTTTCAGTTGTTGTGGAATGATGCCTGAGTCGAATATTATGTTCACAAGTTTCAAAAGTATTGGATTTATTTGTTCAAAATGTGTTATAAGGTCTGTGAGTCTTATTTTGGCTATTCCTGGAGTGGTCTATGGTTTTAGTTGTAGGATTGCTTATTTCAGTTCCTGTTTTGTTACGGGTGGAAAATACATCGTTTGTTGTTGACTTTGTGCCGGTAGTTTCTTGTTGATCGTTGGTAGTTTGTCTTTTTAGAGTTGTGTGATGTTTTTGAAAGCATGGTTGAATGCATTTGGTAGTTCCTCTTGGGTTGTGTCCTGACCGAAGCTTTTTTGCAATAAACGCTTTTGCTGAAGTTTTTTTTTTCGAGTTACTAATTCGTTACTATTTCTTACACTGCGTTAGATTGCAGTGCATTTATTTCATCTCGTCTGCTTTTATCTTTTACCCAGATTGATCGAATGATTGATCAAAATTAAGAAATAAATCTCTCGTCGGATTTCGAACTACGTGATCCGAGTGACGTTTCCGAAATATACGACATCCGTGACTAGATATTTCTGAGAGTGTTTATCAAATATAATACGTTGTGCTTTGATTCATACAAACATTGGAAATGATTATTTATCAAATAACTGGTTAATGTCCTCAACATATTGTACATACTAATTATTCATTAAATATATTCATAGATAAAATTATTCTACATACTTGTGTTTTTTTTTCAATCTGATTTACGCGATTATAGTTATCTTTAGTGATACGAGTGATATATTAATAGTAATTAAACACCTCGATCATTTGTTAAGTTATTCATGTGTCGCTTTGTACGACTTTCACACTCTCAATAAGAAAATGTCCTTAGATTTTATAACCTCACTTTTTATTAGGATGATGTCGTTAGTTTTAGTCTTTTTTTGTATTGCTCCTGCTTTGGTGAAGGAATACCTGCGCTTCCGCAAGAAAAACGCTGCTATCGTCATTAGAAAACTTATTACCTCACCTAGAAATCTTGTTAGATCATTGTCGTAAAGCCCTCATAAGGAATTAATTATATCTTAATGGGAATCAAATACAGGTAAATACATCTAGAGAGCTTCGATACCAATGATCTAACGAGAACCAGATCCCCCCCCCCACACACACACACTGAATAATATTAGAATCTCTTAAATTATTATGATGTGCACCACCTCCACCATCACGAAATAATAAATGCTGATTTAAGTATATCTATCTTTCAAGTCATTTATTTATGCACGACAGAGCCTTCTCAACTCTCTTACGGGTATGATGCAAATTTTGTCCTCTAAGAGAGCGAGACTCGAATAGTTTCGATGACTGAAGGATGGCTTATAAAACGTTGTTAACGACAAACAAGTCAACGGGTTTATACTGTTGTTGAGAACGCCTTTTTTTCCCTACTGATTGCCTTCATTGCATTCACTTTAAATTCACTTTTAAAACTATCAATTTCTCTTTGCAATCAGTAGTGGCAAATCGTTTATAATTTGGTGAAGCATGATATTTAACAAAATATACTAAATAAATATTAATAGATAAACGGATTTCACGATTTACGAAGCAGCACTTATTGCAGTTAGAAAAAGCTTATTGCTTGCTACCGCAGCATAATAATGAATTAGTTGATTAGCAAAATATTAATCACATTCCAACTTCGGAATACAAATGAATGCAATTCATAACTCAATGGTAATAAAAGATTGTTCTAAATGAGTGAGAGAACTAGATACAAAGAGAGAGAGAGAGAGAGAGAGAAATGGCAGAATATTATATCAAATTTAATATTATATCATGAAAGAAGGAAGAGTTTGAGTTTCTTTACTAATCATTAATCAATTGTAAGGCTTTTTAAAGGAAAATAAGTTTTTTGATATGAGAAGGTGACGATTTTGCTATTCCTGGGAGCGTAGTCGATGTCTTTATTTTCTGCAAAGTTAACACAGACTGAAAGCATACGTGATTTCAAGGCAGATTTCTAATATGACTCACTCAGCAAATGTTATTGTACTATAAATACTGAATATCTGATAAAATGTACCATTCTTTCATAATTAGTTGAAAACAAATCGAATAATAAATGAGTAGATATTTTATCCTATCAATTAATGAGCTATTACGAAGGACAGTGAATGTACATTTGTGAATTCACTGTCCTTCGCATGTGCTGATACGATATGTGTCCCAATAGTATCAGCAAGTGTGAAACAAGTGTCTCATTGGCTATCACACTTTTCCTTCTACTATAAACAGGCACAAGGGCCTGTGGAAAATTCAGAACTTCATTGCCTTTAAAGTGGACATTCCGATTCGAAATAATCTGAATCCTCTTACAGGTGGCTATGAAGGGAACGATAGCATTCGCCATTTTCTTTGTATTCCTTGCTGAGATATCGGAATCGGCTGGTAAGAATTAATAATGACTTGTTATAAACAATATTAGCGGTAACTAGAAATAATTGTTTTTGTTATATGAATTATAAAACTAGAACTATAAGTGTTTTAAAAAAGCAGTATTATTAGATTAAGATTGAATTATAAAACTATCTCTCTGCATTTCCTGATGATGGGTCATTTAATCTTCATCACAAATTTATTCAAAAAAAAAAAAAACCGCTTTCTTTCATAAGTGCGGAATTCACTTTTGGTATTAAATAATACTAATTTATCATGTTAGGCGATGATCCAGCTGTCAATGTTACATCAGTTACTTTTGGGGACTGCAAAATCGATCCAGATAACGATTGCTGCCCAGCAGAACCAGGAAAAGAAATATGTGTCGTTATCACTGGAAGTAAGTAATCAATGTACAAAAATACATAGACGTAGAATGTTCGATTTCCATACTACGAGTGCTTCGAAAACATTAAAAGTCTATCAAACAAAAAACGCATAGAAATAGCGAGTAATAAAAATCACTGATAACGTAATTTAAAGAACGTGAGAAGTATTAATTTCTCTATTTTTATTTTTATACAATTAACGCAGATAACCAGCAAACAAATAGATTTACAATAATCAGCCTTTCAAAGCAGTGCCCATTTGGCAAACGACGCTGATTTTTAACGCAAAGTCTAAATGCTCGATTCCATTTCAAAGCAGAAATGTATGTAAAAGTGTGTTGACGAGATTGTAATACTTTGCGTTTATAGGCTTCGCATCATGCACAAAACAGGATTTTGTCATTTTATCGTCAAGAATTTCGCTGATGGAGACGGATGGCATTTTCTTATAGAATAATAGAAACAAAAGCGCTGTATTATTAGGTGTCATATTAAAGAGTCATCCACCAGTTAAAAATATTACTTTGATCGATCCGGTGAAATTATTCACAGATTATTAAATAAAAATAGGCGTTTCAGTTTTTTATTAAAAATTATAGACGGATTTTAAGACACATATTTAGGCTTTTCAGAAAGTAATTTAAAAATGTAATAAAAAGAGATACAATAAGAGAATGATGGATAAAACTGCTAATATTTAATAGCCTCAATGCTAATCTCACACAGAACCAGCTGCGTTTTAAATATTTAACACTACACTATCTAACGAGAATGATTTAACTAAAATGTTATACACATCACACAGATTTTTAACTAAACCAATTCGTTCTTTTTTATATTGTAGTATTAGCCAGGCCAATCGCAATTCTTTTTGGCCTACTCGAATGGATTTTACAAGTTCTGTGCTGTGTTGTTTCTGACGACGGAGTGTTTCCCTGTCAAGTAACAAAATATACATGTGATGTTGATGGAAAACCATGCAATATTTTGAATCTGATTCTAGGATGTAATGTAAAGTTGACGGTGTGCTTCATTCTTACTGTGTGTAAGGTAAGTAGGCAACTGACATTCCGTTAAGAATTTACAAATAATAATATAGAATAATGATATGTCTTGAGTTATTTAGTTTCTTAACTAAAACGATAATTTTGTAGTTTACATTCTAAATTTCGAACATTCTTTCTAAGACATTTTACTTAAAAATTACTAAAACAAATTAAACCAATTGCTTTACAATAATTACGGAATGAAATGGAAATTGCAAAAATCATCCTAATTCCATCAAATTTGTTATGAGAATTAAAAAACAAACAAACAACATATATATATATATATATATATATGTATATATATTAGGGTTACCAACTAATTTTATAAACTTGGTTATTTAATATCATTGGTTATTTATTAACCCTAATATAGAGTAACCCCAAGTTAAAAAATTAATCACACACACATACACACACACACACACATATATATATATATATATATATATTTGTTCGGCACAGCATTCAGAAGGCATTTCTACGATTCATAGGCCCTTGATTAGGGCTCGAATTAGTGAAATATGACCAGTCTTTTACTTAACGCTGAAGAAGCAAATCAAGCTTGAATAAATACACACACACACACACACACACACACACACACACACACACACACACACACACACACACACACACACACACGATTTTTTTTCAGTTTCATGATATTAATATTTCTTTCTTTTCAGGGAATCGTCGATCTGATTATAAGTATCACCATTCCCATTTTGAACATGGTTATTTGCATTATCTCAATCCCACTCTGCTGTCCATAGTAAGTAATATATTCAAAATACTGTTTTCATAAACACTTATATTTTAATAAACGTCTTATAAAAGTCAAGTGGATATTAAATCCAGCATTATATCAAAGCCGATCATAGAAACTATAAAAGTGTTTTATGAAATTTCACTATAAAACTTAAGGGAATACACTCGCAGGGGTTTACGAGTTGTGCTTGCCGGATCTTATAGGAGAGATGATCACTATGACCAGGCGTTTCCCCTTCTATTGGTCCATTTTGATAAGGTTTCACTGGCCTACCTTCACTTACAAAAAATACAACTCTAAGCCGTTACAGGTTCCTTAGTATTGAAGGAGAGATTTTGCTCTCTTAAAGTTTCTTCCTGGTCTCTGTCGAAAACCAACCAGTTTGATAGGGTTGTCAGGCCAGTGAAACCTTATCAAAATGGACCAGTAGGAGCGAAGTTTATGGAAGCTTCTGGGCATAGCAATCTATAAGGTCTATCTAGGACAACTCCGAAACGCTGACGAGTGTATTCCCGTAAACCCTCTGGTTAAATTTCATGCGAAACATTTATAGTTTCTATATTCGGCTTTAAAATAAATTTGGATTTAATATTCACTTGATTTTTATAATATTTGCATTACCGATGACTTTCCGCTTTTATTTTAGTAAAAACGTCTTATAGAATAATTTTAACAAAAAATCTAAACCATTAATTTACCATTTAAAACTAACGAAGATATATTGTTTAATGTTTTCCAATTTTTAATAAAGGTTTTATTGTAATGATTTCACTTTTACTATAAATCAAAACTTTCTTTTCCTTTATAGAGATGTTGAAATGATATGAAATGAGAGAGAAGTTAAAACTTTCAAGAGTTCGTCTTCAATGAGATATAAAGAAAGATATATTTTATTGCACATCATATGTATTTTCTTATGCACTTAATAAAATACTGTATTTTTTAATTTTATTTTTAACAAAATTATAATATGTATTATTTAGAAAGAGTCAATAAAGAATATTTTGATATCCCTCATCGTCTTGGAGTTTTTAGATCTGCTTTGATTTCATAATCTTTTTCATATATATATATATATAGGTCTCTACAAATTATAAAGCTATACAAAATACCACTCCCGAAGAAACAAAATATATACTCGCCCACGACTCCCATTTTTTCAATGACATATGCACAGAATTAAAGATTTTATTGGTACGTTATTTTTATTAAAAAAAATTATTACTTTTTGCCCAACCTAGCTGCTGCGCTATTTGCTAGCTAGCGAACTCTACTTGACAGATGTAAATGAGTGGTTGTAGGTTTCGTTCACTGGCTGTAATATAGATGAATACATAAGGAATTCAGCTTCAAATACAAAACGACCCACTCATTCTTACGTGCTAGAAATAACTATTTTAATTTCTCGTTTCGAACATCATATTAAGATAATCATCTATGTGAAACTATGTGATCATCATCACATTGTTTCACATTGATGAAACTATGTGGTCATCATCACATAGTTTGCAACAGAGACATGATGTGATCAAACCATTCTCTCTTTAGAGGATCCCCTTCCTCTGCATGCACATCATGGAGCATGCTATATTCACTATAACTGTAATTTGCCCTATATAGTGCAAACAGGACGCATAATTCCTATCAGAAAAAAGGAACATAGACGGCACATTAAATTTAATAATTATGGTTGACGACCTTTCTGATCAGGCCCAAAATACTCTACATAGAATTGACAGCAAAGGCCCCTATGGTTTATATCTCTCCAAAATATGAACTTAAATATAACGAGGCCTGTGAAATTCTTATCAACTACTGTAATCTTAACATTAATGTTCGTCCAAAAATCCCAAGAATTCTTATCAACCACCGTAATTTTAACAATAACGATGGTCTAAAAATAAGCTTACTCCCTAAGAGTTAATTATAAATACGGTTATCTAATATAACAATTCTCATGTTAATCAGGACATCACGTTTGCTGTAAGAAAACTATCTGTGTGGGAAAACATTTCTCTCTAATATTGTCATAAACAGAATCAGCTTTGATGTAGTTCATATATTTTATTTTATTTTTTGTTTACAGACATCAGGCCAGTAGAATAACCGTTGTTCAAATCATTGTCTCTTTAGCATATTATGTGAAATGTAATATATCTTGTCTCTCTACATATGTGTATACTCCACGTGATGACTTTAATATGAAGGTCAAAATGTCAGGAAAATAACTACAAGACATTTGTAGTCTCCATAATTTCTCTGAAATGAATGCCGATCACCCTGTAACACTACAGGAAACGACATATTTATCTTTATTCTTTATCAGTTATATACTTCGGGTGAGTTTTCTTCAAATCCAAAATTTCTTCCTGACGAAATTCGATCTCCATTTTTTTTGGTGGTCGAACGGCGATAGCTTTCTTCTTTTTCTCTTAGCCACTTTACAAACACAGCACTGATGTGTTGCAGGATTTCTAACCTCTTTCGTGTTGTATTATAATATAAAAATATCTACAAGGAACCGCGTTTAACGCGGATTCGTTTATATGCCATTTTCCCCCTGGCTACTCTACACATTAATGTTACTCCACTCTGTATACTTTGCCGTGTGGCAACAAGCAACTACAATATTCTTTAAAAATTGTCTGAGTTTGACGTCGAAACACACTTTGCACGGATTTCTAGGATGGCATTCCGCCATAAAACTGTTACCTGTAGTGTATTTCGTTAGTTCAGGAATTTTATTTAATAATATTATTACCGTAGGTCATTTGAAAATTATAACTGTTATATTTTAATGTCGTCCACAATCACGTTAATTATATTCAGGGAAACAAAGTTTATAAAGTATTTTTCATAATTGCCCATAATATTTACTCATTTAATACAGATATGTTTCGTTATTTTTTTTTTATTCTCGCATATATTTTGTTATTGGCTGATAACAAAATATTGTTTAAATTATGAACACCTATGTGAGATATTAGAAGAGTTTAGACTTTCATTGAACACCCTGCTCAAGTGACACAACACTGCATTTTTTATTTATTTATTCATATGGGGTTTCCCCTGTTGATATTTTACCAAAATAACAACAGTGGGAATCCCTCATAAGGGGGCTCAAACCGTCCCCTAGCATGAGCTCCCTTGTGAGGGATTAATTATGTATTTATGACTGTAAGTCCGTGTGTGTTTTCACGGGGACTTTGACTGTTCTGAGAGACGAAAATCCCGAATTTCAGTGTGAAAAACCCTCTATCCCGTACGAAACCGGCTAACTCACCTTAAGTCGAAAGAGTCCAGATAAAGGTTTCTCACGTCGTGGGCGGGAATCGACAACAGGGCTTCATCTATACCGACTTAGCTACGAATAGCTACGACTTAGCATCGATGAATTAGTATTTAGACGTGAGGTCTGAATACTAATTCATCGATGTGCACTCAGCATTCTTCAATGCAAAGGTAATATGATTTTTCTTTAGTGGAAAACCAGACTGAGTTTAAATGAATCAAAAATATTGGCTTTTATCACATCCAAACGCGAAAACGGATCCGTTTGGATACTTGTAAGTGGTATTACATTTATCATTGTATAGTGACTCGGATTTTGGTAAAGCAGATGTGTAATACGTGATTTGCCATGAATTTTTTACTTTGTATTGATTTAAAAGTACATTTTATAGTTTCTTTTTTTTTTCAGTTTTGTCGAATTTTTTATAAACGTATGATTCTATGATTATTTTAGGTTATCTTTCATGATTGTGGAATTTCAGGAATATCTGTATACTATGGGCCTGGAATAGGAATGAAATACTCATCGACACATCTTCCATACATGGAGTATGCACACTTCAGTACCAGCATGGCGTAGAATGTGCTTTGCTGCAAGATGATATATTCACATTCCCTCTTGTCACAATCTGGCAGAAAAATCGAAAAGAGAAATTATCGTTTTAACTTCAGTCTCTCTCCTCCCACCAGTTAGGTCAGTCCTGTGTAGCTGGTAGCCTGTACATTTATTGAAGAACACTCCATTAGGCGGGGTGTCCTTGTTTAGTTAATAAATCATTCCTGATTGCGTGCTTCAGTAAGGCCATCATTGCAGTGCCGAAGAGATGAGGACAGAAACCGAAGGATCCTAAACAGGAGACAAAACACGTCAACATTTCACCAATAAACAAAGCGTTTTGATTTTTTTTTATATTCTCGGGAAGATTTGACTATACGGCAGCAATACATTCTCATCTCTCTAGTCCCAATTGACGAAACAGACATATATTTTCCTATTGAACGAAATTTACACCGAGCCACAGCATGAGCGAAGCACTGGTATGTATGATACACATACACACGCACGCACACTTAAAAACAAAGACAGCGAGAGAGAGAGAGAGAGAAACTAACATACTTATTAAACATTTTCTAATAAAGAATGTTTAGTTATGTGTGAACCGAAATATTTAATCCTTAACAAAACCTTTATATATATATATTTTTTTTTGAATTTTTTCCGTAAATTCAAAAAAAAAAAAAAAAACATTGCCCTTTTCCTAATGTGCACTGATAGCTATCTGTCAGATTCACATAAAAAATACGATACATAATCGATCTGATATTGACTAAACATTTTTCATCACCTAATATAATAGACAGAAACAATCCAGCGGCCATGAATACTTGAATAGAGATATTTCTTTTTATTCCTGAAAATAGAAACAAGAATGATGAAACTGTGTTGGGATGGGGGAGGAGTGAGAAGAAGAATCTACACTTATGTTTAGTAGAGTATTTTTTTTTTGTAGTTTCTCGTTTACGTGTGCTATTTTTACGAAAACGAACACTCGTTTGTGTACATGGGTATGAATGAAACATCAGCAGTTTTATGCAATCGGTTTGTGATTCAAATTTGTAATTGCATTGACGTATGGTATTATTCAATGAGAAATCTATGTTAAATTTAATGCCTACCATGAATAACTTTCAATGATTTTGTAGTTGTAGATTGGTCACATTAAATAGATATACGAACAGCAAATACGAGTGATTCAAATGTTTTAATACAGCGGAGTAATATACTACAGCCAACATTAATTGCCTCTCTCTCTCTCTCTCTCTCTCTCTACCTCTCTCTCTCTCTCTCTGTGTACTTCTCTCTGGAAATACTTAACTTATGGTAATAATTTAAGTACTTCTGTCGTGAAACAGATTCGTCCTGAGACTTTCAATCTCAGTCCTTGCAGAGTATTAAGTAGAATTTTACAAAGCTTTGTTTATTTGGCCGTGACAGGTTATTTGAGGCCAACGTCTTAAGAAAACATTAAGATTCCAGAGTTTCTTGAAATTGAAAGAAGCTAAAGAACATTGTTTTTTATTAATCTTGAGGAGTCAGAGCAGTTATGATCTCTCAGTACAGAAATCTCGACACATAGAATTAACTTGAGTGTATAAAAATAAATAACAATCAGGATTTAGAATATCATCTGATTTTAAGGGCTGAAACCTCGGTAGTGGAAATGTCCCTCGACTTGAAAATATATAAGAAGCTGCCTCTGATGCATTTGCTTCAAAACGTTTATATCACGGTATCGGTTTTTATGAGAAGAGCAATTTATAAGCCATTTATAAGGAAACAATTTAAATTTATAAGCATTTAAAATACCAAAATAAAATTTTAATTAATTGCAAAATAAAATGATTTATTCTTCCATACATAAGAAGACCGTGATTCGAAATGAACTGAAATATTTTGGTTTTTTTGAAATAAAGAGAAACTCTTACTAATAACATGTACTTTTTATTCACAATATGGCGAACGTTTATTGTCGTTATTTCTAACATATAATTTACGCTAAATCTAGTACTGTGTCATTTATTCCTTGCTAACTTCATCTTACGCAATTGGTAGCCCATTGGCTAGTTAAATGAACTAGTTTATTTCACCATGTTAATAATGTAACATGCAACGGGGGTTTCCGAAAAATATATTAATATAAATAATTAAATATCTCTTATTCTGTATTCATTAATATATTATATTCCGGAATTGAAAGAGTTTTGCTCGTATCTCGTACGTCTACTTGTACTTGGATTACTCTGTGGTGAAATACAGATATACAGCTGAATTTCGCGAAAATATCACATAGACTTATTAATTTTAAGGGTTAGTAATAAATTGAAATATAGCATCAAAAACAAGATCTAAAAGTTTAATGCGTGTTAGTTTAATATCGAGAAACGTAGAGTTACGCATTTTGGGATAAATAGATTATAAGCTGTATATCACGATGATTGCACAGTATTCAAGGAAATAGGTGAAGCGAGAGATAGAGGGGCGAGGTAGACAGAGAGTTAAAGTTTAGAGGACAAATTGCAAAGCTTGATAAATTAGCCCATATGATTACTTGACTAGTGAGGAACACATTAACAAGTAGAGATAAGGAAGTTATAATTCCTCTTTATACGCCCACATCTGGAATCCTGTGCTGAAGTCTGGACCCATGGGTTTCTTGGGAATGTGGAAGCAGTCGAGATTATTCAGAGGGGAGTGACGAAGATGGTGAGTGGCCTGTGGAATGTTCCATATGAGGAGAGATTGAAGATATGTGGATTTCAGAAGTTGGTTGATAGGAGGAAAAGAGGGGATATAATAGAAACATTTATAATAAGGATTTAATAGGATAGAAGCAGGAAAATATTTCAGCACTTGGTTAGAGGGGGTGGACCAGAACAAGGAGTTATCGCTGTAAGTTGAATAAAGGTGTGGTCAGTGGAGGTGTGAGGACTATAAGTGTTTGCTTGGAGAGTGGTGAATGAGTGGAATGGGTTGCCAGAATCAGTGGTCAGTGTTTTTCTCTTAATGGGTTCAAGGATTGATAGGATAGATTGGGTCTCTCGAGATGAGTCTTCGGATACTACTACTACTACTACTACTACTACTACTACTACTACTACTAATAATAATAATAATAATAATAATGATAATAATAATAATAATAAATAAAAATATTTAATAGCTGCAATTTAGAATCTTTAATCACGAAGTGAAACATGAACTTTCACCAAAAATTCCTAATAAACTAAGTACTTCATTGAAATAAAAAAATTGGATATGCTGGACGTTTGTGGCATATAAAAGCTCATTGTAAAGGGTAATAGAAAAAGAATTTGGATAAACCAGTCGAGCAACACTCAGCAGTGAGAAAATGTTGTTTAAGAAGACGAAAAAAAGTGTTATCTGTATATATCGCTAATATGCTGTTAGATCTTTCATTTTGTTTTAAAGATATTTTTATTTCATTTGAATCTTAGTTTTTTATATATGAATATTTTTTCTTATTGAAAACAATAAGAAATTTCATCTTTTCATGAGGATTCCCAGGTTTCAATTTAAATAGGTCGTCATTAATATAGATACCACAAATTCAGCAATTTTCTATACTTATAGAGATATAAATTCTTATCTATGAAACTTTCCAAATTTGAAGATATTTCTCTTCTTCTAAGTTTAATTACTTCTACATATTTATAAATAATCTATAACGTAAACCATGCGAACACTGGTTATCTTTAAAAATATAAAAAATATATTTGAATTTTTTCTCTTTATTTCTAGCTGCTAAACTTCTAAGTGAATCGAACAATTTTCAGATACATCACGGATAAATCAAGTTTATAAGCAAGTCATAAATCGTAATCGTAATTTATTTCAACGTTTCGGAAATTAAATATCACATTACATGAAGAAGAATAAGAACATTTACTCGATGATTTAACTTACATTTTTAATCAAGTTTTAATAATTCATGCTAATAATAGTTTATTTATTGATACTTCTTAAATCAAAATTATTTTTTATTAAAACAGTTTTTCAAAGGAAAAAAATTAAAAGACTGAATTTTTAATAAATATTGAGACTATTATTCATTAGAACAATGCTCGCAATTTTTCACTATTGTATTCTAATCAATATCAATCTTTCTTTTATGTGCAAGTAATTATTTATTTTTATATTAAATGATTAGCTACTGAACTGAAAAAATGTACTCTATTAGATTTATTCCTAGTGCAAAAATAACTTGTCCGAAAGTGAGAAACTAATTTGTCTGAATAGAAAAATAAATGATTTACAAATAAATCTAGAGATGGCAGCACTTGATGGTGCTTTTTCTCTAACCCAAATTTTATATTTTACAAAAACAATTCCACCTCTACCTATGTTTTAAATCAAGTTCTTTCAGCATTTTATATTATAAAACGTTAGGTAAAAATCCTTGTGGTGAAGTATTTGAATTAAAACGTTACTCGAGGTTGGATTATTTTAGTAAAACGACGTCTTTCAGACTGAGCAAAAAGGAGCGCAGTTATTTCGTCGTCGTCGTCCGGTAGCATCCTCTAGCAAGAGGGTTGTAGCGGAAGAGCAGCTCTTTTCCATTTCTCTCTGTCTGTCGCTTCCATCATTCTTAAACCTGTCCATTCCACGATGTATTAAACCACTCTCTAGTTGGTCTTCTACGTCTTCTCTTTTCCTCAACTTTCCCTTGTAATATAGTTCTTTGGAGGTGTCCCGAAGAACCTCTCAGAAGATGTCCTGCAAATCTAGTCTTTCTTTGCATAATATTCTTTAACAGTGTTCTTTCCATCCCAACTCGTCTTAAACCTTCTTAATTTGATATTCTTTCTGTACAGCTAATCTTTTCCATCTTTCTATAACACCACATTTCCAATGCATTAATTCTTTTCATATCTCTCTTTCTTAGTGTCCATGACTCACTTCCATAACTTGCAATACTCCAAACTGTTGCTTTAACTATTCCAATTCTAACACCTATTTTAGTGTTCTTGTTTATTAAAATTCTCTTCATTTCCATAAATGCCGATTTAGCTTTCCCTATTCTATTTCTAATGTCCAATGCTGAAGTTCCTTTCTCTGAGATCCAGCTACCTAAATATTGAAATGTTTCCACTTCTAAAATCTTTCCTCCACATCTTATTTTTACATTATCTCCTATTTTTCTACCCATTATCATTATCTTGGTCTTTTTTGTGTTAATTCTTAGTCCATACTATTTACAAGAGTTTTCAATACTTTGAATAATTTATTGTAACCCATTTTCACTTTCTGCCATCACTACTACATCATCCGAATATCTTAAGTTATTAATGATTCTTCCGTTTATTTTTATTACTTCTTCTACATCCTCAAGTGCCTCTCTAAACATTTGTTCACTATAAAATTTAAACAATAATGGTGATAACTTGCATCCTTGCCTGACTCCTCTCTCCACCGGGAATTCTCCTGTTTCCTCTCCATTTACACATACTGACGCCATTTGTTAAGTTATTTAAGAAATAAAAATAAACATTAACTCAATAGGAGAAAAAATAAATAAAATTGGAAAGAACGTGTAAAACAAATGGCCAACACGCAATATCCTAAACAATTAATAAAATATAAACCAAATGGAAAGAGAAGGTCGGATAGACCTCAAAACAGGATATTAGATTTAAAATGTGACTGGGTGAAAGGAAAATTTGAATATTTTTCAATTATTAAAGAGGTTAATGCAAGAATCATTGCTGCTATAGCTAGAGTGATATAGAAATTATTAAATGTCTACTTTGGCAATTTAGTTTTGTAAAAGGAATGAAATAAGTGTACCGAGATCTTAACATGCAAATTAAACTCCGCTCCTGAAAAAAAAAAGGTTCAACATATCAACATTAAAAGAAAGCTTAATCACGATTTCCATTTATATTTATAATTAACTGTACAATTGATTGTAAAATCGACTAGAATATTCTAAGTCACTTAGAATTTCTCTAAATGAATATTGTCCTTAAAAGTACAATGTCCTAAGAACATTGTCCTTTTAAGCATGTATTTTGCTTAAAATGATAAAAAATTCACATAAACTCTGAAAATGTTAGAAATATCCTATAGGATATTTCTAAGCCATATATAGATATGTGCTTAAGGGGAACCTCCTGAGCTGTGATTTACAGATTTTAAAAATGTAGTAAGTTGTTTCAAGATGCTGACAAAACTTTTGTCAGCGATTAATAAAAACCCAAATGAATGTCGGAAAGAGTTTTGTGATAACAAAACAATTTAATACATAATTAAATTATCCTTTGTAGTGAATGTTTTCAGACAATTATTTCCCTTTAGCCAATTTAAAAAGGCAACAAATGGCATTGACGCTTTTACAGATTCATTAATAGACAAATTTCGTAATTATGCAGAGTTAGGCAAAAATGCTGTCTTTCTTCCAAATTTTAGTATATGACGAGGGTTGGTTTGGTTGGTTTTTAGTTTATTTGGCACAAAAACTACAAAGGTCATACTGTGCCATAGTAAAGGTTACAAACATTAGCATTTACAAAAAATTGTTAACAATATGTCTGTACAATAATCTAGTTTCATAAAGCAGCATTTCTAGGTAAACAGAGCTATTGCAGAGGGCACAGCAACACACAAGGTCAGAGGTTATTACAGTAGTGCAAAAATAGTTAACAATATAAGATAATACATAATATATGAAACACTAAGCCAAGGAATACTGTTTACACATATGTAAAATTATAAAAGATGCCTTTATAGCAGCACATAAATAGGCATAAAGGGATTATTATACAATATGCATGGATGAAAATTAAATTTAACAATGCAGTAGAAACCGAATTTAGGATACATATAAACAGAATTACTAGAAAGACAAATTACTGCTGTAGGACAAATTACTAGGTAAGATGTCCTACAGCACTACATGATTATTCGAAAAATAAAGTAGTAAATAAGATGCATACACAAAATATATGTTACGTGATGCAGTGTCTACATATAAACAAAATTACTGCAGAGGTTTCATCAGTATGTAAATAGATAACTATAGGTTAACATACGTATACAAAACAAGTGAAGGAAAGGCAGTGTCTACATCTAGTAAGATTACAACAAACATTATTATATGATACTTAAAGAGTAAGAAATGAATTATTATACAGCATCGATGCATAAAATTTAAGTTTAGCTTTATGGTATAGAGGTCTTTTAACATAATAACAAAATTACAGCAGGGTGATACAAATATTCAAGATCAAGGCCCATGGTAATACATAATTGGTCAGATTTAACCTAATGAATAACACATAGGTATAAAAGTGAAGTTAAGCAATAAACAAAAAACGGATTTACATAAAAACAAATTTATTGTCAAATATGTTTGTACAAATTAATTCTTTCTAAAAAAATTAAAACGTCATGCAATTTGCCTGAGTCTGCTAGAATTTCCTGGGTGTATTTGGCTTGGTTAGATAGGTGAAATTTTCATTCCTCTCTCGTGTAAAATTTTGACAATCTACCAGAATATGATGAACAGTGATATGTGCGTTGCATTTTTCACATATGGGAGGGTCATCAGTTCTCAGTAAATTGAGAATGCGTAAGGTGACTGTGACCTATGCGGAGTCTAGCAAGGACAACCTCCTCCCTTCTCTTTGTAAGTTGAGTAGAATGCCAGTTTTTAATTTCAGCTTTAATGTTATATAATGTTTTTGTTGATGTTAGGTTGGGAGGTTCAAAGTTCTTTTGCACTTTTCTCATAGTTGACTAATGTGTGCTAGAAATGTGAGTTTTCTGTCAACCATGAGTCGCAAGAACTTGGTTTGTGTAGTTACTGGAATAACAATAGGACACATTCTTAGTTCAGGATCTGGGTGATGAATGCGTTTTCGACAGAAGTGTACACAGACATTTTTTCTGTTGAAAACTTAAACCCATTATTGAGAGCGCACAGAGATACATGATCAATTGCTTGCTGAAGTTGTCTTTCAATTGCCCTCATGTTACGTGAGTGACAGTAGATTGTGAGGTCATAAACAGATGGAGCATTGTCGACAGTGGGAGGAAACTGTTCAGTAATTGAATTGTTTTAATAGCAAAAAGGTTACACTTAAGACACACCTTGTTCTTGAAGATATGGTTGAGATAGCGTACCTCCCACTCTGACTTGGAACGTTCGCCTGGACAGAAAGTTTTTAATAAATATATAGAGGTGTCCTTTGAGACCTAGGTTATAGAGGTCTTTTAATATGCCATATCTCCAGGTTGTGTCATAAGCTTTCTCCATGTCAAGCAAAAATAGAGACAAGACGTTTTCGCTTCAGAAATGCTTCTCATATACAAGTTTCTTTACCGAAATAAATGGTTTAAAGTTGAATCGATGTCTACGGAAACCACATTGTGTATTGGAAAGAAGACTGTTGCTTTCTAAATACCAGAAAAGTCTGGCATTAACCATTTTCTCTAGTATCTTACAAAGACAGCTGGTCAGAGCAATGGGTCGATGATTATTTGCTTGAGTTGGATCTTTTCCTGGTTTTGGGATAGCAATGACAATTGACTTATGCCAAGAATTTGGAAACTCTTACTCTGCAAGTATTGTATTGTATAATAAGAGAAGAAGATCCATATAAGATGATGGTAGATGCTTTATCATTTCATAATGGATGTCATCAGGTCCTACTGCACTAGGATGAGATTGTAGGAGAGCTCTTTTTCGTTCCTCCTTGACAAATGGCTGATTATATGACTGAAAATGTTGGTAGAAAAAGTAAGCCTTTGTTTCTCTTGCTGCTCTTTCAGTATTAAAAATGCCGAGGAATATGAAGCTGTTGCTGAGATTTTAGCAAACGTTTCTCTCAAAGTATCTGCAATAGCTTTGGGATCAACAAGAACACCTCCATTATAGTCTAAGGTGGACAAACAATGCGTATTACATCTGCCTTTCATTTTCCGGATTTTATCCCATACAATTTTTGGACCGGACATTTGATTAATTGATGTAGTAAATTGGATCCATGATTGTTTTTGAGTGTGACGCCTTACAAAACGTGCCTTACCTCGAACACGCTTGAAAGTTATTAAATTTTATGTGGTGAGGTATCTACGAAATATGCTAAATTTTCTGTGCTGATCTTTTTTGGCTGCCTGACATTCCGCGTTTGTTTGTTGCTGCCTGTACAATGCATTCTGTTATATATTTTACAGCTTCATTGATAGGTGTTTCAATGATTGCATCAGCATTAAATTTTGCAAGATGACAGAAAATGTTCCAGTCGGCCTGGTCCATTTTCCATATAGGTATCCGTGTGGGTGAACATGATTCCTGTGAAGACATTGCACAAAGAACAGGAAAGTGATCACGTCCATATATGTTCTCTTCAACGTCCCCGAACAGTGGAAGAATGTAAGGTGAACAGATTGGAAGATCAATTGCAGAATATGAGAGGGTAGGTATATGGAAGAAAGTATTGAGTTTATTATTTAGAAGGGAAAGGTTATTATTATCAAGAATTTTTTCAATGATTCGACCTCGTCTATTAGTGTTGGCACCTGACCATAGAATATTGTGACCGTTAAAATCACCCATCAAAAGTATGGGTTCAGGCAGTTGCAAGATAAGGTTATCAAGATCAATTTCATTTAACTCAGCATTTGGTGGTAAATAAATTGAACATACTGTAATAAGGAATCACACAGAGAATCGAATCGCTACCGCTTCCAGAGAGGTATTAAGTTGGACCTGATGGAAAGGAGTAGACTGCCCACTAGGATAGCTACTCCTCCATGAGCAGGACCATCTCCAGTTCTATCCTTACGTACAACAGTGAAATTTCTAAAGGTCCTCATTGGGTCTTAAGTAAGTTTCCTGTAGACAGAAACAGAAAGGTTTGTGTTTCTGCAACAACATCTTGATATCGTCTATATTCTGGCGGATCCCACGACAGTTCCATTGTAAACATTTTCCTATTGTTTTGATTTTATTGACTTGTCTGATTTTCGAGAGATTTGTCAGTTTACATTTATCCACTGTTTTAGGGAAGTATGGACGGCCAGTGTCCATCTCTTCCTCTGGTAGATTGTTCAAAACATCAAATGTGTTAGGGTAAGTTGGTATGCTTAGTTTGCTTTCGGTGGGTACGGAGGTATCCATTTTTTCTGTGGGAGTGTCTGGTGGTTTATCTTTGAGTGAAGTCTCCACCACAATTTTTTTAACAGATTAGGTTTCATTAAATGGGACCATTTTTGAAGTTACCTCTGGAGTCAGGCCATATTTCTTGTGATTAATGCGCTCAACAGAGAAGCACTTGCCATCGTAAAGTTCGGCTATAGTGAAATTATCAGATGGTGGAATAGACATACATGCTTGAGTTGCTGTTGGCACTTTTTTAATTGTTACTTTTTCAGCATAAGAGTACCATAGAACAGGTGTAACGGTGGCTAGCTTTCTTTTTGCATCCTGATATGTTATGTTTTGTTCTGTTTTTATATTTTCTAACTCTTCTTCATCTTTCCATTTCTGACATGCACGAGTGTATGCTGGATGATTTCCCCTGACAGTTGACACATTTAGCTTTTTTTTCAAGCAATATTTATTTTCATGTTCTTTACATCGAGCACAGGAAGTAGAACCACGGCAGGCAGTTTGGGCATGTCCATATCTTTGGCATTTAAAGCATCTCAGCGGGTTAAGGATGTACAGCCTAACAGGACAGCTGAGATACCCTACTTTTACAGATGTCGGAGGCCTAGGTGTATCAAAAGTAAGGATGGCGTTCTTGGTTGAGACCAGGCGACCATCCCTGCGTATCAGCATGCGCCTCACACCAGTCACTCCTTGATCTTTAAGCTCTGATCATATCTCCTCATAAGAAACCTCAAGGTGATTCCATTCTGATATCACTCCTCTACTGGAATTGAGTGTTCTGAGGTGTACCGCAATTTGTATTCCACCCATTGTGATTGCTCTCAGTAGTTTCTCAGAATGTTGTTTGCACACGGTTTCCAAGGATATCACTAGAACGCAACTTCTTGACAATTTTGGGAGGTCCTGCCAGTCCTTCTAAACCTTTTTTGGATAAAGAAGGGTGACATTTTTCAAATTGGTTTTTCACCTGTTGCATGAGCATAAACAAAGAACCTCTATTTTCCAGTCCTTCACCTTCAAATACCTTCATAAATCTAAACCTTACCAAACTATAAAAAAAGAATCAAAAGATATGCTCAAGGAAAAAGGCCTAAATACTATCAACCTTCTTTCATCCTCCAAATAGATTATTTGCTATATCGATGGATCGTTAGACACCAATATGATTAATAAAGGCGCTGGTGTTCTCCTCCTACTCCCGAAAGGTGAAAAACTTTCAATAAAAGTTGGATCTGGGAGAATCGCTCCCAATTTTACCAACGAACTCCACGCAATAAATAAAGCACTAGAAGCCTACTTAAAACTATCATCATCTCAACAATCTGAAGGAATTATAATTTACAGTGACCCCAGATCAGCTATGGAGGCAATCAAAAATGGCAATACCAAGCTCACACAAGACATCCATAAACTCTTAAACCAACTAAAGTGTTTAGGTAAAAGTTGCATTTTCCAATGGATTCTTGCTGATGTAGGCATTGATTACAATGAAGCAGCTGATAAATTAGCAAAAGAGGCCAGAGAACTCAACCAAGAAACTCATATGATAACTCTTGCTGATGCCAATGCACTAGCAAAAGCTAAACTAATTCCACTGAAATCAGTGATACAACATCAAATTCCCAAGATCAGTGCTGACAGAAGGACCTCCATCACGATAGCAAGACTACGAACAGGTCATTATAGAGGAATGAAGATCAATACAGATGATACGAGAACATATAGAAACTGCAACATCTGCCCCAATACTGAACTGACATCCACTCACATCTTTACCTGTACAGCAATTACAGCAGCCTTGCAAGAAATAGATCCTAATCCTGAACAACAGCTCTATACAAACAAAATCATCGACATAGCCAAAGCAGTAAAAGGAGCACTCGGAAACATCTAAGACTCTTCCAAGGACAAGACAACAACAACAACAACAACTTGTTGCATGAATGATTAAAAAGGATGGTACATTTTTGTTAGTATATGATATCTTTTGTTTCTTACTTCTGTTTCCATATGCTGTGTCTATATTATCAGTACTTGGTTGGGACTTTGTTAGGGTCCATGAAACATTTGAGGATGAAGAATTCATACTTACGGAATTTTTAATTCGGCGCCAGAGCTCCCTACCCACCACAGAGCCACACATGTGCGCCCACTACCCGGCAAGCAAAGACTGCGCTCAGGAGTGGAACGCCAGGGCTTACCTGGACGTTATACCGGCACTCCAACAGGTATAGGATCCCGATCCCGGACCATGGGGTGAGAGACTTACTGCAACACCGTTGACCCTTGCAGGCAAGCCACTAGCCGATTGATCCTGGCTGGGGCACCCAGGACCAGCCGACTTTCCGAAGCAGGGACCAAAGTAGTGCAAGACTAACAGGATACCCCTTTCCGGATGTTTACGGGTCGCACCGCATGGCTAATACGGCGGCAGGACGTTGGATCCCAGTGATCGTGGTCTGGAAAATGGACAGTGAAAAAGGCTCACGAGAAGAAGAGTAAAGAATACGGGAAGAAAAGCAAAGAAAAAGGGGAAGAATTAAAAGGGCCAGTACCATCAGTGGGAAGTCCCTTCCACCTCGAACACGTGCCCCACATGGAGGGGATGACGAGGGACGACCTCTTTGCCAATACTTGCTATAAAGCGGGCAACGAAGACTTTCTTAGAAAACAGTCAAAAATATCAATTACCCCAGGGTTTTGTTCTTGGGCCCTACTCTTTAACTTGTTGTTAATGATATATCATGTGGACTGACTGGAGAGTTCAGTCGTTTGCTGACTATTCAAAGTTACGAGAAATTATAGATAGCACTGCTGATGTTAATTCCCTTCAGGAAGATTTCAATAGACTTTTCACTTGGACAAATGAGCGGAGTGTAGTTTTTACATTAATAAGTGAAATATGTTGCATTTTTGAGTTCAAAAATATAAAGATCTGTAGTACACGTATATTGTCGGTATTGTACTGTAGGGCGTGCACAAGATGCGAGATTTGGGTGGGATGGGTGATAATAGACTAAAGTTTAGTGGGCATATTGCAAGTGTTGCAAAGAGAGCACGTCGTAATGCTGATATGATAAGTACTGTAACGTGTAAGGATAAGGAGGCGGTTCTGACATTACAAAGCACTTGCCAGACCACACTTTGACTCTAATAAAAGGGTGTAAAGGATTTTAACATCCAGTATGATTAATATGTTGTCAGTAAAATATACCTCCAACGATGAGTATTAACTCAGATTGAGGGAGTTAATCTCTCAATCAGAGACATCATCGGCTGATACACCTTTTCTTGAATTCATTCAAGAAATTCCTACTCACAACCTACAAACGTAATCTAGTTCAATAATAACCAACTCTATAAGAGAAAAAGCTACCTCTCGCTCTCTCTTCTTCAGTTGCTTTCATTCTCAAATTCCACAAAATGAAAACTTTCATCTAATTTTTATCAGGTATTGCACTTTAAGAAGTTCGTAAGTCTCAATGGTATCTTACCTCTTTCTGATGCTTGCTGATGCCTACACTCCAAAAATTCTGAATTGGTCTATATAATCCGTATACAGGTATACGTACAGGTATACAGGTATATATATATATATATATATATATATATATATATAATATATATATATATTGAGTGCTGCAGGAATGATAACCTTAAAGAAAATATAAATATAAATAACAGAGACAAAGAAAATACACTAAAGTTTTGGAAAAACTTATGGGACAACCCTAAGAGGCACAATGACAAGGCAAAATGGATTGAACAAATTACGAACAAATCTCAAGAACGAAAAATGGAACTACTGAAAATAACAACTGAAATGGTTCAAAAGCAAGCTAAAAAAAATAAATACAAAATTGGTCAACACCCGGGAAGGATGAATTACATGGCTACTGGTTGAAATATCTAACAGGCTTACATGAAAGACTTGCTAACCAATTTTATGATGTTTTAGAAGGAAAATGCAAAGAAGAGTGGCTCACAGCAGGGAAAACGTTTTTGATCATAAAGGATAAAGAAAAAGGTCCAAACCCAGAAAACTTCCGACCAATAACCTGCCTGCCAACAACTTTTTAGCTACTCACAGGCATACTAACTGATAAAATATACAGCTATCTTAAAGCAAATTCTCTTCTCCCAATTGAACAAAAAGGTAACAGCAAAAATTCAAGAGGCACAAAATACCAATTGCTGATTGATAAAATGATTCTTAAAAATTGCAAACGTAGAAAAACCATCCTTCATATGGCTTAGATAGATTATAAAAAAGCGTTTGATTCGATGCCTCATAGTTGTATTTTAAAATGTACAGAACTATTTGTATTAGCGAAAACGTGCAAAAATGTTTGCAATCCAGCATGAAAAACTGGAAAACAATGTTGATTATAAATAGAGAAGAAATTGGAGAGGTAAACATAAAAAGGGGCACCTTTCAAGGAGACTCATTATCTCCTCTATTGTTTATACTGTCATTGATCCCCTTAACTAGAATTTTAAATAAAACTGCTCATGGTTATCAAACTGCGCAAAAGAGTGCAAAGATATCTCACCTTTTATACATGGACGATCTGAATTTAAATGAATATGCAAAATCAGAGAATGAATTCGGATCGTTGCTTAACACTGTGCACATTTTCAATCAAGATATATGAATGGATTTTGGCTTAGACAAATGTGTAATTGCTGGAATAACAAGAGGAAAGTTTGAAGACATGAACGAAATCGAGCTGCTCAATGGTGAAATAATCAAAGCAATAAAATTCGAAGAGGGCTACAAATATTTGGGAATTTTAGAAGCATCACAAATTCTGCACAATAAGATCAAAGAAAGAACTAGAGCAGAATACATAAGACGATTAAGAAAACTCCTTAAGTCAATGCTTAATGCTGGAAATTTGATAAAAGCAATTTAATACCTGGGCCATACCTGTTCTGAGATATTCAGCAGGCATTGTTGAATGGACCCAGCTAGAGATGGAAGATTTAGATCGAAAAACTCGAAAATTAATGACAATGCATCATGACCTCAATCCTCGCAGTGACATTGATAGGCTATATCTATCACGCAAAAAAGGAGGTAGGGGATTATTACAAGTGAAGCAAGTTATTGAAGAAGAAAAACGAAATTTAAATGATTATCTGCAGCAAACAACAGAAAAATTTCTAATTGAGTTAAGGCAAGAGGGTTTATTTAAACCCATGGAGACAAAATTGGAATACAAAACCAACCAAGTAAAAGTTACAACTGAAAGATGGAAAAATAAGGCATTGCATGGAAAGTACCTTCACAGCACAGAGTACAGTGCTGACAGCAACTTGACCTGGCAATGGTTGAGAAATGGAGCACTAAAGAAAGAAACAGAATCGGTAATTTTTGCAGCACAAGAACAGGCCATTAAAACGAACGTTATGAAGGCAAAAATTCAAAAAATTCAAGAAGACAGTAAATGTAGATTATGCAAAGAAAAGGAAGAATCGGTAGACCACATTATAAGTGGATACAGCAAAATCGCAGAAATTGAGTACCGTAAAAGGCATGATAATGTAGCTAAGATAATCCATTGGCATTTATGTAAAAAGTATGGTTTCGAAGTATCTAAAGACTATTGGAAGCATAAAGTTCACCAGAAAGTGGTTGAGAATGAAAAAGCTAAAATACTCTGAGATTTCAAAATCCAGACCGACAAAAGTTTGGAATGCAATACACCCGATATTACAGTGGTTGAAAAAAATGAAAACAAGGGTGTTACGTTTATTGAAATATCAGTACTGGGAGATAGTTGGATTGACAACAAAGAAAATGAAAAAATTACAAAATATCGCGATTTGCAAATCGAAATTGAACGAATCTGGCAAAAGAAAACGAAAGTTTTTCCTATAATCATAAGTGCTTTAGGCGCCATCCCTAAAACATTGAAAAAAAACATCTAGAAGCACTCGAGTTAAATGAATTAAAAATTGGGCAACTACAAAAGGCCGCTTTGTTCGGCACAGCTTTCATTTTCAGAAAGTATTTCCACAACTCATAGGCCCTTGGGTAGGGCTCGAATTAGTGGAATATAACCAGCCTTATCTTAAGACTGAGGAAGCAAATCTTAAGGGAGAGAGAGAGAGAGAGAGAGAGAGAGAGAGAGAGAGAGAGAGAGAGAGAGAGAGAGAGAGAGAGAGAGAGAGAGAGAGAGAGAGAGAAAGAGGCGCGCACGAGAGAGGGAGAGCACTAAAAATGATCGTGTCAGAATTGGAAACCAGGTGATGGCAGCACTTGTTGAGATTTCTCTCTACTGCTGGCTACTTAAATTAGTGACGGCGTTGGCCCAACGTATCTGATTAGCTACCAGTGGAGATTAAACTGCCGACCCAGTCTCCAAACGTTTGATAGTTTGAATTGTTGTTGTTGTTGTTGTCGTTGTTTTTATTATTATTATTATTATTACTTTTTAGTTTGATTGCTATTATATTTATTTTCTTAGTCATCAAGGAAGTTAAAATCCTGACATACCTGGACTTGAACAGAAATATGCAACGAAATACACATATTATTAGGTATACAAACACATACTAATTATGTGCTCAAAAAACGCGGAATGCTATTCTTTAAAATGCACCATGTACAACATGGATTACCTTCAAATACTGGGAAAATCATCTATTAATCTACAGGCGAGTCTATACTGTAACAGGAAACTATACTACAAAAAGTATGGCTCGCTATAACCAAACGAAGCTGTACTTTTTCGCCACAATATTTAATGAAATAACTAAACCCACTACAAAACACGCTAATGGCAACAACAGCTTTGGAGAGCCAAAATAATACCTCGGCTTTTAATAAATCAAAATATACCAACAATCCTCTTCTGCTATAAAAAATCTTCGACATTCCACTATCACAATAAAACACTACTTTTCCAGAAAATAGCGAATAACAATAAAAATTCCTCATCAAATAAGACTTGATTACATAGCGTACATCGAGCATAATTATAATAATGCACATGAAACATGAACGTCATTTCTATGTACCAGAACTGCTTAATATATTAACAGGTCTGGTACATAGTATAAAAGTGTCTTGTGGTGCTTATCAGCAACTATGATTATGATACATACTATATGTATATATAGACATATATGCCATATAATACATATGGATATATATAATAACAACATAACAGTGCTGGTAGTAATATGAAGTATGGATATTATTATGTTAATGTAATCATGTAGTAATAAAATAATTTAATTTTTATTTCATTATTTATTATTTTTTGAATTTTAATCTGGAAATTTAAACCAGTGTAGATTACAAACGTTAAACACTAGAATCTATCCAAATTCTCTCTCTCTCTCTCTCTCTTCTTTCTCTCTCTCTCTCTCTCTCTTCTTTCTCTCTCTCTCTCTCTCTCTCTCTCTCTCTCTCTCTCTCTCTCTCTCTCTCTCTCTCTCTCTCTCTCTCTCTCTCTCACACACACACACAGAAATATTAATATATACATATTATATTATACCCATCATATATTATATAATATGGGGATTTTAAAATATCGGGATTTTTACCTGAGGATTTAAGACTATGTAGACTAGAAACGTTACGAACGTTATGAACTGACTAAATTAATAAACACACACACATAGATTTGTATATCCTGTATATTGGTATCTGTGTAAATTTATCATACTGGCTTCCACAATCCCACCCTAAACCCTCCGTAGTGCATACCGGTGAGCTGTGAGGTACACAAACGACAAATATCGGAAGTTTATACTTCCAGAAAGACCACCTACCTGTGAAAATTACTTGAACATATTTGGTCAATACGAATTGAATTTTCTTGTTGGACCAGAGAACCTAAACTCCAATCGCTAAAAAAATCATACGACTGTATCGGAAGCAACCAGCAACGGAATAACTAAAGCCAAATGAAAAGAAGACATCCTAATAATTGGAATGTAGAATGGCAGGTTAATGAGATGAAAGACGAAGAATTAGTTAATTGAATTGAAAATCATAACAATGAAATTTCTGCAATAATAAATAAGAAAGGCAAAGGAATGAAGTATTATATAAGAATGTTAATTATTACGAGAAGCAAATTACATTTTAATTGGCAGCTGAACGCGAGATTTGTTCAGAGTAATATTATCAACTTTAAATTTCGCCCATTTTCATAACACCACACATTAAGCAAGAAGTGAAAATTGTTCTCTTTACATTTAAAGTTAAAGAGAGTGCTAAATTTAGTATAATCCTATTGTAGAAACAATAATATTCTTAGTTTAACTATTACTACTACTACTAATTATTATTATTATTATTATTATTTTTTTTTTTTTGATATGATAATATTTTTATTGATCTGCTAAAATAATTACACATATAATAAACATCTTGAGTGACATTGCAACTTATAATTTTACAGAATTCAGCAAAAAGTGCTACATTTTCTGCATTGGATTTCAATTAAAATTTTTTAAAATACTTTTTTGCTTCTGTACTATGTATTTACAACACGTGTTCTTCTAATATTTACAATAAAGATTATACAGACTTTTTGAATATACAATATACATAATAATAATAATAATAATAATAATAATAATAATAATAATAATAATAATAATAATAATAATAATAATAATAATAATGATTTATTTATTTATTTATTTATTTTTATGTCTCAGATAAATTGCATACTTATATGCTGTAATAATTATATATATATATATATATATATATTTGCATAAAAAAGTATATATATGTATACCCTATTTGCATAAAAAAAGTTTAACTATTTTTGTGCAAATAGAGTTGGATTTAGACATGGTATGTTTGTTTCTTTGTGTTCTTGTAGTGATGATTTTTGAGATTGGCTTTGTCATAGGTTTGTGTGTGTGTGTCTGTGTGCATTGTGTGGGAAGGGGGAGAGAGAAACAGGAATTGCTCTAATTTTCATTCTCGCTATAATAATTATATAGCACCTGTTTCAGCTCTCTTTATGTTCCTAGGTTTCTGTAGTTGAACGTCAGTTTGTTTATCATGTCAGGTACATAGAAGTTTCGAGTGGCTTTGCCATTGTGATTGTTGTACTTATATGTTATGTAGTTTGTTGACTGTGGTCTTGTTATTTGATATGTTGTTCTGGTTACTCTATATGTTGGGCTGTAGTAATGTTTTAACATGACTGTGTAGTGGCATAAGTGTTTCACCTTAAATATTTTGTGTTTTGTCCGTGCTTCCTGCATGAGTGTGGGTTGTTCCCAGAATGTCAGTTTTACCATTTTATCTTGCAACCATTGTAACCTGTTTAGTCTGTAGTCTGCGCAGAATGCGTATGACGTGATTGCGTATCTTAAAATGTTTTCACCTAATGCTTTATAGATTAGTATTTTTATGTGGGTTGGGGCAATGTCTCTTAATCTGTATAGTTTGTTTGCTATTATCTTAAACTTGGTATGTAGGTAGTTTTTATTGCTATTGTAACTTTGATCAGCATCGAAGTGAAGTCCAAGATAGCGTGTTGCTTTCACCTGTGTGTTGGTTGTGATTTTAGGTTCTGCGCTTTGTGTACAGGAGGATGAATGTTGGATAGTGAGATATTTAGTTTCTATGGGCAGGGTTTGTGGGCTCTTGAATACCATTAACTTTGTTTTTCCAGGGTTTATATATATATGCCATTTTCGGTTAACCAGATAGTGATTCGTGTTGCATATTTGTGTAAGCGATATTTGCATTGTTGTGAATGGATGCTATGGTCGTGTCGTCTGCGTACTGGTAGATTATACATCTTAGGGGGAATTGGCTTATGTCGTGTGTGTGTGTATATATATATGTCAAATAGATTGGGAGATAGGACAGCAAAGAGATATGACAAAGAGATAGAATGGGAGATAGGAGACATGTAACCCGTGAAGTACCTTGCGGTACTTCATGGGTTACATGTATCTCTTTGCTGTATGCTGATCCTATACGCGTGGTGTACTTTCTGTTTTTCGTGTATGCTTTAAACCACCGGAGTAGACGACCTCCAATTCCGATATGGGTTAGCTTCGTTAACAAGGTTTTGTGTGTTAGTGTGTCAAATGCTTTTGTTAGGTCCATGAATACCACTAATTTTTTCTGTTTTTATCCAATGCAGCATTTATTAGATCTGAGAAATCTTCCAGGAGTGTTGCTGTTCCTTTATTTTTTTGAAAGCCGTATTGTATTTTGGGTATGATTTGAAATTTTTCAAAGTATGTGGAGAGTTTCTGATGCACGATGAGCTCCATGATTTGGTTGATTAACGACAGCGTGGCAATGGGTCTGTAATTACGTATACTGTTTCTTTTTTCCTGTTTGTGTATCGATGTGATTAGTGTAGTCTTCAGTGTTTCAGGTATGTGTCCCGTTTCGAAGATTTTACTTAACAGTTTTTGTATAACTGAAAGTAGGTTGGATGAGTGTTTCTTGGTGTCTTTTGGTCTGATTCCGTCTATCCCCGGTCCGTTATTAGGGTTAATTTGTTGAATTGGCAGTGAAAGTTCTTTTGTTTCTGTGGGGAACCACATTGACTGGGTTGCTCCTGGTCCTAGTGTAGGATGTTCGTTTGTGTGAGTAAAGGTTGTTTCTTGTAGCTTTTGGACAGAATTCGCGAGTGCTGATTAAAGTTGTTTGCCAACTGTTTGAGGGATTTGGTATCGCAGGTAAAGCTGTGTTTTATTGTTTCTTAGGCAGTGGTTCTGTGTATATTGTCCAGCATTTCTTTAATCAGGTGCCAGGTTTTCTTTATGTCATTCTGAGCTGTTGTTAATTTGTTGCTGTAATAGTTCCTTTTTGCAGTTCTAATCTGTGTTGTTAGGAGATTCAGTTTTCTTTTGTATTCAGCTTGTAAAGCGATATTGTTTGGCGATTTCTTAAGTTGTTTCCATAGGGCATCTTTTCTTTGTATGTCTGTTAATATGTTGTCTGTTATCCATGGATTTTGTTTCGCTTGGGGGGGTTTTTTTATTTTTGTTAATGCTTTGTTATATATTTTGTTAAATGCAAGTTTATGATTATTATATACAGCTTCAGCAGTGTCTAAGGATGCTATCTGTATCCATCTGTTTTTCTGATTTCATCGTTTACTGTTGTTTCATTTATAATGCTAAAATACTTTTTTGTAGTCTCAGGGATTTTTATAGGTTCTGGTTCAGGGTGTAACTGCAATGCTGTGAAATAATGGTCTGCCAATTTGCATGTTATGATGGCTGCTGTGTCGCTGTTTGGAGGGGGCCCTTATATTTATATTACAATGCAGGATGAGGTTGTTGTTTCAGACTATCTCTTCTCGTGTATACGACTGTATGGATGGGGTTATGTTATATGCCGATAATAGGACAAGGCATTGTGCTGTGTTGTTATTTATGTTCTTAATGTTTATAGTAATGTCTCCTATTATTATCAAGTATTCCGAGGTGCCTACTTTCATGGCTGAAAGCCATCTGTTTAGTTCTTCTAGGAATTTTATGGTGCTTAAGTTGGGTGGTCTGTATATTGCGTTTAATATCAAGGAGTTTTCTTGTTTCATGTTTCTAATTTCGATTCTTATGTTTTCTGCGTATTCTGATTTATAGTTTTTTTCTGTTACTTCTAGTTTATGTTTGGTAAATATTATTATTCCACCGCCTCGTTTTTGGTTGATGCCTCTTCGTTTGTCGTAGATACTTCAGTCAGTATTAAAATGTCTATTTCGTCTATATCTTCCTTCAGATAAGCTTGCAGGGTCAGCCAGTATTTTTAAATACTTCTGATGTTGATGAGGAGAAAATAGATAGTCCTTTTTTGGGGATTGATTGTCACTTGTTTCCATTCTGTTTTTGATTTCGGAATGTGTCAATTATCATGTTCCGGTGTGATTACGTCTGCTTGATGGTCTGCATTCATGTTAGTTGGTGTGCTGTTCCTTCTTTACAAGTTTTCAATATTCCTTTCAATGTGTCAGCCTGTTGAGGTCGTCTACGGATTTTATTTCGGTTGGTTTTGCATCTTGGGTCTTTCTAAGGAATATTTTGCTGTTTCTTATCCACATAAACGGGTAATTGTTTTCTGTTTTTACTTTCCTTGCTTGGTAGAATATTTTCTGATAATATGGCGTTAGGTATTCGGACAAGTATATTAGGGGTACTGTCGCGGTCTCCTTTCAGATCCTTGACTACTGGATTTTTAATCCTGCTAGCTTTTATAAGTGTAGTTTTTGTTAGGCTGTTGGTGAGTCGGTCTACGACGGTAGAAGGATGGGAATTATTTTCTCTTTTCCTTTTTTGTGGTAACCTGTGCACTGACTGGATGTTTCTTGATTCAATGGGAGAACCTATTTTTTGGCTTAGTTGTATTACAGTGTCTCTTAGAGGTTCCGTAGCTATTTCTGGGAGACCATTTATGAGGAGGTCATTTTTGTGCTGCTGTTGGTTTGAGAGTTCGTACTGTTGCTTTAAAGAGTTTAGTTCTTGCCGTAGTTCCGTTGTATCTTTAATTAAATTATGCTGTCTTTCCCTTAGCTCTTTAACGCAGTTTTTAATTTCTCTAACGGTCAATAATACACCTTCTACCAAGTTATTATTAAATTTAATAAATTCCTCATATTGGTTGATTTTTTCTGTAATTTGTGCGGTATGTTTTTTAAATAGGTCTCCAACAAAATCGATTAAACAGTCTTTTAGGTTTTGTAATCTATTTTCAAGTAATTCATTTAATGTTGGCTCACCTGGGTTTCCGTTGTTGTTTTCTTGTTTTTAATTCCCTCTGTTATTGATAGCTTTTTGCTGCCTGCGGTTGTTTTCTGCATGTGCTGTTTTCCGCCTGCGGTCGAAGGAGACATTCCTTTGTTGTCTCTGCAATGGGGACACTTCCACTCGTCATACTTCTTGTTTGACAATCTTGCTGTAATTTCTAATAAGGCGACTTCCTTTGTTCTCTTCTCGCGTAGTTAACCAACGTATACTTCGAACTTTGAATACTTATATTTTACTTATTACTTAACATATACTTACAGTTTTTACATCAGTATGTTCGTCATGAAGAACGGAATTCACTGGTGTACTTTACATTTTAATTCACAAGAAAAGATTTACTTTGCAACTAAACATATGGGAGCATCGAAATAGCGTGCTTGCGACCGCTTGCTGCTAAAGCGCTCTCTTTTGTTATAATAATAATAATGTTTATTATTATATATATTATATAAATAATAATTATTATTATTAGTGATAATTCACAACAAGTTAATAAATTAGAGTGATCCGTAAAAACTTTCATTTCGCTTTAGAAATAAACGAATATTCCAAACATATTTTCTTACTTATTTTTCGTTAGATGAAGAAATCATTTTTGCACATGTATAACACGTTCTCTCTTTCCCTGGCAACAGATATTTCATATGATGCCTAACGTAAGAGGATGTTCTTAATTGAGATCATTTATGGAATAGGGAGTATAATGAGAGATTCTTATCATCAAATTCTAATTAAGTATTCTTATGAAGTAGGAGCCACACGCACACATTGTGTATTTTATAACCACAGAAATGATCTATTACAGCATTAGTCATAATATTCTTTCTTATTTTCGTATACAGATAATACTTTTACATATATTTGTATAATGCTTTTGGAGCCTTTTATTATCTAAGTATTATTAGTTAAATTATTATTATTATTATTATTATTATTATTATTATTATTATTATTATTATTATTATTAAATTATTATTATCTAATTCAAGAGAAGACAGAGCTATCATAATCAATTATTGTAATACGTAATTTATTGGAAAATAATATTATTTATCCAACACACATTTTAAGTGTTTGTTCAAATATTTTAGATTGACATATATTTCATTATCCAAAATGTAATCACAGGTTCTCGTGTAGGTAGTTATGGTCACAGGGACAGACTCTTTCAGAATTCAAGGCGACGTGTTTTATGAGCCTATTGTTAATGAACCCTTCAGTGTTGTTGAACAGATGTCTCTTAGAATACAAAATATTTACGTTTGTGTGATACAAGGTTTCTTTATGATTTTATACACTTATTACTCTTTCGGAAATATTTTTGATATTCTCTATTTTTGAAATATATTTTTGATATTTTTGATATAAATGAAAAGGGTCGTTTTCATTTAGAGAGAATTTACATTTACATTTTAATATGACGCAAAACTTCACTAATGATACGATTGCTATCAGCGAGTCTCTCGAATGTTTCGATATCATCCACCTGTTTTTATTTCCTTTGTTTCTCTATACTCTCGTGAATACCACTGTAGTTATATCCCCCAAATCTATTTTAAAACAATTATATGCAACTCAAACATATACATATATTATTCAACGAAAACAGAGTACAATGCTATTTAACAAGTAAATAAATTTCTTGTATATCTCATGAATTGGTTCTGATGACGTATGATTAGTTCATCAATATTCGCTAATAGTCAAGTCATCGCAAAACTCATTTTTTCAGTGCTAAGCGACAACGATCCCCCCCCCCGTCTCTACAGCTCAGTCGATATAGACGAAGTCCTCTGGCTAGAAAGAGTGGATTCGAATCTAGGAAGAGAAGAATCTATATTAGTGCATTTCAACTGAAGATAATTTAGTCCTTCCGGGAAAATGGGTTATTTAACGCAAACAGGAAAACTTCACAGCAGAACACACGCAATTTGCAGACATGAAATACAGGGTGTTCGGGATAAATTTGACAGTTACGTAAGGAAAAAGAAAATCTTCTTTGTATCTATTAAATTTAATGAATTGACAAAATAACATTACAGGCAGAGTTAATTACAATACTATCAACAAGATTTACTCAAAATAACCACCATTAGCATCGATCACAGCTTCAATTCTGCTTCGGAACCTCGAACAAGCTGATGCTACAGTCTCCCTGGGAAGGGCCGCAAAAACTGTTTTAATTTTATCCATTAACTGGGCTTTTGTATTACTGGAAGTGCGATTGGTGTCTTTTTCAACTGCGCCCCATACAAAATAATCCATGGGGTTAAGGTCTGGGGAGTTTGGAGGCCAAACATTTGGACTGGTGAAGTCGTAGAAATTTTCAGACAACCATTTTTGACTTTTCCCAGAGGTGTGGCAAGGGGCAGAATCCTGCTACCATACATACGGCCTACCATTGGCTACCCTTGTTATCCAGGGCTTGACTACAGTTAGCAACTCCACGAACAAAGCCCGAATTCCAATGCCAGGGTTCTTCAACACCTGTTCCTGCAGATTTGCGAGGAATTCTGCTGTACGAACGCAATCAGATCGTCTGCTAGGGATCTTTCTTCTTGCTACATCCTCGTAGTCACCATTGCAAGTCTCTAGTTCATGCCTGATTGTTTTTACTGTATTCAGGAAGCATCGGGCAGCAGTCGTAATATCCTTATTTTGATGGCGGGCACGAATCATCATGATACAAGTTATTCTCTTCCATGATTCAGGTGGGTTCCAGCTATCCATCCTTTCTGACATCTTGTATATGAATGAAGAAGGATCCAAACTTTTAAATGAAGAGAAGTGTGTGTTAATACATGTAACTAACGGAAAAATATAATTAATTATAAATATGTCAAATTTATCCCGAACACCCTGTACTTATATGCACAGTACTAACTACCTTATATGGTTACAAAATCTAAAGATACCTGGTAGATCGTAATCGCGTTAGTGCCTGTTAGAAAACCATTGATGAGAATGATGACAGCTATATTACATAAAATGCGCAATTTTTTCTCCTTTATATCGTGATCTAATGGAGAAGCATTTAATATTTGCCTTCAGTATTTTCTTGTAGAGAGTACAAAGACATGACGAAAATTACAATGTTAATTTAGAATGGTGTAATTTTTAGTAATCAAAGTTCACAACCTTTCACTGAACATCTCTAGAAACTAACTTTGTATTCGACTCTTATATACTGTCTTCCTAAAGATACCAAGCAATTTTCTAAGCCTTTAGGGCTATTATAAGCATTAAAGGAAAAATACTAAGGAAAGTGATCGTAACTTATTCCACCTTAACACGAGTTGCTTCAGTGTGGCACTACTTGCACGAGTTGCCTCAGTCTTGAACTACGCAGACAAGTATGTCAAGTCTGTGCAGGCGCAGACTTCATATACTTGTCTCCTTGGTTACTTGGGAAAAAAGGATTAAATCTAGCTTATAAATTATTGATAAATATAAATTGCTTGGTATCTTTAACATAGTATATACTCAAGGTAAAAATTTTCTACTGTCTTCCTGTTGACACTTACAAGAAGACCCACAGTATAACAGTGTAGTCACTTGGAATACGGTAATTAATTCTTATTCCAGTAGTTTTCTGTATCTGTATATTGCGGTACGCTTCTGATCCGTTCATTGTTCTGAGGGACCGAAAAACTGATTTCATTATACAAAAAAAAAAGAAGAAGAAAATCTTGACCTTCATTTAAGAGGTGCTAATTCACCATATGAAAGCATTTTATAAAGGGTTTCATATCACAGACGAAATTTCGATCTATCCAACCAAAGTGCTGGTATAGACCAGCTGAAGTACGAAGGGTCATCCATAGTTACTCTCTATAAAATTTATCAGAAAGATAATTTCATATTCAAAATCCATAAAATAAATTAATAACTGGAATCAGCTTATAATCAGCAATTTAGCAACTCGGGTTTTTTTCTATAAACTTCTGATGGTTTTAAATCTCTAAATTTCATATTTAAAATACTTTAAACATATTTGTAATGTTAAAACGAAGTAATTCCGACTTGGATATTGTACATATTGCCTAGTGCTTTTTAAATTGTCCATTTGTGGATATTCTTGTCCATCGCAGTAATGAATGTTTCATAACCATTTCTTCATTTACGTATGACATTAAATTGATATAAACTACAATTTTAATAAATTCTTGGAATCGCTTTCCGAAAATCCTTTCTTCTCTTTTTATTTCTCATCGCTTGTATTTCACTTTGTTCATGCTTTTCTTTGTTAATATTATATTATATATTGCGATTCAAATTTGTAATTTCATTGAAATAATACAATTAATTTAATTGTATTATTTCTCATTGAATATGGTACTATTCAATGAGAAATAATACAGCGCAGTAATATATTTCAGCCAACATTAACTACCTCTCTCTCTCTCTCTATCTCTCTGTACTTCTCTCTGGAAGTACTTAACTTATGTTGATAATTTAAGTACTTCTGTCGTGAAACAGATTCGTCCCGAGACTTTCAGTCTCTATGCAGATTAAATTAATTGTCCTAGCAGAGCATTAAGTAGAATTTTACAAAGCTTGTTTTTATTTGGCCGTGGCTGGCTATTTGAGGCTAATATCTTAAGAGAACATTAAGATTCCAGAGTTTCTTAAAATTCAATGAAGCTAAAGAACATTTTTTTATTAATCTTGAGAAATGAGAGCAGTTATTATCTCTCAGTACAGACACCTCTACTCATAGAATTAAATTGTATAAAAATAAATAACAATTAGGATTTAGAATATCATCTGATATTCAGGGCTTAAATCTCGGCAGTGGAAATGTCACTCGACTTGAAAATATATAAGAGCTGACTCTGAGCCATTTGCTTCGAAATGTGTATGTTACGCTATTTCTTTTTGTGAGGAAAGCAATTTCAATATATAAGAATTTAAGTTCTTTCAGCATTTTATACATCATCATTATATTATAAAACGTTAGATAAAAATCCATGTGGTGAAGTATTTGAATTTAAACGTTACTCGAGTTTGGATAAATTTAGGAAAACGACGTCTTCCAGACTGAACAAAAAGTAGCGGAGTTATTTAAGAAATAAAAATATAAATAAAAATAAAAATAAAAATATAAATAAAAATATAAATAAAATCTATAGAAGAAAAACTAAATAAAATCGGAAAGAACATGTAAAACAAATGGCCAACACTCAATATCCTAAAGAATTAATAATATATAAACCAAATGGAAAGAGAAGGTCGGATTGACTCAGGATATTAGATATAAAATGTGAGTGGATCAAAGGAAAAATTGAACATTTTTGAATTATTAAAGAAGTTAATGCAAGAGTTATTGTTGCAATAGCTAGAGTGATATACAAGTTATTAAATTTCTACTTTGGCAATTTAGTTTTGCTCAAAGAATGAAATAAGTGCACCAGGATCTTAAAATGCAAATTGAACTCCCCTCCAGAAAAAAACAAAACAAAAAACATCATCATTTCAACATTAAAAGAAATCTTAATCACGATTTCCATTTATATTTATAATTAGCTGCACAATTCATTGTAAAATCGAGTAGAATATTCTAAGTCACTTAGAATTTCTCTAAATGCACATTGGCCTTAAAAGGATAATGTTCTATGAACATTGCCGTTTTAAGCAATTATTTTGCTTAAAAATGATAAAAAATTCACATAAACCCCAAATATATTAGAAATATCCTATTTAGACATGTACTTAAGAGGAATCTCTTAAGCTGTGATTCACAGTTTTAAAACTGTAGTAAGTTGTTTCAAGATGCTATTTACGAAACCTACAACTTATGTAGACCAAACAAAAGAGGAGGTGGCATCGTTGCATTTATTAAAGAACAACACAATGTGAATGAAAAACAAATTCATTTCGAACATGCGGAAACACTAATCACAAATAGCCACAACAGTATCAAATACACAATAAACGCAATATACAGATCCCTAGATAATAACCTTCTCAACTTTCAGAAACATGGCTAAATTGCATCAAACTCCTTACAACACACAAGCTCTTCCTAATAAGAGACGTTAACATAAATACTCTTGACGACGCTTCTTCAACCATTAACACAATATCTTGAAATACTAAGACAGTACAACATAAACCCTACCATGAACTCTCCAACAAGAAAAGAAATACTCAATAACTCATTAACACAATCAAGCATTGATCAAATCTACATACGGACTCCCATCCATACATATACATCATCAGTCCCAACTTTGTCACTACTTTGTCCCAACTTCATTTTATTACTTTACCTTCCCCCACCCCCCTCCAACTACCACAAAAGTCGACAAACCTCGATCATACTAAAGAGCGTTGTCGATAACCAACTAAAAAATACAGACTGGAATTGCCTACTTAAAATAAACAATCCTGTAACATTATACGAGAATTTTCAACTAACGTTTCCAGAAATATAAAAGAAGCAACAAAGTCTACACAAACGAAGCGACAAATACACAACAATCCACTGATAAATGACGACATACTAAATACTATCACTTTAAAAGAAAATCTATGGAAAACATTCAAAAAATTATCCAGTAACACACATTTACAAACCTTATACAAAAACACAAGTTTTTCAAAAATTCATGGAATATAACGACAACATGGAGCAAACATGGGCTGCACTCAAGGAATTAGAAACTAGAAAAACGAAAACATCAGCACAAGATTTTATTGCAAAAAAACTTCGGTCAGGACACAAACCAAGAGGAACTAGGAAACTCATTCAACCATACCTTCACAAACAATATCACACAAATCAAAAAACAAATAACCAACGATCAACAAAAAACTACCTACACAAATCAACAAAAAAAAATATGTACTTTCCACCCGTAACAAAGCAAGAACTGAAAGAAGCACTTCCTACAACTGAACCCAAAGACGACTAAAGGAATAGACAAAATAAGACTCATAAACATTATAACACACTTTAAACAACTAAATCCAATAATTTTGAGAATTGTGAACATAATACTCGAACCAGGCATTATTCCACATCTACAAAAAACTGCAATAATTACGCCAATATACAAACACGGTAAAGAATCGATACTCAGAATTACCTCTCAAACACAACACAAGAAAAAAAAGGGTACATATCACAGCTGGTGTATACAAATAAAATACAGTGTTCCTCAAGGCGTCATATTATCACCCACACTATTCAACATATACATTAACAATGTTCATAACATATCCATAAGAAGTCAAATATTTCAGTACGCTGATGACACCGCAGTACTAGCAATCCACAAAAACATCAACACGGCTCTCTGCAAATCACAACAAGATCTAAATGAAATCACAACATACTTCTACCAAAACGCAATTCTAATCAACGGCACCAAAACCCAGATGTTGATAATACACAACCCAAGAATCATCCGCCCCGCACCACTATCGATACACTGTTACATATACCTCTGCATTAACAACAAACATATCTGCAAATGTCCAAATCAAATCTGTAACCCATGCAAAATACCTTGGTCTCTATTTAAATTACCACCTCAAATGGACAAAACATATAGAATAGCTACATATCAAACTCCGGATTATCGCAGAAAACTCTACCAAGTAAAACACATTATTCCATCCAACATAAAAAAAAAAACTCCTATATCACGGAATCTGCAAATCTCTTCTCAGATAAATTATAACAATCTATGCAAACACACCGAACAGCCACCTATCAAAATTAGAAACATTACACAGGAAAATTGTGTTAACAGTGAATTGTATTCCTTTCACGCAACAACCAATATCTGTCCAGCACATGGCGACATATAGAATCCTGAGCATTAAAAACCTGAAACACTACATGACATTAACAAGGAATTACTTCAACATCACCTATCGAAATAACAAAGATACAAATCGTATAACACGACCTACAACAACTCTCTACATTCCTACACCCTTCAACAACTCATACGGTTCTTCTGTGAGATAAGTTCAAATACCAACGCAACTCATCAACTTGCCAAGAAATTTAAAACACATAGATAACTACAGAACATTAAAAAACGAACTCTGGAAAATATATCAACAACGTTAATACACCATTAACACTAATACACATCACAAATTACCAGCATCCAATGCCTACTGCCCATGCATAAACAGTAAGAACGACATAAATATTGAAGGCTAAATCCAACTCTCTTCCTAAAAACTATCCCAAGCTTCGAAGAAGGTGGGATTAACTTGCATCACCCATCTACACGTAATCCTTATAATCAAATGCAGAAATATAACAAAACAGTCAGTAAAGTATATAACAATAAAGAAGATACTGAATATACTGATTATTATGTAATAATATCATTAATATAATATTACTATGAAAAAGGAAAAAAATAATGTAATAAATTATTCTTATAATTAAAAATATGTAAATAATGAGTTTATATTGTATGTTTTTGATAAATAAGAAATATAATATTTAAATTGGGCTTGTGTATATACTGCTGTATAATCACTCTTTCTCAAACTTTGAAAGAAAAAAAATGTAATATTATATAACTTGTGTAACTCTGAACTATATAATTGTAAATTATTACGATGATTGTTATTTAAAAGGTAGCAAAAAACTATCTTAATTATTATTGATATCATTATATGTAGTACTTAATACTGAACCTTGTAAAATAATATACTGAATGTTACTGAAGATGATAATTTTGTATATGTAAATATTTGATAGATCAAAAAATATATATTATTATTATTAAAAAAAAAATATTTTTATTAGCAGTAGTAGTAGTAGTATTAGTGATAATTCACAATAAGTTAATTAATTATATTAATTAATGACAAGTATAAACCCCCACTTCGCTTTAGAAATAAATGGATATTAGAAATCTAGGTGCTTTGTTATTTTTCGATAGATGGAGAAATAAAATTTTTGACATTCAAAACATGTTCTGTCTTTCTCTGGCAACACATATTTCATATGACCACTAATTGGAAGAGGATGTACTTAATAAGGTGGTATATGGAATATTGGGTGTAATAAGAGATGATATCGCTTCGAGGTCGTTTAGAGAGCGATGTCTAATTAAGTATTCGCATGAGGTGGGACACCCAGTGGATTTTGTAAACCACACATAGGATTTGTTATAGCGTTAGTCATCATAAATTAGTCATAATATTTTTCTTATTTTCACATATAGATGGTACTTTTATATATATTTGTATAATGCTTTTAGAGCATCTGTAGCTCAGTTCGTGAGTCGTCGTTGAACTTCGTAAATAAAACAACTGGGTTGGAATCTCATATGCGACGCGAAGAAGAAGCGATGATTTAAAAAACTCGATTTTTATCATTTACATTCCATACTTTAATAGAATATAAAAGATCAAATGAAAATAAACGAAAATAATACCTGGAAATTGATCTGTAAAAATTATCCAATTCATATATAGAAATGTCCAACTTCACAGAGAAAATTATTGTTAATTGAAATTAAGCATGCACGCGCGCGCGCACACACACACACACACACACACACACACACACACACACACACACACACACACACACACACACATAGAGAGAGAGAGAGAGAGAGAGAGAGAGAGAGAGAGAGATTAAAATTACGTAAATGACGTCATATCTGTTGTGGTAAGATACATGAATACAATATATATTCCAATGATATGGAACATCGATAATTGAGATCTTCAAGGCTCTCGTCAAAAGTACAATTTAAAAAAACATTCGGCAAAATATATACATTATTTATGTGTTAATCACTTCATTTTAGCATTACAAATATATTTAAAGTATTTTAAATATTGAAGTTAGAAATCTAAAATAATTAGAATTTTTTACAAAAAAACCTGAATTGCTAAATTGCTGATTATGAACTGCTTCCATTCACTGATTTGTTTTATGGATTTTAATTTTAAATTATCTTTTTATTAAATTTTATAGAGATTAGCTACCGATTAGTTTAGTTGGTGTAAACCAGCACTTTGGTTGGATCGATCCAAATCTCGTCTGTGATATGAAACTCTTCATCAAATATTTTCGTATGGTAAATTTGCACCTCTTTTATGAAAGTGTCCGCGCGGTTAGCCTAGTGGCTGTGCACTTCGTAACCATATGCCTGGGAAAGGAGTGTCCTAGGTTCGATTCCTGTCGGAGACATAAGGAGCTTAAGGATCTTCTTTAGCCATAGTCAAGATAGCCGGTCTTGGGAATCGGCAGCAGGGGTTTTTCCCCAGTTTATTGTCGGAGTTTTCCTCCTGCAAAGTAGGCAAGCAAACCTGCCCCGTGAACACATGCTTCGATATACATGGGGTACTACGGAAATAACAGGCAACCCACCTATTCTCCGGGATTATCTGGTTCTGAAGCTTACGCGGTAAAATGTGTAGGCCTGCGCGAATGCGTATCATACTATGAGGATATGAAGGTGAGAATTATTTATTTTATAAAAAATTCGGTTTGCTTCCCTCAAAACAGGCAAACAGGTAGGGAAAAGAATTAATCACCGTATTCGAAGAACGTGCACTGCTATAGTGTGGGTGTTTCTTCTCGTAAGCGAAAATCAAAAGCCAAGACAATATCCAATAGTTGAATACGAAGTTGTCTTTTTAGAGATGTTCACCGAACCTTTTGAACTTTGATTACTAGAAATTACATCATTCTAAATTAACATTGTTATTTTCGTCTTGTCTTCTTACCCTCTACATACTGAAGGATGATGTTAAATGTTTCTCCATGTTGTCACGATAGAAAGGAGACGAAAGTGCGCATTATATGTAATATAGATGCAGCGTCATCATCCTCATCAATGGTTTTCTAACAGGCACTTAGGCGATCACGACTTTCCAGGTATCTTTGAAATTATAAACATACGTTTATAAAGTGATTAGCGATATGCCTTTAAGTATTCTTGTGAATAATTTGCGTCAGTTCTGCTGTCTAGTTTTCCTGTTGCGGGAAATAATCTATTTTCCAGGAAGGGCTAACTCTTATTCAGTTCAAATGTCCTGATAAAGAGTCTTCGCTTCCTATATTGGAACCCACTCTTTCCAGCCAAAGGTGCACGTGAATATCGACTGAGCTACGGTAGGTATAGTTGTCGCGTAGCACAGCAAAATGAGTTTTGTAATGACACGACTATTAGAGACTATTGATGAACTAATTATAAATCATCATTAACCAATTCATGAGAAATACACGTAATTTATTTACTTGTTAAATGGTTTCTTTAAAGCTCTGTGATAATATATGTGTGTTTAAGTTGCATATAACTGTTTTAAAATAAATTTGCCTGATAGAACAACAGTGGTATGTACGACAGTATATAGCAACAAAAGAAATAGAAACAGATGGATGATATCGAAACATTCGAGAAACTCGCTGATTGGAATCGTATTTTTATTGAGGTTTTTGTGCAATATTTAAGTGTAAATGAAAATGAAAACGAAATTTTTCATTTAACAATAAATTCAGGCTAATATCTCAGCAGCAAACAGAAAAAAAAAATCACTTAATGAATCTATCCTTTGAAAATGATTACAAAGTGAATCCTGAGTTCTAGGGTGTCGAATTCGAATTTGAAATCTACTTTTCAAAAAAATGTCTTGGCGTACGTTTTTGTCGATTTCCCCTACTGGAAACAGATGATGACAGATATGTTTGGAGACTAATCTGATTTTGCAAGTATTTATTAATGGGTTAATTTTCCTATTTACTCTGTAAAAGTTTTATTATTATTATTTCTTAGCTAAAGTACGTGCTTTACTCGACCTATGCCAATAATAGTTCCAAAAGTTTAAAAAAGTATAAAAGATCATAAAGAATCCTTATCATACATACGTAAATATTTTATATTCTGAGAAACATGTGTTCAGGAAAAGCAGAAGAGTTTATAAACAATAGCCCATAAATCATGCTGCCGTCAATTCTAAAAGAGTCTGTCGCATTGACCATAATACGTACGTGAGAACCTGTGATTACGTATTCAATAATGGCATCTATTTTCATCTAATATCTGAACAAAAACGAAAAATGTTTGTCGGATATAAATATTATTTTCCATTAAAATTACGTATTACAATATTTGATTATGATAGTTCTGTCATCTTTCTTGAATCATGTAATATAAATCATAAATAAAATAATAAAAAAATAATAATAAGTTATTTTTTATTTGCTCGATACTACTTCGATATTTCGATTTCTTCGATACTACTACTACAATTACTACGTTAAATAAGAGATCATTTCCTTGCTTTGAATTTATTAGTGTGTGTAAAATGCATTAGATGAACCCACATGGACAACCGCACACATTTCTGCTCGTGTATTTTGTGCCTCATGTTTATTATCGAAGCATTTAACATCCGCTTTTCAGTATCTTCTTATAGAGAGTAAGAGGACATGACGAAAATCGGAAAGGTAGCTTAGAATGGTGCAATTTTTGTAATTAAAATTCACAACCTTTCACTGAACCTCTCTAAAAATCATCTTCGTATTCGACTCTTAGCTACTGTCTTCCTGATTGAAACAGTTGCATGGAATGCGGTGATTAATTCTCATTCCGGTAGTGTCTTATGACTGCATATTGCATGTCAACGTCTGGCCTTTTTGCCTGATCACTGCGACAAAAAACAGAATGTCCTATACAAAACAAAAAAAATCCTCACCTTCATCAAATCACAGACAAGATTTGGCTCTATCTAACCAAAGAGCTGGTTTACACTTACTGAACTACGAAGGTTCGCCCACAGTTTCTCTTTTTAAAATTTATCACACAGATAACTTAATACTGAAAAACCATAAAATAAATCAATAACTGGAATCAGTTCATAATTAGTAATTTAGAAATTCAGGCTTTTTGAAAAACAGATTAATGGTTTTTAATCTAAAATTTACATTTAAAATACTTCAAGCATACAAAGTTATTTACGTAAATGAAGCCGTCGGCTCACCATATAATTAGTAACATGAAAGTTGTTATTTGGTTGTTTTCATTAAAATAAACATACTATTTGATTTTTAAGACCATGGAGATATTTGTAATTTAAACATGTTTGCAGTGTTCAAATGAAGTGATTCAAAATCAATTATGTGTACATTGTCGAGTGCTTTATAAATTGCACATTCGTGCATATTCTTTACCATCACATTTATCAATGTTTCATAATCATTTTTTAATTAAAGAATGAAATTAAATTGATATAAACTACAAATTGAATAAATTCCTGGAATCACTTTAAATATCCTTCTGCTCCTTTAATTTTTATTGCTTATATTTCACTCTGTTCACACTTTTCTTTAATAGTATTATAATACCACATATATTTTATTCATGCACTTTACAGCAGGTATGACGTCATATACACTGGTTTCATATCACTCTCTCTCTCTCTCTCTCTCTCTCTCTCTCTCTCTCTCTCTCTCTCTCTCTTTCTCCCTCTTTCTCTGCTTAATTTCTCTGTGAATTTGGAAGTATTCATATAAGGTTGTTAATTTTTACAGATCACTTTTCTGGTGTTATTTCCTTTTATTTCCGTTACCCTTTTCGTAAGAGTATGGAATTTAAATTATCAACATTGCTTTTTTTATTTCGTCGCTTCTTCGCGTTCAAAATGAATTCAAACTTTGGTGTTTTCCTAAAAAATGGTCATCCACGATTAAGTTACAGAGGCTCAAAAGGCATTATACAAATACATACAAAAGAATTAGCTGTATCGGAAAATTAAGAAAGAATATTATGACTGATTTTTCATGACTAATGCTGCTATAAGAGATCATTCGTATCGTAACAAATTACACTACGTGTGTGTGATACTTCATAAGAATACTTAATGAGAATTTGATGATAAGAATCTCTCATTATACTTCCTAAACTCCATAAATCATAGTCCATAAACCATCTCATTAAGAACATCCCCATGCAGTTAGTCATCATATGAAATATGTGCTGCCAGCAAAAGAGAGAACGTTGCAACTTCTTCTTTCTTCATCTATCCAACAATAAGTCCGCATCTAATTTTCGAACATTCGTTTATCTCTAAAACGAAGTGACAGTTTCTATCACTGTCATTTAGTAAATTTTTGTTAATTATCACTAATAATAACAAGAAGATGGAAAAGAATTATTATTATTAATAGTAGTACTAATAGTAGCAGATAGTATCAGGAGTGGTGGTAATATTATTAGTAGTAGTAGTAGGTTAAATAGGTTTTTTACCGTTTCCATATTTGGAAACAGTAACTAGGTTCCAGATTATAGGATTATACTAACGTTTAAGACTCTCTTTAACTTTGAAATTTAGAGAGAACAGTTTTATCCACTTGATTAATGAGACGTGTCATGGAAAATGTTAAGCTAATAATATCACACTTAACAATTCTCACGTTCAGCTGCCAATTAAAATGTCGATTTGCTTCTCGAATAATTAACGACGACATCAATATACGTCATCTTTTTCCCTATTCCTTTATTATTCAGAGGATTTATTGTAATGATTCTCAATTCAATAAACTAATTCCTCGTCTTTTCCACGTAGAATGTCAGGCGTCAGCAGCCTGACATTCTGCCCGCCAATCATCAGGAGTTCTTTTCCTTTCTTCTTTAGTTATTCTGTTGCTGGTTACTACTACTAGTAGTAGTAACCAGCAACAAAATAATAGTAGTAACCAGCAACAGCTACAGTACTACTACTACTACTACTACTACTACTACTACTAATAATAATAAAAAAATATATATACATATATTTAAAAATAAATTTAACTGACTAGAACCCGAGAAAGTATAACAAAAACCTTTATTACATCACGACTAGTTTCATCGGACTAGTTTCATTAGTCGTGATGTATTAAAGTTTTTTGTTATACTTTCTCGGGTTCTAGTCAGTTAAATTTATCTTTATCAATGTATACATCCCGAGTAAATCCTAATTTCAATTATATATATATATATATATATATATATATATATATATATATATATATATATATATATATATATATATATATATATATATATATATATATATTTAAACTGTTTGTACATGTAGTTTTGACGTATAGTCTCTCAAATATTTACATATATACAATTGTCATCTTGAGCAACATTCAGTATATTATTTTACAAGGCTCGGCACAAATGCTACATTTAATGAATTTCAATAATGAAAATTATAATGTAGTTTTTTTTTTGCTATCTTTCAAAATAACAATCACAGTAACAATTTAGAATTATATAGTTCAGAATTTCACAAGTTATGTAATATTTTATAATATAATATTATAATATTATGTAATACAATACACAAGTTATACTATTACATGAAGTTTGGTATTTTTTTTCAAAGTTTGAGAAAGAGTGATTATACTCCAGTATTTAAACATGTGCAATTAAAATATGATAAAATATCAATAATAATAATAATAATAATAATAATTATTATTATTATTTTTATTTTTATTTTTATTTTTATTTTTTTATTTTATTTTATTTTTCTTTTTTACATATATATATATATATATATTACTGATTTGGTTGCTGCATTGAAAGTAGGCAGCTGTTTGGAGGTCAAATGAATGATCTGAAAAGTATGATCAAAGTGAAATTGCCGATACATCCTGTGTTATTGCATCTGTCTTTATGGTTCACATTCTTTTTTTTTGGGTTTCTTTTTGAGCATCAGGGTTTTATTCCCACTGTGGCAGCTTTTCTATATCTTCTGAACTTTTAATATGTATCGGCTTTGAAGTCTGTGACTTCCTTATGAATATCTTGGCATCTCTGCTGCACAAAGCGTAATTTGTTTCTTTTTTTGCTTTCCTTGCTTGGTACAACGATTCTGGTTCAATGGTGTTAAATATTCGGATAGTAAGATTGGTATATTTTCTTGCTATGTGTTGAAGTCCTTGGTAACTGTTTTTTTTTTCGGCCTGCTGGCTTTTATGAGAGGGTCTCTCGTGCACCTGCTCGTAAGACGAATTATGACTGATGCAGGTTGTGGCAAGCCTTGGTTTTTGCTCTTCATGGGAATCCAATTTAAAGTCGGAATGTTGTTAAGCTGTAGGGGATTTATCAATTACATGGCCTAATTTTAAAACCAGGTCTCTGAGGTTTTCCGTCGGTGCAGTTTCAGGAAGACCATTTATGAAAAGATCTTTATGCTGTTGCTGATTTAAACGTTTGTATTGTAGTTTTAGAGAATGAAGTTATTGACGGAGTTCGGATTTTTCTTTCATCAAATTGTGTTACCTGTCATTTATGCGTTAATGCTGATTTTAATGTCTTTTACCGTTTGTAACACTTCTATAACTGCTAAATTATCATGTTTTACCAAATCTTCATATTCTCTAGATTTTTTTGTTATCTGTTGGTTCTGTTTATTAAGAGTTCTTGCACAAGATTTACTGAGCTGGCTTTTATCGTATCTAGACCGTTTTTTATTAGTATATTTAAAGAGTTAAAATTGTAGGATTAACCTGCATACAATTATATCGGATTTATAATAATAATAATAATAATAATAATAATAATAATAATAATAATAATAATAATAATAGAAATTAAAAAACAAATCTAACTATCAAACTTTTTGGAGATTCAGTTGGCATGTGTTTCTCGACTTGTAGTCAATCAGAGAGAGCTTGCCCCAATACTATCACTAATTTAAGCAACCAGCAGTGAATAGGAGTCTCAACCATTGCCTTCATCTCGACGTTTCTAACACTAATACAATACTTTTAATGTATGAAATAGAGGGAGTTCTGAAGGTTCTTGAGCTTTTGGGAAGAAAAAACCCGTAAACACGAGCAAGCAGGTTTTTACTCCCGGAAATTAGGGTTTGTCTTTCCATAAACTCAAGAAACTGTGGAACTCCCACTATTTTACACAAATTAAAAATATTGGGTTAGGGTTAGAGACCTCTAGATGGTGGCACTTGGAAAATTGCGACTCCGCTTCACAGCTTCACCAGCTGCTATAATAAGTATAATTCTCTCTCTCTCTCTCTGTGTATTATATATATATATATATATATATATATATATATATATATATATATATATATATATATATATATATATATATATATATATATATATATGTTAAGAATACCAAGCAATTTTTAAAACCTGGTTTTACTCCATTTCCCAAGTAAGCAAACAGAAAAATAAGTCAAGTTTGCGCCTGCAAGTGATGCAAGTCTAGCTGATCCTACAGGTAGTGCAAGAACAGGGCAACTCGTGGTAGACGTGGAACAAGCTCCGATCACTAATCTTAATATTTTCCCTTAATGCCAAAACACATCTCCAATAAGGGGATGTATGATGTTTTGTATTAAAGGCAAGGGGCCACTACCCAGACCGGTTTCGACCTTTATTGAGGTCTCATCAGTGGGAGCTAGGTTAGAAATAGAAATACGAAGATTTAGTAATACAGAGCTCGTAAGTATTTTACTAGAACAAGTTGCCATAAGGTGTTTTAACCTTATTAAATAAAAATCTCTGGAGGAGATATAAATGTAGAAAGTATTTTACCTTGGGTATAATAATACTTTCTACATTTATACTTTCTACATTTCTTTCTACATCCTTCTACTTTCTACATTTCTTCTAAAATCCTTCTACTTTCTACATTTCTTTCTACATCCTTCTACTTTCTACATTTCTTTCTACATCCTTATACTTTCTACATTTCTTTCTACATCCTTCTACTTTCTACATTTCTTTCTACATCCTTCTACTTTCTACATTTATACTTTCTTTCTATATTTATACTATATACTTTCTACATTTATATCTCCTCCAGAGATTTTTATTTAATAAGGTTAAAACACCTTATGGCAACTTGTTCTGGTAAAATACTTACGAGCTCTCTATTACTAAATCTTGGTATTTCTATTTCTAACCTAGCTCCCACTGATGAGACCTCAATAAAGGTCGAAACCGGTTTGGGTAGTGGCCCCTTGCCTTTAATACAAAACATCATACATCCCCTTATTGGAGATGTGTTTTGGCATTACGGGAAAATATTAAGATTAGTGATCGGAGCTTGTTCCACATCTACCACGAGTTGCCCTGGTCTTTCACTACCTGTAGGATCAGCTAGACTTGCATCACTTGCAGGCGCAAACTTGACTTATTTGTCTGTCTGCTTACTTGGGAAATGGAGTAAAACCAGGTTTTTAAAAATTGCTTGGTATTCTTAACATTTATTATACCCAAGGTAAAATACTTTCTACATATATATATATATATATATATATGATATGGTATGATAAATGTTAAATGGGCATAATATATGTTAAAGATACCAAGCTATTTTTAGCCTGGTTTTGCTCCATTTCCCAAGTATGCAAACAGAAAAACAAGTCAAGTTTGCGCCTGCAAGTGTTGCAAGTCTAGCTGACCCCACACTTAGTGCAAGATCAAGGCAACTCATGGTAAAAGTAGTATAAGATCTGATCACTAATCTTAATATTTACTCTTAGTGAAAAGCACATCTCCTGGAGGAGATGTAATGCTATTGACTTTAATACAAAGCATAATACATCTCCTCCAGGAGATGTGCTTTGCATTATTGGTAAATGATTAGTGATCAGAGCTTATTCTACATTTACCATGAATTCCCTTGGTCTTGCGCTAGGTGTGGGGTGAGCTAAACTTGCAACACTTGCAGGCACAAACTTGACTTGTTTGTCTGTCTGCTTACTTTGACAATGAATAAAACCAGGTTTAAAATAACTGGGTATCTTTGACACACACACACACACACACACACACACACACACACACACACACACACACACACACACACACACACACACACACACACACACACACACACACACACACACACACACACACACACACACACACATTTTTGTGTTTGTTTATCACAGTGCAGAATTAAGGCTTGATTTTCTCCACCACTTTGAGCAGACATTTTCTCGAGGAGAGGAGAGACACTAGGGGGTGATGGGGTCAGTTGTTGAAGCATTGCAGGGAAGACATCTGTCACCCTCTGTGATATCACAGAAAGAGAGACATATGTTCCCCCAGAAATTTCCAAACACATAACATCATTGTCGTCATGTTTTGTTTGGCTATGGAATTGCAGGTGATGTTTTGTGTTGTGGCGTTTTGTGTTTGGTAATGTAAAAATAATGGGTGAGCCACAAATTCCTTGAAAGTTTCTTTGTGAAAAGTTGTAATTGTTTAGAATTTTGTAAACGAAAATTACCATAAAGTATATGATCAGAGCTAATAATAAGTGATATAATAATAATAAATAACTATTTATTTCTGGTGCCATATGAAGTAATCTAATAATAATAAGAAGAAGAATGAAGGTAAACGATAATGAAAAATCGACAGTGGGTGAAAAATACGAATTTTCAGTTATCATTGCCATAATTGATATACAATTTCTTTTGAATAAGAGTTCAACTTTATTTCCTATAGAAATTTGTATTTCTGATGGAATTAGTGTAAGATATGCATTGACAAAATCACTTTGTAGTTGGAAAGAATTACCTGAAAGAGTTAAAAACAGAATTCTTGGTTAATAAAATATAACCATCAGCTGAAGTGGGAAATTGGTTCACTATCTTTGGACAAACTAAGAAATTAGATGATAGAATCAATATGCAAATATCATATATTACTTGCCAATGGAAGAGAAGAATTAAAAACATTAACGAGTTTAATAGGGAGGCCTGTTCTTGATTTAAATGAAATTGGATGCCCAAAACGTGAAAACATAACGTGTACTTTTAAATGCTTTTGGAAACATAACGAAAGATTCTGTGATTTCGTTATGTCTCCAAAAGTCGACGTCACGATTCCTTATCACTAGTGTTCCTACACTACTGTGGTGAATGAGTGGAATGGTTTTCTATAATCAGTTGCCAGTGTTTTTCTGTTAATGGGTTCAAGGAGAGATAGGATAGATTGGGTCTCCCTGAATGAGTGTTTGGATAATAATAATCTTCTTCTTCTTCTTCGCGTTATTCCCGCTTCCTATGCAGGGTCCGCGTGTTACTTAGATGCGAATACTTGTTAGTACTACTCCCAACCGAGCCGTCACCTGGTCTGCCGCTTGGGGGGATATATTTTTGACTATAGAGGTGTATGTTCACGGGGCCGGTTTGCCTGTTTGCGGGATGAAAAACGCCAGAAAAACTGGCGGAAAAAACCCTACTGACCGCGCCCAAGACCGGCTAACTTGGCTATGCCTGAGGAAGATCCTCAAATTCCTCACGTCTACAACGGGAATCGAACCTGGGACTTGGATAATAATAATAATAACAATAATTATTTTAATAATAATAATAATATAGAAAAATAGCTACAATTTAGAATCTTTAACCACAAAGTGGAACATGAAATTTCACCAAAAATTCCAAATAAACTAAATACTTCATTCAAAAAAAAAAATAGAATATGCTGGACGTTTCTAGCATATAAAAGCTCATTGTAGAGGAAAATAGAAAAAGTATTTGGGTATCCCACAGGACCAACAGTCAACAGTGAGAAAACGTTGTTTAAGAAGACGAAAAAAGTGTTATCGGTATATATCCCTATCATGCTGTAACATGTTTCATTCTTTTTTAATAATATTATTCTTTCATTTGACTCTTAGCTTTTTATATATGAATATTTTTTTCTTATTGAAAACATTGCATTTATCTTTTCTTCAGAGTTCCAAGGTTTCAAATTAAATAGGTCGTCATTAATATAGATAAAAAAATTCTGTAATTTTCTATACTTATAGAGATAGAAATTCTTATCTATAAAACTTTCCAAATTTGAAGACATTTCTCTTCTTCTAAGTTTAATTATTTCTACTTATTTATAAATAATCAATAATAAACAATGCGAACACTGGTTATTTATAAAAATTAAAAAATATATTTAAATTTTTTCCCTTTGTTTCTAGCTGCTGAACGTTTAAGTGAATTCAACAATTTTCAGTTACATCACGGATAAATCACGTTTATAAGCAAGTTAGAAATCGTAATCTTACTTTATTGCAACGTTCCGAAAATTAAATATCACATTACATAAAGAAAAATAAGAATATTTCCTCGATGATTTAACTTATATTTTAAATCAAGTTTTGATAATTCATGCTAATAATAGTTTATTTATTAACTTCTTAAATCAAAATAATTTTTATCAAAATATTTTCAAAGGAAAAAAATTAAAAGACTGAATTTTAAATAAATATTGAGACTATTATTCATTAGAACAATACTCACAATTTTTCACTATAGTATTCTAATGAATATCAATCTCTCTTTTTTGTGCAAGTAGATATTTACTCTTATATTAAATGATTAGTTACTAAACTGAAAAAATGCACTCTATTAGATTTATTCTTAGTGCAAAAATAATTTGTTTGAAAGTGCAAATTATTTTTGACAAATAATTTATCTGAATAGAACGATAAATGATTTATAAATCAATCTATAGATGGCAGCCCTTGATGATGCTTCTTCTCAAACCCAAATTTTATCTTTTACAAAAATAATTCCACCTCCACCTATGTTTTAAATCAAGTTCTTTCAGCATTTTATACATCATCATTATATTATAAAACGTTAGGTAAAAATCCTTTTGGTGAGGTATTTCAAATAAGACGTTACTCGAGGTCAGATTATTTTAGTAAAATGACGACTTTCAAACTGAGCAAAAAAGAGCGAATTTATTTAAGAAATGAAAATAAAAATAAAAATAAAATCAGTAGAAGAAAATCTATATAAAATTGTAAAGAACATGTGAAACAAATGGCCAACACCCAATATCCAAATCAATTAAGAAAATATAAACCAAATGGATAGAGAAGGTCGGATAGACCTAGAAACAGGATATCAGATATAAAATGTGACTGGATCAAAGGAAAAATTGAACATTTTTCAATTATTAAAGTAGTTAATGCAAGAGTTATTTCTGCAATAGTTAGAGTGATATACAAATTATTAAAATCCTTCTTTGGCAATTTAGTTTTTCAAAAGGAATGAATTCAGTGCACCGATATCTTAACATGCAAATTAAAGTCAGCTCCAGAGAAAAAACAAAAACGTTCAACATTTCAACATTAAAAGAAAGCTTAATCACGATTTCCAAATATATTTATAATTAATTATACAATTGACACAATTATACAGTTAGTATAACTAAAAGCTAACATAAACTCTAAAAATGTTAGAAATATCCTATATAGACATGTGCTTAAGGGAAACCTCCTGAGCTGTGATTTACAGATTTTAAAACTGTAGTAAGTTGTTTCAAGATGCTATTTACGAAATCTACAACTTATTTAGACTAAACAAAAGAGGAGGTGCCATCGTATCATTTATTAAGAACAATACAGTGTGAATGAAAAACAAACTCATTTCGAACATGCCTAAACACTAATTTTGGAAATCACAAATAGCCACAACAGTAACAAATACACAATGAACACAATATACAGATCCGCAGATAATAATCTGCTCACTTTCAGAAAGATGGTTAAGCGGCATCGAACCCTGTACAACACAATCTCTTCCTAATAGGAGATATTAACATATATAATCTTGACCACGCTTCCTCAACCTCTCACACAATATCTTGATATATGAAGTCAGTACAACATAAACCCTACATTAACTCTCCAACAAGAGAAAAATACTCAATAACTCACTAACATAATCAAGCATTGTCCATATCTACATACGGACTCCCATTCATACATATACATCATCAGTAATTAATGTGAAAATTGCCGATCACTACTTTGTCTCAACTTCGTTTTATTATTTTACCTACCCCACCCTCAACCACCAGAAAAGTCAAAAAAACTCGATCATACTAAAGAGCATTGTCGATAACGAAGTAAAAAATCCAGACTGGATTCGTCTACTTAAAATAAACAATCCTGTAACATTATACGAGAATTTTCAACTAAAGTTCACAGAAATATAAAAAGAAAGCAACAAAGTCTACAAAAACGAGCCGACAAACAGACAACAATCCAAGGATAAATCACGACATACTAAATAGTATTACTGTAAAAGAAAATCTATGGAAATAAACTCAAAAATCACCAGTAACACACATTTACAATCCTTATACAAAAACACCAGAAATCAACTAACAACAAAAATTCGTAGGACAAAAAGATGCTATAAATTCTAAAAATTCATGGAATATAACGACAACATTAAGTAAACAAGGGCTACACTCAACGAATTAGAAACTCGAAAAAATAAAACTACAGCACAATATTTTATTGCAAAAAGCTTCTGTCAGGACACAAACCAAGAGGAACTAGTAGAGTGATTCAACCATGCCTTCACAAACAATATCACACAACTCAAAAAAACACATACTACCAAGGATCAACAAAAAACTACCGACACAAATTCAACAACAAACTATGTATTTTCCACACACAACAAAACAAGAACTGAAAGAAGCACTTCCTACAACTAAAATCAAAGACCACTCCAGGAATAGACAAACTAAGACTCATAGACCTTATAACACACTTTGAACAACTAAATCCAATACTTTTGAGACTTATGAACATAATATTAGACTCAGGCATTATTCCACATCAACTAAAAACTGCAATAATTACGCCAATAAACAAACACGATAAAGAAACGATACTCATAACTACAGACCAATAATTTCCCTACCAGTCATCTCACAAATTCTAGAAAAAATAACACTCTCCAGACTACAGAACCATTTACAGAAGTACATAAACCAATAAGGCTTTCAGAAAATAAAAAGCACCATTACTTTATTAGAAGACCTCCCCGACACAATAAACAAGCTCTCGACAAAAACAAGTACGACATCCTTATATTGCTTGACTTGATCAAAGAATTCCATAAATTGAAGCTGATATACTACTCACCAAACTATACTGAATAGGTGTAAGTGGAACACTGCATACATGGTTCAGGAACTACCTCTCAAACAGAACACAAGTAACAAAAATAGGTATATGTAACAGCCGGGTGATACAAATAAAACAAGGTGTTCCTGAAGGTGCCTTATTATCACCCAAACTATTCAACATATACATTACTAATGTTCATAACATAGCCATAAAAAGTCAAATATTTCAGTACGCAGATGATACCGCAGCACTAGCAATCCACAAAGATATTAACTCGGCTCTCTCTGCAAAGCATAACCAAGACCTATATAAAATCACAACATACTTCTACCGAAACGCAATTCTAATCAACGGCACCAAAACACAGATGTCGATAATACTCATCCCAAGAATCATGCGCCCCGCACCACTATGGATACACTGTCACACATACCGCTGCATTAACATCAAACATACCTGCAAATGTCCCGAAATCAAAACTGTAACAAATGCAAAATACCTTGGTGTCTATATACATTACCACCTTAAATGACAAAAAATGACCGAATAGCTACATACCAAATTCCGGATTATCGCAGGACAATTCTTCCAAGTAAAAGCCATTATTCCATCCAACATAAAAAAATTCTCCTATATCACGGCATCTGCGAATTTCTACTCAAATAAATTATAACAATCTATGCAAACTCATGAAACAACCACCTATCAAAATTAGAAATATTACACAGGAAAATTGTGTCAACAGTGAATTGGACTCCTTACACGTAACAAGCAATATCTGTCCAGCACATGGCGACATATAGACTCCTGAGCATTAAAAACCGGAAACACTACATGACATTAACAAGGCATTACTTCAACATCACCTATCGAAACAAGAGAGAGATATATATCGTATAACACGACCTACAACAACTCTACATTCCTACACCCTTTAACAACTCATACGGTTCTTCTGTGAGATCACATCAGACACCAACACAACTCATCAACCTACCAAGAAATTTAAAACACATAGATAACTACAAAAATATTAAAAATCGAACTCTGGAAAATATATCAACAAAGTTAATACACCGTTATCACTAATATACACATTAGAAATCACCAGCATCCAATGCCTACAGCCCATGCATAAACAGTAACAACGACATAAATTAGTGAAGGCTAACCGAAGCTTCGAAGATGGTGGGATTAACTTGCATCACCTTCTAAACGTAATCCTTATAATCAAATGCAGAAATGTAACAATACAGTCAGTAAAGTATATAACAATAAAGAATATACTGATTATTATTTGATAATATCATTAATATAATATTACTATGTAGCATAAAAAAATAATGTAATAAATTATTCTTATTATTAAAAAAATATGTAAATAATGAGTTTACATTGTATGTTTGTGAGAAATAGGAAATATAATTTTTAAATTGGACATGTGTAAATACTGTTGTATTATCACTATTTCTCAAACTTTGAAAGAAAAAAATTAATAAACCACATGTAATATTATATAACTTGTGTAACTCTGAACTATATAATTGTAAATTATTACTGTGATTGTTAATTTAAAAGATAGCCAAAAAACTATGTTATCATCATTATTATTGAAATCTCATTATATGCAGAACTTAATGTTGAACCTTGTAAAATAATATACTGAATGTTACTCAAGATGATCATTGTATATATGTAAATATTTGATAGATCAGAAAAATATATATTATTATTATTTAAAAAATTATTATTATTAGCAGTAGTAGTAGAATTAGTGATAATTCACAATAAGTTATTTAATTATGTTAATTAATGACAAGTATAAACCCTTACTTCGCTTTAGAAATAAATGAATATTCGAAATCGAGATGCTTTGGTATTTTTCGATAGATGAAGAAATAAAATTTTGCACATTCAAAACACGTTCTGTCTTTCTCTGGCAACACATATTTCATATGACGACTAATTGGAAGAGGATGTACTTAATAAGGTGGTATATGGAATATTGGGTATAATAAGAGATGATATCGCTTCGAGGTTGTTCAGAGAGCGATGTCTAATTAAGTATTCGCATGAGGTGGGACACCTGGTGGATTTTGTAAACCACACAAATGAATTGTTATAGCGTTATTCATGATAACTCAGTCATAATATTTTTCTTATTTTCAAATATAGATAGTACTTTTATATATATTTGTATAATGCTTTAAGAGCATCAGTAGCTCAGTTGGTCAGTCGTCGTTGAACTTGATAAATAAAACAACTGGGTTGGAATTTCATATGCGACGCGAAGAAGATGTGATGATTTAAAAAACGCGATTTTTATCATTTACATTCCATACTTTAATGGAATGTCAAAGATCAAATGGAAATAAACAAAATAAACGTTTAATGTAAAGAAACGAAAATAATACCTGGAAAACTTGATCTGTAAAAATTATCAAATTCATATATAAATACGTTCAACTTTACAGGGAAAATTATTGTAAATTGAATTTAAGCACGCACGCGCACACACACACACACACACACACACACACACACACACACACACACACACACACACACACACACACACACACACACACACACACACACACACACACACAGAGAGAGAGAGAGAGAGAGAGAGAGATGAAAATTACGTAAATGACGTCATATCTGTTGTGGGAAGATACATGAATACAATATATATTCCAGTATAATATTATCAAAGAAAAGCATGAAAAAGTGAAATATAAGCGATAAGAAATGAAAAGAGAAGAAAGGATTTTCTGAAAGCGATTTCAAGAATTCATTAAAATTGTAGTTTATGTCAATTTAATTTCTTGCTTTGATGAAAAAATGGATATGAAACATCGATAATTGAGATGGTCAAGATTGTCGACAAAAGTGCAATTTAAAAAACATTCGGCAAAATATACATTATTTAAGTGAGTATCACTTCATTTTAGCATTACAAATATATGTAAAGTATTTTAAACATTAAAGTTAGAAATTTAAAACAATTAGAATTTTTTACAAAAATACCTGAATTGCTAAATTGCTGATTATGAACTGCTTCCACTCATTGATTTATTTTATGGATTTTTATTTTAAATTATCTTTTTGTTAAATTTTATAGAGATTAGCTAACGAATAGTTTAGTTGGTGTAAACCAGCACTTTGGTTGGATCGATCCAAATCTCGTCTGTGATATGAAACCTTCATCAATATTTTCATATGGTAAATTAGCCCCTCTTATATGAAGGTGTCCGCGCGGTTAGCTTGGTTGCTGTGCGCTTCGTAACCTTATGATTGGGAATGAAGTGTCACAGTTTCTATTTCCGTCAGAGACGTAAGCAGCTTAAATATCTTCCTCAGCCATAGCCAAGATAGCCGGTCTTGGGAGTCTACAGCAGGAGTTTTTCCCCATTTTATTCTGGGGGTTTTCCTCCCGCAAAGCAGGTAAACCTGCCCCGTAAACACACGATTCGACAGTCATGGTGTACTACGGAAATAACAGGCAACCCACCTATTCTCCGGGATTACTGGTTACGCGGTAAAATGTGTAGGCCTGCGCGAAAGCGTATCATACGATGAAGATAGGAAGGTGAGGATTATTTATTTATTTATTTATTGTATAAAAAATTCAGTTTTTCTTCCCTCAAAACAGGCAAACCGGTAGAGATAAGAATTAATCACCGTATTCCAAGAACGTGCGCTGCTAGCGTGTGGGTCTTTCTTCTCGTAAGCGAAAATCAATAGCCAAGACAATATTCCAAGAATTGAATACGAAGTTGTTTTTTAGAGATGTTCACTGAACCTTTTGAACTCTTTGATTACTAGAAATTACACCATTCTAAGTTAACGTTGTTATTTTCGTCTTGTCGTCTTACTCTCTACAAGATGATACTGAAGGATAATGTTAAATGCTTCTTCATGTTGTCACGATACAAAAGAGACGAAAGTGCGCATTATATATAATATAGCTGCAGCGTCAATATCCTCATCAACGTTACAACAGGCACTTTCGGGATCGCGACCTTCCAGGTATCTTTGAAATTCGTACACATACGTGCATAAAGTGATTAGCGATATGCCTCTAAGTATTCCTTGTGAATAAATTGCGTGAGTTCTGCTGTCTAGTTTTCCTGTTGCGGGAAATAATCTATTTTCCAGGAAGGATTAACCCTTCTTCAGTTCAAATGTCCTGATAAAGTTTCTTCGCTTCCTAGATTCGAACCCACTCTTTCCAGCCAAAGGTGAACGTCAATATCGACTGAGCTACGGGAGGTATAGTTGTCGCGTAGCAAAGCAAAATGAGTTTTGTAATTACACGACTATTAGAGAATATTGATGAAATAATTATAAATCATCATTAACCAATTCATGAGGCATACAATTAATTTATTTACTTGTTAAATGGTATTGTACGCTGGTTTCGTTAAAACTCAGTGATAATATATGTGTGTTTAAGTTGTATATAACTGTTTTAAAATAAATTTGCCTGATAGAACAAAAGTGGTATGTACGAAAGTATAGAGAAACAAAAGAAATAGAAACAGATGGATGATATCGAAACATTCGAGAAACTCGCTGATAGGAATCGTATTTTTAGTGAAGATTTTGTGCAATATTTAAATGTAAAAGAAAATGAAAACGAAATTTTTCATTTAACAATAAATTCAGACTAATATGTCACCAGCAAACAGAAAAAAATTTCCTCTATTAAATCTATCCTTAGAAAATGATTAGAAAGTGAATCCTGAGTGCTAGGATTTCGAATTCGAATTTGAAATCTACATTTTTCAAAGAAGTGTCTTGGCATACGTTTTTGTCGATTTCCCCTACTGAGAAACAGATGATGACAGATATGTTTGGAGACTCATCTGATTTTGCAAGTATTTATTAAATGGGTTAATTTTCCTATTTACTCTGTAAAAGTATTGTTATTATTATTATTTCTTCGCTATAGTACGTGCTGTACTCAACCTAAGCCAATAATAGTTCAGGAAGTTTAGAAACGTATATAAGATCCTAAAGAATCCTTATCATACATACGTAAATATTTTGTATTCTGATTAACATGTGTTCAGGAAAAGCAGAAGGGTTTATAAACATTGACCATATACCTACATGAGAACCTGTGATTACGTATTCAATAATGGCATCTATTTTCATCTAATATCTGAACAAAAACGAAAAATGCTTGTCGGATATATTTCCATTAAAATTACGTATCACAATATTTGATTATGATAGTTCTGTCATCTCTTCAATTATGTAATATAAATCATAAATAAAATAATAAAAAATAATAACAAGTCATTTTTTCTTCGCTCGATACTACTTCGATATTTCGATTTCTTCGATACTACTACTACTACAATTACTACCTTAAATAAGAGATCATTTCTTTGTTTTGAATTTATTAGTGTGTGTAAAATGCAGTAGATGAACACACATGCACAACCGCACATATTTCGGCTAGTGTATTTTGTGCCTCATGTTTATTATCGAAGCAGTTAACATCCGCTTTTCAGTATCTTCTTGTAGAGAATAAGAGGACATGACGAAAATCGGAATGTTAGCTTAGAATGGTGTAATTTTTAGTAATTAAAGTTCACAACCTTTCACTGAACCTCTCTAAAATTCATCTTCGTATTCGACTCTTAGATACTGTCTTCCTGATTGAAACAGTTGCTTGGAATGCGGTGATTAATTCTTATCCCGGTAGTGTGCTATGACTGCATATTGCATGTAAACTGCTAGCCGGTTTGCCTGATCTGTGGGACGAAAAACAGAATGTCCTATAGAAAAAAAAAAAAAAAATCCTCACCTTCATCAAATTACAGATAAGATTTGGCTTCTCTAACCAAAATGCTGGTTTACACTAAGTGAACTACGAAGGTTCGACCATAGTTTGTCTTTATAAAATGTATCACACAGATAATTTAATATATAAAAACTATAAAATAAATCAATAACTGGAATCAATTCATAATTAGCAATTTAGAAATGCAGGCTTTTTGAAAAAAATGTCTAATGGTTTTAAATCTAAATTTCACATTTAAAATACTTCAAGCATACAAAGTTATTTAAGTAAAGGAAGCCTTTGGCTCTTCGTATAATCAGTAGCTCGGAAAGTTGTTATCTGGTAGTTTTCCTTAAAATAAACATACTATTTGATTTTTAAGACCATGGAGATATTTGTAATTTAAACATGTTTATAGTGTTAAAATGAAGTGATTCCACATCAATTATGTGTATATTGTCGAGTGCTTTATAAATTGTACATTCATGCATATTCTTTACCATCACAATTATCAATGTTTCCTAATCATTTTTTTTAATTAAAGAATGAAATTAAATTGATATAAACTACAATTTTAATAAATTCCTGGAAGCACTTTAAAAATCCTTCTACTCCTTTAATTTTTATTGCTTATATTTCACTCTGTTCACACTTTTCTTTAATAGTATTATAATACCACATATATTTTATTCATGCACTTTACCAGAGCAGTTATGTCGTCATATACACTGGTTTCACATCTCTCTCTCTCTCTCTCTCTCTCTCTCTCTCTGTTTAATTTCTCTGTGAATTTGGAAGTATTCATAGGATGGATAATTTTTACAGATCACTTTGCTAGTGTTATTTTCTTTATTACCGTTAGCCCGTTCGTAAGAGTATGGAATTTAAATGATCAAAATTGCGTTTTTATTTCATCGCTTCTTCGCGTTCAAAATGAATTCCAACTTCGGTGTTTTCCTAAAAAAGGGTCATCGACGACTGAGTTACGCAGGCTCTAAAGACATTATACAAATACATACAAAAGAATTAGCTGTATCGGAAAATAGGAAAGAATATTATGACTGATTTTTCATGACTAATGCTGCTATAAGAGATCATTCGCATCGTAACAAATTACACTACGTGTGTGTGTTATACTTCATTAGAATACTTAATGAGAATTTGATGATAAGAATCTCTCATTATACTCCCTAAACTCCATAAATCATACTCCACAAACCATCTCATTAAGAACATCCTCTTGCAGTTAGTCATCATATGAAATATGTGTTGCCAGCAAAAGAGAGAACGTTGCAATTTCTTATATCTTCATCTATCCAACAATAAGTCCGCATCTAGTTTTCGAATATTCGTTTATCTCTAAAACGAAGTGACACTTTCTATCACTGTCATTTAGTAAATTTTTGTTAATTATCACTAATAATAACAAGAAGATGGAAAATAATTATTATTATCAGTAGTAGTATTAATAGAAGTATCAGTTTTTTACCTTTTCTATATTTGGAAACAGTAAATAGATTCCAGATTATAGGATTATACTAACTTTTAAGACTTTCTTTAACTTTTAAATTTAAAGAGAACAGTTTTATCCATTTGATTAATGCGACGTGTCAAGAAAGTTAGCGAAATTTAAAGCTAATAATATCACACTGAACAATTCTCGCGTTCAGCTGACAACTAAAATGTCGATTAGCTTCTCGAATAATTAACGACCATATCAATATACCTCATTCCTTTGCCTTTTCCTTTATTATTCAGAGGTTTATTGTTATGATTCTTAATTCAATAAGCTAATTCTTCGTCTTTTGCACGTAGAATATCAGGCTTGAGCAGCTTGATATTCTGCCCCCTAATCATCAGGAGTTCTTTTCATTTCTTCTTTAGTTATTCCGTTGCTGTTTGCTGCTACTATATATATATATATATATATATATATATATATGAAGCTTGGTTGTACAACCAAGCTTCATATACAAACATAAAATGATACAACCAAGCATCACTATGATATATATATATATATCATAGTGATGATTTTTTTTCATCAAATTGTGTTGCCTGTCATTTAGTGCGTTAATGCTGATTTTAATATATTTTACCGTTTGTAACTCGTCTATCACTGCTAAATTATTATATTTGACCAAATCTTCATATTCGCTAGATTTTTTTTTTATCTGTTCGTTGTGTTTATTAAAGAGTTCTTGCACAAGATTTAGTAAGCTGGATTTTATCGTCTCTAGACCGTTTTCTATCATTATATTTAAAGAGTTAAAATTGCAGGACTCAACTGCATTTTTTTGTCTGTTCAGTTCATCGTCTGATTTTGCCTCCCCTATAATCGGCTGAGTCGTAGGTGGCTGCTTTAGGTGCGTTTCTATGTTCTTCCTACTGAGTATGCAATTCCATTCCTCGCGTGTTACATCGGATTTATAATAATAATAATAATAATAATTGAAATAACAAAAACAAATCTAACTATCAAACTTTTTTGAGATTCAGTTGGCAGTTTAGTCTCGACTGGTAGTCAATCAGAGAGAGCTTGCCCCAATACTATCACTAATATAAGCAACCAGCACTGAAGAGGAGTCTCAACCAGTGCCTCCATCTCGAGGTTTCTAACCCTAACACAATTGTTTTATTGTATGTAGTAGAGGGAGTTCTGAAGGTTCTTGAGTTTTCGGGAAGAAAAAACCCGTAAACACGTGCAAGCAGGTTTTTTCTCTCGGAAACTAGGGTTTTTTTTATCGTAAACTCAAGAAACTGCAGAACTCCCACTATTTCATACATTACAAATATTGGGTTAGGGTTAGATCTCTAGATGGTGGCACTTGAAAGTTCGAGACTCCTCTTCACTGCTTCACTAGCTGCCTAAATTAGTGATAGCGTTGGTCAAGTTATCTCTGATTGACTACCAGTCAAGATTAAACTGTATTATAGGACTTCAGCTAGCAGTTCTATAACAAATAGAATTCTCTCTCTCTCTCTCTCTCTCTCTCTCTCTCTCTCTCTCTCTCTATATATATATATATATATATATATATATATATATATATAAAGGTTTAATGACTATTACCGAGAGAAAAGATGACAAGATATATTTAACAAGATACTACTAGTTTACTAGTTTCGTTACATGAACATCCTAAGGTATCATAATCAAAGAAGTATATAAAAAATTACAGAGACTTAAAATTGTACTAACAGAACAAGTATAAAAAACAGTAGCGTGTTTAAACACGAATTTTGAAGAAAAAAAATAAAAATATATATATATAAACAAAATATATATTTTTTGGTGTTTGTTTGTTTTCTTTTGTTTTCCCTCCTGATTCTTTGTATTTGTTCATCACAGTGCAGAGTTATTGCTTGGTTTTTCATTGTGCACCGTGAACTAGTTTTGATTATTACTTTATTTTAGGTCATAATTACTTGTTTCGAAAACCATTCTTTCCTGTGCTTTGCAATTCGCATATTATATAGAGTTCTGTCGTATTTTAATTTATTTCTTGTTAATCGTATGTATGTTTTGTATGAGTCATACCATTCTGCAGTGCGAAATGTTAGTCTATATTTCTTAACTTCAGATTTGCGTCATCTATGAGTGATAGATGAAGTTTTATTTCCAAATTTGCCATTAAATTAAGATAGCAAATAACAGTGCATCATGACAAGTTCAAACCAATCAGCATCCACGTTTCATATTGGAACTCCATTTGCTTATACGCCAATCAATTAATTGCGCATTAATAAAGTGGTTTTCTCGTGCAAATATATCATTGGCCAGAGGACTATTTCTAGTGCTATAAAAGCACATGCAAGTCTTCATTCGTCACAATCAAGGAATCCTTTAGTAGTCAGTATTGCTTTGGAATCAGCGAAGTTCTCTCTGTCTCTGCATCACAATATCTGAAACCATGAAGGGAATTATAATCTTAACTATTCTGACTGTTTTGTGCTTTCACACAGCTCATTCAGGAGGTACGTATACTCTGTTTATTTTATCTTCTGTGATAATGTTAATCTTAATGTATTAATGAATTGCACTAATCCCAAAAATCTTCTATGAGAGTAGCTAAAGATCTTCAGCCTCTTTCCCGAAGAGTATATAATTTTCCTTCTTAGACTACTGATTATAGTTTGGAAATAAGAAGGAAGGAAGGGCGTGAGTTTCTTTACTAATCAGTAATCAATTGTAAGGATTTTTAAAGGAAGAGAAGTTATTCCATATCTGAAGGTGACGATTTGGCTCCTCCTAGTAGCGTAGTCGATGTCTTATTTTTTTTGTAAAGTTAACAGAAAACATACGTGATTTCAAGGCAGAATTCTAATATGGCTCACTCAGCAAATGTTATTATACTATAATTATTGAATATCTGATAAAATATACCAGGTCTTTCATAATTAGTTGAAAACAAATCGAATAGTAAATGAGGAGATATTTTATCATATCAGTTAATGAGCTATTACGGAGGGCAACGAATGTACATTTGTCAATCGTATTAGCACATGTGAAAAAAGTGTCTCATTGACTATCACACTTTTCCTTCAACTATAAAAGGCACACGGGCCTGTGGAAAATACGGAACTTCATTGCTTTTAAAGTGGATATTCAGTTTCAGAATAATCTGAATTCCCATTAACGGTGGCTATGAAGGGAACGATAGCATTCGCCATTTTCTTTGTATTCCTTGCTGAGATATCGGAATCGGCTGGTAAGAATTCAGAGTCACTTGTTATAAAAACTATTAGCGCTAACCAGAAATATTTTTTTTTGTTAGATGAATTATAAAACTAGAACTATAAGTGTTTTAAAAAAACAGTATTATTAGATGACGATTGATTTATAAAACCATTTCTCTGCATTTTGTGATGACGGGTCATTTAGTTTTTATCAAAACTTTATTCGAAAGAAAAAACATCTGCTTTCCTTCATAACTTCGGAATTCACTTTTGGTATTAAATAACACTAATTTATCATTTTAGGCTATGATCCAGCTGTCAATGTTACATCAGTTACTCATGGGGACTGCCCAGTCGACCCAGAAAACCCTTGCCCAGGAGAACCAGGAAAAGAAACATGTGTTGTTATCACTGGAAGTAAGTAATCAATATTTAAATACATAGACTATAGAATATTCGATTTCCATACGATGAGTGTTGCGAAAACATTAAACGTCTATCAAACAAAAAACTCACAGAAATAGCGAGTAACAAAAATCATTGATAACGTAATTTACAGATTCGTGAGAAGTATTAATTTCTTTAAAAAAATTTCTGTTCATTGTATAAAAATAAAAATTTATTTTTATACAATGAACTTACATAACCAGTAAACAAATAGATTCACAATAATTAGCCTTTCAAAGCAGTGCCCATTTGGCAAACGACGCTGATTTTTTAACTCAAAGTCTAAATGCCCGATTTCGTTTCAAGGCAGAAATGTATGTAAAAGCATTGTGTTGAGGAGATTATAATTCGTTATGTTTATAGGCTTCCCTCCATGCACAAAACAGGAATTTGTCATTTTATCGTCAAGAATTTCGCTGATGGAAACGGATGGCATTATCTTCTAGAATAACAGAAACAACAGAGCTGTATTATTAGGTGTATTAAAGTCATCCACCAGTACAAAATATTACTCTGATCGATCTGGTGAAATTATTCACAGATTATTAAATAAAAATAGGCGTTTCTGTTTTTTATTAAAAATTATAGACGGATTTTAAGAATCAGATTTAGGCTTTTCAGAAAGTAATTTAAAAACATAATAAACAAATATACTAAAAGAGAATGAAGAATAAAACTGCTAATATTTAATAGCCTCAATGCTAAACTCACACAGAACCAGCTTGACTTTAATATTTAATACGACACTGATTTAACTAAAATGTTATACACATAACACACATTTTAAACTAAACCAATTCGTTCTTTTTTATATTTAGTATTAGCCAGACTACTCGGATTTTTTATTGGCCTACTCGACTGGATTTTACATATTCTGTGCTGTGTTGTTTCTGACGATGGAGTGTATCCCTGTCAAGTAACAAAATGGACATGTGATGTTGATGGAAAACCATGCAATCCTTTGAATCTTGTTGTAGGATGCAATGTAAAGATTACAGTGTGCTACATTCTTGCCTTAGTCACGGTAAGTGGCAACTGAATTTCAGTTATGAATTTAAAAAAATAATATGGAATAATAATTTGTCTTGTGTTATTAAGTTTTTAGCTAAATAGATAAATTTCTAGTTTACATTCTAAATTTCTAACATTCTTTCTAAGACATTTTACTTTAAAATTATAAAACAATTGCTTTACAATAATTACGGAATGGAATGGAAATTAAAAACATCATCCTAATTCCATCAAATTATATATATATATATATATATATATACATGATATTAATATTTCTTTCTTTTCAGGGAATCGTCGATCTGATTATAAGTATCACAGTTCCCATTTTGAATACTGTTCTTTGCATTGTCACAGTCCCACTCTCCTGTCCATAGTAAGTAATATATTCAAATGACTGTTTCCCTAAACACTTATATTTTAATAAACGTCTTATAAAACTCAAGTGGATATTAAATCCAGCATTATTTCAAAGCCGATCATAGAAACTATAAAAGTGTTTTATGAAATTATATTATGTATTTATGTTTTGTATTAAAGGCAAGGGTGCCACTACCCAGACCGGTTTCGACCTTTATTGAGGTCTCATGAGTGGGAGCTAAGCTAGAAATACCAACATTTTAGTAATACAGAGCTTATAAGTATTTTACCAGAACAAGTTACCTTAAGGTGTTTTAACCTTATTAAATAAAAATCTAAAAAGGAGATATAAATGTAGAATGTATTTTACCTTACAGCTGCCTGACTCGGGAAAAATAAAAGGTTTTTTTCTTTTTCTCTCGTTTTCCATACTTTCGCAGCCTAGGTATCCTGAGAACCTGGGCTGCGAAGGCCTACATCGATGCGGTGCAGCTCCTTGGGGCTGCATCACCCAGGCTAGGGTGATGCAGCCTCTTCCCCCGCTCTTCTGATCATTCAGGTTGAAATTTCAGAATTCACCTAGTTTCTCATTTCTTTGGTTCTGTCTTACAAATTGTTATATGTAATTTTTAATGTTATTTACCAGTTACTTTTTCATGTGGTGCTTCTTTCATTTGTTTTTCCCCACTTTCCTCGGGAAGACACCTGAAGAGGTGAATGACCGGGGAAAGCTGGAAAGAACGGATGGAGGGAGATAATGTCGGATATCTGCTTGGTGCTGGCAATTAAGTCAGATCAAGTCGATCGACTGAGGCCTCTTTAACTATCTACTACTATCCACTCTATCTTTCTCCTCCTCTCTCACTATCAAGCTGACTCTCAGCACATCTTTTTGAGTCTAAAGAGGCCAATGATGAAGCGATATGAACTCCCATTCTACCTCAATAAATGTCAAAACCGGTGTGGGTAGTACCCCATTGCCTTTAATATAAAACATCATACATCTCCTCTAGGAGATGTGTTTTGGCATTAAGAGTAAATATTAAGATTAGTGATCAGATCTTATATCACCTTTACTACGAGTTGCCTTGGTCTTGCACTACCTGTAGGATCAGCTAGACTTGCAGCACTTGCAGGCGCACACTTTACTTGTTTGTCTGTTTGCTGACTTGGTAAATGGAGTAAAACCAGGTTTAAAATTGCTTGGTGTCTTTAACATATTATACCCAAGGTAAAATACTTTACACACACACACACACACACACACACACACACACACACACACACACACACACACACACACATATATATATATATATAGGACGACATTTCTCGTGACCTATTCATCTATATATATCTATATATATATATATATATATCTAAAGACATATAGAGGTCTTTACAAATTATAAAATTATGCCAAATATAACTCCTGAAGATACAAAGTATATACTCGTCCACGACCCCCATTTTTCCAAATGAGATATCCACTGGATTAAAGATATTTTGTTGAGGACGTTATTTTTATTAAAAAAATTATTTTATTTTGCCACGCTAGCTGGTGCGCTATTCGCTAGCTAGCGAACTCTACTCGACACATGCAAATGGATAGGTGTAGTTTTAGTGCCCTGACTGCAATATACATAAATATACATAACGAATTCACCTCCATCTTTAAATACAAAACAACCCACTCATCCCTCCATGCTAGAAATAACTTTTTTAATTTCACGACGTTTCGAACACCATTTTAACTTCATCATCTATGTGAAACTATCTGATCATCATCATATAGTTTCACATTGATGAAACTATGTGGTCGTCATCACATAGTTTCACTTAGTTTGCTAAAGAGAGATCAAATCATTCTCTCTTCAGAGTATCCCATTCCTCTACTTGCCCAACATGGAGCATGCCATATTCAGTGCAGCTGTAATTTGCCCTATATAGAGGATACAGGACGCATAATTCCTATAAGAAAAAAGGAACATGGACGGCAAATTAAATTTAATAACTATGGTAAACCCAGCCTTTCTGATCAGGCCCTAAATACTCTACATAGAATTGATAGCAAAGGCCCATATGGTTTACATCCCTCTAAAATATGAACCCTAAAAATAACGAGGCCTGTGAAATTCTTATCAACCACCGTAATCTTAACAATAACGATGGTCTAAAAATCTCAAGGATATCGAAGGCACATATTCTTCCCGCATAACCTTTCTTCCTAAGAGTTAATTATAAATAGGGCTATAGGTAATCCATGATCTCATATTTGAAATAACAATTCTCATGATAATCAGGACATCACGTTTGCTGTAAGAAAACTATCTGAGAGAAAACATTTCTCTCTAATATTGTCATAAATAGAATACAACTCTGATGCAATTAATTGATTTTATTTTAGTTTTTGTGTTCAGACGTCAGGCCAGTAGAATAACCGTTGTTCAAACATTGTCTCTTTAGCATATTGTGTGAAATGTAGTATAGCTTGTCTCTCTATATATGTGTATACTCCACGTGATGACTGTAATATGAAGGTCAAAATGTCAGGAAAATAACTACAAGACAGTTGTAGTCTCCATAATTTCTCTGAAATGAATGCCAATCACCCTGTAACACTATAGGAAACGACAAATTTATTATTCTTCTTTATCAGTTATATATTTGGGTGAGTTTTCTTGAAATCCAAAATTTCTTCCTGATGAAATTCGATCTCCATTTCTTTTTCAGGTCGAACCGCGATAGATTTCTTCTTTCTCTTAGCCACTTTACAAAAACCGCACTGATGTGTTATAGGATTTGTATCCCCTTTCCTGTTGTATTATAATATAAAAATATCTTCAAGCAACCCCGTTTAACGCCGATTCGTTTATAGCCATTTCTCCCTTCGCTACCCTATACATTAATGTTACTCCACTGTCTATACTTAGCCGAGTGGCAACTAGCAATTACAATATTCTTTCAAAATACAATAAAATAGTTGTATTTTGAATAACAGTCATTTCATTCGAGATATTTTATGAGAATCTAATATGAGAATATTAAAAAAAAAACAATCGATTAAAAAAAAAGTACGTGATGAAGGGTGTCTAAGTTTAATGTCGAAATACTCTTTGCGCGGATTTCTTGGATGGCATAGCGCCATAACACTGTGGTTACCTGTAGTGTATTTCGATAGATCAGGAATTGTATTTAATAATATTATTAACGTATTAACGTAGGTCATTTGAAAATTATAACTGTTATATTTTAATGTAGTCCACAATCCCATTAATTATATTCAGAGAAACAAAGTTTATAAAGTATTTTTCACTTTGCCCATAATATTTACTTGTTTAACAACAGAGATATTTCGTTATTTTTTTATTCTCGCACATATTTTGTTATTGGCTGATATGTTGCTCTTATATTTGTTAAAATAGTGTTTAAATAATGAATATTTATGAGAGATATTAGAAGAGTTTAGACTTTCATTGTACACTCTGCTAAAGTGATACAACAATGCATTATTTATTTATTCATATGGGGTTTCCCCTGATTCTCTACCGTTCCCTAGGACAGTTTGAGCCTCCTTGTGAGGGATTAAGTGTGTATTACCGTGTGTGTTTTCACGGGGCTGTTTGACTGTTCTGAGAGACGAAAATCCCAAGTTTCCGGGTGAAAAAACCCTTTACCCAGTATGAGACCGGCTAACTCACCTTTAGTTGAAAGAGACCAGATAAAGGTTCCTCACGTCATGGGCGGGAATCGAACACAGGGCTTTGTCTATACCGACTTACCTACGAATAGCTACGACTTAGCATCGATGATATAGTATTCAGACCTGAGGGCTGAATATTAATTCATCGATGTGCACTCAGCATTCATCCATGCAAAGGTAATATGATTTTTTTGGGGGGAAAACCAGACTGAATTTAAATGAAGTACAAACTCAAAAATATTGGCTTTTATCACATCTAAACAGAAAAACGGGTCCATTTGGATATTTGTAAGTGGTTGTTACATTTATCATTGTATGCTGACTCGTAGTTTGGTATAGTACATGTGTAATACGTGTGTTGACATGTATTTTTTACTTTGTATTGATTTACAAGTACATTTTATAGTTTTTTTTTCAGTTTTGTTGAATTTTTTATAAACGTATGACTCTATGATTATTTGATGTTATCTTTCATGATAATGGAATTTCGAGAACATCTGTAGACTATGGGCCTGGAATAGAAATGAAATACTTTTCGACACTATTTCCATACGGGGAGTATGCACACTTCAGTACCAGCGTGGCCTAGAATATGCTTTGCTGCAAGATGCTATACTCACATTCCCTCTTGTGACAATCTGGCAGAGAAATCGAAAAGAGAAATTATCGTCTTCACTTCAGTCCCTCTTCTCCTACCTGTTACCTCGGTCCTGTGTAGCTTTAAATCTACAGGCTAGGACACTCCATTATGCCGGGTGACCTTGTTTAGTTAATGAATCAGTGCAGACTGCGTGCTTCAGTAAGGCCATCATTGCAATGCCGAAGAGATGATGACAGAAACCGAAGAGATCGTACAAAGGAGACAAAACACGTCAACATTTCACCAATAAACAAAACAGTTTGAATTTTTTTATATTCTCGGGAAGATATGACTATACGGTAGCAATGCATTGCCATCTCTCTAGTCCCAATTGACGAAACAGACATATATTTTCCTATTGAACGAAAATTACACCGTGCCACTGTGTGAGCGTAGCACTGGTATGCATGATACATACGCACACACATATACACAGAAAGAGAGACAGAGAGAAAAAAACTAACATACTTATTAAACATTCATTTTCCAATAAAGAAAGTTTAGTTATGTGTGAACAGAAATATTTAATCCTTAACGAAACCTTTATATATATATATATTGTATTTCGGTAAATTCAAAAAAAATATTGCCCTTTACCTAATAGGCACTGGTAGCTATCTGGAACATTCAAATGACAAATACGATATATAATCGCTCTAATATTGACTAAACATTTTTCGTCACCTAATATAACAGACAAAAACAATCCAGCGACGATGAATACTTGAATAGAGATATTTCTTTTTATTCCTGAAAATAAAAACAAGGAATGATGAAACTGTGTTGGGATGGGTGGGGGTGAGAAGAAGAATCTACACTTATGTTTACTACAGTATTTTTTTTTGTAATGTCTCGTTTAAGTGTGCTATTTTTACGAAAACGAACACTCGTTTGTGAGAATGGGTACGAATGAAACATCAGAAGTTTTATGTAATCAGTTTGTGAATCAAATTTGTAATTACATTGACGTATGGTATTATTCAATGAGAAATCTGTGTTAAATTTAATGCCTACCATGAATAACTTTCAATGCTTTTGTAGTTGTAGAATGGTCACATTAAATAGATATACGTGCAGCAAATACGAGTGATTCAAATGTTTTAATACAGCGCAGTAATACTCTCTCTGTACTTCTCTCTAGAAGTACTTAATTGTGGTGATAATTTAAGTATTTCTGTCGTGAAACAGATTCGTCCTGAGACTATCAGTCTCTATGCAGATAAAACTAACTGTGCTAGCTAGCAGAGCATTAAGTAGAATTATACAAAGCTTTGTTTATTTCGCCGTGACAGGCTATTTGAGGCTAATGTCTTAAGAAAAGATTAAGATTCCAGAGTTTCTTGAAATTACAAGAAGCTAAAGAACATTTATTATAATCTTGAGAAATCAGAGCGGTTATTATCTCTCAGTACAGAAAACTTGAGTGTATAAAAATAAATAACAATTAGGATTTAGAATATCATCTGATTTTAAGGGCTGAAACCTCGGCAGTGGAAATGTCACTCGATTTGAAAATATATAAGCATCTGCCTCTGAAGTATTTGCTTCGAAATGTTTTTGGCACGTTATCTGGTTTTGTGAGGAAACAATTTAAATTTATAAGATAAATTAAAATATCATAATAAAATTTTAATGAAATGCAAAATAAAATGATTTATTTTGCCATGCATAAGAAGACCGTGATTCGAAATGAATTGAAATATGTTGGTTTTCTTGAACTAAAGAGAAACTCTTACTAATAACATGTGCTTTTTATTCACAATATGGTGAACGTTTTTTGTGGTTATTTCGAACATATAGTTTACGCTAACTCTAGTACTGTGTCATTTATACCTTGCATCTCGTACATTTATGCAGCTGAATTTCGCGAAAATCTCACAAAGACTTACTACTTTCAAGGGTTAGTAATGAATTAAAAATAGCATCGAAAACAAGGTCTAAAATGTTGATGCATGTTAGTTTAATATCGAGAAACACAGAGGTACGCATTTTGGGATAAATAGATTAGAAGTTATATATCACGATGATTGCACTGTATTCAAGGAAATACATGAAGCTAGAGATATAAGGGTGAGGTAGACAGAGAGTAAATTTAGAGGACAAATTGCTAAGGTTGATAAATTAGCCCATATGATTACTTGACTAATGAGGATCACATTAACAAGTAGAGATAAGGAAGTTATAATTCCTCTTTATACGACCACATCTGGAATCCTGTGTTAAAGTCTCGTCCTGTGGGTTTCTTGGGATGTGGAAGCGGTAGAGAGGATTCAGATGCGAGTGACGAAGATGGCTGAGTGCCCTATGGAATCCCTATGAGGTAGATTGAAGATGTGTGGATTGCAGAAGTCGGTTGATAGGAGGAAAAGAGGGGATATGATAGAAACATTAATAATTAGGATTTTATAGGATAGATGCAGGGAAAATGTTTCAGCACTTGGCAAGAGGGGGGAACCAGAACAAGGAGTCATCGCTAGGAGAATTTTTTGCTTGGAGAGTGATGAATGAGTGGAATGGGTTGCCAGAATCAGTTAATGTTTTTCTCTTAATGGGTTCAAGGAGAGATAGGATAGATTGGGTCTCCCGCGATGAGTCTTTGGGTAATAATAATAATAATAACAATAAAGAAAAATATTTAATAGCTACAATTTAGAATCTTTAATCACGAAGTGAAACGTGACCTTTCACCAAAAATTCCTAATAAACTAAATACTTCATTGAAAAAAATATAGAATATGCTGAACGTTTGTGGCATATAAAAGCTCATTGTAGAGGGAAATAGAAAAAGAATTTGGGTAAACCAGTCGACCAACAGTCAGCAGTGAGAAAAAAGTTGTTTAAAAAGACGAAAAAATGTGTTTTCGGTATATATCCCAAATATGCTGTTACATGTTTCATTTTTTTAAGATATTTTTATTTCATTTGACTCTTAGCTTTTTATATATGAATTTTTTTTCTTATTGAAAACAATAAGAAAATTCGTGTTTTCATCAGGATTCCCAGGATTCAATTTAAATAGGTCGTCATTAATATAGCTATCACAAATTCGGCAATTTTCTATACTTATAGAGATAGTAATTGTTATTTATGAAACTTTCCAAATTTGAAGATATTTCTCTTCTTCTAAGTTTAGTTATTTCTACTTATTTATAAATAATCAATAATAAACCATGCGAACACTGGTTATTTATAAAACTTAAAAAATATATTTGAATTTTTTCCCTTTATTTCTAGCTGCTAAACGTTTAAGTGAATTCAACAATTTTCAGTTATATCAGGGATAAATCACGTTTATAAGCAAGTTAGAAATCGTAATCGTACTTTTTTTCAACGTTCCGAAAATTAAATATCATATTACATAAAGAAAAATAAGAACATTTACTCGATGATTTAACTTATATTTTTAATCAAGTTTTAATAATTCGTGCTAATAATAGTTTATTTATTAATACTTCTTAAATCAAAATTATTTTTTATTAAAATATTTTGAAAGGAAAAAAATTAAAAGACTGAATTATTAATAAATATTGAGACTATTATTCATTAGAACAATACTTGCAATTTTTCACTATTGTATTCTAATGAATTATAATCTTTCTTTTTTGTGCAAGTAATTATTTACTTTTATAATATCAATGATTAGCTACTAAACTGAAAAAAACGCACTCTATTAGATTTATTCCTAGTGGAAAAATAATTTGTCTGAAAGTGCAAATTATTTTTGACAAATAATTTGTCTGAATAGAAAGATAAATGATTTATGAATCAATCTATAGATGGCAGCACTTGATGGTGTTTCTTCTCTAACCCAAATTTTATCTTTTACAAAAATAACTCCACCTCCACCTATGTTTTAAATCAAGTTCTTTCAGCATTTTCTACATCATCATTATGTTAGAAAACGTTAGGGAAAAATCCTTGTGGTGAGGTATTTGAATTAAAAAGCTGCTCGACGTTGAATTATTTTAGTAAAACGACGACTTGCAGACTGAGCAAAAAGGAGCGAAGTTATTTAAGAAATAAAAAGAAAAACGAAAAATATAATCAATAGAAGAAAAACTAAATAAAATTAGAAAGAACATGTAAAACAAATGGCCAATACCCAATATTCTAAACAATTAATAAAATATAAGCCAAATGGAAAGAGAAGGTCAGCTAGACCTCAAAACAGGATATTAGATTTAAAATATGACTGGATCAAAGGGAAAATTTAACATTTTTCAGTTATTAAAGAGGTTAATGCAATAATTATTGCTGCAAAACTAGAGTGATAAAATAGAAATTATCGGCTTCACTTTAGTCGCTCTACTCCTACCAGTCGCTCTACTCCTACCAGCTACCCAGGCTACCAGTCCTGGGTAGCTGGTAGCCTATAGATTTACTGAAGAACACTACGTTAGGCGGGGTGCCCTTTTTTAGTTAATGAATCAGTGCAGGCTGCGCGCTTCATTAAGGCCCTCATTGCAGTACCGAAGAGATGAGGACAGAAACCGAAGAGAGAGAAATCCTACACAGGAGACAAAACACGTCAACATTTCACCAATAAACAAAGCAGTCTGAATTTTTTTATGTTCTCGGGAAGATATGACTATACGGCAGCAATGCATTCTCATCTTTCTAGTCCCGATTGACGAAACAGTCATATATTTTCTTATTGAACGAATCTTACACAGTGTTACTGCGTGAGCGAAGCACCTAGTATGTATGATACACACACATATACGCACACAAACATAAAAACAAAGACAGAGAGAGAGAGAGAGAGAGAGAAACTAACATACTTATTAAACATTTTCTAATAAAGAATGTTTAGTTATGTGTGAACCGAAATATTTAATATTTAACAAAACATTTATATAGTTATCTATTTTTTTTTAAAATTTTTTCCGTAAATTCAAAAAAATCATTGCCCTTTTCCTAATGTGCACTGGTAGCTATCTGGCAAATTCACATGAAAAATACGATGTATAATCGATATATAAAATTTTTCGTCACCTAATATAACAGACAAAAACAATCCAGCGGCCATGAATACTTGGATAGAGATATTTTTTTATTCCTGAAAATAAAATCAAGGTATGATGAAACTGTGTTGGGGGGAGGAGAAGAATCTACACTTATGTTTACTGCAGTATTTATATTTGTAGTGTCTCGTTTACGTGTGCTATTTTACGAAAACTAACACTCGTGGATATGAATGAAACATCAGAAGTTTTATGTAATCAGTTTTTGATTCAAATTTGTAATTGCATTGAAAAACTACAAAGGTCATATTGTGCCATACTAAAGGTTAGACACATTTATATTTACGAACAATTATTAACAATAGGTCTGTACAAGAATCTAGTTTCATAAAGCAGCATCTCTAGGTAAACAGAACTGTTGCAGAGGGAAATACACAAGGTCCGAGCTTATTACAGTAGTGCAAAAATAGTTAACAATATAAGTTAATATATAACATATGAAACACTAAGCCAAGGAATACTGCATCTACATATATGTAAATTTATAACAGATGCCTTTATAGCAGCACAAGAATAGGCAAAAAGGGATTATTATACAATATGCATGGATGGAAATTAAATTTAGCAATGCAGTAGAAACAGCATTTAGGATGCATATAAACAGAATTACTAAAAAGTACCCAAATAGGTAAGATGTCCTACAGCACTACATGATTTTTCGAAAATTAAAGTAGTATATAAGATGCGTACACAAAATGTATGTTAAGTGATGCAGTATCTACATATAAACAAAATTACTGCAGAGGTTTTATGAGTATATAAATAGATAACTATAGGTTAACATATGTATACTAAACAAGTCAAGGAAAGCAGTGTCTATATCTAGTAAGATTACAACAAACATTATTATACTAATACTTGAAGAGTCAGAAAGGTATTATTATACAGCATCGATGCATAAAATTTAAGTTTGTGCATCGATGCATAAACTTGAATTATGGTATTTATGGTATTTACATATTAACAAAATTACAGCAGGGTGATACAAATATACAAGATCAAGGCCCATGGGAATACATAATTGGTCATATTTAACCTAATGAATAATACATAAGTATAAAAGTTAAGTTAAGCAAAAAAAAAACGTATTTACATATAAACAAATTTATGGTCAAATATGTTTGTACAAATTAATTCTTTCTAAAAAATTAAAAACATCATGCAATTTGCCTGAGTCTGCTAGCATTTTTCCTGGGTGTATTTGGCTTGGTTAGAATGAAAATTTCATTCCTCTCTCGTGTAAATTTTTGAAAATCTACCAGCATATGATGGATAGTGAGATGTGTGTTGCATTTTTCACATACGGGAGGGTCATCAGCTCTCAGTAAATGAGAATGCATAAGGTGACTGTGACCTATGCGGAGCCTGGTAAGAACAACCTCATCTCTTCTCTTTGTACGTTGACTAGAATGCCAGTGTTTAATTTCAGGTTTAATATTATATAATTTGTTTGTTGATGTTATGTTGGGAGTTAACAGGTTTCTTGCCATGGTAACTCCCACTGAGTAACTAGATTTGATCTTATAAGTTGTCTGTAGTCTGTATATGGAACGGTCAAATAGTATGTGTATGTGGAGAAGGCATGGGCTGATTTAGCAGCTGCAGCTGCAGCCTCATTTCCTTTGATTCTGATGTGGCTGGGAATCCAGCAGAACTGAACATCGAAATTAAGGCTTTTCATTTTGTGAAGCAGGTGTAGCATTTCATAAAGTACTGGATCAAGATTATACATAGGATAGGAGATAGCCTGTAAAGATCTCAATGAGTCTGTATAAATTATACACTTTTGGTAGCAGTTTTCGTTTATATGCACAAGTTTATAAGCTGTTTTGTTTAGTGTAGCTAATGTTGTCAACATTTATACTAACAGCTTGCACAGTTTCTTTAATACGTACCAAAAGGATGCATATCAGTTTAATGTGTGTGATATTCAGCTTTCCAATGCAGCGAGAAGATACTATTCTCTTAAGTAATTAAGAGACAACTCTTTCCATCGAAGTCATAGAGCCGGTTCATTTGCTTCTACATAGAGACTTGGAGTGGGTGAGATGCGAAAGGCACCAGTAGCTATCCGTATACCCTGATGATGGATGGAATCCAACCATCGTCGGTTACTCTGTCTTGCCGAAACATAGACGCCGGACCCATAATCCAGCTTTGAACATATAAGTGCACGATAAAGATGGAGCAATGAAGCTCGATCAGCACCCCACCCAGTAGAGGAGAGAGTGCGAAGGAGGTTCACTGTTCTTTTGCACTTTTCTCTTAGTTTACGAATGTGTGCTAGAAATGTGAGTTTTCTGTCAAAAATGAGTCTCAAGAACTTTGTTTCTGTAGTTACTGGAATAACAATAGGACACATTCTTAGTTTCACGAACTGGGTGATGAATGCGTTTTCGACAGAAGTGTACACAGACGCTTTTTTCTGTTGAAAACTTAAACTCATTATTGAGAGCCCACAAAGATACATGATCAATTGCTGGCTGAAGTTGTCTTTCAATTACTCTCATGTTATGTGAGTGACAGTAGATTGTGTGGTCATAAACAGATAGAGCATTGTCGACAGTGGGAGAAAGCTGTTCAATGATCGAATTGATTTAATAGCAAAAAGGGTTACGCTTAAGACAGAGCCTTGGGGAACATCTTGTTCTTGAAGATATGGTCGAGATAGCGTACTTCACACTCTGACTTGGAAAGTTCGCCTGGACAGAAAGATTTTAATAAATATAGGGAGGTGTCGTTTCAGACCTAGGTTATAGAAGTCTTTTAATATGCCATATCTCCAGGTTGTGTCAAAAGGCTTTATTCATGTCAAACAAAAATTGAGACAAGACGTTTTCGCTTCAGAAATGCATCTCATATACAAGTTTCTAACCGAACGAAATGGTCTAAAGTTGAATCGATGTCTACAGAAACCACATTGTGTATTGGAAAGAAGACTGTTGCTTTCTAAATACCAGAGAAGTCTGGCATTAACGCTTTTCTCTAGTATCTTACAAAGACAGCTGGTCAGAGCAATGGGGCGATGATTATTTGCTTGAGTTGGATCTTTTCCTAGTTATGTAATAGAAATGACAATTGACATGCCAAGAATTTGGAAGCTCTTCAAGTATTCCATTGTATAATAATAGATGAAGATCCATAGAAGATGATGGTAGATGCTTTATCATTTCATAATGGATGTCATCAGGTCCTACTGCACTAGGGGGAGATCTCTCTCTCTCACTCTCACACAGACACACACGTACGCACACACACACACACGCGCACACATTCATACACACATTGAAATGTGTGTGTTTTGACATCGGAATGACATCGAAAATTTCAGATAAAATTAAACAAAAACAAACACATATTTCATGTAATTGAAAAAGTGGACAATAGTTTTTATTTAAATACTGTGTTTGCTTGTGCAACATATGGTTTGCTTGAGTGTATAGAGTATAGTTTCTGTGGCTGGGAACATGTGATTCATCAGTTAATTCCGCTTGTTTCCCATTTGTCTCTAATTGCACTATTTGTTCAGAAATGTATTACATAGATTGCAAAAGTTTCTGTGTATCTTATAAACGATACAATAAATATATAAATAAATAAAATCAACGATGCAATAAAACTACTTGTATTTCTTGCATCTGCATTGCAATGTCTGTGGGGGAGGGCGTGTTGTGTATTGCAGGGAGCGAGCTACCATCGCCCCGACGTGAACGTGTTTAAACTTTTTTTTTCCTTCTGCCAGGTATATGCGAAACTTTTTACTTTCTTTTTTTCGTAAAAAAAATCAGGGATGCGAGTTATATTCGGGAAAATATGGTATGTGCAGAACATGCACTGTTAGAAATAAATGCTTGTTTTAACAACATAGGGAGAGTATGCAGACCTTTTGAGTTAAAACTCGTGTGATTTAATCAAACAATTTTTTTTTCTTTTGGAAAATAATGGTAACAAAATCAACACTATTTTCCAAAATCTGAACATCCCTTTATTTCCATCCAACAGGTAATTCCAATTTATACAATGAAACCTAATTGCAAAAGTAGTAATGTAAATAATTTGTATATTATTCTAGTGAGTGTGGTTAAAATGATATAAAAATTGTAGATAAAGATTATCCAGATGTAAGGATTATTCACTCATATACAGTTCGCAGATTAAGGTTATAAAGATGTAAAAATTATACCAGCGGTATAGAGATCGCAGATAAAGTAGAAATCTATATAATTTGCATATCACACTAGCGATGGTAACAGTAACTCTTTCTTTAACTTCTCATTTATTAATTTATCAATATTTTGCAACATCATAATGCTACACGCGGATAGATATAGACCTTTTGATCAATTCTCGTCATTTTTTAAATTTAACAGTTACCCCTTTTGAGGTCTCTCCGACCATCACTTCCCATTGGGTTTATATTTTATTAATATTTTAGGATATCGAGTGTCGGCCCTGTGGATATATGTTCTGTCCAATTTTGTTTAGTTTGTTTCCCCCCCCCCCCCACCCCCCCCCCCCCCCACCCCCCCCCCCCCCCACCCCCCCCCCCCCCCACCCCCCCCCCCCCCCACCCCCCCCCCCCCCCACCCCCCCCCCCCCCCACCCCCCCCCCCCCCCACCCCCCCCCCCCCCCACCCCCCCCCCCCCCCACCCCCCCCCCCCCCCACCCCCCCCCCCCCCCACCCCCCCCCCCCCCCACCCCCCCCCCCCCCCACCCCCCCCCCCCCCCACCCCCCCCCCCCCCCACCCCCCCCCCCCCCCACCCCCCCCCCCCCCCACCCCCCCCCCCCCCCACCCCCCCCCCCCCCCACCCCCCCCCCCCCCCACCCCCCCCCCCCCCCACCCCCCCCCCCCCCCACCCCCCCCCCCCCCCACCCCCCCCCCCCCCCACCCCCCCCCCCCCCCACCCCCCCCCCCCCCCACCCCCCCCCCCCCCCACCCCCCCCCCCCCCCACCCCCCCCCCCCCCCACCCCCCCCCCCCCCCACCCCCACTGGAAGAACAGAAAAGAAGACTCGCCACGACCTGCACCAATTATAGTTCGTCTGACAAGCAAGACTACAAGAGACAATCTCATAAAAGTCAGCAGACTGAAAAAACCAGTAGTCAAGGATTTAAATGCATCGCAAGACAATACGCCAATCTTTATATCTGAGTATTTAACGCCTTTCAATCAGAAACTTTTGTATTAAGCAAGAAAAGAAAAAACAGAAAAAAAGTATTAATTTTTATGGATCAAAGACTGCAAAATATTCTCGAGAAATTCACAGACTTAAACGTTTATATAAATAAAAAGCTCTGAAGATAGGGACAGGTTGCCAGAGTGATGCAAAATACTTCAACTTTGTTCAATAAGAAGATCTCATCACAACAAAAATGAATGTGAACCATCAGATAGATGTAATTACACCAGAATACAACAGTAATTGTACTTTCGAATCTCTTGATGCATGGAAACAACACACAGTACAAGCGAGAGGTTTCTCAATCTTGCATAATAACATTAGAAGCATCCGAAAATATTGGTTATTGTTACAGTCTTATCTGAGGAATTACACTGATATTACTGATATAATGATTCTTACAGAAGTATCAAAATCAAGCCTCCAAACAAAAAGAAGGGATGGAATATTAATATTTATCAAACAAAAATTAATATCAAAGGAAACGGCCTATCAGTTTGAGCATGCTGAAACCCTCTGCCTTGAAATCACTAATACCAGCACCAGACAGCATCACGTAACACTAAATGCTATTTGCAGGCCACTAAACCTAAACATGATAAAATTCTTGCACGAACTCAATTGCTGGCTTTCAAGCCAAGAAATATGCTCAACCGAACACCAAATGATAATTGGCGACATAAACATAAATATTGCAAATGAAAACCAGAACAGCACTGTACAATACCTAGATCACACTATTCATGTATAATGTAAATACTAATAATATTATGTACTAGAGAAGAAATATTCGGAAATTTGCCTACTGTCTAGATCATATAAACGTCCGAGCACCATTAAACAGTTACACTGCATCAGTCATAAAGTGCAAAGTAGCAGACCATTATTTCACCGCTCTAAACCTGCACACCAATACAATATCCAGGCAATGTTCAACAGAAGAAAAGCAATAGAAAACAATAATAGACGAAGAAATAGTCAACCAAGAAATACGAAAAACAGGCTGGGAACACCTGGCATCAGATTCAGCAGATATCGTATACAAAAACATTAAACGCACACTGGAGGAAATATACAGGAAAGCTACAAAGAAAGTCAGAAGTCTTTCAAAAACAACACAACATCCTTGGCTAACACAAAACGTAATCCTAGCAATACACAGAATAGAATTTATGGAAAGAATTAAAGCGATATCCAAATAACACAGCTTTAAAAACTGAATATAAGATAACAAAGAATCGCCTTTCAGCATAAATCAGAAATGCACAAAGAAGCTACTATTGAGGACAAACGAACATCTGCACAAAACAACGTGAAACAAACCTGGTATCTGATTAATGGGATGTTAGATTTTGTTCCCAAACACCACCGCCTCCGAAACCATAAAACACAGCTTCATGAAAGACGCAAAACCTATCCAACAACTAGCAAATGCCTTTAACCAATACTTTGCAGACTCCATCCAATAACTGCACAGAAATATTCCTCCAATCACAAAACGAGACCCTCCACTTGGACCACAATCAAAACAGTCATTATGGCTCCCAACCATAAAAGAAGCAGAACTTCTCTTTGAAATACATCAAATCAGACCAAACAAAAGCCCAGGAATTGATGGTATCTGACCAAAAGATATAAAGCAACATGCAATTAGTTTAAGCCGTATCTTACTAAAATTAATCAACAAAATATTTAAAATATTCAAAAGGTTCAGTGAACATCTCTAAAAAACAACTTCTTATTCAACTCTTGGAATATTGTCTTGGCTATTGATATTCGCTTACGAGAAGAAAGACCCATACGCTAGCAACGGATTTTCTTGGAATACGGTGATTAATTCTTATCTCTACGGGTTTGCCTGTTCTGAGGGAAGAAAAAATGAATTTTTTATATAATAAATAAATAAATAAATAATCTTCACCTTCATATCTTCATCGTATGATACGCTTTCGAGCAGGCCTACACATTTTTCCACGTAACCAGTAATCCCGAAGAATAGGTGGGTTGCCTGTTAATTCCGTAGTACACCATGTCTGTCGAAGCGTGTGTTTACGGGGCAGGTTTGCCTGCTTTGCGGGAGGAAAAACCCGAGAATAAAATGGGGGAAAACTCCTGCTGTAGACTCAAAAGGCCGGCTATCTTGGCAATGGCTGAGGAAGATATTTAAGCTGCTTACGTCTCTGACGGAAATCGAAACTAAGACACTTCTTTCCAAATCATAAGGTTTCGAAGCGCACTGCCACTAAGCTAACCGCGCGAACACCTTCATATAAGAGGGGCTAATTTACCATATGAAAATATTGACGAAGGTTTCATATCACAGACGAAATTTGGATCGATCCAACCAAAGTGCTGGTTTACCCCAACTAAAAACTCATCTTTAGCTTCTGCCTATAAAATTTAACAAAAAGATAATTTAAAATTAAAATCCATAAAATAAATCAATGACTGGAAGCAGTTCATAATCAGCAATTTAGCAATTAAGGTTTTCTTGTAAAAATTTCTAATTGTTTTAAATTTCAAACTTTAATGTTTAAATTACTTTAAATGTATTTGTAATGCTAAAATGAAGTCATTCTCACTTAAATAATTATGTATATTTTGCGAATGTTGTTTTAAATTGCACTTTTGTCGAGAGTCTTGACAATTATCGATGTTTCATATCCATTTTTTCATCCAAGTGAGAAATTAAATTGACATAATCTACAATTTTAATGAATTGTTGAAATCGCTTTCAGAAAATTCTTTCTTCTCTTTTCATTTATTATCGCTTATATTTCACTTTATCAGGCTTTTCTTTGATAATATTATACTGGAATATAAATTGTATTCATGACGTATCTTCCCACAACAGATATTACGTCATTTACGTAATTTTCATCTGTGTGTGTGTGTGTGTGTGTGTGTGTGTGTGTGTGCGTCCGTGCGTGCGAGCCTCCTTAAATTCAATTTATAATAATTTTCTCTGTAAAGTGGTACGTGTTTATATATGAATTTGGTAATTTTTACAGATCAAATTTTCCAGGTATTATTTTCGTTTCTTTTCATTAAACGTTTATATTGTTTATTTCCATTTGATCTTTGACATTCCATTAAAATATGGAATGTAAATGATAAAAATCGCGTTTTTTAAATCATCGCATCTTCTTCGAGTCGCATATGAAATTGTAACCCAGTTGTTTTATTTACCTAGTTCAACGACGACTGACCAACTGAGCTACTGATGCTCTAAAAGCATTATAAAAATATATATAAAAGTACTAAGTATATTTGAAAATAAGAAAAAATATTATGACTGAGTTATCATGAATAACGCTATAACAAATCATTTGTGTGGTTTACATAATGCACTAGGTGTCCCACCTCATGCGAATACTTAATTAGACATCGCTCTCTGAACGACCTCGAAGCGATATCATCTCTTATTATACCAAATATTCCATATACCACCTTATTAAGTACATCCTCTTCTAATTAGTCCCCATATGAAACATGTGTTGCCAGAGAAAGACAGAACGTGTTTTGAATGTGCAAAATATTATTTCTTCATCAATCGAAAAATACCAAAGCATCTCGATTTCGAATATTCATTTATTTCTAAAGCAAAGTAAGGGTTTATACTTGTCATTAATTAACATAATTAATTAACTTATTGTGAATTATCACTAATTCTACTACTACTGCTAATAATAATAATTTTTTAAATAATAATAATATATATTTTTCTGATCTATCAAATATTTACATATATACAATGATTATCTTGTATAATTAACAATCACAGTTATAATTTACAATTATATAGTTCAGAGTTACACAAGTTACATAATATTACATGTGGTTTATTAATTTTTTTCTTTGAAATTTTGAGAAATAGTGATAATACAACAGTATTTACACAAGTCCAATTTAAAAATTATATTTCCTATTTCTCACAAAAATACAATGTAAACTCATTATTTACATATGTTTTTAATAATAAGATTAATTTATTACATTATTTTTTTCATGCTACATAGTAATATTATCTTAATGATATTATCAAATAATAATCAGTATATGCTTTATTGTTATATAGTTTACTGACTGTATTTTTGCATTTGATTATAAGGATTACGTTTAGACGGGTGATGCAAGCTAATCCCAACATCATCGAAGCTTCGGTTAGCCTTCACTATTTATGTCGTTGTTACTGTTTATGCATGGGCTGTAGGCATTGGATTCTGGTGATTTCTGATGTGTACATTAGTGTTAACGGTGTATTAACTTTGTTGGTATATTTTCCAGAGTTCGATTTTTAATATTTTGTAGTTATCTATATGTTTTAAATTTCTTAGTAGGTTGATGAGTTCTGTTGGTGTCTGATGTGATCTCACAGAAGAACTGTATGAGTTGTTAAAGGGTGTAGGAATGTAGAGAGTTGTTGTAGGTCGTGTTATACGATATGTGTCTCTCTTATTTCGATAGGTAATGTTGAAGTAATTCCTTGTTAATGTCATGTAGTATTTCCGGTTTTTAATGCTCAGAATTCTATATGTTGCCATGTGCTGGACAGATATTGGTTGTTGCGTGTAAGGAGTCCAATTCACTGTTGACACAATTTTCCTGTGTAATGTTTCTAATTTTGATAGGTGGTTGTTTCATGAGTGTGCATAGATTGTTATAATTTATCTGAGTAGAAATTCGCAGATACCGTGATATAGGAGATTATGTTATGTTTGATAGGAGATTATTTTATGGCTATTACTTGGAAGGTTTTGCTGCGATAATCAGCAGTTTGGTATTTAGCTATTTTACATGTTTTGTCCATTTAAGGTGGTAATTTATATAGAGGCCAAGGTATTTTGCATTTGTCACAGGTTTGATTTCGGGACATTTCAGGTATATTTGTTGTTAATGCAGCGATATGTGTGACAATATATCGATAGTGGTGCTGGGCGTAGGATTCTTGTGTTGGGTATTATCAACATCTGTGCTTTGGTGCCATTGATTAGATTTGCGTTTTGGTAGAAGTATGTTGTGATTTCATTTAGGTCTTGTTGTGCTTTCTAGAGAGGCGTGTTGCTGTCTTTGTGGATTGCTAGTACTGCGGTATCATCTGCGTACTGAAATATTTGACTTCGTATGGCCATGTTATGAACTTCATTAATGTATATGTTGAATAGTGTGGGTGAAAACATAGCGCCTTGAAGAACACCGTGTTTTATTTGTATACCCCAACTGTGACATGTATATATTTTTTTACTTGTGTTCTATTTGAGAGGTAATTCCTGAACCATGTATGAAGGGTTCCTCTTATACCTAATGAGTATAGTTTTGTGAGTAGTATGTCATGTTCACGTGTATTGAATGCTTTGGTCAAGTCAAGCGTACTTGATTTTGTTGAAAGCTTTGTTTATTGTTTCGCCTATAAAGTGATGGTGCTTTTTGTTTTCTGAAAGGCTTATTGATTTTTGTACTTCTGTAAATGGTTCTGTAATCAAGTGTGTGTTATTTTTTCTAGAAGAGTTGAGATAACTGGTAAGGTAGCTATTGGTCTGTAGTTCTGAGTATCGTTTCTTTACCGTGTTTGTATATAGGATAGGCATAATTATTGCAGTTTTTAGTTGATGTGGAATAATGCCTGTGTCGACTATTATGTTCACAAGTCTGAAACGTACTGCATTTACTTGTTCAAAGTGTGTTATAAGTCTATGAGTCTTATTTTTTCTATTCCTGGAGTGGTCTTTGGTTTTAGTTGTAGGAAGTGCTTCTTTCAGTTCTTGTTTTGTTACGGGTGGAATATACACGTTGTTGACTTTGTGTCGGTAGTTTTTTGTTGATCGTTGGTAGTTTGTATTTTTTTGAGTTGTGTGATATTGTTTGTGAAGGCATGATTGAATGAGTTTGCTAGTTTCTTTTGGTTTGTGTCCTGACTGAAGCATTTTGCAATAAAATCTTTTGCTGAAGTTTTATTTAATGAGTTTGTTTTTAATTCATATTGTATTGTTCTTTAATAAATGCAACGGTGTCACCTCCTCTTTTCTTTGGTCTAAATAAGTTGTAGGTTTCGTAAATAGCATCTTGAAACAACTTAATACAGTTTTAAAATCTGTAAATCACAGCTCAGGAGGTTACTCTTAAGCACATGACTATATAGGATATTTCTAACATTTTTATAGTTTATGTTAGCTTTTGGTTATATTAACTGTACAATTATATCAATTCTATAGTTAATTATAAATATATTTGGAAATCGTGATTAAGCTTTCTTTTAATGTTGAAAGGTTGAACATTTCTTTTTTTTTTTCTGGAACGGTGTTTAATTTGCATGTTAAGATCTCGGTGTACTTATTTCATTCTTTGTGCAAAACTTAGTTGCCAAAGTAGAAATTCAATAATTTTTATATCATTCTAACTATTGTAGAAATAACTCTTGCATTAACCTCTTTAATAATTGAAAAATATGCAATTTTTCCTATGATCCAGTCACATTTTAAATCTAATATCCTGTTTTGAGGTCTATTCGACCTTCTCTTTGCATTTGCTTTATATTTTTTTAATTGTGTAAGATATTGTTTATTGGCAATTTGCTTTAAATGTTCTTTCCAATTTTATTTAGTTTTTCTTCTATTGATTTTATTTTTATTTTTATTTTTATTTCTTAAATAACTTCGCTCCTTTTTGCTCAGTCTGAAAGACGTCGTTTTACTAAAATAATCCAACCACGAGTAACGTTTTAATTCAAACACTTCACAACTAGGATTTTTACCTAACGTTTTATAATAAAAGGATGATGTATAAAATGTTGAAAGAACATGATTTAAAACATAGGTGGAGGTGGAATTATTTTAATAAAAGAGAAAATTGAGTTAGAGAAGAAGCACCAGTATATGCTGCCATCTATAGTTTGATTTATAAATCATTTATCTTCCTATTCAGAAAAATTATTTGTCATAAATAATTTGCACTTTCAGATTATTTTTGCACTAGGAATAAATCTAATAGAGTGCATTTTTTCAGTTTAGTAGCTAATCTTTTATAATATAAAAGTAAATAATTACTTTCACAAAAAAGAAAGATTGATATTGATTTGAGTACACTAGTGAAAAATTGCGAGTACTGTTCTAATGAATAATAGTCTCAATATTTTTTTAAATTCAGTCTTTTATTTTTTTTTCCTTTGTAAATGTTTTAATGAAATATAATTTTGATTCAAGTGGTATTAATAAATGAACTATTATTAGCATGAATTACTAAACTTGATTAAAAATATAAGTTAAATCATCCAGTAAATGTTCTTATTTTTTTTTATGTAATGTGATATTTAATTTTTGGAACGTTGTAATAAATTACCATTGCGATTTCTGACTTGCTTATAAACTTGATTTATCCGTGATGTAAATGAAAATTGTTGAATTCACATAAACGTTTAGCAGGTAGAAATAAAGGGAAAAAATTCAAATATTTTTATTTTTTATTTTTATAGATAACCAGTGTTGGCATGTTTTACGTTATTGATTATTTATAAATATGTAGAAATAATTAAAATTAGAAGAAGAGAAATATCTTCAAATTTGGAAAGTGTTATAGATAAAATTTCCATCTCTATCACTCTAGAAAATCGCCGAATTTTTATTATCTATATTAATGACGACCTATTTAATTTGAAACCTGGAACCCTAAAGAAATGATAAATGGAATGTTTTCAATAAGAAAAAATATTCATATATAAAAAGCTAAGAGCCAAATGAAATAAAACCCTCTTTGAAATGAAACATGTAACAGCATATTAGGGATATATAGCGATAACACTAATTTCGTGTTCTTAAACAACTTGTTTCTCAATGCTGTCTGTCGGTCGTTTGGTTTACCCAAATTCATTTTCTATTACCCTCTATAATGAGCTTTTATATGTCACAAACGTCCAGCATATTCTATTTATTATTTTTTTTAATGAAGTATTTTGTTTATTAGGAATTTTTGGTGAAAGTTCATGTTTCACTTCGTGGATAGAGATTCTAAATTGTAGCTATTTTCTTTTATTATTATTATTATATTATTATTTTATTATGGCGATACACATGGAGATACACAAAATTCTGAGCATTAAAAACCTGAAACACTACATGACATTAACAAGGAATTATTTCAACATCAGCTACCGAAACAACAGAGACACATATCGTATAACACGACCTACAAACAACTCTCTACTTTACAACACCCTTCAATAACACACATGGTTCGTTTATGAGATCACATCAGATATCCACAGAACTCAACAAATTACCAACAAATCTAAAACACGTAGATAACTACAGAACATTAAAAAACGAAATCTAGAAAATATACCAACAAAGTTAAGAAACCATTAACACTAATTTACACATCATAAAACACTAGCATCCAATGCCTACATCCCGTACATAAACATTAGAAACAACACAAATAGTGAAGGTGAATCCCGCTCTCTTCATAAAAGCTAACGCAAGATTCGAATTAGGTGGATTAACTTGCCTCACTCATCTACAAGTAAACCTTATAAGCAAATGCAGAAATTTGTATGAATAATCACTCTTTCTCAAAATTCATTATTCAAAAATTCCATGTAATCTTCATTGTTAATATTATAAGAACGTGTTGTTATAGATGCAAGAAATTATTATTATCAAAATTTTAATTGAAATGTAATGTAGAAATTGAATCACATATGCAGCACTTAGTTTTGAATTTTGTAAAAATTACAGTTGGAATGTCACGAAAGATGATTATTGTAATTGTGTAAATATTTAGAAATTATTATTATTTTTTTTAAAATTATTATTATTATTATTATTATTATTATTATTATATATTCAAAAATTATGTATAACCTTTATTGTTAATATTAGAAGAACATGTGTTGTAAATACATAATATAGAGGCAAAAAAGTATTTTTAAAAATTTTAATTGAAATCCAATGTAGAAAATGTAGCACTTTGTGCTGAATTCTCTAAAATTATAAGTTGCAATGTCACTCAAGATGGTTATTGTATCTGTTAATATTTTAGCAGATCAAAAAAAATATTATCATATCTTAAAAATTATTATTATTATTATTATTATTATTATTATCCGAACACTCATTGCGGGAGACCCAATCTATCCTATCTCTCCTTGAACCCATTAACAGAAAAACACTGACAACTGATTCTGGCAACCCATTCCACTCATTCACCACTCTCCAAGCAAAATATTCTAGTCCTCACACCTCTACTGACCGCACCTTTATTCAACATCCAATGATGGCTCCTTGTTCTGATTCCCCCTTCGAACCGAGTGCTGAAATATTTTCGCTTCATCTATCCCATAAAATCCTTATTATAAATGTTTCTATTATATCGGTCTATTTCTCCTATCAACCAACTTCTGCAATCCAAACTTCTTCAATCTATCCTCATATGGAACATTCCACAGTCCACTCACCATCTTCGACACTCGCCTCTGAACCCTCTACACCGCTTCCACACCCCCAAGAAACCCATAGGACTAGACTTGAGCACAGGATTCTAGACGTGGGCGTATAAAGAGGATTTATAACTTCCTTATCTTTATTGTTAATGTGTTCCTCACTAGTCAAGTAATCATATGGGCTAATTTATCAACCTTAGCAATTTGTCCTCTAAACTTTACCTCTTTGTTTACCTCACCCCTATATCTCTAGCTTCATCTATTTTTCTATCCCTTATGGTTTTCCTCGAACATCTCAATAGCCGAAACCAAAGTATTAAGTTTACTGCCGAGCTTGAAACGGATAATTCCTTGCCTTTTCTTGATCTCAAACTGACTCGCTCTTCTGGTAAACTGAAAATATCGATATATATATATATAGCCCACACATACCAACAGATATCTGCATAGTCAGTCCTATCACTTCCCTCCTCATAAGCTTGGAATAATTTCCCCCTTAGGACATAGAGCCCGTTCTCTTCTTGATGACCCAAATGAACTTCTTAGAGAAATAAACCATCTGAAAACGTTTTTCGAAGTTAATGGATATTCCAAGAAAATCATTGACAAATTCCTTCTAATCCTCCTAGACATCACTCAGAAGGAAGACGTAGATTCAAAGGCAATATATCTATTCCTTTTTCACATAAATTAACAAAAGTTCTAAGAAAATACAATATCAGCACTTGCTCACTACACTTCCAAAGATCCGTTCCTTAATTAGCCACCCAAAACCTTGTCATCATCAACTCAAATACCCTGGTGTATATAAAATATTATGTGATTGTGATATTCCTTACTTTGGGCAGACAGACAAATCTGTCGAATTGCGTATTGAAGAACACATGAGGGACATTACTTACAAGAGACAGTGAGCCAGTGCATTATCAAGTCATATCCTTTTCTCAGCTAATCCTAATGATGATAACCAAAGTCACAGAGTCTGCTGGGAAAAATCTACTAGCATCTTCCGTTGCAGTGACGAAATAGAGAGAAAAATCTTGGAATCTAGAGAAATCATCTTCAATCCTGTACATCTAAATAACAACTTGAGCTACAACCTCCCAGGTAGTCATTCAGCTGTAATCATGTACTGGCGTTCACGTGATGCAGCAAGCACGCACTCTCCGAACAATGCAACAAACGAAAGAACAGCTTCAAATACAACTACAACGTTTTCATGCTAATTATGCATAAAGACTGTCTATGTTGTTCATAGTCTTTTAACTCTCAATGTTTTGTGTTTTTTTCTTTCTTTTATAATGTCACCTGAAGAAGGCTGTTACGTGCCGAAACTAGTAGTGTTTTTATATTAAAACCTTTTTACTTAAATCTCGGTTCTAGTCATTCAACTGTTTTAAAAAATATTTAAATATATATATGATTAGTACTATCAACTCGGTGTTGGGAAAATGTTCATTTTTCTAAATTAACTGACTTAAAACCCGAGAATTATAACACAATGACATTTATTTGAAAAATCGCAACATGTTTCGTCAAGAACGACTTCATCAGGAGATAAGAATATAGAAAGATATTAAAAGACACGAAATTAACATTGACACACTCTAAAGCTATACAATTATAAAGCCAAAATATTCGACTGTAAATTACAGTTATTATGAGCTTGAACTACAGTCCGAGTTAAAGTTCTATTGTTGTACACCTGTGCGTGTGTGGAATCACGCGATCTCCAGTATCTAATAGTAGAGTTGAAAGAGTCAGGCAAATTATAGCTAAGATTGTTATTCATGTGAAAAGGTTTCAAGGTGATTTATTTTGACTCGACAATGCGGCGCTCTACTTCATCATGGCAAATGTGTAGGTTTGAAGTTGATGTCCAGTTTATTTCATGTTGGTGGCTTTCGTTGTTCGTGTTTATTGAAAACATGACATGGCTTGACAGAGCAGTTGCTCTGGTTCTTTTATAATCAATGTCTCGATGGTGCTCTTCGAGACGTAGTAAGATAGATTTCTCTGTGTGCCCATAGTAAGGCTTTCCGCATTCACAAGTGACCTTGTATACACCTGGGAATTGTAGAAGGTTGTGAGGTTGTTTATAGTTGTTGAAGCGTGATCTTATTTTTGGCATAGTCGAGAAGCACGTTTTTATGTTAAACTTCTTTAGAATTCTACTCAGCTTTTTTGATAGTGTGCTGATATATGGCAAAACGATATGACCTTTGGAGTCGTCCTGTGTCTCTACGTTGCTACGTTGACGGTGGGATAATTGGTTGTTAATATTTTTTAGAGAGTAGCCATTGTTTTTAAAGGTCCATTTAAGATGTTGTGGTTCCTTTTTCAGTTCTTCTTCATCTGACAGTACAGATCTTGCACGATTCGCTAGAGTTGATATAATACCCAACTTTTGCGCTGGATGGTGATGGGATGACGCATGCAAATATCTGTCTGTATGAGTTGGCTTTCTAAATATAGAGACTTTAATTGATTCAGGTGTCTTGGTGAATTTAACATCTAGAAAACAGATTGAACTATTTTCTTCAATCTCCATAGTCAATTTTATATCTTGATGGCGGTTGTTTAAGTGGTCGAGAAACTTGTGAAGATTCTCAGTACCATGCTCCCATATGAGGAATATATTATCCACATATCTAAGCCAAATATTCGGTTTTAAAGTAAAAGAGGAGATTGCTTTTTGTTCAAATTCCTCGAAAAAAATGTTGGCTAACACAGGAGAGAGGGGGCGTCCCATAGCTAATCCTTTGACCTGTTTGTATAGTTTACCTTCGAATTCAAAATAGCCAGAGTTTACACACTGAGATAACAGAGAGAACATTTTAATTGAAATCTTGTTTTTTAAAATATGGAGAACGTCCTGTGTCGGAACGTTGGTAAAGATTGCTACCACGTCAAAGCTCATCATGATGTCAGAAGATTTTAGTTTTAGGTCCTTTATTTTAGAGAAAAAATCTGTTGAGTTTTTAATAAAAGAAGATTTTCCCGCATAAGCTTTTAACGATGACGCCAAATATTTGGATAACCTGTATGTGGGTGAGTCAATGCTGTCTACTATAGGTCTCAGTGGATAGTTTTCTTTGTGTACCTTCGGGAGACCATATAACCTTGGAATGAGGGGGTGTAAAGAGCGGATGGAGAGCCGTGTATTATGTGGAATTTCTGTGGTCTTTTGTAGGAGATTATTGGTTCTATTCTGTATTTCTCTTGTTGGATCTCTCTCAATTTCCGAATAACTTCGAATCTAACAGTGTTAAGATTTTTTCTCAGTAGTCTATTTTATCTAGAACTACACTTGCATTCCCCTTATCAGCCTTTAAGATGACAATGTCCTTGTTAATCCTTAGATTTTTAATTGCAAGTCTCTCACTATGGGATATATTATCAGAAGGAGGTTTTGCGTTGTTGATTGCAAGAATTGCTTCGATGCGAAGTACACTCGCGTCTGCGGTAGGTAGCAGCGAATCTGCCTTCTCCATCTTAGTTAAAAGTAGTTCTTTGGGGATGCATTTTGGTGCCAACCCAAAATTTAGGCCTTTTTCGAGAATTTTCTCTTCATCGGGACTTAGCACGTATGACGATTTTTTAATCACCAAATTTTTAAGACTGCTATGACAATTATTTAAGGTAGATCTTTCTTGTTTTGTCAATGTCCTTGTTAATCCTTAGATTTTTAATTGCAAGTCTCTCACTATGGGATATATTATCAGAAGGAGGTTTTGCGTTGTTGATTGCAAGAATTGCTTCGATGCGAAGTACACTCGCGTCTGCGGTAGGAAGTAGCGAATCTGCCTTCTCCATCTTAGTTAAAAGTAGTTCTTTAGGGATGCATTTGGTGCCAACACAAAATTTAAGCCTTTTTCGAGATTTTCTCTTCATCGGGACTTAGCACGTATGACGATTTGTTAATCACCAAATTTTTAAGTCTGCTATGATAATTATTTAAGGTAGATCTTTCTTGTTTTGACTTGAGAAAGTTGAATTTCCTGATTAACTTCTGTTTGTTTAAGTTTTGATATTGTAATGCACGGTGTGTACTTAAATCTCTAATGTGATTCCAAGAATCCAGGTCAAAGCAGGCTGCTAATTGGTTTTGTAAAGATGTGTTTTCTGTGAAAAGAAAAGATAAATTGCGTTTTGTATCGCAAATTCTCTCTGTTAAAAGTTCAAGTTCAGCTCTAGTATAAATAAGGTGCGCTCTTTCTGTAGTAATGATTTCTTTAAATTATAGGAACTTTGGAATAATTGAGGAAAACTTACATTTCTTCAAGAAGATAAGTCTGTTGATATTAATTCCAATGCTCTTTAGAGTCTTCTAATATGCTTTCGTAAGTGCACAATTACCCTCGTCAGAAGGGAAATGATGATTAGTACTATTAGTACTGAGTAGAATTCTAAAGAAGTTTAACACAACATCCTTGGATAACACAAAACCTAATCCTAGAAATACACAGAATAGAAATTATGGAAAGAATTAAAGCGATATCCAAATAACACAGCTTTAAAAACTGAATATAAGATAACAAAGAATTCCTTTCAACATAAATCAGAAATGCACAAAGAAGCTACTATAGAGGACAAACGAACCTCTGCATCAAACAACATGAAACAAACCTGGCATCTGATTAATGGGATGTTAGATTTTGTTCCCAACACCACCACCTCCGAAACCATAAAACACAGCTTCATGAAAGACGCAAAACCTATGCAACAACTAGCAAATGCCTTTAACCAATAATTTGCAGACTCCATCCAAGAACTGCACAGAAATATTCCTCCAATCACAAAACGAGACCCTCCACTTTGACCACAATCAAAACAGTCATTATGGCTCCCAACCATAAAAGAAGCAGAACTTCTCTCTGAAATACATCAAATCAGACCAAAGAAAGGCCCAGGAATTGATGGTATCTGACCTAAAGATATAAAGCAACATGCAACTAGATTAAGTCCTATCTTACTAAAATTAATAAATAAAATATTTTAAACAGGACAGATGAAAAGTATGCTAAAGACTGCCATACTCACATCCATATACATACATGGAAAAAGAAATTTAATGAACAATTACAGACTCATAGCAACATTTCCAATTATCAATCAAATTATGGAGCGGATCATACTGAAAAAACTCGCAGTATACACGGAGATCTTTCATAAATCAAACAACATATGGTTTTCAGAAAAATAAGGGAACAACATCTCACTTCGAAGGCTTTACAGACGTAATTAATACCGCATTAGACAAAAACAAAATCGCCGTGGTAGTCTTTATTGATCTAACTAAAGCATTCGATATACTCACACATCAAACCTCGTTAGAAAGCTGAGGCATGTTAGAATTGACGGGCCTCTTCACAGGTAATTTACAAACTACCTTCAAAATAGAAAGCATATCACACAAATCGGGTCAAACGGAAGTAGAGAGCTACCAGTAACCTGTTGAGTACCACAGGGAGCTGCACTCTCCCCAACTCTATTCAACATTTACACGCACGATATTAATCAGCTACCATTCAAAGGTAAGATATTCCAATATGCAGACGATACAGCAAGAGTATCCATCCACAATAACGTAAGCATAGCCCAAACAAATATGCAACAAGACATATCTCTGATAATAGACTGGCTCACGAAAATCTCCATACACCTAAACTCAGAAAAGACAAAAGTAATGATATTCAGAAATCCACTGACTTGACCAGTTGATAACAAATATATAACCATCCAACATACATTTTCCAACATAAAAAACACACAGAACAGCAAACCACTACAATCGCTCAGGTTGAAACAATACGATACCTTTGAATTTACTTTGATGCAGATATGAACTGGAATAGCCACATAAGCCATCTACACCACAAACTCCGAATAATAAGTTGCAAACTCTAGGTTAAAATACATAGTTCATATACCCCTAAAAACACGAATGTACAAAGCACTATGCCAAAATATACTAAAATACGCTATAACAACGTATGCCTGCTGTGTACCCTACAAATTAAAGAGATTAATGTTGCTTCAGTACAAAATGATAAAACTGATCTTTTGGGAACAAAGAGAAACTAACAACCTTATATACATTGCAATGTCAGAACACAAAATACTGACAGCAAAACATTCATGTCGCTATGCAGCTTTGCTAAAACATTATTTCGATGCCAACCGTATAACAAGACCTCAGTCTACTAATTATATCACATATAAATACAATTATCACTAGAGAAAGGCCACGCGAAACTGCTACATCTCAGATATGATAAACAAATTACTTTTTGAATAGAGAAACCTTACAAACTACAATAGCCTGTAAAGAGCCCTAAGGACATACTACGAACAAGAAACACCCACCCAAAATACCATACAAACATAATGAAACACAATATATTCGTTCAGGTTTCAGTTCAGCTATGCATCAATACATTCCGAGTTATTTGTGTGTGCGTGTGTGCGTGCGCGCGCATATGGGGGTGTGTGCGCGAATTTCTCAATCGTAGATTTTGTAGCTTTCCCACACAGCAAAAATTAATAAATAAATAACAACCAACTGGTGTCATCCTCTGATAAGCATACATATAAGCTTCGAGGATGAATTCAGAGCAATTGTCATCCAAGATGTATCATATGTAACCAAGTTCATGTAATATATGTATCACATGTAAACCAAAATATGTAATGTATGTATTATATGTAAACTTACATTACAATGTATGTAATGTAAGTGTGATATACGTAAACAAATGTAAGTAATGTATCATATGTAATCAAACGTATGTAATATATGTAATATCTGTAACAAAAGTAGAATATAGAGTGATTATATTCATTGATATTGTATATATAGAGTGTAAAATTCCAAAGAAACATCTGCAATAATCATCATTATGAATATTATAATAATATATGTTGTAAACAGTTATCCTTATTATTAATATTTAAAAAAAAAACGTTATGCACGAGATAGTATTTGTTATGCATAATTATCTTCATATGATATATGTAATTTATCTGAGAAATAATAAAATGTTAATATGTTATATATATATATACCTTTTGAATATATATATATATATATATATATATATATATATATATATATATATATATGTTGTGCAAAAATTCCACATAATATTGATTGTTAATAATAGGAAAATACTTGTAAATATAGATGAAAACAAAAGTGTTACTATCAAAATTTTAATTGAAATGCAATGTAAAATATGAATCACATGTGCAGCACTTAGTGCTGAATATTGTGAAAATAACAACTTAGAATGTCAATAAAGGTGATTATTGTAACTGTGTAAATATTTTAGAAATCAATAAAAAAATATTATTAATTTTTTTTATTGATCTCTTAAATATTTACATCTGTACAGTAATCATCTTGAGTAACATTCAGTACATTATTTTACAAGATTCAGCACTAAGTGCTACATATAATGAGATTTCAATAATATTGATGATGACATAGTTTTTTTGCTATATTGTAAAAATAATCACAGTAATAATTTATAATTAGTCATTGTTTTTTCATGTATGATTGAAACTATTGGAGTAGACTACCTCCGATTCCGATATGCGTTCAGATTTCCTGAAGTTAAATAATATTACTCGTTGTAGTTTACTTCTTTTTTTTCAAAGTTTGAGAAAGTGTGGTTATACACAGTATTTACACATACTGTACGCAATTAAAATATTATATTTCCTAATTCTCATTAACGTATAATGTAAACTCATTATTTACATAATTTTGTAATAATAATATTGTTTTATTGCATTTTTTTGTTATATAGTAATACTATTTAATGTTATTATCACATGATAATTTTCTTTGTTTCTTTTCTTTGGGAGGCATTTCTGATTTCTTCATCGAAGGTTTGCAGAGCTTATCTGAGGAATATAATAGATAGCAGTGGTTTCGTGGTTCTGTTTCTATACCAGTAGCTATACGGTGTTGATTTTACTGTTTCGTGGTACGTGTTTGGAGACCTTTAACTGCTATTTCGCAGTTTAACTTTTTTTGCATGTAGGGTTGGATTTCGACATGGTGTGTTTGTTTGTGTCCTTGTAGCAGTGTTTTTTGAAAGGGGTTTGTAATAGGTTGTGTGTGTTGGGGGAGGAGTGTAACAGGAATTTCTCTAATTTTCGTTCTCGCTATAATATTTATATAGCGCTTATTTCAACTCGGTTTCATTCGTCGAACAGCAGTTTGTTTATTATGTCAGGTATGTAGATGTTTCGGATGACTTTGGTTGCTGTGTTGGAAGTAGGCATGTGTTTGGGAGGTCAAATGAATGATCTGAAAGGTATGATCAAAGTGAAGTTGCCGATGTCTCCTGTGTTATTGCATCTGTCTTAATGGTTCACTTCTTTTTTATTGCAGGCTTCTTTTTGAACTGATTAGCAGGGTTTTTTTGTTTTCACTGTGGCAGCCTTTCTATGTCTTCTGAACTTTTAATCTGTATCAGCTTTAAAGTTTGTGATTTCCTTATGAATATCTTGGCATCTCTGGTCCACAAAAAGTGATAATTGGTTTTCTATTTTTGATTTTCTTGGTATAACAGATTCTGTTTGAATGGCGTTAAATATTCGGATAGTGAAGATTGATGTATTGTCTTGCTGAGCATTTAAGACCTTGGCAACTGTTTTTTTCTGCCTGCTGGCAATTATGAGATTGTCTCTTGTAGACTTGCTTGTAAGACGAATTATGACTGATGCACATTGTGGCAAGCCTTGGTTTTTGCTTTTCCTAGGAATCCGATTTACAGTCTGAATGTCATTAGGCTGCAGGGGGATATCAATTGCATTGCCTAATTTTAAAACCAGGTCTCTGAGGTTTTCTGTAGGTGCTGTTTCAGGAAGACCGTTTATAACAATGTTGTTGCTGATTTAAACGTTTGTATTATAGTTTTAGAGAAACAAGTTCTTGACGGTTTTCGGATGTTTCTTTCATCAAATTGTGTTGCCTGTCATTTAGTGCGTTAATTCTTATTTTAATGTATTTTACCGTTTGCAACACTTCTATCACTGCTAAATTGTTATGTTTTACCAATTCTTCATATTCACTAGATTTTTTTGTTATTTGTTCGTTCTGTTTATTAAAGAGTTCTTGGACGAGATGTACTAAGCTGACTTTTATGGTCTCTAGACCGTTTTCTATTAATATATTTAAAGAGTTGAAATTATAGGATTCACCTGCATTTTTTTGTCTGTTCGGGTCGTTGTCTGTTTTTTCTCCGGTATAATCGCCCGGGTCGTAGGCGGCTGTTTTAGGTGCGTTTCTTTGTTCTTCCTACAGAGTACGCACTCCCATTCGTCGCCTGTTACATCGGATTTATATTTATGTTGCCCGGTTGTTTCTCAAAAGCCGGCACATATTAAGTGTAGAATCCTACTGCATTTCGTACAAGTTATATTATTTCCGCCAGACGATAAATTTTCCATGCATTTGATACACTTCATGACTCACTTTTCTTCCCTTGGGCAGTTATGGTGTAATTGTAAAGATGGCGAAGTCCTTTATTTTTCGCTCGTTGTTGATCACGGTCTCTCTATTCACTTTTCAATACATGAAAATTTGGTTTCTTCTTAGCCGATCTCGTTGAATTTTTTATCACTGTAATTTTTATATAATAATAATAATAATAATTATTATTATTATAATTACTGTATTAAAATTTTTTGTAGTAAAAATCTTTATTCCTAGTATTCACTTTTACATGAGACAATACACCTAATGATTCTCGACAATGGAATATGACACGAAATGAATGACATCCTGAAAATCACTTATCACAAAGAGGGAGATTTAAAAAAATAATAATGTCTTGAGGAATGTATGCTCTAACTCCCGTACAATAAATATGAATAACAAGTGAATGCTATGTGTAGGTAATGAAAATAATAAAAATAATCATAATAATTTTTTTTATTGTTCTTTCAAATATTTACATATGTACAATGATCATCTATTCAGTATATTATTTTATAAGGTTCAGCGCTTTGTGCTACATATAATGAGATTTAAATATTAATGATGATAACAGTTTTTTTTATATATAACAATCATAATAATAATTTACAATTATATTGTAAAGTATTATTATTGTTCAGAGTTACATAAGTTGTATAATATTAAATGTTGTGGTTTACTATTTTTTTTCCAAGTTTCAAAAGGATTATACAATTGTATTTACACATATGCAATCGAAATATTATGCTTCCATTATTTTCACAAACATATGGTGTAAACTCATGATTTACTTTTAAAAGAATTCTGTTTTTTTACATTGCATACATTTGTTACAGTTATTATATACATTACATACATTTGTTATAATTATTATGTACATTACATACATTTGTTTATATATGATACATTACTTGCATTTGTTTACATGTGATATTTACATTATGTACATTTGCTTACATGTGATATTTACATTATGTACATTGGTTTACATATAATACATACATTACATACATTGGTTTTCTTGTGATACGTACGTTACATGCATTTGGTTACATATGATACATCTTGGATGAGAACTAATTTTTTTTGCTTTCATCCTGGAAACTTATATGTAAGCTTATCTGATGATGACACCAGTTGGTTATTATGTATTGTTTTTTTTTTTGCTGTGTTTGGAAACTACGAAATCTATGATTGAGAAATTCGCGTGCGCGCGCGCGCGCGCGCGCACGCACGCACGCACACACACACACACACACACACACACACACACACACACACACACACACACACACACACACACACACACACACACACACACACACACACACACACACACACACACACACACACACACACACACACACACACACACACACACACACACACACAACTTGGAATGTACTGATGCGTCGCTGAACTGGAAGCTTGAGCGAAAGTATTGTTTCATTAAGTTTGTATGGCATTTTGGGTGCGTGTTTCTTGTTCGTAGTATGTCCTTAAGAGCTCTTTTCAGGCAATTGTAGTTTGTAAGGTTTCTGTATTCAAAAGGTAATTTATTTATCATGTCTGGGATGTAGAAGTTTCGCGTGGCATTTCCGTAGTGATTATTGTATTTATATGTGATATAATTAGTAGTCTGAGGTCTTATTATACGGTATGTATTTCTAACTGTCCTGTAGTTGGCATCGAAATAAGGTTTTAGCAAGGCATAATTTTAGTGACATAAATATTTTGCTGTCAGTATTTTGTGTTCTGACATTGCAATATATATGAAGTCGTTTTTTTCTCTTTGTTCTTAAAAGATTAGTTTCATCATTTTGTATAGCGACATTAATCTATTTAATTTGTAGGGTGCACAGAAAGCATGCGTTGTTATAGCGTATCTTAATATATTTTGGCATAGTGCTTTGTATATTAGTGTTTTAGGAGTATGGGAACTATGTCTTTTAACCTGTACAGTTTGACACTTATTGTTCGGAGTTTGTTGTGTAGATGGTTTATGTGGCTATTCCAGTTCATATCTGCATCGAAGTAAATTCCAAGGTATCGTATTGTTTCAACCTGAGTGATTTTAGTGGTTTTACTGTTTTGTGTGTGTTTTTTTTTGTTGGAAATTGGATGTCGGATGGTTATATATTTGTTATCAGCTGGTCGAGTCAGTGGATTTCTGAATATCATTAATTTTGTCTTTTCTGAGTTTAGGTGTATGGAGTGTTTCGTGAGCCAGTCTTTGATCAGATTTATATCATGTTGCATATTTGTTTGGACTATGCTTGCGTTATTATGGATGTAATAATAATAATAATAATAATAATAATAATAATAATAATAATAATAATTTTTATTTTTTATTTATTTCTTATTTTTTTATTTTTACATTTTTATTATTTCTCACATAAATTACACAAATTATAGGAATAGAATTATGCATAACAAATACTTTCTTGTACATAAAGTTTTTTTAAATAATAATAATAAGAATAACTGTTTACAACGTATATTTTTATAATATTCATAATGATGATTATTACAGATGTTTCTTTGCAATTTTACACACTATATATACAATATCAGTGGATATAATCACTTTATATTGCATACTTTTGTTACAATTATTAGATACATTACATATATTTGATTACATATGATATATTACTTAAATTTGATTACATATGATACTTACATTACATACATTGGTTTACATGTGATATGTACATTACATGCATTTGGTTACATATGATACATCTTGTATGAGAACTAATTTCTCTGCTTCCGTCCTTGAAGCTTATATGTAAGCTTATCTGAGGATGACACTAGTTGGTTATTATTTATTGTTTTTTTTTCTTGCTGTGTTGGGTAACTACAAAATCGCAGATTTCCTAGCCACATGCGCACATATGCACGCACCAACGCAGGCACACACACACATAGCATGCACGCACGCACACACACACAATAACTTGGAATGTATTGATGCCTCGTTGAACGGGAAGCCTGATCGAATATATTGTGTTTCATTAAGTTTGTATGGTATTTTAGGTGTGTGTTTCTTGTTCATAGTCCTTAGAAAACTTTTCAGCCTATTGTGGTTTCTAAGGATTCTGTATCAAAAGGTAATTGTTTATCATTACTGGGATGTAGAAGGTTCGCGTGGCCCCTTCTGTAGTGATTATTGTAGTTATATGTGCTCTAATTAGTTGTCTGAGGTCTTGTTATACGGTATGTATTTCTAACTGTCCTGTAGTTGGCATCGAAATAATGTGTTTGCAAAGCTGCAAAGTGACATAAATATTTTGCTGTCAGTATTTTGTGTTCTGACATTGCAATATATATGAAGTCGTTTTTTTCTCTTTGTTCTTAAAAGATTAGTTTCATCATTTTGTATAGCGACATTAATCTATTCAATTTGTACGCTATAATAACGTATACACAGACGGCATACGTTGTTATAGCGTATCTTAGTATATTTTGGCATAGTGCTTTGTATATTAGTGTTTTAGGCGTATGGTAACTATGTCTTTTAACCTGTAGAGTTTACCACTTATTGTTCGGAGTTTGTTGTGCAGATGGTTTATGTGGCTATTCCAGTTCATATCTGCATCGAAGTAAATTCCAAGGTATCGTATTGTTTCAACCCGAGTGATTGAAGTGGTTTTGCTGTTCTGTGTGTTTTTTATGTTGGGAAGTGGATGTTGGATGGTTATATATTTGTTATCAACTAATCGTGTCAGTGGATTTCTGAATATCATAAATTTTGTCTTTTCTGAGTTTAGGTGTATGGAGTTTTTCGTGAGCCAGCCTATGATCAGATTTATGTCATGTTGCATGTTTGTTTGAGAAATGCCTGCGTTATTGTTGTTGGATATTATTCCCGTATCGTCTGTGAATTGGAATATATTAACTTTGAGTGGTAGCTGATTAATATCCTGGGTCTAAATGTTGAATAGAGTTGGGGGATAAAGAAAAAATAATAATAATTTTATTATTATTAGTGATAGTCGTAGTTAAATTAATAATTTTTCCGTTTCCATGTTTGGGATTATAGTAAACGTTTAGAACTCTTTTTAATTCTAAATTTAAATAGACCAGTTCTCACTACTTGCTTAATTCGATGAATTATGAAAACGGAAGAAATTTAAGCTAATAATATTGCACTTAACAATTCTCACATACGCTGCCAACTAAAATGAGATTTTCTTGGCGTAATAATCATCAACGGCATTAATATGCTTCATTCCTTTGCCTTTGCCTTTATTATTACAGAAATTATATTGTTATGATTTTCAGTTCAATTAACTAATTTTTCATCCTTTGTTGTCAGTAGTCTACCATTCTATACGTGCCAATAATCAGTATTCCTTCTTTTAATTTGGCTTTAGCTATTCCGTTGCCCATGGTTTCAGATACATGATATATTGTATATGATGTACTTAGCAATCGATGTATGATCATGTAGCTTTCACAGCTAGGTGGTCGTTGTAGAAGATAAACTTTCAATATCTTTCTAAGGGTAACTCACCTTACTCTCACTTGCTGTAAGTAATCTGGCATTCTATACGTACAATTATCAGTATTTCTTCCTTTAATTTGGCTTCAGTTATTCCGTTTTTCGTTATTTCCGATACATACGCATGATGTATCTAGCAAATGTGGTATGTTCATGTTGCTTTGACAGCTATGTGGTCGTTCTGGAAGAATAAACATCGAATATCTTTCTAAGGGTATCTCACCGTTCACCTGACTGCAGTGCGGCTAATTTGCAGAAAGGCTTGTGGTAGCCAGTAGGATAATTCTACTCAAATAGGTATTTGAGTAGAATTACTCAAATATCTCAAATATAATGTATAATATGGTGTGTATTTTTATGTGTGTGTGAGTTCCTAGTCAGTTCCTAGATTTTAACGTTTCTGGCCTACAATGACTAAAATTTCCACATAAAAATAATAAATAATAAATTAAAAGTGATATTGTTTTATTATTATATGATTACATTAATATAGTGATGCCCATACTTTTTATTAATACTCGCACTTTACGTTATTATATATATATATATATACGTGTCATACTCTTAACCATCTTATCCTCGATACTGCAGCGGTTAAATGAATATAAATTCCACGACACCGCAAGATAAAAGAGAATATATATATATATATATATATATATATATATATATATATATATATATATATATATATATATATATATATATATATATATATATATATATATATATATATATATATATATATATATATATTATATATATATATAATATATATATAATATATATATATATATTACAGGTATATACAGGTATAGGAACGTACAGGTATATAGTATTTTAAAATAATGCCGTATTTGATTAAAATTACCCGGACTCCTTTTCGAAACTGAAATCAAACTTTCTCTGTGACACACTTCCCAATAGTGGACATTAATACGGGTTGGGCTCACCTTTGCTTCTATGACAGCTCAAACACTGCCGGGGAGACTTTGTACCAGGTGTCTGAACGTCTCTCGAGGAATGGCAGCCCATTCCTCCTGAAGAACTGTAGCCAGAGCAATTCATGATGTGGGTTGTTGGGATCTGGCGCCAAGTCGCCATTCTAATTCATCCCAAAGGTGGTCTATGGGATTCATGTTGGGACTCTGGGCTGGCCAGTCCATTTCTGGAAAGTTATTGTTCACAAACCATTCCGTCACAGATCTGGGTTTATGGCAGGTAGCATTTGCATGGTGATACAGACAATAGTTATCACCGAAATGATCTTCAACCGCAGACAGTACCAACCGGGCAAAACGTCCTAGTACCTTCGCATTTAGATTTCCGTGTAGTATTATTACGAGAGGGCCAATTCCATTCCATTAAAGTCACCTCTACACTCTAAAGCCACCTTCTCCAAATTTTACTTCTGGCACTACACACACTTGCAAGAAACGTCGTCCAGGCATTCTCCACTACCAGATCCTCCCATTGGACTGCCTGACCCTCCCAGCGTGATTCAACATTCCAAATCACACATTTCCAGTTGTCCACTCTCCCGTGGGGTCGCTCTTTACACCATTACACCATTGCGTCTTCATCGCTCAACGGTCTCTGTCTGTCTTTAAATGTGGCCTACCCGACCGAGGTTTTGTAGTGGTCTTGCCTTTAGGTTTTCGCTTTACAATCACATCACCATCTTATTACGCAGAAGCTGCTGGTTTGAATCACAATCATCCATGCCCGTCGTGGGCATGGATGATTGTGATTGTCTGTGGAAATACTAGTGGTGGTGGTCGGCGATAGATGTCGTGTGGATTGTGAGTGGTGCATGTAGATCTGCAGATCTGTAGAGATCTATCTACAAAAAAAAAAAAAAATATATATATATATATATATATATATACACACATATATATATATACATATATATATATATATACATATACATATTATATGCATGTATGTATGTATTAGGCATTATAATCATAAGTTAAGACCAAAATACCCTCTTTAAGGCAACAAATAATGTTAGGTTTCATAGTGTATAGAAGACTGCTTAATAGGTATGGTTCATAGAATTGACGGATCATTTTCATATTCATTATTCTTTTTAGCGGTGATGTATATCATGTATTCAAGTCTTATTTGGTATGGAAATATTAATGTTATTCGCCATTTCTGCAAACGTAGTGTGTTATCATGTGAGTGGAATGTTTAACATCTCTAAGAAGACGTTCAAGATATCCAAGAAGAATATTGTCCGTATATGTTGATGGATTAAAACGGGAGATGATATTCCGGCTCTCGAGTAGCCAAAATGTCATCTCTTGCCATCAGCATGTTTTGTAATACTTTTATATTTTCCATTAAGTACTCGTATTGTATCGTATAAAGATAATTCTAAAAGCGCTTGTCAAATTATCAATAAGTTAACTAAACCTTTTACTGCAATTTACTGCAGCATAGAAGCTGAAGATGGATCTCCTATCACAGAGAACCAGAAAATAGTTCATTGATGGAAATGTTACGCAACCAAGCTCTTTCAAAAGGACCCTCAACTGACTGCCGATATTTTGGACGGAATTTTGCCAGGAGGTTCATACTTTCAGGAAGGAGGTCAATACATTACAGAGGATGGAGATTACCCATATTAAAAGAAGAAGTCATTGCAGCAATTAGCTTCTCAAAAATAGGAAAACCACCCGCAATTGATTTTGTTACAATGGAACCGATACGCGAAAGAGGTGACACCATCACAGAGACCTCGATAAATTTATTCCAGGATATATGGAACAAAGAGACTTGGCCTTCTGATTGCCTGACTTCTGTCCTTGCAACTATTCCAAAAGAGGGAATAAATCCTAAAAACAGCAATAAATGTAGAAACTACAGAAAAATAAGCCTTATTATTCATCCAAGCAAAATCCTGTTAAAAATACTATTGTCAAGAATTGAAAAGAAAATAGAAAGCAGACTATTAGATGAACAAGCGGGTTTTCGGAAGTCCAGAAGTACATTCAACCATATTTTTACAATACACATACTAGGCAAAAAATACATAGAACATAACCAAATAATCTGTCATAACTTTTTGGACCTTCAAAAAGCTTTTGACTCAATATGGCATGAGGCATTATGGAAAATTTTAGAACATCTCTTTATTCCTCATCTGATATGCGAATTGAAATTAAAAATTACAGCAGTGAACCGTTTCGAGCAGAAAGGGGGTAAAAAGAGATTTGTCTTGCCCCCTCATTTGTTTTTAATTGTTTTCTGTAATATGTCATAGATGAAGTTCGTGAATATCACACTGGAATAGTAGTAGGTGGACTAAGCATAAATAATTTACGTTTTGCAGACGATATCGATCTTCTGGCAGAAAGTGAAGAAGAATTACAAGAGATAACCAGCGACGTTTTCGGAACATTAAAAAATATGGATTATACATAAACCTACAAAAAACAAAAACAATGATAACCTCAAAATCAGACAATGAATTCTTAAAGATACAAATTGGCAATAAACAAATTGAGAATGTAAATAAGTTAACTTATCTAGGAAGCACATTGAGTCAAGATGGTCGTTCAAAAACCGACAAAAAAATAGAAATTAAAACCATTGTGGGAAGATAACAGAATAGCAATCACAACCAGACTAAGACTAATTGACACCTTGTTGAATTCTGTCCTCTTGTATGGTTGTGAGGCCTGGACTTTATTGAGGGAAGATGACAGGAGACTTTTCTTTTGAAAGTAAAACTTACAGAAGACTTTGAGGATTCCTTATACCGCTCACGAAATCAATGAAAATGTCCGAAAAACTGATTGATTCAATAGACGGGAGAAGAAGGATAAAGATTCTGCCTGTCATCAGAGGAAGACAGATGAAATGGGTCGGAAATGTGGAGAGGGGTAATGGCATTCCAAAGAACCACTAGAAGAAATCGTTCCTGGATCAAGGGTTAGGGCCAATCTCGATTAAAATGGACAGATAACATCAAAAATTGGACAAATTCCTCCCTTTCTCAAATTATATCAAGAATAAGAGACAGATATGATTGGAGGAGGCTATCAAAGAATATCATCTACCAGCAATGAATAACCCAACGGTCCATTTAGGACTACGGAGAGAAGAGACTCGTATTGTGGCAAAGAAGTATAGTTTAGTATGGCAATAACAAGGTTTACTTTTTTTTTGGAGTATACCTTCGTGTTACCGTACAGAGTACCCTAGAGGATTATGGATGATTTTTCCAGCATTTAAAGATAATATATCTTGTTCTTGGTGCATTTTAAAGAATAGTATCCGGAGTTTTCTGTTCACATCATTAATATGTGCATGTGTTATTCTTTTCGTTCGTTTGTATTATAAATATTCTGTGCTATCATAGAAAATTGTTTATCCGAAAGTAACAGTAATTGCATATCATGAAACCACTCAATATTCTTTCATAGCGGCGAAATTTATGCATCAACTGAAAACACACACACACACACACACACACACACACACACACACACACACACATATATATATATATATATATATATATATATTTATCAAACATAATATATATGAAAATATATATGCTATTTCACACCTATCAATATTTTTGATTTGTCATGAGGAGCGGTTTTTTTTCAAGTACTAGAGAAGTCTTAAGGATTGCAATTTTAGCTCATTTAAAAAACTGAAAAAAAAGCTGTTATATTGTTTTCAGTTTTCAATAAAGTATATTTATATTTCAAATTGATTATATATATCGTGAACTCTCTTCGGTGAGATAAGGATATTGATATGTTGTCAAAACACAATTTTAAAATTATGTTATATTATCGTGAAAAACATGTGATCATTTACTTGGTGATTAATCTTGCCTAAATAAAGGTTTTGTACCTCCTAAAAATGTTATCTCTGTGAAATATAATTCGGACGATGTTCGAAATGCAGAGTTAATCATGTTATGCACGGTTATCCACTCTACCAAAATATTTATTTAAAATTTCACAGTTTAATGGGTGATTGACGATTTTCTTGGTCCATTTCTAAGATTATCCTCACCTACATGACCTGCATTCTGAGTCCTTAAGTGACATTTTACACTTTGATATTTCGCATCTAGGTGAGAGTTTAGATTGTTAATCTATATCATTTCACATAAAAAATCACCCAGTAGTTTGGTATCTTATTTTATTTAAAATACTCAAAACCAGACTACAAAAACTGCTAAATTAAGAGAACAGGCAGGATTTTCTAGTCATTTAATCGTATGAAAACGCCTGATATTTATATTGCCTGAATTAACTAAATTGTTATAATTGAAACGTATACATCATCCCTTTCTTAATATATTTCTTATCTTTAATTGTGAAAACATTTTTTAATGGTTTCTAATCGAGTGAGTTCTGATTTTCAAATACATACAAAAAAACGCCTAATGTCTTCATTCAATACAATCACTTTGAAATGAACTTACTCTTTTAACGACTTTGAAAAGAACTGGTTATTCTGCAGAGGGACGCCATTAATGGTCCCCACAATTGTACATTTTCTGTTAGATGATGTAGGATAGAAGTTCAGTATAATGAGGTAACATTTAATTTCAGGTCATTTCATATTAAGCCACATTAAAACATGCTACATATTGTTTGGTTTCGTGCAAATACAGTACAACACGTTATGTAAAATTGTCTTCCCTTCTACTAATTCATGATATGAAAGACGGTCGAAACTGAAGGTTTAAAAACCACATTCCGAAATATACTTAAAAAAGTAATATGTCAATCATTTTCACAAATGATTCACAAATGAAAGTAAAAAAAATAAAAATATCGGTGTAAGTTAGATTAATTGCTGATAGGAATTAATTGCTGAAATACATTATATAAATATTAATTGCAAACGCTTTTTGACTGTTTGTTACAAAAACAACAACAATAACAATAATAATAGTGAGGAGTTTTGTTATATCTGAATATAAATTTATAAATGATTGCTACAAGTACAACAGTTATTTCGATTAGAATTAAACCATGTAATTAAACTTAAAGAGGAATAGTTCGATGAAGTAATAAAATTTTACAGATGTGCAACACGTTCTTTATTTGTCTGTACATTTTAGATAAGGTCTAATTGGGAGGATATTCATTAATGATCCGGTTGATGTAACGGGGACCATAATAACGGGGAAAATAATATATATATATATACAGTATATATATACAGGGTGTTCGGGATAAATTTGACATATTTATAATTAATTATATTTTTCCGTAAGTTACATGTATTAACACACACTTCTCTTCATTTAAAAGTTTGGACCCTTCTTCATTCACATACAAGATGTCAGAAAGGATGGATAGCTGGAACCCACCTGAATTATGGAAGAGAATAACTTGTATCATGATGATTCGTGCCCGCCATCAAAATAAGGATATTACGACTGCTGCCCAATGCTCCCTGAATACAGTAAAAACAATCAGGCATGAACTAGAGACTTGCAATGGTGACTACGAGGATGTAGCAAGAAGAAAGATCCCTAGCAGACGATCTGATTGCGTTCGTACAGCAGAATTCCTCGCAAATCTGCAGGAACAGGTGTTGAAGAACCCTGGCATTGGAATTCGGGCTTTGTTCGTGGAGTTGCTAACTGTAATCAAGCCCTGGATAACAAGGGTAGGCAATGGTAGGCCGTATGTATGGCAGCAGGATTCGGCCCCTTGCCACACCTCTGGGAAAAGTCAAAAATGGTTGTCTGAAAATTTCTACGACTTCACCAGTCCAAATGTTTGGCCTCCAAACTCCCCAGACCTTAACCCCATGGATTATTTTGTATGGGGCGCAGTTGAAAAAGACACCAATCGCACTTCCAGTAATACAAAAGCCCAGTTAATGGATAAAATTAAAACAGTTTTTGCGGCCCTTCCCAGGGAGACTGTAGCATCAGCTTGTTCGAGGTTCCGAAGCAGAATTGAAGCTGTGATCGATGCTAATGGTGGTTATTTTGAGTAAATCTTGTTGATAGTATTGTAATTAACTCTGCCTGTAATGTTTTTTTGTCAATTCATTAAATTTAATAGATACAAAGAAGATTTTCTTTTTCCTTACGAAACTGTCAAATTTATCCCGAACACCCTGTATATTAGGGTTACCAAGTAATTTTATAAACTTGGTTATTTTACTCCTAATCCCAAGTAAGCAAACAGTTAAGTTTGCGCCTGAACGCAGTTCAATTCTAAAGGTGGTGCAACACCAGAGCAACTCATTTTAAAGGTAGATAAAGTTCTGATCACTATTCTTAGTATTTTCTTAGTATTTCTTGGTATTATTAGAATAGTGATCAGAGCTTTACCCACGTTTACAATGAGTTTCCCTGGTGTTGCACCACCTTTAGACTTGAACTACGTTCTTGAACTTTATAAAATTACTTGGCAACCCTAATATACATTATTCCCAAGTTTAAAAAACTTATTTATATATATAGAATGTTTTTTACCTTGGGTATAATATACGTTATATATACTAAGCTATTTAAATATAAATAAATATAAACCTGGTTTTAATCCATTTCCCAAGTAAGCAAACAGAGAAGTCAGTCAAGTTTGCGCCTGCAAGTGTTACAGTCTTCTAGCTGACCCTGCACGTAGTGCAAGTCTTAAGCAACTCGTGGTAAAGGTGGAATAAACTCTGATTACTATTCTTAGCATTTATCCTTAATGGAAGACACATCTCCTTCCGGAGATGTATGATGCCGTGCATTAAAGGCAAGGGACCACTACCCAGACCGGTTTCGAACTATATTGAGGTCTCATCAGTGGGAGCCAGGCTTAGAAATACCAAGGTTTAAGTAATACAGAGCTCATAAATATTTTACCAAAAGAAGTTACCACAAGGTTATTTGACCTTATTAAATAAAAACTCAGGAAATACCACTGATGAGATCTCAATAAAGGTCACAACCGGTCTGGGTTGTGGCCCCTTGCCTTTAATGCATAGAATCATACATCTCCTCAAGGAGATGTTCCTTGCATTAAGGGTAAACAATACGAATAGTGATCGGAGCGTATTCCACCTTTACCACGGGTTGCCTAAGACTTACACTACGTTTGGGTCACCTAGATATGTACCACCTGCAGGCGCAAACTTGACTTATTTCTCTGGTTGCTTACTTGGGAAATGGATTAAAACCAGGGTTATATTTATATTTAAAATAGCTTGGTATCTTTAACATTATATATATATATGCGTGTGTGTGCGCGTGTGTGTGTGTGTGTGTGTGTGTGTGTGTGTGTGTGTGTGTGTGTGTGTGTGTGTGTGTGTGTGTGTGTGTGTGTGTGTGTGTTCCAACAATTCATAGTTCTGCCCACTGCTTTGTATGCTGTTTGGATTCTGCGGTGTACTGGTGAATCCAAGTCTCATCTATAGTAATAAATCGACGAACAAAATTAATTTTATCTTGATGAAATGTTCCAAGCACTGTTCAGAGATTTTCATGCAAGTGCGTTATTCCAGCGGTGCTGCAGCGCCATTATCCCTTCCCTGTAATCGTTCGCAGTATGATCTGCAAAATAGATCTCTGCAGCTGCAATCACCTCTTGCTTCAAAGAAAAACGCTGGCTAGCGAGCAAGAATTTTAGTTTTAGTTTTAGGGAAAGACAGAAGTCAAAGGGTGCGAAATATGGTGAATAGGGTGGATGTTCCAACAATTCATAGTGCAGATCCGTTTATTTTCCCATTTTCAAAACTACTTTGTGGGCAAGTGCATTATTCTGATGACATATGATATTTTTTCGGCAAACTGGATCTTTTCTCACGAATTTTTTTGTTTCGTCTGGTGAAAAGATCGGAATAATATTCACAGTTATTGTTTTACCCTTTTCAAGATAATTAATAAACAAACTGCATTTAGCATCCCAAAACAGCTATGCCATGATCTAGTCTTCTTTGGCGCTGAGCAACCGGGTTTTGTCCACTTTTTGGTATGCTGTTTGAATTCTCGTGGGTACTGGTGAATCCAAGTCTCATCCATAGTAAACAATGGATGCATAAAATCAGTTTTATTCTTTTTGAAATGCTTCAAGCATTTCAATAAGAATAATTAACGAATGAAGAACGATAAAAAACGAATAACGAAATAATTAACGAAACATTACGAATCTAATTGCTAAACTATGGAAGAAGCACATGCATTTCAATTGATGGATACCTGTAATTTTGCCGACCGTGCTAAATTAGTGGAATGTAATCTTAATTTAACAAATGTAATTTGTTAAATTAAGACTGGAATATTATTTCCTCCATAAAGGAATATAAAGAAATTAATTGTTTTTCTTCACAGAAAATAAAAATCTCTGGGAGGAAATAAAAAATACATCTTCAATGTGTTTAGTTTTGATGGCGAATGATAATGGAATCACAAACGTAACCACCAATGAGATTATCTCATTAGTTGCATTCATCTTGTATACAACAAGCAAAACACCTTTTATGTTCCTGAATTTTGCTTTTCAGTGAAATTGCTGTTCGTCTTACTTTAATAATGATTTATTTAAGATTTGTTAAGAGTTTTATTAAGAGTTTTTTAACTTGGTGTGGCCTGATTATTTTTCAGTTCTTTGCCAAATACAAAAAAAAAGAAAACACTCATTATATTAAACAAGGAACAAGAAAGGAAATTTGTAAGGTAGGACATTCTTTATTATACCGTAGCAGAAGATAATTAAGTCTATCTTTAACAATTTTTATTTTATCTTGCAATTACAAAATCTCATTCCGTACTACCCGAAGTTTCGTTAAGGAAAAGTGATGAGACGTCCCGTCAGTAATGGAATGTCTTCTTTCCCATCCATTGAGTCCGTTGTCACTAGACAATACAATGCAAACAGGACTGCAAATATTTCTTTCTTTCTTTTTCTTCCTTTTTTCTTATTTTTTTAACGAGTCTCAAAATTATTTTTCGTAAATTCGAACCAAGTTATGTAATTTGCTGCAGGTTAATAAAGAATTTACTCTATTTAATATCTCATCGTGTGTAGGGAGAGGAAAGGTGTATCACCTTTCGATATGTCGGCAGGGAGTGGCGAAAGATAGTAAAAAAACGATAATTTTTACTTTTCAAATTTGACAGCTAGAAAATGTGTGTTCCACCTAGTAAAAAACTTACGAGCATAATTGTTTTACAAACCAAAAATACCGTATTGCATTTAATATAAATGGATTATATGTAACTTAAATAGTTTTCACTATTTATGCGAATTTGTCCTCTTGTCCTCTTATTGCCGTTTTTACGCTCTAAAATATTTGGAAGTTTTTTTTATAAAATAAGTTATTGCCATTCAATCTTACTTTATGATTACAGTTTCCTGAATATTCAATCATTCGTAGCATTAATTATGGTAACAAGAAAGAAGGTAATTGTATGCAGATTATAATGTAAAAGTAATCACAAATGCACTCTTAAGCAGAATTAATAATCACCTTTCGATATGCAGAAATTTCAAACAGTACGAATAAGATTTTCATTTTAAATGTGAAATTTGTTATTTTCAACATATTTTTTAATTCAAGATGCAGGGGTGCTACATGCATTCGTCCAGGTTGTGTGCTACGTAAATACTTGTGGCTCATTTTTTTGTCCTGAAATTGAGATCTTTGAAATTTATTAGTTTTGTTTAGAACGCCAACTGAAAATTCTCATTTATATATTCCACAAAACTATTTCACCTCCACCAACTGTTATTACAAACCATCGTAGTATTCCAGAAAAAAAATGGAAAGGGAAGATTGAGGGAAGTGTTCGTTTGACAAAATAAACACTTCCCTATTCGATACCGAATAGAAATTTTCTGTGCACAGATTAGTTTTATTTCTTGGAATGCCGGAACGCGATGAAAGCGAATCATATAACCGGTTATTCTGGATGTGATGGTCTTAATCAGGAAGCAAGCATACAGAGTTTATTATTCCTTTAGTAGGAGATTTTACACTTCTAATAGTTGTAACACAAAAATGCATATTATCCACTCAGTGTTTGCAATATGTCTTAATGATTGTAGCAAAATGTCTACCACTGTGCAATAGATCACAATCAGCGCTAAAATACTAAAAATATTCACTTAGACATACGAGATATATAAGCTTGCGAATAGGAAATCGTATATTTATAATTCATTACATTTCCGAGAAGCTTATGGAATTATAACGTAAACTCCACATATCAAAATTTATTAAATACGTGGAACGCACATTGTCGATGTGTTTCAGAACCTGAACTGCGAAGTAAGAGAAATTGCTACTGTGCAGAAGGGCACTTCACTACAACCACAAGGCTGTAGTTATTCTTCATTGTCTTTTCCTCGAAAGACATTATTTATGGATAAGTTATCAGTGTACCAATACATTTTTACAGGAGAAGAATATAATAGAATGCAATAGCTATTCGTGGCATGAAAGTCAACTGGTTTTATTTCATGAAATCAAGATGCTCTAGTTTTGAAGATGAAGTTTTATAAAATTGATAGCATTCTACCTTGTCACAGTGCCAGGTAACCCCACGCTACAGAAACTATTACAATTGAAGCCAAAAAAAAAGGAATTATGGGGGACATGTGGTTTTCAGAACAGACGTTTATTTTAGAGATTTTGGAATTCCAATAATTCCACTAGTATTTATTTTGTAGTTATAAACTACTTCACCAAAACTGGAGCTAACTCTTCAGACTTAAGTGATTTGATCAATCTATCATAAGAGATACATACTCACGTAAGCCACTTATCACTTCAAGAAATGCAAAACTAAGCAATACATTCACAACTAAACTTCTTTCATGCACATGAAATTGTTTTCGAGAATACGTTTCGCACGATGGTAGATGTGCAAGCCACTGATTAAAGGAATGATTATTCATGATACTAAGGAAAGATAGCAATCTTCTTGTGTTAACAGAAGTTCGTCACATCTTGTTTTATCATCAAAGATGTATTTTACAGCTTTCACGTTTTACTACAACTGCGTATTTTTGCATATTTTTTAGTAGTGTGCTGTGTAATATCTGAAAGACTACCATGTTCAATAGAAAATTCTTCTCCATTAGCAGTGCAAACACCTTACGTCTAACATTATGACTTTCAGTTAGAAAAGGGAATTCTTGTTTCTGTATATCAGTGAAATTACACTTACTTGTTGGCATCTCATGATATAATTTCAGCGGATAAATGTTTTAATGAACTCTTCATATCATGTTACAGATTTAACACTAACTCTAGCACATCAATACTTGGGAAACACGCTAAGGACAATAGTAGAATTAAAACGCAAATATCTAGTACGTCGACAACCACACACGAAAGTTGACTCTCGTATTCTCGATTGTATTATAAAGCCATATGTGGAAACTATATGAAAAATATTTGAATCATATATGAATGGATTACAGTGGTATCTATTGAAATAGGATAAATGCTTTATTAATTTGCAGAAAATAACAAAAAGATGTAAAAAGATGTAAAGCTGTAAAAATGCTTTCTAAAATATCCAGATACTATTTAACATTCTCAACTAAAATGCATGTTAAAGTCTTCAGCTAAAATTCTCATTGTGGCATATTAATTTGCTGAATAGGATAAGGCTCATTGCTGGAAACTCATAGTCTATTATCTGAAAGGTGCGGGACTCCTTCTCCTTTCAAAGTTACTCGTGCATTTTCAAATGCACAGTACACTTTTAGAAAAAAAAATCAGTCACATTCAGAAGAGAAACAAGGGAAAAAGAGATGGATTAAAAAATACGGAAATTTCTATTTTCGTATTCTGCATATGTATATGCAAAGCATTTACACACACACACACACACACATATATATATATATATATAACATATATATATATATATATATATATATATATGTATATATATATATATATATATATATATATATATATATATATATATATATATATATATATATATGTTTATATTGAAACCTTTTTACTTAAATCTCGGTTCTAGTCATTTAATTCTTCATAAAACTATGTATGTTAACCGAGTCAATGATCGTTCTGTCATATATATATATATATATATAAAGTATTTTATCTTGGGTGTAATAAATGTTAAAGATACCTGCAAGTGTTGTGCCTGCAAGTGTTGCAAGTCTAACTGACTCCGCACGTAGTGCAAGACCAAGACAATTCATGGTAAAAGAGAATAAGCTCTGATCACTAATCTTAATATTTACCTTTAATGCAAAGCACATCTCCTGGAGGAGATGTATGATACTTTGTATTAAAGGCAAGGGGTCCACTACCCAGACCGGTTTCGACCTTTATTAAGGTCTCGAATATCGACCTTTATTGAGGTCTCATCAGTGGGAGCCAGGCTTGAAATAGAAATACCAAGATTTTAGTAATACAGAGAGCTTATAAGCATTTTACCAGAACAAGTTATTTGGTATCTTTAACACACACACACACACACACACATATATATATATATATATATATATATATACCTGAAGAGCTCACTCTAGTGAGTACGGGCATGGCGAACCCGAGGCACCTGAAGCTGGACCACACCTTACTTCATGTAATATACACCTGTTATATTATCTGTAGACTGGACCCTACTCTTCCTTCCCTTTGTATTTCTTTTCACCTTGCTCCTTCCCCCAATGCAATTAGAGTATTCGAGGACTAGGGGTGACTCTGTCCTATTTACCTATTTTTTTATCTCATGCACCAGCTCACCCCCCGTTAAAAATGGTGAAGACAAATCAGAAGTCTATACCGCATCCGTCGTCGCGCGGGTTATCAAGGACCGCACTGGATGTTAGGCTTCCTGGACAGCCAGTGACAAATGGGCTACAGGAGCAAGTTCCACGGAACTCGAAAGTATTTACTAGGAAAAAGTGGAGCATGGCTGAAAATAGACAAGTCATGCAGTGCTTCTACAGTTCAAACCCATCAGTTAGGGGATTTCAGAAACGAATGTTCCAACTTTGGCTTGAACGATACCCAAATTCTGAAATTTCATTCGAAAGGCTTTTGTTGCGTTTGATAATGAAGCAACGCAGCTTCATTATCAAACGCAAGGTATTTAGTGCACTTGAGCTGGAAGCACTGAGACCTCAAGCTGTAAAAGGAGACCGTACTGACTCTGAAATGACAAAGAATATGAATGAAGCAGAACCAGATTCCAACGTGCAGAATGCTGAAAATTTTGAAAATATACAAATAGTTGATAGGAAGCTATCAGATAAGGAACAAGAACTCGCAACAAAAATTATCGAGCAAAAAAACAGCAACCAGGAACGAGTTAGGCTTCCAGTATTGAGACAAATACCTCAACAAAAACTCAAGGAACTCCTACGAAAGGCCAATAAAGCTGCAAGGGATATTACTACTGGAACTATTGGGAAAACGAACCAACTTATTTACTCAATAGTCTACGTCGTAACATCTGAATTAGGGTATAAGATTAATAAACCCCAAAGCAGTAAGTCTCAGTAACCAAAATGGAAGCATCGACTGGAGAATAAAATTCTTAAACTCAGAGCAGACGTGAGCAATTTGAAAAACCCTAAGGAAAAGAAGCTGAAAAACACAAAAATCGTAAATAACCTCATAAAGAGATATAATACTGGAATACGACCTATAGATGAAGTATTAGAGGAAGTGAAGCAAAAAAATAATTGCAGTTGCATCTAAAATAAAAAGATACAGTGCACGCATTGAACAGTACAAGCAAAATTCGATGTTTTGCGCAAATCAGCACCAGTTTTACAAGAAAATTGATTGCTGCAGGAATGATAACGTTAAAGAAAATATAAATATAAATTCCAGAGACAAAGAAAATATACCATAGTTTTGGAAAAACCTATGGGACAACCCTAAGAGGTACAATAACAATGCAAAATGGATTGAACAAATTAAGAACAAATCTCAAGAACGAAAAATGAAAACTGAAATGGTTCAAAAGCAAGCTAAACAAATAAAAAATTGGTGAACACCCGGGAAGGATGAATTACATGGCTACTGGTTGAAATATCTAACAGGCTTACATGAAAGACTTGTTAACCAATTTTGTGATGTTTTAAAAGGAAAATGCAAAGAAGAGTGGCTCACAGCAGGGAAAACGTTTTTGATCATAAAGGATAAAGAAAAAGGTCCAAACCCAGAAAACTTCCGACCAATAACCTGCCTGCCAACAACTTTTTAGCTACTCACAGGCATACTAGCTGATAAAATATACAGCTATCTTAAAGCAAATTCTCTTCTCCCAATTGAACAAAAAGGTAACAGTAAAAATTCAAGAGGCACAAAATACCAATTGCTGATTGATAAAATGATTCTTAAAAATTGCAAACGTAGAAAAACCAACCTTCATATGGCTAGGATAGATTATAAAAAAGCGTTTGATTCGGTGCCTTGCCTCATAGTTGGATTTTAAAATGCACAGAACTATTTGGTATTAGCGAGAACGTGCAAACATGTTTGCAATTCAGCATGAAAAACTGGAAAACAACGTTGGTTCTAAATAGAGAAGAAATTGGAGAGGTAATCATAAAAAAGGGGCACCTTTCAAGGAGACTCATTATGTCCTCTATGATTTATATTGTCATTGATCCCCTTAACTAGAATTTTAAATAAAACTGCTCATGGTTATCAAACTGCGCAAAAGAGTACAAAGATATCTCACCTTTTATACGTGGACGATCTGAAGTTGTATGCAAAATCAGAGAAAGAACTCGGATCGTTGCTTAACATTGTGCTCAGGTTCAGTCAAGATATATCAATGGATTTTGGCTTAGAAATGTGCAATTGCTGGAATAACAAGAGGAAAGTTTGAAGATATGAACGAAATCGAGCTGCTAAATGGTGAAATAATCAAAGCAATAAAATTCGAAGAGAGCTACAAATATTTGAGAATTTTAGAATCATCACAAATTCTGCACAATAAGATCAAAGAAAGAACTAGAGCAGTACATAAGAAGATTAAGAAAACTCCTTAAATCAATGCTTAATGCTGGAAATTTGATAAAAGCAATTAATACCTGGGCCATACCTGTTCTGAGATATTCAGCAGGTATTGTTGAATGGACCCATCTAGAGATGGAAGATTTAGATCGAAAAACTCGAAAATTAATTACAATGCACCATGTCCTCAATCCTCGCAGTGACATTAATAGGCTATATCTATCACGCAAAAAAGGAGGTCGAGGATTATTACAAGTGAAGCAAGTTATTGCAGAAGAAATGAAATTTAAATGATTATCTGCAGCAAACAACGGAAATTTTTCTAATTGAGGAGGGTTTATTTAAACCCATGGAGACAAAATTGGAATACAAAACCAACCAAGTAAAAGTGAGAACCGAAAGATGGAAAAATAAGGCATTGCATGGAAAATACCTTCACAGCCTAGAGGACAGCGCTGACAGCAACTTGACCTGTAATGGTTGGGAAATGGAGCACTAAAGAAAGAAACAGAATCGGTAATATTTGCACCACAAAAACAGGCCATTAAAACCAACATTATGAAGGCAAAAATACAAAAAATTCAAGAAGACAGTAAATGCAGATTGGGCAAAGAAAAGGGAGAAACGGTAGACCACATTATAAATAGATGCAGCAAAATCGCACAAATCGAGTACCGTAAAAGGTAGCTAAGATAATCCACTGGCGTTTATGTAAAAAGTATGGGTTTGAAGTATCTAAAGACTATTGGAAGCATAAAGTTCACCAGAAAGTGGTTGAGAATGAAAAAGCTAAAATACTCTGGGATTTAAAAATTCAGACTGACAAAAGCTTGGAATGTAACACACCCGATATCACAGTGGTTGAAAAAAGTGAAAACAAGGATGTTAAGTTTATCGAAATATCAGTACCAGGAGATAGTCGGATTGACAACAAAGAAAATGAAGAAATTACAAAATATTGCGATTTGCAAATCGAAGTTGAACGAATCTGGCAAAAGAAAACGAAAGTTGTTCCCATAATAATAGGTGCTTTAGGCGTCATTCCTAAAACATTGAAAAAACATCTAGAAGCACTCGAGTTAGATGGATTAAAAATTGGGCAGCTGCAGAAGGCCATTTTGTTCGGTACAGCTTTCATTTTCAGAAAGTATTTCCTCAACTCATACGCCCTTGGATATGGCTCGAATTAGTGGAATATAACCAGCCTTTTCGTAAGACTGAAGCAAATCAAGCTTTGTTGAATATTATATATACATATATATTATTAATAACATATATATATATGTGTGTGTGTGTGTGTGTGTTATTAATCATTAAGATAGCTTCTAACTATACTATAATTTTCAAAGTTCAGTTTATATAAATGAGGTTTGTAGCAGTCACAACAACTTGTTCTGGTAAAATACTTATATGCTCTGCATTACTAAAATCTTGGTATTTCTAGCCTGGCTCCCACTGATGAGACCTTAATAAAGGTCGAAACCGGTCTGGGTAGTGGCCCCCTTGCCTTTAATACAAAGCATTATACATATCCTCCAGGAGATGTGCTTTGCATTAAGGGTAAATATTGTTCCATTCCTCGAGCTAAGATATCCCGATCGCTGAAGGTGACCACTGTAGTCTTGAGATAATTCATTGTTCTAATTCATACCAAAAATGGGATTCAGGTCTGTACTATAAGACAGCCAGCCCAAAATTTCAACGTTGTTTTGAGGTAACTAGTCGGGAGTGACTGGTTTCCATAAAAACAGCATGGAGCACTGTCATACTGAAATATGTAACGGTCCCTGCCAAAGTACTTTCACAGCGTCGGATGCATGAAGTTATCTTGGATGTTCAGGTAGTCCTCAGACGTCATGTTTTTGTGCACGTTAATCAATGGAACAAACCCCATCCAACTGGAACACCCCATACCATAACCGAACTTCCACAAAACTTGACAGTTGGAATGATGCAGTCATCCTGCAGAAAGAGTTTCTCCAGGTAATTTCAAGATCGAAACATGACCATCATAACGAAACGATTGGAAACGTGATAGGTCGCTCCTTCATAGAACCCTTTTCCGATCATGGTTCCATGAACGGTGTGAAATACATCAGTCTAAACATCTCTTGGCGTTGAGGGTTTGATGTGGGAATTGTTCGCATCAGCTTTGCCATGATAAATGGATTACTGTCTACCGACAGTTCTAGTGCAGACATATGCCCCTGCAGCATTTTCAAGATTGACTGCAAGGATTGACGTTAATGAGCTGATGACGTGCAGATGATAGAACATTTCGAGAAGAAGCTCCTGGATGTCTGTTAGTGAGTGTCAGTGGCTACCCAGGTTGTTTTTGTCGTGCTAACACCATCAACGTTTCATGTACGAAAGTAATAAAAACTGTGGATAATCGTATAACATACCGAGACTGGTAGCAATATCACGGACAGAAAGACCATTACTCTGACACCCAATTACCATTCCATGTTGGTAGCCTGTCACTTAAGCTGGCATTTTGATAATGCAAAACACGTGGCACATCCCACCTCTTATTACCAGACTTGCGCAGACACTCCTTGAATATCTGCATGTAGTTTGATTCGAAATCTGCATTACATGTAATGTGTCCAAATACTTTGGTCAACATTGTGTTTATTAAAGACTGTTGCATAGATATATATATCACTAGAATATCCTCATAAATTTCCTTGCTTTCAGGAAATTATTCGAACTCAACTTTATCTAACTAAAACGGCTCATCGTTAGTGAATGGGCATTTGAGGCACATTAAAAACATCAAAGGTTTAAAGATAATGGTTCTTGAGATAAACGATTTCGAGAAATTCACGACAAAAAAAAAACGATTATCAAAATTATAATTTTTCAGACTTCATTCAATTTTTATTTCCCGGTATTTAAAAGCATATATGAATTATTGTGACTGCTACAAACCTCATTTATATAAACTGAACTTTGAGAATTATAGTATAGTTAGAATCGATCTTAATGATTAATAACATATATATATATATAAATATATATATATATATATATATATATATATATGTTAAAGATACCAAGCAATTTAAAACCTGATTTTACTCCATTTACCAAGTAGCAAACAGACAAACAAGTCAAGTTTGTGTAACAAGTCAATAACAGCAATTGAAGTTGCTGTTATTGAGTCAAAAGGTGGTTCTACTCGGTACTAGAAATGTAATTAAAACGCGTTTTAGCACAACTTGGTGTCCTAATACTTTTGATAAAGAAGTGCATGTTGAAATGAAAGTCTAAATGAGTTTCTTAATAATCTTCCTTATTATTCATTAAGGTTACTATTTTATATGCAAAATTCCTGTTTTTGACCAAATAATCATATCATTTCAGCAATACCGAATGCTTACTAATAATAAATTTATTATTAATAATACATTATAATAATCACGGAAGAATATTAACACACAAAATGTAAAAAAAATATCCAAGGGAATGCAATGGATAAACAATTACTCAGACATTAATGGCATTATGATAGAAAAAAAGAAATCTCTGGACAAAGAGAAAGAAGAAGAAGAAAGCTATCGATGTCCTAGATGAACATCGATAGCTTTCTCAGAGAAATGGAGACTGAAGTTGGTGAGGAAAGACAGTCTGTAGAAGACTGACCCAAAAGACAAATGTACATGGAATGAATGAAAAGAAGGATCAGTTCTTGGTTTTCTATTTTAAGCTGAAATGAATTGATGTTGACCAGCAGCTAGTGTGTGTGTTTTGCAGTATTATGGACTAGGACAAAAATAAGGAAATCCAAATTAGCAGAACAGCGCATTTATTTTAATAACGCTCAACTGGAAGTCTATATGATATTGATTTTATGAGTGTTTTCTTATCTTAATAAAAATAACAGAAAAACTATTTGTACGTGGATGGAATAATCTTGTTAATCTTTAAAGAGCGACTTGATCATTTCTGACTATATATATACACACACATGTGAAAGTTGAGAGTTCTTTCAAAATCGCCACAGCAGCTTTTACACATGCTTTGTTGCTTTCGAAATGGCGCTCTCTTAGTGGTTTCTTGAGCTGAGGAAACCCCCCCCCCACCCCCCCCCCCCCCCACCCCCCCCCCCCCCCACCCCCCCCCCCCCCCACCCCCCCCCCCCCCCACCCCCCCCCCCCCCCACCCCCCCCCCCCCCCACCCCCCCCCCCCCCCACCCCCCCCCCCCCCCACCCCCCCCCCCCCCCACCCCCCCCCCCCCCCACCCCCCCCCCCCCCCACCCCCCCCCCCCCCCACCCCCCCCCCCCCCCACCCCCCCCCCCCCCCACCCCCCCCCCCCCCCACCCCCCCCCCCCCCCACCCCCCCCCCCCCCCACCCCCCCCCCCCCCCACCCCCCCCCCCCCCCACCCCCCCCCCCCCCCACCCCCCCCCCCCCCCACCCCCCCCCCCCCCCACCCCCCCCCCCCCCCACCCCCCCCCCCCCCCACCCCCCCCCCCCCCCACCCCCCCCCCCCCCCACCCCCCCCCCCCCCCACCCCCCCCCCCCCCCACCCCCCCCCCCCCCCACCCCCCCCCCCCCCCACCCCCCCCCCATTGACGGGGAGGACTGATGTTAATGAGCTGATGACGTGCAGATGGTCGAACATTTCGAGACGGAGCTTATTGATATCGGTCAGTGAGTGTCGGTGGCTACCCAGTTCGTTTTCGTGCCGTGGTAATACCATCAACGTTCTATCTACGAAAGTTATAAATACGGCGAATTTCGATATACTGAGATTGGTAGCAATATCACGGATAGAAAGACCGCTATTGTGACACCCAATTACTATTCCATGTTGGTAACCTTTCAGTTAAGTTGTCATCTTGAAAATGAAAACACGCGGCATATCACATCTTTTATTACCAGATTTGCGCAGAATTCTGAATCTTTGCATCAGGTTGGATCCGAAATCTGCATGACATGTAATGTGTCCAAATATTTTTGCCAACATAGTGTATATTAAAGACTGTTGCATAGATATATATCACTTGACAGTCCTCATAAATTTCCTTGCTTTCAGGAAATTATTCGAACGCAGCTTTATCTAACTAAAACGGCTCATCGTTAGTGAATGGGCATTTCAGGCACTTTAAAAAACATCAAAGGTTTAAAGATAACGGTTTTTGAGATAAAAGATTTCGGGAACTTGAAGCCAGCAAAACGACTGTCAAAACATTTCGTTTTCCAGAATTCATTCAGTTTTTATTTCCCGGTATTTAAAAGCATATATAAATTGTTGTGACTGCTACAAGCCTCAATTATACAAACTGAACTTTGAGAATTATAATCTATTTCGAATGCTAGAAAAAAAAAAAAAAAAACAGAAATTTCCGTTTTTTTTTTTTTTTAAATAATAGAATGACAGATATTTCCTTCGCAACTGAAAATATATTGCAAATTAAAGAAAAATAATAAACTTTATTGTAACATTAAATACAGTACGAACACAATTGGAGACTATGTACTCCATTTGGAGAGTACGTTGGCGAAAATCTGGACTAAAAACGGCCCTACTCTATATATACTAAACAAGAATCCCACGATAGACACTATAAGTTATCGTTAATTAAATACATTGTCGTATTTATTTAACACTTCGTAAATATGTGCCTGGTCAAAGCTGAAGGGGACATTTTTTTTACCGTCAAGCGAGTTCCCTCTTGAAAACAAACTCGAAATATTAACAAGTCCTGCGTTAACGTGTTAGAGTATCATAATCTGTAATATATACTTCGATATTTTCTGTTATATTTCATTTCGAAGAAATGTTGGTAGCGATCAGTTAAACCGATTTCACTGCCCCATCACGGGTCCCGACCTGCAGTTTGAAAAACACTGCAGTATGCCCTCCACACTGGGGAAATGAACAAAATAAAAATGTTGAAAAGAAAAGAAAATACTCTACGAGTAAAGAGGAAGATTCCAAAAAAGTAGAGTGAAATATTACGTATCACTTAATGCAAATTTTGCAGTATGATTGACTTATATGAGAGAGAATAATAAAAACCGCACTGATAGTATACTACACTAAATACACACTTAGTACTAAGTGAAAAAGCTGAATTAAGCTAAGAAACAAAAGAAAATATTGATTGAACATCAGTTGTGGGAGGAAGGTCAAAATGATGACATCTCTAATTTTGAAGATGGAGGGAATGTCAATCTCCACCCTTAGGCAATCGGAGATAGCGGGTCCAAATAATAACGATATTATACGGCATCGAGTAAAGCGAGTACAGCAGAGACCTGGCTCCATCTTGCGGTTTCTAAACGCAACGGAAATATAAAACTGTACAACTGTATGAAATAGCGTGCTTCGGGAGCTTCCGGGAATGGAAAACCTCCCCTTACTAGTGTGATAGAATGATTAATTCAGGAACTAATATAAGAATGATTCCTTTTTTTTTTAAGTCAGTATTAAATTAGAAAGAGGCAAGTGAATACATACACAATTACAGAATACACAAAAATTATTATTATTATTATTATTATTATTATTATTATTATTATTATTATTATACATATAGATAACTACAGAACGTTAAAACATGAACTCAGGAAAATATACCAACAAAGTTAATATACCATTAACACTAATTTACATATCACAAATCACCAGCATCCAACAACAAAAATAGAGAAGGCTAATCCCACTCTCTTCAAAAAAGCTAACCTAAAAGCCTCACTCATCCACACGTAATCCTCATAATCAAAAACTGCAAATTATATTACAAAACAGTCAGTATGGTGTATAATAATAACGAAGATGCAGAAAATAAAAGAAGTACATGAATTTGTAACCAAAGAAAAAATACTGAAGATAAATAATGTCGGTACACAAAAATAACGGAAAAACTCACGTAGAAAGATTATTTATTAGTATAATTTTCGCCTGTGTTTCACAGGCATCTTCAGTACATTAAGCTCAAAATTAAGCACTAACTTGCAATTACAAAAAGCGCCACCTAAGTAACTGGTGCAAGATAACTAAAAAGCTCAATAACTTTCCTAAAAAAAAATTAATACGATAAAAAGTTAGGAAAGATTAGCTGATTTGTAAAGTACTATCTAATAGACGTAAGCCGTCGGATCTGTTTAAGTTAGGAGAATGAAGTAGAGTTCCACATGTTTCTTTATAAAGGCGTTCCATGAGAAACTGACTTTTGTGAAGAACTCTTGTCTGTCTCCAATGAACTCTGTGTCTAGTGAAGATGGCATGTTCAGAAAGTCCAGACTTTTCAGGTTTAAAGTATTCAATATAAGATTGGTGTTCTTCTAGCAGAATAGAGGCAGATCTTCCAGTTTGTCCGAAATAAGATAATCTACAAGAGCACGGAATCTGGTAGACACCTGGATGATTAAGATGTGGAAGCTTGTCCTTAGGAGAAGTGAGAAAGGTGGAGATTTTTCTAAACGGTCGAAAGGCAACAAAAATATTCAGTGATTTTAAAACTTTTGCTATACGTTCACTGATGCCTTGTACATAAGGGATAGTAATGCGCGTTATTTCCTTTGTGTTTGAAGAGGAAGACATATTAAAATTACTCAAAGTTCTTTTGAGTAGTTTTAAAAAGTTCCAAAGCTTCCAAAAGTTCCTTTATGGGAGATAGTACTTTACAAATCTGCTAATCTTTCCTAACTTTTTATTGTATTCATTTTTTTTTTTTATAGGAAAGTTATTGACCTTTTTAGTTATCTTACGCCAGCTACTTAGGTGGCGCTTTTTGGAATTGTTAGTTAGTGTTTAATTTTGAGCTTAAAGTACTGAAGATGCCTGTGACACACAGGCGAAAATTATACTAATAAATAATCTTTCTACGTGAGTTTTTTCCGTTATTTATTGTGTACCGATATGTCTACTCACGGTTTACCTCTTTTGAAACTTAGATAAATAATGTGCCTTAAACTGCGTACCGTATAAACTGCGTACAGAGCATCAAGTGTAATATTCATTAATTGTAAATATGTAAATACTCTGTACGATGAAAATAGAAAACTTGTTATTTTTTATATAATATGTAAACATGTATAAAATATCTGTAATTATCATATGTATGTAATTTATCTGAGACATTATCATATGTATGTAATTTATCTGAGACATTATCATATGTATGTAATTTATCTGAGACATTATCATATTACTGTTTTATTGTTATTATCCATTATTCAAAAATCCCGTGTAGTCTTCATTGTTAGAAGAACAAGTGCTGTAAATATATATGCAAAAAGTATCATTATCACAATTTTAATTGAAATGCAATGTAGAAAATGAATCACATATGCAGCATTCAGTGCTGAAGTTTGTAAAAATTACAAGTTGGAATATCATTAAAGACGATTATCGTAATTATGTAAAAAAGATTTCAGAAATTATTGTAATTTTTATAATCTTTACATTTTGTAATTTCTCTAATTTATAATGTAATTATTATATGTGTGCAAACAAAACAAAGTGTTAAAATTATTATTATTATTACTTTGAGACCTTAAAGAAGTCAAGGACTGATTGACTTCTTTAAGTCAAATTAATCAAACTAGCTCTCATACCTTCCGTTAAATTAATTCACACTAGATGCGCTCACTGTCCCTAAAGGCAAACTATTCCACTCACTCACTGCTCTCTTAGAGGAAAAACCTAATAAATTTACAGCAAAAAAAAATTAACTTCCATAGTTGCACCTGTGTTCTCTCCTCACCTTCCATATAAAGAAAATTTTCAAAGTTTGCAATCCACATACTCGCAATCTGTCCTCATAATTTAAATTCCGTAATTCAATTATAATCATTGTAACTCTTCTTTGCCCCATTGTAACTCTTCTTTGCACCATTTCAACAGCTTCTTTTCCCCCTTGAAACCTGGGAGATGAAATCTGCGCAAATAATACAGGCGTGCTTATCAAAGTCTTGTAAAGAGGCAAAAGTACTTCCTTATCCTTACATGATCAGGTTCGCCTCAACATTGCAATTATCAGCTGAGTTGGAACTTCAAATTCCTACACACCAATACGCTAAGACCCTTTGCCTCCTCAGTTTCTTCCTTCGTTTAGCATTACTCCATTGTATAATATGCGGCTGCAACTGTAATCATGCCAAAGTGCATAACTTTACACATACTAACATTAAATCGATAGCCATTTTCATTTTCTCAAATTTCCAGTCTATTCGAAATCATTTTGTAAGTGCTGCATATTAGTAGCATCCCAGATATCTTCGCATCATCGGCAAAAAATTGCACATCTGATGTTAGACCCTGCCAACTGTCATTAATGTACCAGTTGAACTATAAAGGCGAAAGGAATGAATCCCAAGGTACACCAATGCTTACATTAAAAATCAATAAATCAAAGTATATATATACACTTGGATTACTTTTTCTTCTGAAAAATGACCAAAAAAGGTGAAAGAGGTAATATATATTTTAAAACAATATAAGTATTTTAATTACATAATATAATTATTATATAAAGAAATATTTTATTATTTACATTAATTTATTGAGATTTTCTGCTGCATAAATGTATTACTAGTTTCTATTGCTCGTCGAAATATCTTTAATCTAAACAATGTGACCTGAATATATCAGCATAACTACATTTCATTTTATCGATAGCATAAGAAATAGTTTTTATCTATTTATTTATTTTTATAAACAGTAAAATAAATTTGAAATTTCACTAAAAATGGCGGTATACGGTAAATTATTGTTCACTCTATGACGTAAAATTCAGTTCACTTTCATAATTTTTTGATAATGCAGGATATTAAATTTGAAAAGTCGACTGAAAGATGGCAGCACTGATCAAACAATATTTCTCTCGAAAAATGGTAGTTCGATTTTTATTCTTAGGTATGTTTCATTATTATTTCCAGCAGATTTATAAGTAGCAATGTAACAGTATTTGGTGTGACAGTTTACAGCGTAATTAGTGTATTATACTCATAGTTGGAATTATTGATGAAGCAAATTGACAATCCCTTATTAAAGGTTCTTGCGTTTTAGACAGAATTGTAATCCAGATAATTTCTCTACAATGGCAAATGGCTGGACTACGTTGCGAGGCACACCATACTCTAATTAAATAATACATCTTTAGATCAATTCCTTTACTGAGAGATAATTGTGCGCTATTCATTCACTATAACTTATACCTAGACAGAGTTGGAAAATATTCAATTAAGATAGATATACAAATATTTCTAATCACGTAAGGTGGATCAATGTCAGTGTAATAGTTAAAAAAAAGAAACAAATTTGAACATGGACTGGTTATTATTAATACAATGTTCTGAAGTAAAAGTTTGCACAAATTCCCATGGAGAGAAGAGGCAAGGAAAAAGGACAATCTCATTGATTATGTTATTGTTAATAGTGATATTTTCTCCCTGGTGCAGGACACCGGAGTGTACAGAGAATTTGAAATGGAAGTGACCACCATTTATTCTAGAACAGGATAACATTGAGTTTCATATTGAAAAGAAGAACATATATATATAAGAAAATTTTAAACCGAATAAGAGTGGAGCTGCTGTTACATGTGAACTGTAGACTAAAGTACACAAACATTATTCAAGAAAAAATGAAAGAGTTTTAAAACAGCAACCAAACCTTGTAGATTTAGTGACAAGCCCTGAAGATAACACTGATTGATTCAGCCAGAGAGGCATGCGATGAGGTTGTCTGCAAGATAGAAATTTCAGAACAACTCCATCGTCGATGGAGAAAGTTAAAGAGGCAGTGAAGGAAAGGAATAAACCGCACAAAAGTTCCTGCAAAAATCAGCGTGTGCTCTTAGAGAATACAGAGACAAACGTAAGAAAGCGAGACAGTGTATAAAACTAGCTAAACGAAAGTCAATGGGATGACTTTGGTAAGAACATAGAAAATAAATATTAAGTATGTGGCAAGATATTCTGGAGGTTGTTGAAGAATCTCAGAAATGGAGAAAAGAATGCTGTAAGAGAAATTAGAGATGATAAAGGTGACATGAGTATTTTTGTAAAAAAAAAAACTGCAATCACTGCTTGTTTCATTTTGCAATTTTTCGAAGTAATTACTCCATAATTCAAGGATATTGATATCTCCAGTTTTAATGTCATCTTTCGTCCAATGAGAAGAGATGAGTTGAGGGAAGGGTGATATGAAAACTAGAGAAAAAGAAAAAGATCCCTGAATTATTGATAATTACTTCGAAAAATTGCTAAATGACACAAGCATTGATTGCATATTTGTAAAAAAATATACTCAACAGGCATGCAGTCAGGAATACATATCCATACTTGAAGTAGAAAAAGCCATTCGAAAGCCTGAAATGTGGAAAGGCAGCAGGAGTAGATGATATTCATCCAGAAATGCTCAAGTATGGAGGTATAAAAGTCTTAAACTCTTACAGAGAGCTATTCAAAACGCTGCATTTATATGGTATCAATGGCGCATTATATGACGCAATAGTTAGTCTTTATTTGTGTTAAAGGAATTGAATTGAAATTAAAATTGAAGGAAGTACAAGAAGATGGTTTAATGTTAAATCTGGCGTCAGACAAGTATATAGATGTACATTATCCCCTCTGTTATTCATTATCTATATGAATCATATTATGAAGGAAGGTGGTATTAAATCTAGTATCGAAATTGGAGATGTTAATCTCAGATGTTTCCTTTATGCGGATGATGTCATATTTCTAAATAAATCCGATACAAGTGCGCACGATTTCCTGACTAAATTGAATAACCGTTGTAACATATATGGTATGAAGGTCAGCAATAATATGACAAAGACAATGAAGATAGGCAGAAGCACTGAAAATATTAACTGCATTGTGAATGGAGAACCTATAGAACAAGTAAAACATTTCAGCTATTTAGGCACGATTTTTAGTGAAGATAGTAAATTAAATATGGAGAAGGCAAAAGATTCGGGTCACTGAATGTAGGTTCAATGAATGAGAAGAGTAGCGAGATAGTAGACATGATGAGAAGAAGGAAGCTGAAGATCTTGTGCATGCAGTATACAAGGTGGAAGTGCAATAAAGCAAAGGAGCTGGCTGAAGAATCTAAACTGTTTTACAGTGGGGTGAATGAGAATGGAAGAAACGGAGTTCAAATCATCATCGACAAGGAGCTGAAGGGTGGAGTCTGCAGGGTGTGCCGGAAGAACGATCGGATTTGTGTTAAACTTGAGATTGGAGGAAGCGTTCCTGTGATTGTGTGTAGATACACTCCACAAGTATGTTTTAATGAGGAGGAGAGAGAGGCATTCTAGTGAGACCTAGAGCAGGCAATAATGGGAAACCCTGATGGTGAGAGAGTGATCGTCGGAGCAGACCTGAATGGGCATGTAGGAAGGCAACGAAGTGGTGAAGAAAGGGTGCACGGGGATTGGAGTAGTGGTGAAAGAAATGAAGAAGTTAAAGAATCGTAGAGCATGCTGTGGCCTTCGACCTGGCTATAGCTAACACCTGGTTTAAGAAGAGAGTTGGACACCTGATAACTTATAAGAGCGGGGATAGGATGAATCAGATTGACTATATTATGTGCAGAAGGAAACATCTGAAGGAGGTGTAAAACTGTAAAGTGATTAACGGGGAAAGTGTAGCGGCGCAGTTCAGGTTGGTTATGATAGACTGTGATATAAAAGGAGAAAAGAAGAATAGACGGAAGTGGAGGAAAGATAGGAAAATTAAATGGTGGAAATTGGAAGAGGAAGGTCCAAGGAATGAGTTTAAATAAAAGGTACTGGAAGGAATGAAGTTACTCGAGGATGTGGAAGAATGGTGGGACGTAAATAGTCGGAATATTAGAAAAATTGGAGAAGTGGTGCTCGGTATAACACCAGGAAAGGAGCTGCCCGAGGATAAGGGGGCATGGTTGTGGAATGAGGAGGTGTAGTTGGAGAGCAGGGAAAAGAAAGAGGCAAAGAAAAAATGGGACATGACTGGAACCAGAGCCGACAAGGAGGCATATAGATTAGCGAAGAATAGTGCAAAGAGATCTGTGGCAAGAGCGAAGGCGAAGGCATTTGAAGAGGTTTATGGAGTACTGGGGTGAAACGGTGGTGAAACTAAGTTGTTGAGAATAGCGAAAGCTAGAGATAATGCCTCGAAATACATAGCATCAGTTAAGCAAATAAAGGACGCCACAGGTGTAGTACTACAAGATGAGGCCAAATTCAGAGGAAGATGGGAAGATTATTTTTGTAATCTATTAAATGAGGAGAATCCAAGAGAGAGAGGTGTGAGGATGGAGAGGCAAACGAAGGATCGGAACAGGATATAAGCAGAGAGGAAGTGTATTGGGCACTGGGAAAAACGAAGAATGGAAAGGCTGTGGGAGCGGACCTGATACCTGGAGAAGTGTGGAGCAGCTTGGGCAGCGAGTAAGTAGACATGTTATGGGATCTGATGAGGAAAATAGCCCAACAGGAAAAGATACCAGAGGAATGGAGGAAAAGCATTCTCGTCCCAGTCTACAAGGGAAAAGGAGATGTTAAACATTGGGGCAACTATCCTGTCACACACGTTGAAAATATGGGAAAGAGTAACTGAAGGAAGGTTACGGCGGGAAACAAAAATCGGTGAGAAGCAGTTTGGATTTATGCCAGGAAGAGAAACAATGGATGCAATATTTGCGCTAAGGCAATTGATGGAGAAATATAGGGAGATGCAGGAGGAACTACATATGGTGTTTATAGACCTGGAAAAGGCGTATGACAGAGTGGCCAGACAGGAGGTATGGAGGTGTATGAGGAAGAAGGGGGTGTCGGAAAAGTACGTGAGGTTGGTGAAGGAGATGTATGAGGGAGCAAAATCTCAGGTCAGGTCTAGTGTCAGCATGACAGAAGGATACCCCATTGTCGTAGGGCTCAATCAGTGATCAACTCTGAGCCCCTACCTCTTTGATCTGGTCATGGATGTACTAATGGAGGGCGTCAAGAAGAAGGCTCCAGGGAGCATTATGTTTGCAGATGATATTGTTTTCTGCGAATCATACTGAGAGAAGCTTGGAAAGACCTTGGAAGAGTGAAGAAACGTACTGGAGGAGAGAGGCATGAAAATTAACCTGGTAAAGACCGAATATATGTCAATGGGGAGTGAAGAGGATATGATCATACGATACCAGGATGAAAATAAATTCCATTACCTTTGGTGGGTCGTCGAGAGGAATAGTGACCTGAATGAAGACATATAGCACCGAATAATATGCGGATGGGTGAACTGGGGGAAGATGAGCGGGGCAGTGTGCGACAAGAGAGTGAGTTGTAAGATGAAAGGAAAGCTGTATAAGATGGGGGTGAGGCCGGCGATGCTCCATAGTGTGAAGACGTGGCCTATAACAAAGGCACAGAAGAGGAAGATGGAGGTGGCGGATATGCGGATGTTGAGATGGATGAATGGTGTGATAAAGAAGGACAGGATACGGAATAACTACATCAGAGGGACGATCAAGTTGGGACCTATCGGTAAGAAAATACAAGAAAGCATGCTGAGGTGGTTCGGTCATGTAGAGAGAAGGAGTGAGGAGTATGTTGGTAAACGAGTGGAGGTTGCGGAGGTGGAGAGAAGGAGGAAAAGAGGCCGGCCAAACTCAGATGGAGGGATAAGGTGGCAGAGGATCTTAGGGAGAAAGGATGGTGTCGGGGAGATGCCCTGGACCGGAGAATCTGGAAGAAAAAGAATAAAGATGGGAGCGCCGACCCCGTTTAACACGGGATAAGGCATAAAGAAAGAAGAAGTAAATTAAATATGGAATTAGACAACAGAGTCAACAACAATGGTATGGTAGGACGTCAACTGAATAAATGTATATGGATTAAGAGAGAAATTAGTCAAAACACTAAATTAGCTGTATACAAGACAGTATTCAACCAATTTTAACTTACGGACCTGAGTTCTGGCTCAGATGTAAAACACTTGACCAAAGGCTGCAGATATGAGAGTCCTGAGAAGATTAGGGCAATTCCAATGGCAATATCATATTAAAGGATATTTTGAAAAACTTGACATTGTCAGCATCCAGGGATGCGTTAGCAGAGCTAATCAAATGTGGCATGGTCACTTAAACAGAATCCGAGAAGAAAGATAAGCAAAACAAGTGTTTTCTGCCAGGTTGGCCGGAAAAAGACCCCGAAGAAGACCAAGATATAAGTGGATTGATAAGGTAAAATGCCTCAGAAGATAAAAATATAAGAACTATTGGAATCTTGACAGGTAACAGACTGATTTGGAGGAAAATTGTAGATAGGAAGTTAGTAATGATGTAAATATTTCATGTAGTATCATCATATCCTGAAAATCCCTTGAGTGTACATGGCAAGAGTTTGATGATGATGATAATGATGATGAAAAATTTGAAGATATATTGGAAAGGGTTTTGCTCCTTATATGCAGTCGAGAGAAGACTAGATAAACAACCGATACTATTGAAGTATACTTGCTGTGCTTTAAAAAATGACTTGATGATTCATAGCATCTGGCATGAATATATATACAGTATATATATATATATATATATATATGTCGCAAAACCACTCATCCCAATATTAATTTCTGTGGAATAAAGATATGTTGCTGTATGTATTAACAAAAGAGGTTGATAGATGGCGTATACGGGCTGATGTGCCAGAGTGTCACGTGACTGAACACAAGCTTGTTTCGGCGCGCCTGTGAGCCGCGACCAGTCGTCGAAATGGAAACGTTCTTGGAACAGCGTTATGCGATTAAATTTTGTGTGCATTTGCAAAAATCGGCATCGGACACTTTTAACATGATACGCGAAGCTTTTCACGATGAAACAATGCCGAGGGCAAGTGTTTTTCTCTGGCATAAAACTTTTAAGGAAGGAAGGAAAAATGTGGAAGATCTTGAACGTGAGGGAAGACCGTCAACGTCCATCACAGAGACAATGATCAACACAGCAGCGATTATCGTCAAGGAGGATCGAAGAATTACAGTACGCCAGCAGCATTTTCCTGAATATTTCTGGGAAGTGTTCACTCAATCATGGCTGAACATTTGGGACTGAAACGTGTTTGCGCCCGATGGATTCCCAAACTCTTGACACCGGAGCAAATGCAGCATCGAGTGGATGTGTGCACAGAATGGAAAGAAAGACTGGAACAAGAAGGCGACAACTTCTTAAAACGCATCATTACAGCATACGAAGCTTGGTTGTATCACTATGACACTAAAATGAAACAACAAAGAGTGAATGGAAGCATCCGTCTTCGCCTACCCCGAAGAAAGCAAAAACTGTAAAATCGGCTGGTAAAGTTATGACCATAATGTTTTTTGACTACGAAGGCATTGTTTACCAACGCGCTGTAGAACCCGAGAATACTGTAAACGGCTCATATTATGCGGACACCCTCCATACAGTCCAGATCTCGCACCGTGCGATTTCTGGCTGTTTCCTCAGCTCAAGAAACCACTAAGAGAGCGCCATTTCGAAAGCAACAAAGCATGTGTAAAAGCTGCGGAGGCGATTTTGAAAGAACTCTCAAAAAACAGACTTTCACATGTGTTTAAGAAGTGGACGCAACGTTGGAACAAATGCATCGCGTCTAACGGTAGTTACTTCGAAAAAGACCATGTAAATGATGACTATTAAAGGTAATCTGTTTTCTGTATAAATATAGTCTTATAACTTATTGAACAGCCTACGTATATATATATATATATATATATAAGATTAACAAGATTCTTCCATCCACGTACAAATAGTTTTTCTGTTATTTTTATTAAGATAAGAAAACACTCATAAAATCAATATCATATAGACTTCCAGTTTGATAATGAAGCTGCGTTGCTGCATCAGCCTTTCGAATGAAATTTCAGAATTTGGGTATCGTTCAAGCCAAAGTTGGAACATTCGTTTATGAAATCCCCTAACTGATGGGTTTGAACTGTAGAAGCACTGCATGACTTGTCTATTTTCAGCCATGCTCCACTTTTTCCTAGTAAATTCTTTCGAGTTCTGTGGAACTTGCTCCTGTAGCCCATTTGTCACTGGCTGTCCAGGAAGCCTAACATCCAGTGCGGTCCTTGATAACCCGCGCGAGACCGATGCGGTAGAGACTTCTGATTTGCCTTCACCATTTTTAACGGGGGGTGAGCTGGTGCATGAGATAAAAAAATAGGTAAATAGGACAGAGTCACCCATATGGCAGAACGATCATTGACTCGGTTAACATACATAGTTTTATGAAGAATTAAATGACTAGAACCGAGATTTAAGTAAAAAGGTTTCAATATAAACACACCACTAGTTTCGGCCTGTAACAGGTGACATTATAAAAGAAGAAAAAACACTAAACATTGTGGGTTAAAAGACTATGAACAACATAGACAATCTTTATGCATAATTAGCATGAAAACGTTGTAGTTGTATTTGAAGCTGTTCTTTCGTTTGTTGCATTGTTAGGAGAGTGCGTGCTTGCTGCATCACGTGAGCGCCAGTACATGATGACAGCTGAATGACTATCTGGGAGGTTGTAGCTTAAGTTGTTATATATATATATATATATATATTCACCATACGAGTAACTTTGAAAGGAGAAGATGTCCCGCACCTTTCAGATAATAGACTATGAGTTTCAAGCAATGAGCCTTATCCTATTCAGCAAATTAATATGCCACAATGAGAATTTTAGCTGAAGACTTTAACATGCATTTTAGTTGAGAATGTTAAATAGTATCTGGATATTTTAGAAAGCATTTTTACAGCTTTACATCTTTTTACATATTTTTGTTATTTTCTGCAAATTAATAAAGCATTTATCCTATTTCAATAGATACCACTGTAATCCATTCATATATGATTCAAATATATTTCATATAGTTTCCACATATGGCTTTATAATACAATCGAGAATACGAGAGTCAACTTTCGTGTGTGGTTGTCGACGTACTAGATATGTGCGTTTTAATTCTACTATTGTCCTTAGCGTGTTTCCCAAGTATTGATGTGCTAGAGTTAGTGTTAAATCTGTAACATGATATGAAGAGTTTATTAAAGTATTTATCCGCTGAAATTATATCATGAGATGCCAACAAGTAAATCTACTTTCACTGATATACAAAAACAAGAATTCCCTTTTCTAACTGAAAGTCATAATTAAGACGTTATAAAGTTAGACGTAAGGTGTTTGCACTGTTAGTGGAGAAGAATTTTCTATTGAACATGGTAGTCTTTCAGATATTACACAGCACACTACTAAAAAATATGCAAAAATACGCAGTTGTAGTAAAACGTGAAAGCTGTAAAATACATCTTTGATGATAAAACAAGATGTGACGAACTTCTGCTAACACAAGGAGAATTGCTATCTTTCCTTAGTATCAAGAATAATCATTCCTTTAATCAGTGGCTTGCACATCTACCATCGTGCGAAACGTATTCTCGAAAACATTTTCATGTGCATGAAAAAAGTTTAGTTGTGAATGTACTGCTTAGTTTTGCATTTCTTGAAGTGATAAGTGGCTTACGTGAGTATGTATCTCTTATGATAGATTGATCAAATCACTTAAGTCTGAAGAGTTAGCTCCAGTTTTGGTGAAGTAGTTTATAACTACAAAATAAATACTAGTGGAATTATTGGAATTCCAAAATCTCTAAAATAAACGTCTGTTCTGAAAACCACATGTCCCCCATAATTCCTTTTTTTTGGCTTCAATTGTAATAGTTTCTGTAGAGTGGGGTTACCTGGCACTGTGACAAGGTAGAATGCTATCAATTTTATAAAACTTCATCGTCAAAACTAGAGCTTCTTGATTTCATGAAATAAAACCAGTTGACTTTCATGCCACGAATAGCTATTGCATTCTATTATATTCTTCTCCTGTAAAAATGTATTGGTACACTGATAACTTATCCATAAATAATGTCTTTCGAGGAAAAGACAATGAAAAATAACTACAGCCTTGTGGTTGTAGTGAAGTGCCCTTCTGCACAGTAGTAATTTCTCTTACTTCGCAGTTCAGGTTCTGAAACACATCGACATCAATTGAAATGCATGTGCTTCTTGTGAACGCACAAGAAGCACATGCATTTCAATTGATGGATACCTGTAATTTTGCCGACCGTGCTAAATTAGTGGAATGTAATGCTGTAATTTGTTAAATTTAAGACTGGAATATTACTTCATCCATAAAGGAATATAAAGAAATTTATTGTTTTTCTTCACAGAAAATAAAAATCTCTGGGAGGAAATAAAAAATGCATCTTCAATGTGTTTAGTTTTGATGCGAATGATAATGGAATCATACAAACGTAACCACCAATCAGATTATCTCATTAGTTGCATTCATCTTGTATACAACAAGCAAAACACCTTTTATGTTCCTGAATTTTTCTTTTCAGTGAAATTGCTGTTCGTCTTACTTTAATAATGATTTATTTAAGTTTTCTTAAGTTTTATTAAGAGTTTTTTAACTTGGTGTGGCCTGAATATTTTTCAGTTCTTTGTCAAATACAAAAAAAAAAAAACGCTCATTATATTAAACAAGAAACAAGAAAGGAAATTTGTAAGGTAGGACATTCTTTATTATACCGTAGCAGAAGATAATTAAGTCTATCTTTAACAATTTTCATTTTATCTTGCAATTACAAAATCTCATTCCTTACTACCCGAAGTTTCGTTAAGGAAAAGTGATGAGACGTCCCGTCAGTAATGGAACGTCTTCTTTCCCATCCATTGATTCCGTTGTCACTAGACAATACAATGCAAAGAGGACTCCAAATATTTCTTTCTTTCTTTTTCTTCATTTTTTCTTATTTTTTTTAACGAGTCTCAAAATTATTTTTCGTAAATTCGAACCAAATTATGTAATTTGCTGCAAGTTAATAAAGAATTTACTCTATTTAATATCTCATCGTGTGTAGGGAGAGTAAAGGTGTATCATAACTTTTCGATATGTCGGCAGGGAGTGGCGAAAGATAGTAAAAAAACGATAATTTTTACTTTTCAAATTTGACAGCTAGAAAATGTGTGTTCCACCTAGTAAAAAACTTACAAGCATAATTGTTTTACAAACCAAAAATACCGTATTGCATTTAATATAAATGGATTATATGTAACTGAAATAGTTTTCACTATTTATGCGAATTTGTCCTCTTATTACCATTTTTACGCTTAAAAATATTTGGAAGTTTTTTTTATAAAATAAGTTATTGCCATTCAATCTTACTTTATGATTACAGTTTCCTGAATATTCAATCATTCGTAGCATTAATTATGGTAACAAGAAAGAAGGTGATTGTATGCAGATTATAATGTAAAAGTAATCACAAATGTACTCTTAAGCAGAATTAATAATCACCTTTCGATTTGCGGGAATTTCAAACAGTACGAATACGATTTTCATTTTAAATATGAAATTTGTTATTTTAAACATATTTTTTAATTTAAGATGCAGGGGTGCTACATACATTCGTCCAGTTGTATGCTACGTAAATACTTGTGGCTCATTTTTTTTGTCCTGAAATTGAGATCTTTGAAATTTATTAGTTTTGTTTAGAACGCCAACTGAAAATTCTCATTTATTCTTTTCCACAAAACTATTTCACCTCCACCAACTGTTATTACAAACCATCGTAGTATTTCAGAAACAAATGGAAAGGGAAGATTGAGGGAAGTGTTCGTTTTGACAAAATAAACACTTCCCTATTCGATACCGAATAGAAATTTTCTGTGCACAGATTAGTTTTAGTTCTTGGAATGCCGTACGCGATGAAAGCGAATCATATAACCGGTTATTCGGGATGTGATGGTCTTAATCAGGGAGCAAGCATACAGAGTTTATTATTCCTTTAGTGGGAGATTTTACACTTCTAACAGTTGTAACACAGAAATGCATATTATCCACTCAGTGTTTGCAATATGTCTTAATGATTGTAGCAAAATGTATACCACTGTGCAATAGATCACAATCAGCGCTAAAATACTAAAAATATTCACTTAGACATAAGAGATATATAAGCTTGCGAATAGGAAATCGTATATTTATAATTCATTACATTTCCGAGAAGCTTATGGAATTATAACGTAAACTCCACATATCAAAATTTATTAAATACGTGGAACGCACATTGCTTCTTATTGAAATGCTTGGAGCATTTCAACAAGAATAAAACTGATTTTGTGCATCCATTGTTTACTATGCATGAGACTTGGATTCATCATTACCCACGAGAATTCAAACAGCATACCAAACAGTGGACAGAACCCGGTTGCTCAGCGCCAAAGAAGACTAGATCATGGCATAGCTGTTTTGGGATGCTAACTGCAGTTTGTTTATTAATTATCTTGAAAAGGGTAAAACAATAACTGTGGATATTATTCCGATCTTTTCACCAGACGAAACGAAAAAATTCGTGAGAAAAGATCCAGTTTGCCGAAAAAATATCATATGTCATCAGAATACTGCACTTGCCCACAAAGTAGTTTTGACAATGGGAAAATAAACGGATCTGCACTATGAATTGTTGGAACATCCATCCTATTCACCATATTTCGCACCCTTTGGCTTCTATCTTTCCCTGAAACTAAAACTAAAATTCTTGCTCGCTAGCCAGCGTTTTTCTTTGAATCAAGAGGTGATTGCAGCTGCAGAGATCTATTTTGCAGATCTTACTGCGAATGATTACAGGGAAGGGATAATGGCGCTGCAGCACCGCTGGAATAACGCACTTGCATGAAAATCTCTGAAGAGTGCTTGGAGCATTTCATCAAGATAAAATTCATTTTGTGCGTCAATTTATTACTATAGTTGAGACTTGAATTCACCAGTAAACACCAGAATCCAAACAGCATACAAAGCAGTGGGCAGAATTATGAATTGTTGGAACACACACACACACACACACACACACACACACACACACATATATATATATATATATATATATATATATATATATATATATATATATATATATATATATATATCCCAAGTATATATCCCAATCCATTTCCCAAGTAAGCAAACAGAGAAATAAGTCAAGTTTGCGCCTGCAAGTAGTACATATCTAAGTGACCCACACGTAGTGTAAGTCTTAGGTAACCCGTGGTAAAGGTGGAATACGCTCCGATCACTATTCGTATTGTTTACCCTTAATGCAAGGAACATCTCCTTGAGGAGATGTATGATTCTATGCATTAAAGGCAAGGGGCCACAATCCAGACCGGTTGTGACCTTTATTGAGATCTCATCAGTGGTATTTCCTGAGTTTTTATATAATAAGGTCAAATCACCTTGTGGTAACTTCTTTTGGTAAAATATTTATGACCTCTGTATTATTTAAACCTTGGTATTTCTAAGCCTAGCTCCAACTGATGAGACCTCAATATAGGTCGAAACCGGTCTGGGTAGTGGTCTCTTGCATTTAATGCACGGCATCATACATCTCCTGAAGGAGATGTGTCTCCCATTAAGGATAAATACTAAGAATAGTAATCAGAGCTTATTCCACCTTTACCATGAGTTGCTTAAGACTTGCACTACGTCGTACAGAGTCAGCTAGAAGACTTGTAACACTTGCAGGCGCAAACTATATATATATATATATATATACAGTTATATATATATATAAGTTTTTTTAACTTGGGAATAATGTATATTAGGGTTGCCAAGTAATTTTATAAAGTTGGTTATTTTACTCCTAATCCCAAGTAAGCAAACAGTTAAGTTTGCTCCTGAACGTAGTTCAAGTCTAAAGGTGGTGCAACACCAGGGAAACTCATTGTAAACGTGGGTAAAGCTGTGATTACTATTCTAATAATACCAAGAAATACTAAGAAAATACTAAGAATAGTGATCAGAGCTTTATCTACCTTTAAAATGAGTTGACCTGGTGTTGCACCACCTTTAGAATTGAACTACGTTCAGGCGCAAACTTAACTGTTTGCTTACTTGGGATTAGGAGTAAAATAAATAAGCAAGTTTATAAAATTACTTGGTAACCCTAATATATATATATATATATATATATATATATATATATATATATATATATATATATATATATATATATATATATATATATATATATATATAGGTTTTGCGTCTTTCATGAAGCTGTGTTTTATGGTTTCGGAAGCGGTGGTGTTGGGAACAAAATCTAACATCCCATTAATCAGATGCCAGGTTCGTTTCATGTTGTTCTGTGCAGAGGTTCGTTTGTCCTCTGTAGTAGATTCTTTGTGCATTTCTGATTTGTGTTGAAAGGCGATTCTTTGTTATCTTATATTCATTTTTTAAAGCTGTGTTATTTGGATATTGCTTTAATTCTTTCCATAATTTCTATTCTGTGTATTTCTAGGATTACGTTTTGTGTTATCCAAGGATGTTGTGTTGTTTTTGAAAGACCTCTGACTTTCTTTGTAACATTCCTGTATATTTCCTCCAGTGTGCGTTTAATGTTGTTGTATACGATATCTGCTGAATCTGATGCTAGGTGTTCCCAGCCTGTTTTTCTTATTTCGTGGTTGACTATTTCTTCGTCTATTATTGTTTTCTGTTGCTTTTCTTCTGTGGGACATTGCCTGGATATTGTCTTGGTGTGCAGGTTTAGAGCGGTGAAATAATGGTCTGCTACTTTGCACTTTATGACTGATGCAGTATAACTGTTTGGTGGTGCTCGGACGTTTATATGATCTAGACAGGAGGCAATGATAGTATTTCCGAATATTTCTTCTCTAGTACATAATGTTATTGTTAGTATTTACATTATACATGAATAGTGTGATCTAGGTATTGTACAGTGCTTTTCTGGTTTTCATTTGCAATATTTATGTTTATGTCGCCAATTATCATTTGGTGTTCGGTTGAGCATATTTCTCGGCTTGAAAGCCAGCAATTGAGTTCGTGCAAGAGTTTTATCATGTTTAGGTTTGGTGGCCTGCAAATAGCATTTAGTGTTATGTGATGCTGTCTGGTGCTGGTATTAGTGATTTCGATGCAAAGGGTTTCAGCATGCTCAAACTGATAGGCCGTTTCCATTGCTATTAATTTTTGTTTGATAAATATTAATATTCCAACCTCTTTTGTTTGGCGGCTTGTTATTGATACTTCTGTAAGAATCATTATATCAATAATATCAGTGTAATTCCTCAGATAAGACTGTAACAATAACCAATATTTTCGGATGCTTCTGATGTTAATATGCAAGATTGAGAAACCTCTCGCTTGTACTGTGTGTTGTTTCCATGCATCAAGAGATTCGAAAGTACAATTACTGTTGTATTCTGGTGTAATTACATCTATCTGATGGTTCACATTCATTTTTGTTGTGATGAGATCTTCTTATTGAACAAAGTTGAAGTATTTTGTTTCACTCTGGCAACCTGTCCATATCTTCAGAGCTTTTTATTTATATAAACTTTGAAGTCTGTGAATTTCTCAAGAATATTTTGCCGTCTTTGATGCATAAAAATTAATACTTTTTTTCTGTTTTTTTCTTTTCTTGCTTAATACAAAAGTTTCTGATTGAAAGGGGTTAAATACTCAGATAGAAAGATTGGCGTATTGTCTTGCGATGCACTTAAATCCTTGACTACTGGTTTTTTCAGTCTGCTGGCTTTTATGAGATTGTCTCTTGTAGTCTTGCTTGTCAGACGAACTATGATTGGTGCGGGTCGTGGCGAGTCTTGTTTTCTGTTCTTCCTGGGAAACTGATTTATGATCTGAATGTCATTATGCTCTAGCTAGGGGGATGTCAATTGCATGGCCTAACTTTAAAACCAAGCCTCTGAGATTTTCTGTGGATTCGGTTTCTGGAAAACCGTTTATGACAAGGTCTTCTTTATGTTGTTGTTGGTTTAAAACTTCGTATTGCAGTTTCAGGGAATTGAATTCTTGACGGAGTTCCGATGTGTCTTTTATTAGTTTGTGATGCCTGTCAGTTAATGCGTAATTCTTCAACTTTTGAATTATCAAATTTAACAAACTCTTCATATTCGCTAATTTTTTTGGTTATTTCATTATTCTGTTTATCAAATAGATCTTGGACAAGATCTACCAAGCTGGCTTTTATATTTTCTAAACCTTTTTCTAGTAATAAATTAACGGAACTCAAATTATAAGACTCACCAGTATTTTTATGTCCGTGCAGTTCATCGTCCGCTTCTGTCTCCGGCGTAATCAGTTTCGTCGTGGGTGGGGGCGTTTCTTTGTCCTCTCTGCAGTATAGGCATTTCCATTCCTCTCACCTGGCATTGTATTGCCATGTTGTTGCCATGTTGTTTCTGAAAGGCCGGAACATGTAAAGTGAAGATTCCTAAGGCATTTCCTGCAGATTATATGACATCCGTCCGACGATAATTCCTTCAGGCACTTGTTGCACTTTATGGCTCACCTTTCTTCCCTTGGACAATTGTAAAGGTGGTGACGTCCTTTGTTCTATGCTCGTTAGTGACCACGGTGAACTCTGCTCAATTTTCAGCAGATTCAAAATTTGGGTTTCACTTGGCCGATTTCGATAAATTTATATCGGTCTTGAGCGTGACAAGAAGAGATATTTTGTGACACTTAAATTAATAACAGGAGTTAATTTAAGTATCACAAATTCTGGACCAGATATGCAACCATGCAACCATTTGTATGCCTACACAGAGCCCTCTCAATTATAATACTAATAGTAATTTATTTATTGCTAAAATATTTATACATACAATAAAGATCTTGTGTGACATTGTACCTCACAATTTTACAGAGTTCAGCAGTAAGTGTTGCACTTTCATTTAAATTTAATTGAAATCATTGGATTTCATTTAAAATTTTAATAATACTTTTTTACCTTTATATTATGTATTTACAACACATGTTCTTCTAATATATATCAATGAAGATAATACAGAATTTTTTGTATATTTTTTTTTCAAAGTTTGAGAAAGAGTGATTATGCAAACAAATTTCTGCATTTGTTTATAAGGATTAGTTGTAGATGGGTGATGCAAGTTAATCCCACTTACTTTGAAGCTTGGGTTAGCTTTTTGGAAGAGAGTGGGATTTAGACTTCACTATTTCTGTCGTTGTTTCTGTTTATGCATGGGCTGTAGGCATTTCGTTTTTTAATGTTTTGTAGTTATCTGTAGTTTAGATTTCTTGGTAGGTTGATGAGATGCGTTGGTATCTCATCTGGTCTCACGAAAGAACCATATGCGTTGTTGAAGGGTGTAGGAATGTAGAGAGTTGTTGCAGATCGTGTTATACGATATGTGTCTCTATTGTTTCGATAGCTGATGTTAAATTAATTGTTTTTAAATGTCATGTAGTGTTTCAGGTTTTTAATGCTCAGGATTCTATATGTCGCAAATCTTGGTTGTTGCGTGTAAGGAGTCCAATTCAATGTTGACACAATTTTCCTGTGTAATGTTTCTAATTTTGATAGGTGGCTGTTTGATGTGTTTGCATAGATTGTTATAATTTATCTGAGTAGTGATTCGAAGATGATGTGATATAGGAGTTTTTTTTGTTTATGTTGGATGGAATAATGTCTTTTACTTGGAAGAATTTTGCTGCGATAATCTGGAATTTGGTATGTAGCTATTCTACATGTTGTGTCCATTTAAGGTGGGTAATTTATATAGAAACCAAGGTATTTTGCATGTGTTTCAGGTTTGATTTCGGAACATTTGCTGGTATGTTTGTTGTTAATGAAGCGGTATGTGTGACATATGTATCGATAGTGATGCGGGGCGTATGATTCTTGGGTTGTGTATTAAAAACATCCGTGTTTTGGTGCCGTTCATTAGAATTGCGTTTTGGTAGAAGTATGTTGTGAATTCATTTAAGTCTTGTTGTGCTTTGCAGAGAGCCGTGTTGATATCTGTGTGGATTGCTAGTACTGCGGTGCTATCTGCGTACCGAAATATATGATTTGTTATGGCCATGTTATGAAAATCATTAATGTATATGTTGAATAGTGTGGGTGATAACATGGCGCCTTGAGGAACAAATAAAACACGGGGTATACAAATAAAACACGGTGTTTTATTTGTATACCCCGTCTGTGACATGTACCTATATTTGTTACTTGTGTTCTGTTTGAGAGGTAGTTCCTGAACCATGTATGCAGTGTTCCTCTTATACCTAATGGGTATAGTTTGGGGTGTAGTATGTCATGTTCAAATTATCGAATGCTTTGGTCTAGTTAAGCAGTATAAGGAGGGCGTACTTGTTTTTGTCGAGAGCTTTGTATATTGTGTCGGCGAAGTCTTCTAATAAATTGATGGTGCTTTTTGTTTTCTGAAAGCTTTATTGGTTTTTGTACTTCAGTAAATGGTTTTGTAGTCTGAAGTTTGTTTTTCTTTTACCGTGTATGTATATCCCCCCCCCCCCCACCCCCCCCCCCCCCCACCCCCCCCCCCCCCCACCCCCCCCCCCCCCCACCCCCCCCCCCCCCCACCCCCCCCCCCCCCCACCCCCCCCCCCCCCCACCCCCCCCCCCCCCCACCCCCCCCCCCCCCCACCCCCCCCCCCCCCCACCCCCCCCCCCCCCCACCCCCCCCCCCCCCCACCCCCCCCCCCCCCCACCCCCCCCCCCCCCCACCCCCCCCCCCCCCCACCCCCCCCCCCCCCCACCCCCCCCCCCCCCCACCCCCCCCCCCCCCCACCCCCCCCCCCCCCCACCCCCCCCCCCCCCCACCCCCCCCCCCCCCCACCCCCCCCCCCCCCCACCCCCCCCCCCCCCCACCCCCCCCCCCCCCCACCCCCCCCCCCCCCCACCCCCCCCCCCCCCCACCCCCCCCCCCCCCCACCCCCCCCCCCCCCCACCCCCCCCCCCCCCCACCCCCCCCCCCCCCCACCCCCCCCCCCCCCCACCCCCAAATTATTACTTGAGGCAAATCATGAACATTTAAGTTGACAGCTGAACGCAAGAATTGTAAAGTGTAATATTATTAGCTGCAAATTTCTTTTGTTTTTATTATACGTCACATTATGCAAGTGGTGAAAAAATTCTCTTTAAATTGAAAGATAAATAGAGTTCCTAATAGTTCTGTATAATCCCAATTATGGAAATGTAAAATTCTTAATTTAACTACTTCTACTACTACTACTACTACTGATAATAATAATAATAATAATAATTATTATTATTAATAGAAAGGGGGATGGTAAATCCCGTTTTATTTTATAGCCGGGGGTACGAAACTCTGATCGAAATCCATAGTGTTTCATGCCGAAAAAACTAACGGCGCGTCCAAGTGTAAATGATCACTTGGGTATTACAACACCAGGGCAACTCCATGCAAAGGTGGAGCAAGCTCCATCACTAACTTTAATATTCTCTCATAATGTAAAACCCAGCTCCTAAGAGACGTGTATATATTGTTTTACATTATGAGAAGAGGTCACTACCCAGACCAATTTCAACCTTTTTTGAGGTCTCATCAGTGAGTAGGTAGAATGGGAGTTCATGTCTTCCATCATCGGCCTTTGGAGTATAAAGATTGCTGAGGGTCAACAGGTAGTAATAGGGAAGTTAAAGAAAGGTAGAGTAGGGTAGGAGGTAAAAAGAGGCCTCAGTCAACCTGTTTAGCAGTATAACCTAGAGGTTGTGGCTAAAAGGAGTAAAACATCATCTCCTTACACCTGTTCTAAAAAAAAACTTTGAAAAAACTTTTCTTATATGCACTCATAAAATACTTTTAAATTAAGAATTTAACTATCAAGGTGTCTATGGAAGTCATCTCCTAATACCTGGTTTAGTATAAAACTTAAGCAGGATTTTTAAAAATTTTTTTTATTTTTATTTTAAAGAAGCAGTAAAGAACTGGCCAACCTTACACCAGGGGAAAAGCAAAATTTGGAGGAAGAATCTGGCCCGAGAGATGCCTCTCCCAAGGAGCAGCAGCGCCTCGCTGTAAGCCTTCGCAGCCCGGGTACTCAGATCTGTCCCCTCCTATATGAATTGTAAGAACACGTGAAGAGAGAAAAAAGAAAGACAGATCTTAATTTTTATAGGAAGAGACACGGTATGATTAAGCCCTGTCTCAGGACACAGAGGATAGGAGGTTTGCACCATTTATTTACAAACCTCCCATCCCCTAGTATATGCCTTTCTAGTGCGAAAAACCTGGGTAAGTAGAAATAGATCCGCTGAGTATTCTGGCTTGTATGCTGTTTTCATCGAGGATTTGGAACTTTTTCCTCACTTTCCAAATGTGATACTTGATGATCCCAGATGACCAGTTACCTGGTTGGTCACGGCCGTAGCTATGTCCTCGATATATATATCCTTCCATTTCATACTTATAATTTCTTTCCGAAGGAGGAACGTTGGCCCATCTTCTCTGCACATTGTTACGAATACACTGTCTGTGGATTCAATAGGTCCACTTCATTTCTTTATTATTGCAGTCCCATTTTTAAACATATTTTCACCCATAATTAGTTTGATTTCTTCTACAGAAAATTCTTCGGCCTCTTCCTGTATTGTTGTTTTGGTCTCCATTTCATCAGCTTCTGATTCTTCCGAGGAAGTTGTGTTACCTGGTTTTGATTTTTTAATGTTCCCTTCTTCAGGGGTTCGTGACTGCTTTTGTGTACCTTCTTCTTTAGTAGTTTTCATTTCTTCCTCCGTTTCTCATTCTTCCTTTGCTTCGTTTTCCTTCTCTGCATCTAAAGTGGTAGTTTCTTGTTGGTTGTGTTCCTTCATTTCTTTCAACCACTTGATCCGTGGCTGTTTCTTATTCCTCTGTTCTTTCTTTGCTGGTCGTTTCTGCGTTCTTAGTTATAGGCGCTTCCTTCTTATTGCGTTTTTGATTCCCTGTTGCTATTGTATTATATACAGCCTTCAGGCTTGGGAAATCTTCCCGTTCTATGTGATTAATATTTACTGCTGGTGTTACTGTGGCTGGCGTGATAGCACCTCCTATCCTTTCTGCCTGGTTTCTGGATGATCAGGTTTCTACTTTGTGATCCATGATGCCACATTTAAGGCAAGGTTCCGCACACTGAGCTAGGGCATGTACTGCCGCCATGCAGTTCCTGCATTTGTTCTTGGGGAAGTCTTTACCTAGATGCTCCAGAGAACCGCACTTATAACTGTTTCTTAACTCCAACATAGTTAACTACTACCCTGTCAGAGCCTAGAAACACAAAATTGGAGACTTCGGCTTTCATTTCCATACGGAAATTTACCTCGCCACTCTTCCAGTCGGGGAAGTCTGTGTCGTTAGCGATTTTTACGTCGCGTACGACTCCCCATTTCGAAAACACTTTGTTGATTATTTCGGTTCTCCCCTCAAGATATTCTACAGGGAACCTCTCTATCCTTATTGTCTTGAAAACATTCCCTATTACAAAGGGAAAAACATTTTTCCTTGACAGTCTAGTCCTTTACTTAACTTGTTCCTAGTTTCCCCATTCTTTACTACTACCTGCAAACTGCCTGCTCTATAAGGGGTAAATCCAACCATATTTTCTGCCCCTATTGCTTCGCTAAGAGCTTTCGCCAACGTCCTCTTCGTTATGTTGGCGTTCTTCGATGCTAAGGGTCCTGACTCACGGTGAAAAGAAAATCATGATTTAGAGAAAAAACTAAGTCCCGGAAATGAAGGACCTTCAGAACCACGGCCAAGCGTTCCCTGTTTGCCGAAATCTCCTACTAGACTAGCTAGAGGCAGAAGACTGCAAAACAGGCATAAGGCAAAATTATACAAAAGTAGAAAAAATAGATTGCAAACGATCTTATCACTAGGATCAGGATTCTAGAACATGGAGCTCTCCCTCAGGGTCGCTGGAAATTGGGACTTCTTGCAATCAGCAGGTAAACCTGGAATATCAACGTTGACAATTGACAATTGACATTTATGTCTTTAGGGGTGAAGCAAGATGCTTTTCATATTCCCCGCTATCTGTCGTAGTTACAGTGAGGGTAAAATTTAAGAGCAGTTTGCTCGCCCTGAATGGGCATGGAGATTATGTATCGCTATAGGAGGCTAATATAGTTTTTGTCTTCTATATTTAAATATGTCCGTTGGCTCGTATGCTGCAGCTTGTTGAACCAAATCGTTGGGATGTGTGGACGTCTTTAGAAAAAATTTGGAAGCTAAGGATTGTAGATAAGAGAGAATATAGGGAATATTTATGTCTCTGTGGAGTTGGCTGTTTCTAACATACCACGGGGCGTTCAAAATCATTCTCAAGCACTTGTTCTGCACTCGCTGTATCTTAATAATGTTAGTATTAGAGGTGTGGCTCCAGGCTGGAGAGGCATAGGTGATTATAGGACGAATCGACATCTGGTATAGCTGCAATTTGATTCTGTTGCTGAGTTTGCTATTTCTATTAATTAGCGGGTAGATCTGAGCTATGGCTTTAGATGCTTTTGCACATGCAGACTTGATATGTTGGTTGAAAGATAGCTTTTTGTCGAGAATCACACCCAGGTAATTTGTTTCTTTCTGCCAGGGAATTTTAGTATTGAATAGTAACACATCTCCAGCAGGAGACATTGGCCTTTTTGAGAAGAGAACCGCTGAGCTTTTCAGGGGATTGACTTCCAATCTCCACTTGGAGAACCAACCCTCCAGCTTTAGAAGATTTTCTTGAAGCTTTCTAGTAACGAAGTGGGGTCTGAGAGATCTGGTTAGTATTGCCGCATCGTCCGCATACAGTGCTAAAATAGAAGTCATCGGATTGTGTGGGATGTCTGACATGTATACAGAAAACAGCAATGGAGCCAGTAGAGATCCCTGCGGCACTCCAGCAAAGATATGGCGCTGGGACGATGTAGAACCGTTAATTTTAACTTGCATTGATCTATTCTGAAGATATGAATGGATTAGATGAACCATTTTTAGTGAGATACCGGCTGAGATAAGTTTGTGCAGGAGTCCAAAATGCCAGATTTTGTCAAATGCTTTAGATAGGTCTAGGAATACCGCACCTGTGCACTGGCGCCAGTTGTAGCTGGTGGTGATATATTCCACAATTCTGTGGATTTGGTGGGTAGTACTATGGTGTTGTCGAAATCCAAACTGTTCTTTAGGGAGGATGTCTAGGTCATTTACTGAGGTTTGGAGTCGTGAGAGGATGACCTTCTCTGCGACCTTACCCAGATTGGAGATGAGACTGATTGGACGATAATTCTGCGGTAAGTGTGGGTCTTTGCCTGGCTTATGTATAGGAATCACATCAGCCATTTTCCAGGTGGAAGGAAAATAGTGAAGTCTTAAGATTGCATTTATTATATTGTTCAGATGCACTATAGCTTTTTGAGGCAGCAGCTTGATCACCCTGTTTGAGATGCTGTCTGGTACAGGAGCTTTATTGTTCTTAAGTTTTTTAATAATATCATATAATTCAACAGGTGATGCGGGTGCAATATGATCGGCACTGGTGTCCGGGAGGTTTAGTGCATGCCTAACCGGTCTGTGGATTTTGTACAGATGATTGAAATCAATGTTGTTATAAGAAGGTTTGCACTGATCCTCAAGATTTTTAAGTATGGCTTCTGCCTTATCTGCATCTGTGTGGACTAGGCCCTGGTTTGAGATTATAGGGGGGAGGGATCTGGTTTTATTTTTGATATTTCTCAGTAGGCCCCAGATAGAGTGATCAATAGGTGAGATAGAGGCTAACTTTTTATCCCAGACTTCGTTTCTATGTGTTTTAAGTGCATCTCTTACTGCTCCATTCAATCTGTTAAGCACTGTCTTATCCTGAGGTGCGCGAGTGTTATGAAATCTCTTCCTAGCTCTGCTCTTCTCTCTGATCAGGTCCATAATGTCCTCAGGCAAACGATCAGGCTTGGGAACAGGTTTCTGGTAGGATGCAACCATTATAGCGGACTTAATCTGTTGGGTGAAGCTAGTCACTGCAGATTCCACATCTTCTGGTGTGCATATGGGAGGGACGGGTCGTATTTGATCCCGAAGTGCTTTAGACAATCTCTCCCACGATATGCCTGAATTAGAAGGAGGAGGCAAGCATTCTTGCTCACCCAATTGCAGTAGAATTGGGTTGTGATCCGACGACAGCTCGTTTAGTGATGTAAGGCTGTACTGTAGTTTAATGTCTTGCAGGATGGCTATATCCAGGATATCAGCAGTGCCAGATGTACTGAGATGAGTTGGTTCGGTAGGTCCAGCCACAACAGCATGGTTTAATCCTGTGTAGCTAGAGAGGATGCGACCATTTTTGTTGGTAGATTTACTGTTCCAAGCAGGATGCTTTGCATTGAGGTCTCCAGCAATGATGACCGGTCCTTTTACTCCAAGGATGGCATCCAGATCAGAGGTCAATAATGTCTTTAATGGAGGGTTGTATGCAGAAAAAATTTTGAGGTTTCCAATTGAGTTTGTGAGAACATTGATTCCTGTGATTTCGAGGTTGGTGGTAGTAGGGTTGGTTATTGAGTGATGATTGATATAGTTTTTGATAAGGGTGGCTGTACCTCCACCTCTATACCCAAGCCTGTCGTTTCTGTAAATCTGATACCCTCTGATTTTCAGGGTGTCAGCAGGCCTCAGGTGAGTTTCATTAATTAGCAGTATATCTGGATTGTATCTATTATTAAATTCCTGGATTTCTAACAGTTTGTTTTTTATACCGTTGGCATTCCAACCGATAATCCTAAGAGAATTTGGGACGATTTTTTTCCTATGCATCAGAGAGTGCAGATAATATGGATTGGGTTTGCTGTAGGAATCTTTTTGTGACACTTAAGGATGGATTTGAGTTGCTGAAATCCTGCAGCATGTTTGCAAGAGAAGAGGTGATAACAGCTGATAGATTTCAGTGTGGATTATTCCGGTTCTGGGTTTGTACTATCTGATTGGAGTGGGCCACATCAGCATATGTTCTTACTTGATGTTGAAGATTCGTTTTCTTAAGGGGCTCAGTTAATGATGGGCGAGCACCTGTTGTCATGTATTCACTCTTGGAGAACTGAGTAGCCTGAGCTTCAGGAACTCGCGCACTAGATGACGAGGTAGATTGATGACTTGTATCATTCCATCTGTTTTTGGGGTGATGTATACACCCTCTATAATTAGCAGGGTGAGGACCCCCACAATTAGCGCACTTAGCTGGGGTGGATTTTGGCTTGGCGCAGGTGTTTGTGGGGTGATTCTCGCCACATTTTAGGCATTTGAACTGAGCTTTGCATAGCTTCTGGGCATGGCCAAATTTTTGGCATCGGTGGCACTGCCCAGAAGATGATTTCTTTCTCAATGGTTCTGGGGTGATTTTGAGTCCACAGATTGATTTTAAATTATAAATGTCTTTGTAAATGTTATGAATTTCTACTAAAACTAAAGGCATAGGTGTCTTATTTGATCTAAACATTCTAGTAACCTTTATGGGGGGGTAGTTCCTGTAGGTTAAGGTCAGCAACTATTTCATCAGTGTCAATATCCTCGGAGACTCCACGTGAGACTACTTTCAGATTTTTTTCGGAGGCAAGTGAAAATGTGTGATATTGGGTTCCTCTAGTGTCCAGTTCCTTTGTAAGATTTCTATAGTCAGCCACCGTGGTGGGCTGGATACGTATTCCCTCGTCTGAATTTTTAGCAGACGTGTAACGAATCTGTGAATTAGCCATGATGGTTCTGAGTGATGACCATCTCTGCTTTTCCCTTAGGATAATCGGTGGCACCTTTTCATTGGGGGAAGCAGAGGGATCTGAAATGGGAACATCCTCGTCCATACCAACAACATTTGTTGACTCAGCAGCAAGAATTTTTCTCTTCTTACGTGCGTGGGTTTCTTCTTGACCAGAAGGATTAGAGGTAGAGACAACTAGATTGAGTTTTTCCTCCATTTGAGGGGAGTCTTCATTTTCCTCAGCATCGACTTCAGGTGAGGAATACAAATTTAAGTAGCCAGGCCAATCCCGTTCAAACTTTTTGAGGAGCTTTTTAATAAAACTGAGTGCTAGCTTTTTATCGAGTGACTCGATAATAGTGTCGGGGTCAATCATACTAGTGGGCCATGTCAGCTTGAACTTCTTTTGGAGTTTATCAATGAGTTCAAGAGCTGGCTCTTTATCGAGCAAGTCAGTGAATACGTCTAGGTCAGGTACGCTCATATCGATTTAACTTCGTATGCGCGTTAATAAAATATCCCGCAGGTCTGAAGACCCGCCAGCAGAAATTTTTGTAAAATATCCCGCAGCCGCAAAGGACTGCCTGCAATATCAAGCATAGGAGTGTCAACCAGCAATAAGATGTTAAAGTACAACAACAATGGCGATACGAATGGTAGTAGGCCTAGCGTATCGCCTTTGTGAAGTCAGTTGACTTACCTGTACCTGGATAAACCAGTATGGGAAATAAAATACCTGTTTATGGCAGCAGCAAATAATTGATATTACTAAAGAATAAACATAAATCTCTAAAAACTTATCAGTCAAATTCACAATTCACCATCAAAAATACACGACACGAAACACTAACACGCGAGCCGCCATCTTGTAATAAACCAGCAATCAATATCAACGTTTTAAATGAACACGAACTTACATACCTCTACTATCGAATTGCTGAAGTGGTGCACTCCTATATTGTTAATTATTGTTAATTACTAAGATAATAAACCGAAAGGCAATTTTATCGGCGAATTTGATAATAGAATGTAAAAGAATATATATACATCTCTTAAGAGCTGGGTTTTCATTATGAGAGAATATTAAAGTTAGTAACGGAGCTTACTCCACCTTTGCATGGAGTTGCCCTGGTGTTGTACTACCCAAGTGATCATTTACACTTGGACCCGCCGATAGTTTTTTCGGCATGAAACTCGATGGATTTCGATCAGAGTTTCGTACCCAGCTATAAAATAAAACGAGATTTACCATCCCCCTTTCCATTAACGAATTCGCCGGTAAAATAGCCTTTCGGTTTATTATCTTAGTAATGATTATTATTATTATTATTATTATTATTATTATTATTATTATTATTATTATTATTATTATTATTATTATTATTATTATTATAACCTCAGGGGCTTACTTTAGTGAGTACGGGCGTGGCAAACCCGAGATACTTGATACTGGACCATGCCTTACTTCATGTAATATACATCTGTTATACTATCTGTAGACTGCTCCCTCCTCTTCCTCCCTTGCTTCTTTCTTTCTTCTCTTCTTGCTCCTTCCTCCGAATGCTATTAGAGTGTTCGAGGGGAATCTTTCCTATTTTGCTGTGTCATTTCGTCTTGTGCTAACAGGACATTAACAAACACTGTAACATGATCAGTCCATCAAAAAATGTTCATACCTCATCGTCCGTCGTGCTGGTTACCAAGGAACCCGTTCGAAAAATATGTTACAGTCTGCTTTACACAGCACTCCTCGGCATTCTGCTAGAGGAAACTCCATCAATGGGCCCGCTACCCGTTTGGTGAGGTGTTTAGGGGCAGCGCAAAGAAATGGCTCTGCAAAAGGACGGAAATGGCAACGACAACGACACCAGAATATGGCTTTATGCAACTGGAACATCTTCTATATGACAGGTAAGGAGTTGGAACTGGTCGAGGAAGCCAAGCGCTACCGGCAAGACTTAGTCGGGCTTTCTTCGACAAAGAGGAGAGGCTCTGGAATTGTCTATCTGGATAAGGGGTGGAAGCTCTACTACTCTGGTATGAGCCCGACAATGTCTGCTCAGACGGGTGTGGGGATACTCACAAGACCCCAGCTCTTAGACTGTGTTGTTGAGTGGATACCACTGGGGGGAACGGGAATGTGTGCTAAGGCTTCAGAAAAAAACCATGATTTGTCTGTGATGCAAGCCTATGCACCTAATCTGCAGTCAGAATACTCTGCCTTCCTAGAGGAAGCGGATGCTACTTTTGACAGGGTGGAAGACATGGAATCAGTCCTGCTAATGGGTGACTTCAATGCACAATTTGGAACAGATGACCAGACATGGAGGGGTGTGGTTGGGATGAACGACGCTCGTGACCTTAATGAGAAAGAAAGGAGTCCTACCTAACATGGGTTAGGGTCATGTCACCTGAGATGCGTTTGCGGTATTCTGAGGCACGAAAAGCTGCTGCTGAGTTAGTAAAGACAGCAAAGCAGAAGGCTTGAGAATCCATTTGAGAAAGTTTAGACTCATCCTATGCAAATGCAAACAAAGTATTCTGGCAGATCATCCACCGCCTTCGAGGGAGAAAATCGTGCACAGCAAGGGCAATTAAGGCCTCTGATGGTGCACTTTTAACAACCGAGAAGGATATCCTCCACAGATGGTGGGAATACTTTAAGTGCCTTCTTATTTCGATTCCGTACTGAAAACTTCTGCTAAGTCAGCGAGTTATTGTAATACATAATTTCGACATTTTTCTTTGTCGCCCCGAATATAGCTGAACTGAAAACTGGAAGGGTTCGACATTTTTTTGTAAAAGTTTCAAATACGGAATCGAAATAAAATTTTTTCATTAATAAATGTAATAAATAAATAAATTTACTGAACGTAAGTTAGTAGGCCTAATACTGAGATGACTAGGCTTTTCCTCCTGGAAATAGGCAAATCGGACAAGAAAGACAATAAGAATCCATATTGTTCTGTAATTATTCCTTAGTAAAGCAGCATTACTATACCAACAATCATTATATTAAGGAGGATGAAGGAAAATAGTATTAATCATTAATATTACTACTACTACTAATAATAATAATAAATTGATTCTTTGATGTAAATATTTTTCACAATATAATAATAAAATATACAGGAATTCAGAGTAAAAATATTGAAAAACTTGAAAAATGCATTCCTGAAGATATTTCAATCATGTTTCACTTATTTACTCCTGTTTCTGTTATTCCTCAATGACCGGAGTGCCACATGCACTTATCTCCGAATAACCTCGAAAGCAAGTAATTGCAGTTAATAAGGGAAGGAATAGGCTAAGAATACTAAGAGTATGTGTGGGTATATTTCTGGGTTTTGAGGAGGTGATCGGTGCAGTTTGTTAAAAAAAAAAAAAAGGTTAAAATATTCTCTAGGAAAGGAAAATAATAAAATAAGGAATGATGAATAAAGAGTCTTAAAAAACAAACCTGTCAACCTTTTAGAAGCATACTCATCTAGTGTTATATTTAGATGAGCAGCGGTTGGAAGTCTTATTCGACTTTTGAAGGATGCCAGTGGTCGGCAGATCACAGTTAGAAAACACAGTGCTAAAGGAAATTGGAATTGGGTTGAGTTGTTTTGAATTAAGGAAGAAGCAACTGGCCTTAAATCCCTGCATGTTTTTCCAATTCGGTTCGCTTGTTTTTCGGCAAGAAAAAAACCAAGTTTCAGAGAGGAAAAACCTTTCATCCTCGTATGAGACAGGCTAACTCACCTTCAGGTTAAACGCCCTGATAAGGGCGCTTGACATCCTTGATAAACGTAGGATGCTGAAGTCCTTTTCAGCAGTTTCATTAAATGAGCTGTAGAATTTTTCTCTTCTCGGTTTCTGCAGTTTTGATGAAAATAAGTTTAGGATGGAGGACTTTTTTTTTTTTGTAGTCTTCCATTTTCCACGGATGAGATGTTTCTTAAAGTTGATTTTTCTGATTTGGAATTTTCGAGTTGGTTCGAAAAAATGGCTCAACCATGCGATCATGCATGATCGCATAGTTGAGCCATTTTTTCCATGAGGAGACGATTACGAGAGTGGCATACCTAAATATGCTAGAGAAATTTGTGTTTCCCCAGATTGAGAATGTGTAGGGCCTCATTTTCCAACATGATGGAGCACTCCACATTGTGTCCGAACAATTCATCGCGAGGAAAAATCAGAAAAATTCATCTCGCGAACTATTGATTGCAGAAAAAATTCGCTGAAAATGTTATTCGCTAGAAAATTGAAATGATATTGCATTGATACCGATATGAAAAGTAAATGCAGTGAAGATAAATTTCGTAAAGGCGTAAATTTTTACTAACGCATAAACTAAACAAACTTATTTGCCATCGCAATACATAAAGGTCTTTTTACTGTATTCAGTGTTAAACAAAGCCACCTGTTTTCTGCCTTCTGCATTATAGCATCTGTTGAAGTGAAAGTTTCTTTAATGGTACATGGACATTTTCATTGCCGTCTTCGGACAAAAACAGAAGTAGTAAAAATGTATCAATTCCTGAGTAAAAATGAATACTTCTGTGTGTTATAAGAAGTTGATTTACAACAAAATATTAGCATTTTTGAGATATCTTCTATTATTGATAAGACATGAGAGCTGCTGACAGTAAAAAAATAAATAAATAAAATAAAAAAAACTAATGTATTGAGATTAACAAATTGTTCAATGCTAGCAATGTTGAGTTCTGTCCTCATATTGTTGTTTTTAATATGATATTGCCATTAATGCCCTCTATTCACGCTTCTAATCTTTCTCTCTAATATCTGCGGTCTCTAGAATTTGATAGTGTTTTTTTTTTCTTTTCTAAACCAGCTTTCAGATCCATAATTTTTTAAAACTGGTTCGAACACTGTCTTGTATACAGCTAGTTTTAGCGTTTTGAATAATTTCTCTAATTCCATGAAACTTTGTTCTTTTTCCTTCCTACCATACCAGTTTTGCTAATTCTGTTGTCTATTTCCATATTTAAAATTTTAAATTTGCCAAATTTACTAAAAATTGTGCCTAAATAGCTGAAATATTATGCTTCTTCTGTAAGTTCTCCATTCAGGATGCAATTCACATTTCGTCTTTTTATTGTTGATTTTCATACTAAATTTAATACATTTATTCAGTTTATTTAGGCAAGCAGACTTATACTGGATTTATATGAGAGTGTATATATATATATATACAAAATATATATATATATATATTTTTTTTTTCTTGTAGGATGCACATTACGATAATATCCAATAGGTAGGTAATCGTAGATATGTTGAAAATATAATATGAAGGATATCATATACAGAATGATTCAAAATGTATGCTTATTTTGAAGAATTTCTAATGCTTACGCCCCTCTACACCCCCCTTATTCTCTCCTGCAATTCAATTATATAACCACTCTAAATTTCTACAGGTTTGAAAAAGTTTCCAGATAGTATTCAAAATCTATTACTTCATTTTACCATTTTGACAAAAGAAATAAGAGAATAATATTGTTGTACCGTGAAGATTCTAATTCTGTACTCTTTCTTTGCCATCTAAAATCAGCTGTTCTACTGTCTGCTGAAATTATTTGAATTTTAGAAACACTATGCTATATTTTCAACGTGTAAAACTGCTTATATGCATATCACACAAAAGAAAGTTCAGTAGAAAGTTCAGATTTTTGTTTCTTTTTCTTAAAATAATCTAAATATTTTTCATTCTACTTCAGATGCTGGTTACTATTTCTGAAGTAATCTACATCCTAGAAATACTACGTCTTAGAAATAATTGATAGTAATCCTCTTAGCTGGAGGAAAAGGGTGAAGGCTTAGATTATTCGGGGTGCTACTGAGAAAGAAAAGAGAGGACACTTAGCCAGAAGGGACACTAAAGTGCCTCAAGCTGTAGTGCGAATTAGATCAAGAATGTCTTGTTTTGTTTTCAATTGTTGATTAGTAGACATCCTAACATAGAAATAAATATAGACATTTCTTTCACAGGCTGATACAGTATTTATGCTAAAATAAGTTCTTAATTTGTAATGATCAGTTTCATTTTTATTATCGAAAAATTATAAATTATTTCTTTCAATTATCTTGAAAAAGAAGATTTGAATTGTTTTTGAAAGAAAAGGAACATATGCATAATCTTATTTTTTGGCGGGGCGGGGCGGGGGGGGGGTTATAGACTTATTCAATCTGCAGATATTTCAGAGAATTTATTTTATAAATCGTTCGCAAAACGACTGTTACAAACGTAAATCACTTGGGGAAACATGCCATTCATTTTAGTGTAAATAGTAGCAAAGGTTTAGCTACTTCAACAATGGCATGTATCTAAACTGGAAGAAAAAAATATTTATACAAGAGTAATAACGTCTAATAAATCTGCTGATGCTAGAACTCTTACATAAATAATTTTTTTCTGACATATCTCTATTAGTTATAATGTAATCAATCTACAGATTTTTGCCCTTTTGTATTCTACCAACTTATGGGCAGCGATTTCTTCTTTGTACTACAAGAAAAAAAAATCAGATAACACTAGAAAAATATGTAATATTTTCTTTTTCATTGGGTGAATTTACAATGTCCTTTCTTTGTGTTTTGGAAGGAAAGTGTAAATGATTATTTTCTTACTATTTTTGCCATTATAACATCTGATACAATTAGTATATATCTGAACTAGCAGAAAATATATACATATCAATTTAAATCATAACCTTTAATTTCATTTTGTAATGACCAATTATACTGGGAAACCAAGATCACAATATAAAGAAAATAAAGAAAAAAAATTAGTGATATGATTAAAGAATTTCATTTTATTCTCTATAAAGCAGAGTCTCTCAAGCCCGTCCTTCAGGAAATCTGCGAAGTAATCTTCGAAACATGATTTTGAACAAAAATATAACATAATCTTGAACCTCCGGAGACTGTTTTTTTCAAAAATAATTCAAATATATCAAATAATTATCGTGAATTAATTTTTTTCGAGAACAAAGAAAATGTTTTGTGGAGTAAGCGATTAGAAAAAAATTAGCAAAAATATAAAAATAAATAAAAACGAAATTAGTGTTCCAAGGTAAGGCAATATTTAAATGAAGAAACTATGCAAGAACCTTTATTTTGTCCAGGCATTAAAATTGCTTTGTACAATAAAAAGAGAAAATAAAAATAATTTCTATATTTTTAGTTTATCCAATATAACTAGGATTCAGTTACCCAGCATAGAACTGCATTCCTTGTTATAGACAACTGAGATGCAGCTATGAGTGTGAGATAATCCGATTAACTGTTCTCTTCAGCGGGAGGGTTTATCACACCTTCTAATGGACATGCTGGCCGAATTGCACTTCTTATAACTTCAACAGATAGCATTCATGGTATCCAGATTTATCTGGACGTCTATGAACGTCCTGACCGGTTGAGGGGGGGGGGGGGTTTAAACGAGGAGGAACTGGTACAATTAATAGATGACGTCGAACCAAATGGCGGGGAAAGTTCTGCCAAAGATTATGATTGTGATGAGTCCGTTAAAGAATCTCAGTTTAATTAAAGAAATTAGCAATAGGATTAGACTTGGCAAGAAAGTTATTTTATGGATAATGATCTCTCAATGGAGCTTTCCAGAAAATTTACGAGACAATTGGATATTTGTTTAGTTCCGTATTATGAACTTAATAAAAAATTGTAGCATAGTGGTAAGCAAGGTCTTATTACTGACTTCTTGAATTGATAACTAAACCAGCCGAAGTATGCAATAAGAACAATTGCATATATAAATAAAGAACATCTATGAAGTATACATACAATTTATAATTTTTATAATTTTTTACTATGTATTTGTTGCATAGTTTATGTTTTCTTAACTTACATGAATTACCTGAATATGTCATTGTTTATATAATCTTAAAAAAAAAAGAAAAAAAAACGATTTGGGAACCTAAACCTACTTTTTCTATGTAATTTGAGTCTCGCATAACGCGAATTATACAACGGGGTATTTTTGTGGAACCTAACATCCGCGTTATACCAGAGTTACCAGTACTTCAATTTGTATCTTATCTTCCAAGTCAGCAGACTTCATTCCTGCCCAATGTGGAAGTTTAAACTAATTAAGAATATGTAAAAAAAAAAAAAAAAAAAATTGACCTCTACTGTAAGCTGAAATTGTTCTATTTTTTTTTCATTTTTATGCAATTTACATAACTATTTACTATTAATTTACAAGTATACATACACATATCATTTGTAGAGAATTAGCCAAGAACTAAAATTAGACAAGATTTTTGCATGTGCATCTTAAATATTTTTATGTTATTTAAATATTTTAGTTATCATCTTTATGCTAAGATCAATATTGTAGATAAAAATTCCTATTACCAACAAATTTATCATTTTTGTCAACAAATTTATTTACCAAGTATTGAAACTAATTGATTTTCAGTAATAATAATAATCGTATGATGATACACGGCCGTGAGTCCCTTTATGAGGAGCTACGGTACCATCTCATCCCCCCAAAATTTTATCCGGGCTCTGGAACAGCTGACGAATCAGACCTATGGCTGGGTCAGTACTCCTGACTGTAATCCATACATGTTCACTGGACCGGTTTGCCCTCTTGCGGGATAAAACACTCCAGATAAACTGGTGGAAAAAACCCTGCTGTTCACACCCAAGACCGGCTAACTTGGCTATGGCAGATCCTTAAGCTCCTCACGTCATTGACGGGAATCGAACCTAGGACACTCCTTCCCCAGGAGTACGGTTGTGAAGCGCATAAACACTAGGCTAACCGCGCGGACTGATTTTCAGTGATATGATATTACACTGTAAATGGATCATATAGTTTATATGTATGTTATCTGATTTTGCTGAACTTTTTTTTTCCAAATAACTTTTCCATTTTCATTCAGTTTACGTGACTTATTTACACTTAGGCTGGTAGTGATGCATTTTCTCTTGCTTTTATAATATGTATAATGTAATAAAGTTGCCCAACTTTTATATTCCTGTTATTTTCCATATGTAATTGCAATTACCAGCAACTTTCGTATACTGATAATAAATTAATCATATGAGAATTAGTAAGGAAATACAATTATTCAGTGACATATATTATATATATTATTATACGTATTATAGTATACATTATGTTACATTTCAATTTTTGCAATAATGTGCATTTATTTTAGAATACTATTCAAAACATAACACTGCAAGTTTCTTAAGCATTATTACTCTACATTGTAAACTGAAGACAGTCGTTTTTGCTGTTTTCTTTACTTCTTTTTATTACCTATTTTTCTGAAATCTAGTCTTCTAGTTCCCAATAATCTTTGTTAGTGTCCTTATTTATTTATTCATTTTAATTTACTCATTTTAAACACTGCATTTGTATACCAATTCTCTTTCCTGTTTTGGATTATTGCATGTGGTCATTAGAGGATTATTATCATTAGGGGAGATACTAAGGGAAAGTGATCAGCGCTTACTTCACCTTTACGACGAGCTGCCTCATACCGGAAAATACCTCAGGTGCAAACTTCACTTATCTGTCTGTATGTTTACTTGCGAAAAAGGATTAAAACCCAGTTTAGAAAATTGCTTGGTATCTTTAACATAGTATATACCCAAGTTAAAAAACTTTTCACATATATATTATTATATTATATTACATATAATTATACTATATTATATATATTATATTATAAGCTGTTGATTATCTGCCATGACAACTGGAAAGTGTAGTTCACAAGTTGAAAGTGTAGTTTTAATAATTTTACAAATTATTAAAAATCAAATCAAGCTATAAGATACAAACGGGCGTGAAATCCGTCGCATTAAATTAAACATTCAAGATTTCTGTTTGTGTTAATTATTTTGAGTTTTTGTCTGCAGCTTCGTGATGCGACTTTTTTTGGTTTCTTGTTTTGTTTGTGGTTGATCGCTCTCAAACTGCTATCTTATTGTATATTCCTAAACAACTAAATGTTTTCGAGGATGCCATATGTGTAGTTTCTTCATTTGAATTTTATGGGTTTCACACTAATGTCTTTCCATATGCAAACATCTGCGGCATAAATATGCTTCGGCCGAATGGACTAAGCCTTCGATGACTGTGTAAGGTCTAAGTGAATATTAAATATGTTCTTCTGGCCTGCTTGCTTTTGATATAATAAATAAATAAATAAATAAATATATGGGCCACACTATGGAATCTGTGATGCTTGTAGCTTTCTAGTGAAAGCTCTAAGTATATTCTACAAAAATTCTGAATTCTGAAGGAACCTAGACAATGGAAATAACCTCAACCCTGATACCCCATTAGGAGATGGAAATGAAATTAAATGTTAAATATATTAAATATTAAATATCTGTGATAACTTCGGCGTTCTCCTTACGATTTCTTTTAACTGCAGAGAATAGGATATGTAGTTGTATCTCATTAAAATCTCAATCTGAGCTAATTTCATAATTTTTGATTACATTTCTTTCTTAATTGTGGAAAGGTGGCATGCTCTAGGTTTCCCATTGCTATTGACACTATGGAAAACTGTGATGCTTGTAGCTATCTAGTAAAAGTTCTAAGTGCGTTCTACAAAAATTCTTTAAATTCTTCGTTTACGATGCAACTTTATATTCAATGGTGAAACTGTTGATTTCAGCCATTGATTTCAAAAATGTGATAATATAAGAACTTTTAAAAGATAAATCAGAAAGAAACACAAATAACAGTTTATGAATAATATATTATTTATTATCTACCTTTTCTGCAACATGAATAATTATTCACTTTTAAGTGAATAATTATTCATATAGAAACAATTATTCATAAATAAACAATTAAGCTGACCGTCAATTATAATTGACGGTCAGCTTAACAGCACAATGCAACTTATATCTGAGACTTCTCAACAAAACTAACGGCTCTGGGGGGCCGCGCCAACAGTTTGGGAAGCGCTGGACTAAAATACTCCACATCTGTCTCAAATAATCAAAACAACCTTTAACGGTCTTTCCAAAGGTCGAAGTTCTCGAGGTAGCCAGTCAGCTAAAATACCTAGGAGTAACAAGAGATGGAAAATCGAGATTGAGGGATTAGGCCGATGAGCCCTGAAAACAATATATACAGGAGCTATACTACCATTGATAATTGACGGTCAGCTTAACAACACCATGCGACTTATATCTGGAACCATTAAAACAACTCCTATTTATTGGCTTACAATGCTAAGCAACATAATACCACCAAATCTAAGAAGTGATGCTCTGTCACGAGAATATGACAAAGTACTCAGAAATACTGTATTACCTATACATAATGACATATCAGAACTATAGCTTAACAGATTGAAATCAAGAAAGCCCCCTCTTCGTGAAGATAAACATCTGAGAATGATTAATTAAAATACTAAAAATCAATGGAAACGAGTGTGGAGCATAAATACTAATGCCCAACTCAAAATTTAGTTTGATAGTTGCTGCCTCAACATCCCGGCAGGGGCGCACCAGTAGTGTCTGGCGCCTGTGTGCAAAACTTTTGTTGGCGCTCCTATCCTCCCCTCCAATAAAAAAATCACTTTAAAAAAACGTTTTTTTTAAAAAGTATTTCCTCCTCTTTGGCACCTTTACTATCCTGGCGCCTGTGTGCGTCGCACACATTGCACATATGGCCGGCGTGCCCTGTATCCCGGGTGTGGAATTGGGAAGACATGGATAACACTGAACATGATTCGTACGCAATAGAAGATGTGCAAGTTTTCTGTATGAGTGGAGGAAAATTCCCTCACCAGAGTGTGACTATGGACACCTGAACAAATCAATCCATCATATTTGCATTGAGTGCAGTCTTCGCGCATATACAGGTCAAAGGAGCGACTTCCTAGAGGCGACACCGCCTTCTATAGACTGGATCAGAGAACATGATCTTAACTTATAAGTACTTTGTCCGTCAAACGTGTAACTGCCTGTTTTATTGTAATTATTTATCATTTACACTTTTTTTTATTTTACTTTTAACATATCTGTACCCATTTTTGTAAATGTACTTTTATAACTTTATGTAGATTGCCATACGATAAATAATAAATAACCTCCCGGTAGGGTTACTGTTGGGAAGAAAACGAAAACACCACACACACACACACACTTAGTAATCTACAGTTTATTCAACATCTGAAACAACTATCGTTCAAAGATTTGAACCGTAGGTCAGATGTCCACAGAAACTGCACTTTCTCGCGATAGTTTAGGGTTCCTGTGCAGTCAGTCGAAATGATCAATTTATTGTTTTTTCCCTTAACACTAGATATCACTCTTTCTAGACATGTAGAATGATGCTAAGCTGCAAACATAACTTTAACTAGGCAAAATAGCTGAAAATATCACAACATTTTCTGCAAAAGTGGTATGACGCCGTAAATGAATTCATTTTTTATATTTAGAAAGACATCCCAACTAATGTAATTCTGATTTTTATGTGTGATCTCTTTGAGTTTACTTAGGTAGGGCGATATCGATGTTTATTCTTCTTTCCGTCAATTTACTATTTCATAGCGAACACTCTCTCTCGTTTCGTTTTGGTTGCCTAAGAAATATCGATGTTTATTTTAATTTTTTAAATTTAGTAAAAAAAAAAAAAAAGATTACAAGCATTTATACGTCCAGTCTATTTTTGACATCCGTGCATCATGGTACGTGAAGAAATTTCATAGTGAATGCTTTGCTTTCTCTATGTAAAAAAATGTGGCTAATATTCCTTTCTTAATTAAGTTCATGTATTTCAGTAATGTAAACTAGCATACTACAGAACTATATATATATATATATATATATATATATATATATATATATATATATATATATATATATATATATATATATATATATATATATATATATATATATATATATATATATATATATATATAACTAAATAATAACTAATAAAAAGTAATATACTAATAAAGTATACTAAGAAAAGTGATCAGAGCTTTATCCACCTTTACCACGAATTGCCTCGACTGGCACTACCAAGAGTTGCCTTGGACTTGCACTACTTACAGGCGCAAACTTGACTTTCTTGTCTGTTTGCTTACTTGGGAAATAGGATTAAAACCAAGTTGATATAAAATTACTTGGTATCTTGAATATATATATATATATCTTCTTCCCCCCCCCCCACCCCCCCCCCCCCCCACCCCCCCCCCCCCCCACCCCCCCCCCCCCCCACCCCCCCCCCCCCCCACCCCCCCCCCCCCCCACCCCCCCCCCCCCCCACCCCCCCCCCCCCCCACCCCCCCCCCCCCCCACCCCCCCCCCCCCCCACCCCCCCCCCCCCCCACCCCCCCCCCCCCCCACCCCCCCCCCCCCCCACCCCCCCCCCCCCCCACCCCCCCCCCCCCCCACCCCCCCCCCCCCCCACCCCCCCCCCCCCCCACCCCCCCCCCCCCCCACCCCCCCCCCCCCCCACCCCCCCCCCCCCCCACCCCCCCCCCCCCCCACCCCCCCCCCCCCCCACCCCCCCCCCCCCCCACCCCCCCCCCCCCCCACCCCCCCCCCCCCCCACCCCCCCCCCCCCCCACCCCCCCCCCCCCCCACCCCCCCCCCCCCCCACCCCCCCCCCCCCCCACCCCCCCCCCCCCCCACCCCCCCCCCCCCCCACCCCCCCAAAACACACACACACACACACACAGAGACAATTTCTCTCTGTATATATACAGAGAGCGAGAGAGAGAGAAAGATTTATATATATATTATATATATATATTTACAAAGTGAGTGACTCGGTTTAATGACATGTTTATAATTTTAAACTGACTTAAACACAGAAAAAAAAATATATATAAGACTGTTAATAAAGTTTGACTACAAATTTCATTGGAAACGCCGACTTCATCAGGTGAATACAGGTGTATTTTTTAAAGTGCAATATATTTTTAAGATGTTTAATTAAATGTTAATTTACAGCAGCAGAAAATATTCTGGTTCTCTAAATAGCTTATATTTTGTTTTAGTTTCTCGGTGATTAAGTCAGTTAATAATTATATATATATATAGAGAGAGAGAGAAAGAAAGAGAGACAGAGAGAGAGAGAGAGAGAGAGAGAGAGAGAGAGAGTCTTCAGAGTAATTGTTTTAAGAAAGTCACGCCTGTAAAGATTTATTAATTATAAAAAGTAAACAGTGAAGTTCATAGTAACACATTATCGGTATTTTCATATTTAGCTATTACCTTTTTACTGAGAAAATACTTTTCCTGATTGTATGTTATTTTGTTATGTTAAAAGAGGGACAACCGATAGATGTGAAATCATGCACTATTGGTGACTGTGACGTAGCTACAACTGACCCTTGTCCAGTGACACCAGGACCACAATGCATCGTAGTGAAGGGAGGTGAGTGAATATACTTATTTCATTTTTATAAATTATGACTTCATTGTTTTCTAACTAATGTCTATTTTCTGAGTAAAAAAATACATGTTATATGATGAAACGAGTCACCTTTTTATATTTGAATAAAATTGCAAATGTAAAAACAATCCTAGTTACATGCCTAATAAGCAGATTTTTTATTCTACCCAATCTTCAACCAATGGACAGCGGGTTCGAATACTTTTGCGGGAATAAATGTTTGTGATTATCTTTCGATGAAGCAGAAAATGAAAATCTTCGACCGGTAGAAGGCCACAGACCCGATTACTGGAAGCTGAAGTAGTTGGAAAGCTTCTACATTTGTTCTTTAAAGCAGGTTTTTTGGGACCAGTTAAAATCATTTATAAAAATATATGAAATTGATATACATAAAAAATTCCTTTCCCAACATACTCACTGTTCAAATATACGTGTGTTTTATAATAAGCTTTCATTGGTAGAAACCAAAAATAAAAATAATAAATAAATTCAATCCAAATCATTGGATATTTATAGAAGTATTTTAAATAAATTTTGGGAAACTAACACATAATTAATTTGGTGAAATGTTTCAGTGTACCGATTTGTATTCTTCTCTACTGTCGGATTCATGTGTCATTATTCTATTGTATTGTTTATTGTAGTAGTCTAATAATTCAGAGATAGGTCGTCCAATTAAATAATTTTGATTAGGTTTGAACCATTTATATCTATTTATATACTTTAACAAAGAAGAGATATAACACTTTCAGAATAGTATAAGTAAATCTAGTTTCATTATATTTTAGTGGTCGCCATACTTATTCAAATAGCAGGCATTATAGGAGAAGTGATTGCCTGTCCTTCTACTGGAGCGTGTCAACCCTGCAACGTCACAGAAATCAAATGTAAAACAAGCACATCAGCTGAATGGGGTGACTGTTCTTTGCTCAATTTAAGTTTGCTTCTTGACATTGAAATTCGCTTGTGTTTCATTTTACCTGTGCTTACAGTAAGTATAAGACATGATTCTTGTTTCGATTTTTATCAAAATACAGATTATACTTAAAATGGTTAATTTAAATACGAAAAACGACAAAAAAGTAATTAGATCTGAACTTCGTGTAGGGTAGAACAAACAGTTTATAGAACACAACTGGAAAAATGAAAGTTGACTCATCTAATCAACGTTTTAAGAATATGCTGATACACTTTGTTTACTTGTATAAAGAAACAGGGTTCTTTCTTTAAATTCGGTGTCAGTAAATCCAAGCTACCGCTGTTCAGATTTCAATAAAATCAAAATTTATCTACGTTGTGATATTTCCTACAATCCATGGCAATATACAAAAAGTAATGCAATCGGAGATGAAGTCACGTGTCCCTTACATATATACTGTATATATAAGTGACTTCATATATATATATACATATATATGAAGTCACTTGTCCCTTACATATATACTTATATATATATATAGAGAGAGAGAAAGTATTTTACCTTGGGTATAATAAATGTATAATAAATGTTTAAAGCTATTTTAAACCTGGTTTTACTCCATTTCCCAAGTAAGCAAGACAAGTCAAGCGCAAACTTGACTTGACTTAACATATAAATAAATAAATATATATATATATATATATTTATATGTGTGTGTGTGTGTGTGTGTGTGTGTGTGTGTGTGTGTGTGTGTGTGTGTGTGTGTGTGTGTGTGTGTGTGTGTGCGTGCGTGTGTGTGTGTGTGTGTGATTATTGACTTTTACTTGGTTGTTTTGATAAATTTTAAAAAAGATTTAATGACTTAAACCGAGATAACTTATAAAGTTTTATTGAGACTAATTTCGGCTTATAACAGCCTTCATCAGGTATTCATTAAAGGAAGAGTATAGTAATAAACATTGAAGTATCTAAAAGACTGGGAATTACAGGTAAAAATTGCCACACATAATTGAAACAAAAACGTTGTATTTTTAAGTTGTTCTAATGGCGCACTATTGTTTATTGCGTGAAAGCCTGCAGGCTCTCATGAACGCCAATATTGAATAACTGCAGTATGGATATCTGGGATGTTATAACTCAAATTGCTGTTTAAGTGTTCAGGATTCAGGAGGATTTCCCTTGATTCTATAAGTTTTCTCTCGAACTCATCACCACAGCGAGAAATATTTTCTCATTTATCCCAGCAAACGGAGTGGCTTTGGAGATCATCATTAGGAATGTTTGAAAAAAGAACGTAACTGAACAACGCAGTTTCACGTGATCTTTTATAGGAGATGTCTCTCTTATGCTCCTCTATACGTTATTCAGTAGATTTGTTGGTTTGTCCAAAATAAGGGATATTGCAATCCCACCATAATTTATGTACACCTGGATATTTTAGGTTATGAAGAATAGGTTTCGGATTGCTGATAAGAGAACGGATTTTTGGAAGAGTAGTCAAGAACGTCCTGATGTTTTATTTTTTAAGGACCTTGGCCAATTTGTTAGAGACTGTGCTAATGTAAGGAATGGAGAGGTTATCTTTAAAATTAATAGTTCAGTGGTGCACTGGCTAGGAGGATCCAGAAGAAATTTCTTAATCATTTTTTCGGAGTATCCATTTTGTTTAAAGATAAGAGAGAGGTGAAATTCTTTCTTTCTGGAGTTCATGTGGTTCACCTGGTCACAATTATAATTACAGTATAAATTACAGTATATATATATATATATATATATATATATATATATATATATATATATATATATATATATATATATATATATATATATATATATATATATATATATATATATATATATTTATATATATAATATATAAATATACATCACAAAAACTGGAAAAATAGCAAGATAAAACATGGACTTCTCATATAACAAGTTAGGAATAACAATAATCAAGTTTGAACAGGCGTCGGCGTGGAAGGTCTAGTATTAGACGTTAGTGAGAGGGAATTATCTCGAGAGCGCCAGAACTGAATCACAGTGCTATGTGAGTCAGGTAATCTATAACTTAAAATACTACTCATGTGTGAGGAGTCCAGAACTATTTCTTTTAATTTTTAGATGCATCTTTCTAGTTCAACAGCGCATTTATGGATATTAGTAGTAAGATTCCAGTCTATCTGGTGTTGACGCTCTTCTAAATTAGAGTTGGCAGAAAAAAGGACATGATTGGAGAGGGCGCTTGCACAGGTTCTGTTGTAAGAGATATCACGTTGATATCCTCGAGACCTAGTGAGACCGATAGGTCGGTCTCATTACCTAATAAAACTAGACCGACTTATTGGTCTCACTACTTATGAAAATGATCTGCAACTGCAGATGATTTTATTTACTCCTGGGAACTGAAGCTGGTTATGTTTTAGCTTGGGTTGATTCAGGAAAGAACGAAGTTTTGGTAGGGGTAATGAAGTAAGGTCTAATGTTACATTCCTTCATACTTTTCACCAATTTTGTGATAGAGAATTTATGTATAATTTAATGTGTGCAATAGGGTTGAAGTAAGTGCTCTATCGCCAAAATTGACGAAAATTACGAAGAAATTTAACATAGAACTTACTTCACTACCCTACCAAAACTTAGTTTTTTGCTGAGTCAACCCAAGCCAAAACTTAGCCATCTTTAGTTCCCAGGAGTTTATAAAATCATCTGCAGTTGCGGAAAACCATATTATAGGCAAACCGATAAGTCGGTCTCACTACGTCTCGAAGAGCATCAACTTGATACCGCTTACAACAGAACCCGTGCAAGCGCCCTCTCCAGTCATGTCCTTTTCTCTGCCAACTCTAATTCAGAATAGCGTCAACACCAGATAGACTGGAATCGTATTAATAATATCCATAAATTCGCTTTCGAACTAGAAAGACGCATCTTAGAATCAAAAGAAATAGTTCTGGACCCGTCACACATGCACAGTAATTTAAGTTATAGCTTAACTGCCTCACACAGTCTGGTATTTAATATATACTGTATATATATTAAATACCCGATTACCTTGAGTAATGTATATTAGGGTTACTAAACCATTTTATAAACTTAGTTATTTTACTCCTAATCCCAAGTATGCAAACAATTAAGTTTGCACCTGAAACGTAGTTCAAGTCTAAAGATGGTACAACACCAGGGCAACTCATTGTAAAGGTAGGTAAAGCTCTGATCACTATTCTTAGTATTTCCCCATAATGTAAAGCACATCTCACTTAGAGATGTATACTGCAATACATTATGGGTGGGGTCACTACCCAGACCGGTTTCAACCTTTTTTGAGATCTCCTCAGTGAGTAGCTAGACCCTAAATACAAGATATTAGTAATACAGGGCCTAATCAACTTTACCTATACAAGTTGCAACAAGGTGTTTTTATTTTTCATAAAAATCTCTGGAGGATATATATAGATGTAGATTAGTTTTTTTACATTGGGTAATGTATAATTGTTAGCATACTTGGGATTAGGAATAAAATAACTAAGTTTATAAAATGGCTTAGTAACCCTAATATACATTACTCAAGGTAAAAAAAAAAACATCTATATCTCCTCCAGAGATTTTTATAAAAAATAAAAATACCTTGTTGCAACTTATACAGGCAAAGTTGATAAGGCTCTGTATTACTAAAATCTTGGTATTTAGGGTCTAGCTACTCACTGAGGAGACCTCAAAGAAGGTTGAAACCGATCTGGGTAGTGACCCCACCCATAATGTATTGCAGTATACATCTTTTAGTGAGATGTGCTTTACATTATGGGAAAATACTAAGAATAGTGATCAGAGCTTTACCCACCTTAACAATGAGTTGCCCTGGTGTTGTACCATCTTTAGACTTGAACTATGTTTCATGCGCAAACTTCATTGGGATTAAGAGTAAAATAACTAAGTTTATAAAATATATTAAAAAATATATATATATATATATTTAAGTTTAATTAAACTTTTTATCTTACGTTATCTCGGCGTTCCTCGTCAGTAAAATTATGATTTAAAATGTCTACTATCCGAGTAAATACCAATTTGAATATATATATATATATATACACACATTAATACACCTTTACCACGAGTAATGCATCTAAAGATCTGAAGTACGTTTAGGGGCAAACTTAACTGTTTTGCTTACTCGGAAGGATTAAAAAAACCAAGTTTATAAAATTACTTGGTATCCTTAATATATATTATCCTCAATATAAAGAACATTTTCACATATATATATATATATATATTTAAATATATGTGTGTGTGTGTGTGTGTGTGTGTTAAAGAGTTAAAGATCCCAAGAAATTTCACAGTTGATTTTAATCCTTTTCCGAAGTAAGCAAAAAACATTTTTGCGCGTGAAATATATTCACGTCTGAGCTACTTCTATATAGAGGCTAATGACTTCATATCACTTGCTTTAGTATGTATCCCATTATGCAACCCCCCCTTTCGGATGTGTATAATATAATACATAATAGGTATGGCCACTACCAAGACCGGTTTCGACCTTTATTTAGGTCTCTTCAGTGGGAACCAGGCCAGGAGAGATACCAAGGTTGAAGTAATGCAGAAGATATGTATGTCTCATATACAAGTAGACAAAAGGTTTCTTAATAAAAATCTCTGGATGTAGAACATTTTTGGATGTAATATAGAACCTTGGATGTAATATACGTTAAATATACCAAAAAAAAATTTAACCTTGGTTTTTGCCTTTCAATTATGCATTTCATTTTACAATGCATTGTGTACTTTGCATTATATGACACTGAAATAGTAAATCCGTTTACTTTACTGAAAACTTTCACTGAATCTATAAATTTTCTTAATATTCAAACTATAAAATGTGCCAATATTATACATTAGATTTATTCTCAAAAATTGCAAAAATTTCACAACTTATCATTTGAGAGTTTAATTAAAACTCTTTTCATACAGGGTCTCGTCAAGCTGATTGTTTCAATCATAGGGATCTTTTACATTCTTCTTGAATTAATTGAGGTTGTACTTTGCAGCTTCTGCATTAACTTGTCTATCATATAGAGGTAAGTAAATATTTAAATCACTTCATGACGCTTCGTAGTATAAAAAAAAATTCATGATATTATCCTTATTAGCATTAAATACCATATTTGTGAGGAAAAAGTTAAAACTTGCTCCCCAGTGATTTGGGTAAATTTTCAAACAATAATCTACTTTTGTTCTCGTCTCTACTTAATTTTATCTTAATCTTACTTTATTAAAGTCCAGATAAGACAAATCAAAACGAGAGTAAGATTACAGTTACTTTTGGAAAGATACAAGCTGTATTCAGGGACTCTCTTTCTAAAAATATTAATTCTTAAATTTTATTAAAATATTCAAACAAATAGTAATTAAATAAGTATTCAGGAAGGAACTCACTTCGTTATTTAGCCATTTATAGAAAGGTATTAAAACTAAATTCATTACTTTTCAAATAGTTGAATACTTTGGATATATAAAAGTATTCACATCCCACAAAACGTGTCCTAAATATTCAACTGAGACTTTTGTTTAACAACCTGTTAGTTTGATATCTAATTCGGTCTGAACCAGATACATTTTCTTTCTTTGCAGATTTACAACGCCACCTCTCTTGAATTCCAGCACTGTATTACAGATTCAGAAGATAAACTTTCAAATGTCATCCAGTTACTCTTGACGAAATCAAATATTTTAATATCAGTAAATTATATCTAAGATAAATATTATGTTAGGTGAATGGATATATTATTTGCAGATATTTTATGATATTCACATTTATGATATTCACAGATATTTTGTATTTTATATGTCAATAAATATTTGAAGAACATGTGCTTCCAGTCATTTACACCAATCTATCCGCGATATAGACCAGGCCTGCAAAACATACGGCCCCAGTGCCGAATGCGGCCCGCAATGGTATTTATTTTGGCCCGTCTGCCTGATTAAATTATTTAGTTATACAGGGGAATATGAAATTAGACGATTTTTTCCTAGCGGTGAATTAAATTTTTACTAAGACCCTGCATGTTTACGTTCATGCGATTAATGTCACAACCATGTTTCTTTCAACTCGATAATAAATTGCATTTGGAGTTATTCTCACTGTCGTATTTAATAGCAAATTATTACTGTCGCTTCGAGGTTTTGTTAGCGCTAGTGTCGCTTCGCGGAAATTCAAAGTTACATCTCGGTGATAACGACTTTATGTCTACGAACGAGAACGAATCATATTACACAACGTTTTATATTGATAGGAAAAAAATTAAGTAATTAATTAAAGATAAAGAATATTACTTTCTTTCATCAATTAAACATATACCTAATATAAACAAAGACGTTATAAAGATCCTGTAAACTTAAATTTACGAGTAGCGTACATTGGCGACTTTGCACACATAATCGTCCGTGGAATTTTGTGTGCTGAATTACGCGTGGACTAAATGACTATACTCGGACTTCAGTCCGAGTATTGCAATTTAGTAAACACAGCAAATGATGCACTCCTACTGTTTGGTTCTACTTATTTATGTGAGGTATCTCTGCAATGACAGGTATTAAAATCAAATATCGAAATAAATAAAACTTGGAACCAGACCTTCGTATCGCAGTATCAGAAGCCATCAAACCAGAATTTCAAGAAATTATGAAAGAAATGCAAGGCTATTGTGCACATTAAATATAATAATAAATATATTTGTAAGCTGTTAATAATAAAAATAATGTGTAAAAATATCTAGCGTTTTTAATTATTATATGATGATACAAGGCATATTTCCTCTTTATAATACTTATTCCAATATATTTTTGCTCAATCAATTGGGGGTACGCACTATTTAATTTTTCTGTCTTGAGGGTACGTGATCAAAACAAAAACGTTTGGAGACCACCGCATTACAAACCTGTTATCATAACCGTCATTATTCTGAGGTTTTCATCATTAGTTTTTTGTAATTAATATTGTCAATCTCGACACAATGAACTTAAGTGAAAAGCGTAAAATAGATTCGGAACATCGAGCATTTAACCCTGAGTGAAGAAACAAATATTTTATTACGTTGTTTAAGAAAACAGAATGTGCATTGTTTGCTGGAAATCTATTGCTGTGCCGAAAGAGTACAATCTGAGACGTCATTTTGAATCGAAACATTCTAATCTTGTCAAGTTGGATACAAGTGAAAAGCAAATAAAAGCAGCAACGATATTGAAAGTCCTTAGCCGTGCACAACAAGCCTTTAGAAAAGTGACATCTGCAAATAAAGTTGCTACAAAGGTAAGCTTTAAAATAACACAAGAAATAGTTTGTGGTAGCAAATCACTTACTGAAGGAGAGTTGATAAAAAAAGTGTCTGATGATTGCCGTTTCCGAATTGTGTCCCGATAAGAAAAATAATTTTGAAAATATCAGTTTGTTCCGTATGACTGTTCAGCGCTGGGTGGCTGATATTATGGATGATATTAAAGATAACCTGCAAAAATCAGATAGTGAATGAGTCTATTATTCGCTTGCTATCGACGAAAGTACTGACGTGAAAGATACAGCACAGCTTTTAACATGTGTAAGAGATGTTAATAAGAATTTTGAGGTGACAGAGGAGCTTGCTGGTTTGTGTTCAATGAAAGGAAGCACAACAGGAAACGAGATCGCAGAAAACGCAAACATGTGTATAACCGAAAAACTTTCCTTAAATTTCAAGAATTTAGTAGCAGTTTGCACTGATGGTGCCCCATCTATGTGTGGAAAAAATGTTGGTGCTGTAACATTTATTGAACAGTATGCAGGTAAACCATTGACAAAATTTCCCTGCCTAATTCATCGGCAGGTGTTATGTTCAAAGGTTTTGCAGTTGGATGATGTGATTAAAGTAGTATTTGCTCTGGTCAACTATATTCGAGCTTGGGGGTTTGAAACAAAATGTTTCAGGCGTTTCTAGAAGAAAATGACGCCGATTACGGGGATCTACCATATCAGACTGATGTACGTTGGTTGAGCAATAAAGGGTAAAGCTTTGTCACGCTTTGTCGCTCTAAAAATGAACTAGTTTAATTTTTGGACTCTCAAGTAGATATGGAAAAATTCCCAGAAATAATGAATGAAGAATGGAATGAAGATTTATTTTTATTGTGTGACATTTTGGGTCACTTGACTATCCTTAACTTACAGCTTCAAGGAAAAAATAAGTTTTTGTTGTTCAGTTAATGAGTCTTATAAAGACATTTGAAATGAAAATAAGTTTGTTTGAAAATCAACTTGCTAAAGGGGATATGTCACATTTCTTAACTTGTCGACGGAATATTCTATTAGAATATCATTCAATGGTGGGCGGTAAAATATAAGAAGCACATATCACTTCTAAGTGAAGAGTTTCAGAAAAGAATGCCAACGAGTAATGAAGACGAAATCCGCTTAAAAGTGATTAAGGATCCATTTTCTGTCGAAGCAGGAAATCTCCCTGTCGAACTCCAGATAGAAGTTATTGATCTCCAGTGTTCTGAAAACTATCGGGTCAAGCATAGGGAGAGTACTTTACAAGAGTTTTATTCTATTCTGGATCAGGATAAATTTAAATGTTTGTTGGATACTGCCTACCAGGTAGTTTGTATGTTTGGGAACCCATATACTTGTGAACAAACATTTTCGGTCATGAACGTGAACAAAACGAAACAGCGTTCTACTTTAAGTGATATCAATTTTTATCAAACTTTGATAAAATAGCGGCAACCAAGAAATGCAAAGTGTAACATTGTGACATTCAGTCGCTGATAATTCACTGAGAATAAGTGATATTCTCATTGAAATCATTAGTAAATTTTGTTTATGTTTAAGTTGGTTTTGTTTTGAGAAATGTTGCAGCTATATCTGTTCGTAAATAATTTTGATTATAATTTTAATTGTAACTCTCTAAAAAATATAAATATGCATATTAATTAGAATTTACTGTAGAGCTACTAACAAATTTACTTAAATTTAGCTGCGGTGGACTAGCCTAAGATTATTATAGGTCCGAAGTAATCTGGCCCTTGGTCAGGTGGTGCAAGTTGGGTTTGGCTCTCAAAGACAATCAAGTTGTGCTGGACTGATATAGAGAGATTCACGCATACCTCTCAAGGTTAGACAAGTCTTTTTTATAAAACAAGGATGTGGATTGAGGAAAAAATACGCTTATCAACTTGGACAACCAGGAGTGGAAAATAAATCACGAAATATCTTTCGCTGAAATAAATTTCATCCAGTCAGTTTTAATAAAATATATGTATACAGAAATTAAAGTGCATACACAACACATAGAAAGTACATATCTGTTAATAGCTATTAACTTGACGGTTAATGTTTGAAGGCACTCAACATGTGTAAAAAAACTAGATATATTTATTCTGAATTGAACGAATTAGATTGTAGTTGATATATACATTTTTTGTTCATTTCTCATGATTTCCACGCACGAGAAGCTATAAAGGTATAGGACATTAAGAACTTAAATAGGTGATAGTTAATAATAATGTTAGCAAACAATCATAAAAATGTCCATGCCAACTGAGGAGGCCGAAGAGCTGGTGCTGGTGTTTACAAATATTATTCCTATCTACCGCTTCATGAATGACAAGTAAATTCACTCAGCCCTCATACTGTGAAAGTTTTATCAAAACCTTTGAACGAATGGGTAATGCACAAAAACATATTAGAAATAAAGTTTGAACTTCTCATGTTGTACATCACACAGTACACATAAAAAGGAAGTACTGATCTTTTATACTACCAACACTTATTGAACATGAATAAATTACCATAGTTATTTTCTCGATGAAAGAACCTCATTTCCAAAGTGTCTTTGTAAAATAAATCTTCTGATAGAGATAGATTACGTAGTTTACACTTTGCAAATTATGTAAACTATTTAGATAATTTAAAAGCGTTCCATGATTACTTTGTCCAAAGAGGTAAATGCAGTTCTGAGAATGAAAAATCAATTGTCTGGTAAAACAGTGACATTCTTATTGTTTTTTTAATTCAAATACATTCATACACTCTCTTAATGCATACATCATTTTACTATACTCCTTAAGTAAAAATTAAGAGTTTTATTGGTGAAGCCGCAGCATTTATTGGTAAATGGTAGCACCCTCAAAAAGTCCTTTTTCCGAGGTTCCTTGCTTAATGTATATTTCTGTTTAAATGAGCACGTAAAACTTAACATTTGGAAGTTTCCGATATTAAAATGATAAGAATCCGATCCATGGAGCGTTCATCATTGTTAATAAGAAATCGTAGGTTAAAAATATGAAAATTATTTCAAAATGTATGCAACAGCTCCCTTAGTTTTTGTGGTGACGACACTGCATTTTTTATATGAAAACAAATGAAATAAAAAGAAACGTTTGTGCCATTATTTTATGCAAACCTTTACATAATTTTACAAAAGTTTCTATAAATGATATAAACATTTATAGAACTCACAGAATATACCGAATAAAAATTAATGGTCTATATCAGAAATTGCACGAATATAAGCATTCAAGTTATATTCTTGCGCTATTTTTGAAATTTGCTAAATCTAAAGGAAAGATGATATTTTTCTTATTTATAAAGAACTTAAATTTCGGTTTATCTTAGTAAAACATATTTTTTACTATAGCACTGTTAACATGGAAGGAATTTGATTTGTTTCCTTTGTGTAGGTAGAACTTTAGCACCATGATGTATACAACAAACGTTGTAGAAATAATTAAAACTCAATCCAAGAAGGAAATACTCTTCAACTATATCATTAATGACATACCTCTGGTCAGGTGTTATATTCTACACAAGATTATATATTTGTATAATGTACCGGCCAAATCATTACAGATCTTCGCAAAATTATTCGCACGTGAAAATATACGGATTTCAAAATAAAATTGAACGATTGTGGTTCGTTGATGGGTTATGAAATGTTTCAAATGCTGTGTAGAATATATGAAAAACATTTAGAAGAAAAATTTATAATAAAATATTTATTTACATTTTAACCACCTTCTTGAACTTATTGGCCACCAGCGTACAGAAGTGAAATAAACATTTTCTTGTTCATTTATGTTTCAAAGATATTTTGAAGAATAATTCTGTTTTTAAAATTGATGAGGGTTCTAAAGCTTCATTGGAAATTGAAATATGAAGCTCTAATTCATTGCTTTCTGAATGTACAATAGCAACAGTAACAAATATCCTATTCTGCAATTACTGGATTAAATATATTATATATTATTCACTGTAATGCAGTGAATAAAATTTTAATAAAATAACTACAAAAAAGGTGAACATCAAGACTTCATGTAACTTTTAAAAAAAGTATTTAAGTGGACAAATTTCGTTCATTTTCCTTCAGCAATGTGAATCACAATAACTACTGCTTCTAGGTGCCGTTATTATTCAGTACTACACACGAAGTACGCATTAAATTTCATACGATTGCAATAACTATAAAAATAAATAAATAAACCTCTTCCGATATAAAATTTGAATAAACTAGGAAATTTAACGGTATTTATGGTGTGTAAGATTTATTAAATTCATCTGCTGCATTGCACTATTTGTTACATTCATGACTCTTTCTGTGTGTTTTTCGATAGTTGAAATTTTGGAATTATAACTAACATGTGTATGTGAGCGCTCGCACACATACACACACACACACACGCACGCACGCACGCGCACACACACTTTTCTAACCGTTATCGCTGTTTTGAATGAAAATATAAAAGACAAACGCTTACGTTTTCCTTTGAGTCCTGTAAATCACCATCATTATTAAATGATGATAAGGATTTCAAAAGATTTTCGGCCCTTGATTAAATTCCGAACTAGATTTTACAACAAAATGTACCGATATTAACACATTCATTGCCAATCACACGATATCGCGTGATGCGAGTTCTCACCGGGTGGCCGATCGACGTTAACGACGCCCACGCGCGTTATCGCGTGGGCGTCGTTAACTAAATAAAAAATAAATAAAAAAATTTGGCCACCACACCAAATTCCAATTTTCAGCTTGGCAACGAAAACGATTTCGCGCATCAGGCGATATCGCGTGATGCGAGTTCTCACCTGGCGGCCGATCGCGCGTTATCGCGTGGGCGTCGTTAACTAATAAAAAAAATTAAAACAATTTGGTCACCACACGAAATTCCAATTTTCAGCTTGGCAATGAACGTGTTAAATGCTAAGATATACAGAAAATTTATACTGTTCGAATCGTGTCAAGTACTCATAAACGAGCAAACTACTCTATCAATGTTTTCTCAAAAGGATGAAGCTATGAATTTTAAGAAATATTCAAATTAATTTTACCGCTCAATTGTGAGAAAATTATTTAAAATTTTATTATTTAATTTTAAAATGTTCTACCGTTGTTTAATGTGCTCGCTATTAAATATGAATGGCAAAATAAAGTTAGAAAGTAAATCTGAAAGTGAAATACTTGTCTCCAATATCAAAAAACAAACAGTTAACAGGGTATTAAAGGAAATCAGATTTTATCCTAGAGGATTAAACACTTTTAATAGATGTACGTATGGCCAACTAATCAATCCCAATCTAAAATTAAATCTGATTAAGTTTGTGTGACATTGATCCATCTGACTGTCGTTTGGAGATTTGACTTTGGTCGTTCATTGCTAACTGAGTAGTTCTTTTAACCAAGGTGAAGAAACAAATCATTAACTGAACTAACAGAATCGAATGCAATGCGTTTCAAAGAATAAATACAAAATAATAATTAGTCTGAATCTCTGAATTTCTGTTCTTATCATTAAAATTTGAATTTACAAGATCTCTCCGATAAATTCAAACAGAAAAATCCCTCCCAGTATCATAATAAAAAAACACTCAGCTATTCAACAGAAAGTTTTCTTCCTTGAGTACGTAAAAATATAAACCAAAAGTTCAGAATGTACATAATATTCGAAATACAAGTATAACATATTTAATATATGTTATACTTGTATTTAAACGTCAGGCGTTTTCATTTTCTACAATTTCATTTTAGTATGAATTCATAGAGATATGACGAAAACCTATGCTAATAATATCATTGTTAATTGTCCTCGTTTTTCAAATATTTCGATATAATTCAATGGTCTTCATTTCCTTTGTTTCTGCATAGCAAATGAAGAAATGCCTTTCTAACCAAACCTCATCGTTGAAAGCATTCTATGGAAGCTGCAAATTCATTATATAATTCACGTATAAAGTGCTTCTATGTGAATATATATATACATATATAATAATATAACTGATTTATAATGATGACTCTAAACCTGAACCAAACTTAACCAACATCCACTATCTAGTGATAAAAATCTCTTATTATACTCCCAGTACCATAACCCCTAATTAAGAAACATCCTCTACTAATTAGTTATCATCTGAAATGTGTTGTCAAGAGGAAGAGAGAACGTGTTGTTCATTTGCAAACTACTATTTCTTCACCTCTCTCAAAATGAGGATTACATTTGGAATCCTCTTTTATTTCGATGCAAAATTACTGTTTATCGTGCAAATGATTTATTGTAAACTATTCCAAAGAAATGACTACTATTATTTAAATTAAATACAATAATAAAGCAGATAGGTTCAACTATTCGTCTTTTAGTTTTCTATGACACATGAAAGAGTGACAATGAAAAAGTGACCAACGATATATGGACACTTGTGCAACGTCCATGCCTTTTAAACAGTGTAAAGTAGAGCAACTAAAGTTTGCGTAGATCGTATTCTTATAATCTCTCTGGTACAAAATTCGAAACTTTCGAGGTTTTAACACGTGCATTGTCGATCACGCGATATCGCGTGATATGAGTTCTCACAGGGCGGCAGATCGCGCGTTATCATGTGGGCGTCGTTAACTAAATAAAAAAATAAAAAAATTTGGCCACCACACCAAATTCCAATTTTCAGCTTTGCAATGAAAACGATATCGCGCATCACGCGATATCGCGCGATTCGAGTTCTCACCGAGTGGCCGATCGCGCGTTATCGCGTGGGCGTCGTTAACTAAATAAAAAAATAAAACAAATTTGGCCACCCCACGAAATTCCAATTTTCAGCTTGGCAATGAACGTGTTAATATACATGCGGGTTTGAAATAATATAGAATCTTTTATATTCAATATTTTCATATAATATAACTTACATGGGGCTACATTATGGGATGGGATTCATTCTTTTTGTAAATATTGATAGTAATTTCTACATCAACTCATCAAAGGCCTACTATTTTCCTTTTGTTTTAAAAGTACTTTATAATCTGTGACGCATCTTGACATGAAACTGTAAACAAATATCCTTGGAGTCAGGAATGCAGTAAATTTTGTTTTGGTTAGTTAGGTTTGTAAAAGATGTTTCTTGATATTTGTAGATAATTAAATATTTTATGAAATCTCTCACCTAATAAAACGTTCGTATCATCTTTAGAATAGAAAAATTACATGCACCTCTCTTTAGAAAAGGTGGTGCATGCATTCGTCTGTATGACTACAATTGGAGATGTTCACATTCAAGAATGACTCTCTCTCTCTCTCTCTCTCTCTATCTTTGAAGTGCTTTGAGACGTGTAATTGTCTTTGAGAGTATAGCACAAACTTAATGTGGAAATGCATCGTGTACAGATCGTAAATATTTGCTATGAGCCAGATATTTAATGTATAACTCATACTTGACATTTTGGCTAAGTAACTAATACCAATTATTCAGTTGCATTGTTTTTCTTTTGCAAATTACAAGTACCTGTGTAGCAGTGGTAGAGTTTTACTTACCATCTCCTTTCTAATAGATCATCTACCTACTTTCAACGGAAATCGCATATTTTGTGGATTAGATTCGGAATTACATAAGGAGACATGCCACTTTTTTGTTGTTATTAAAACAAGAATGAACATTGAGCTTTTGACTGTTTAGTATATTTGGATGTGCACTGGATGCTTTTTCAAGTTTAAAATTAATCTTATAAATCTAATGGAAATTCATGTTTAGTAGTAAGTAGTAGGGGCACTAGTGACAAGACCAAGATCAAGATAATATAAGGATTGATGGCGTGTTTGTCTGATAAGATCATTTACTATATCGTATTTGACGTCATGAGTTTGGAATATTTGAAATTTCTCTGGGGCATATGTGTCATTGAGGTCAGGACCTGTGTTTTTGTTTGTGTATGGAATTGTTGGTGGTGGTTAGAGATAAGTATCCGTGACGTCATGAGTCTGTAATGTTTGGAAAATCTCTGGGGAACATGTGTCAGGGACATCACGTGGTGTGTTTGGTTTGAATATGAATTGTCGGTGATGGTTAGAGATAGAGTATATAATCCTTAGAATTTCCCAGGGTGACACCCATCCATCATTGACCTCACATGATGGTTGGTTATCTATATATGGCAGCATGAATTTCCAATAAGTGTGTGGTATTTCATTCCCGTTACTGAGTGTTGCAATTTTAGTTTCTAGCTGTTGCTGGTGTCCCTCACCATCAAGCACACATTTTTTTCCCATATACATAACTCATCCGAATATTTTGATTTATCTAAAATTTTTTAAGATCTTAAAATTCATTACTTTTTCTAATTAATGTTATCTTTATCAAGTGATGGCATCAGCCTTTAGAGATAAAAATGAGGTATTTTTTGAATGAAAATAACATTAAAAAAAATGGTTTTAAATGGACTACAAGAGCCTTTGTATGTAGTCTAGAAAAATACTAATGATAATTAGAATTCTAGACTACATACAAACTTATATTCTCTCCAGAATGGCCCTTCTGAATGCACACAGATATTCTGAAATTCCAAAAGTTGAATTATAAACCATATATTCACACCACCACCACACACACAAAACACAAGGGTTGAAAGAATGAAATTGCTGTAAATAACCTGAAAATCTAATTGACTATTGTTCCTTTAGATGTCTGTCTATTTCATTAATTCCATTCGCACTGGGGGGAGGGGGTCATGCTATGTTTTTCCAATGGTTTCTGTCCAAAGTGACATCATACAGTTGAATTGGTAACTCATTTTTGTCATGACTATATGTGACTTCAGAATTCTCCCTTATCGATTTCCTATTAGAAAATTCTGTTGCCACCACAAATAAATAGTTACTTTTTAATTATTTCAAATGATTGTTAGCTCAGTATTATATGTTAATTTCTATATTAAAAAATTCCAAACATTACAAAGCTCCAAACATTTAAAACTTTATTTACTCATGTTCCTTTAGGTTTCTGTCCGTTCGTCCTTTATTTCATTCCCAGTCTGCCTCATGGTTATGTTGTTTTCCACAGAGGTGAGCATAAAACTCAACGTGTCTCTTCATGACTAGTATTCACCCTCCCAGCGATCCAAAAATTCGCATTCCTGTGTTTGCGTTTGGAACTCTACGTTAGCGATTTCTTATATTCAAATGAATAGCTCTGTAGTATACTTTGATAATTTTTATGTTACATTTTATTTGACTGAAATATTATTTACAATACGAGCTTGTGTAGCTCAGTGGATGTGGATTTTGCACACCACGGTGCTTGGCCGCACGAAGGAAGACTTGATTTCTAGTTTAGTAGCGACTAGAGGAAATTTTTCTAAGCCTTTTTTCGACCTGATCCCGAGTTAGTCGATCACCGACATTGGCACGTTTTTTTTTTTCTCTCGGAAACTCGGGTTTTTCGTCTCGTAAACTCAAGAAAATCGACTGTCGCACCCACATTTTCTCAGACATTAAATACAAGTGTTACGGTTAGGGACCACGAAATGGCGGCACTTGTTCAGCAGTCACTCTTCACTGCGTGCACGCTAAATTAGTGATGGGCCAGCTAGCTCTCATTGGGCACCAGTGGCGATTGACTGCCCACTTAGTCTCCAAAAGTTAGATAGGGATAAAAAGGGCCTCGCTTACTCCCTATATATACGGGAATAAAAAGGCATTAGCTGATTTTTTTTGAAATACATAAATTAAATAAAGTGAAAGAGACACTCTATTTTCGTTTCTTACTCTTCTCATTTAACATTTGCACTGATACCCGAAGGGTATGATTTGCCAGGGTTGTGTGTGCTTCCCATGGGTGCATACATGGCATTCATGTGATTTTCTTCATGTCACTTTCAAAACAAGTTTAACTATGGTTTTTCAGGAGAGGCAGCAGTTTACCATCAAGTATGTGCAAATGCAAAGAATGAAAGGTGTCAAGTCCCATGTTCGAATCATTTCGGTTAGGCACAACTGACTACCGTCCTCTCAAATAATTATGGATATATCTTGATTGTAACTTGTAACAGAGGAATTAACTTGACAAGTATATAGTATCAGTTAAAATACAAAAATCTCTTAGCATTATAAATTTCTTTATAATGAAGACTCAAATTTATTTCCTAAAGAAATTTGTATTTCGGATAGAACAATATTTCTTACATTTTAGATTGCAACCTGAAATTCGCATCACTCGATGCAGGTTTTTGATATACTTCTACATATATATTAGGTACTTTTATAATTATATTAGGTACTTTTTCCAACGCAAATAAATAATTATTCATTCTTATTTCAACTGAATATAATACCTTTATTACAATTCTAAGCAGAATAACTGAGCAAAAATAAATAAATAAATAAATTGTGTGTGAATTCAGGGTTAGTTCAAACATAGACATGATTTTCTTAATTTCCAATAAAAAAATCAGCTAATGCCTTTTTATTCCAGTAAACATAGGGAGTAGGTGAGGCTGTTTTTAGTCCTATCTAACTTTTGGAGACTGAGTGGGCAGTGCAATCTCCACTGGTACCCAATCAGAGATAGCTGGCCCAAGACTATCACTAATTAAGTGGCATGCAGTGAAGAGTGACGGCTCAGCACGTGCCGCCATCTCGTGGTCCCTAACCCTAACACTAGTATTTAATGTCTGAAATAATGTGGGTTCTACAGTTGATTTTCTTGAGTTTACGGGACAAAAGAACCCGAGTTTCCGTGAGAAAAAACTAGCTTACCCATTCCAGAGATCGACAAATTCGGAAACAGGTCGAAAAAAGGCTTAGAAAATTTTCCTCTAGTCCCAACTAGACTTGAATTCAAGTCTTCCTTCATATGGCCAAGCACTGTGGTATGAAAATGCCACATCTACTGAGCTACACAGGCTCTTCTTCATTTCCATAACACATCAATGACACCATAGGTTGTTCATTCAAGTTTACACATTTTATTTGATTGAAATATTATTTACAATGAATTTTTTAATCTAACATTCAGGAATTAAATAAATTGAAAAGTGAATTCTATTTCTGTTTCTTACTCTTTGTAACATTAGTGGTCATAGGGTATGAATTCCCAAGCTTGTGCGAAAATTTAGTCATTTCTGTTTTTGGGCAAATTGTTACTGTAGTAAAATTAAGCGTTACATTTTAATTTTTTTAAAGCCAATACATATATTTTTGAGCACTGTTAGTAACAAAAAAATCTTTCGTTATTTTTCCAAAAAACATATAAAAGTACTCAGCATGTTTTCACGTTTGGGGCTCCAATTTCATTTAAATCAAGAACAGGTATCCCTATTAACTATGTTAATGTTTTCGACTTTTCTCTTTCCTTGGCAAGCAATATTTGATATTTGCATGATGATTCTATTATCCAATATCTTAGTTTGTCCAGAGATAGTGAACCAATTTCCCAGTTCAGTGGATGATTATATTTTATTAACCAAGAATTCTGTTTTTTGACTCTTTCAGGTAATTCATTCCAACTAAATGGTGATTTTGTTAATGCACATCTTACCATAATTCCATCAGAAATACAAATTTCTTTAGGAAATAAATTTTGTCTTATTCAAAAAAATTGTACATCAATTATATCAATATAACTGAAACTTTGTATTTTTCACCGACTGTAGATTTTTCATAAACGTTTTTCTTCATTCTTCTTACATTACTTCATTTGGCACCACAAATAAATAGTTATCATTATTATTTCAGTAATTATTAGCTCTGATCTGATATTTTATGTTAAATTTCTGTTGCAAAATTCCAAACAATTAGAATTTTACACGAAGAAAATTTCAAAGACTTTTGTGGCTCACCCATTATTTTTACTTTTCTGCTCACAAAACACCACAACACAATGTGATAGCGGCAGTGGATGAACGAGTGTTTTAAGTGAAAGGACACTCGACTTGATTGTTGTTTCCTTATAGTACTGTTTAACTTGACAGTTTCTTCAAATATGTGACATTTATACAGATGACTCATGGAGATGTGCATGGTGATGGATATGATGCTGAAAGTGATTTTATCTTACTTTGTGACAACAATGAACAAAGATTATCTGGCTCGAATGGTTTTCTATATTTTTTATTCTTATTATGTTAAGTCACATGATTTTAAACTTTTATCATGTACAAATGTGTGAAAAGAAAAGAAAGTGTACCTTCTCTTTATTTTTGACTGCAGCATAAACGTTTTCTGCCAATTTGTTCTTGTTACATTGTGCGGACACTTATTTATCCTGTTGTCACACTCCCCAAAATTTGTATTTGTGTAACTGCACAGTTAGATACATTTTTATTTTCTACACCAAACTTTTTAAGAGTTTTAGTAATGTGATGGTAAAAATTCTTTTGGTTTTTCTATTCTAAATAGATTGACACATCTAATATAGTAACAAATTGTCACTATTTAATTCATTTTGTACTTTATCCATTAAAAACCCACAATTATCTTATTTCGTAGGTTCCTTAAAAGTTCCAAACAATTAAAACTTTAGTAGTGGTGATATGTTTAGGTGAATGTAAAACTGAAAATGTATTATCATGACTCATATCCTATTTTTGATGTTTTTGAGTGGTCCTTCTGTGTTCCAATGACACTGATATTCTATCTGAGATTATCAGTTTCGAGTATGTGCATGAAATGTTTACAGATAACTCAAATAATGTCAATAGGTAGCATTAAACAATTTTCTAAAATAATTAATTAGAGGATTACAGTTTTCCCCACATTTCCCCCATACAGGGCATTAATTTCACAGTAGTGATTTTTTTGCAATAATTAAACAGAATTACGCTAAATTATATAAAATTATGGATTTATATATCAAATGCTAAACAGAATAACTGAGTAACAATTTCACTGTTACTCAGTTGATTTCATTTAAGTTTACAAATGCATGTATTATTTTGCTGAAATATTATTTACAAGTATATTTATGGAGAAACATTTGAAACGTAATTATCTAAAAATATTTCACAATATTTAGTTTACACTCTTAACATTTTCCAAAGAGTTCAATAAATAAAATGTTCATTACTCACTGTTTCTTGGTTAATTACATCAAAATAGCTGGTCATGCAAAACAGTCCTAAGATTGGTATCATAGGAAGCACAGATCCATAAATTTCATATTGTATTAGTCGCTAAACTTTCCATGTATTCTTTTGTCACCAGATGTACACAACTAGTTTTTGTATAATATATTGTTAAATATCCCAAATTAAAGAATCTTTATCAAATTGAATAAAATCTTGAAACTCTAATTTTACCATTGATGAATTTAGATGATTAGGAATAATTTTTCCGAGATTCAGATAGCTGGTAATTCAGTTTCCAAAAATAGTAAATGATTAAAATGTCATACATTTTTGATGAAAATCTCTCAACTACTTCACAACTAATAGAGAAAGCTTTTACAATTTCACTGTGAAAAACTCAACAACAACAACAACACATACATCTTTGTTCATTTAAGTTTACAAATGCATATATTATTTTAGCTGAGCAGCTCTTGTATCATCGATATCCTGTGTCAGCAGCTCCTGCACCAGCTCCTGCATCATCGAGTATTAGTTCCCCATCTTGGCATTTCAAAATATAACAGTCACTGAGTCCATTTCATAGTCAACTTTTCTTTGCAAGTAGCCGAGGATATCAGACCACTTCCTGCATAACTTTTCCCAAGTTTTCCTGGATAAATACATCACAATGTATATGTATTCTAAAATAATAATCAGTTTCCATCCGTTTAGAGCTATGTGAATAGTTTTGTCTTGTGCCATTTTCCTGAAGACAGAAAATTTCAAAGACTTTTGTGGATCACTCATTATTTTGCTTTACTGGACACAAAACACCACAATACAGTACGATGGCTGCATGGGATGAACGTTTGCAATAACTGAAAAGTCACTCGACTCGATTGGTTTTCCTTGTATAACTATTTACCACACCCGGCCAGACCATTCCTTCAAAAATGAAACTTTCATGCAGATGACTCACAGACATATTTTCTCATGCTGGTGGTTATGATGTTGATGCGATTTTATCTTACTTTTTGACATCATGGGAAACACCTTCTCTCTTTGGCTCGAATGGTATTCTATATTATTTATCATTATTATGTTAAGTATTTTTATCTTCAAACATCGTTTTTGATGTAAGAGCATGTGACTAGTTCTAGTTCTGTCACTCATATGTACAAAATTGTTGGAATGGAAAAAAATATATATATATAGCATTTGATGGTGATGGTGAAAAGGTAGTTGAGAGGGTGACATTGATCTTTCCTGCAGTGCTTTCTCCTCTGTGAAAAGATGTCTGCTCAGCCAAGGGGGAGATGAACTACCTTACAATTTGCAGATATCTTTTAGTGATGTCACCTCATACTGATAACCAGGGAGATGAGTGACTTGACCATTTGTGGATATCTATTAGTGATGTCACCTCAAACTGATATTCATAACTTTGGAGCAAGAATAAATGCGTTTTTTTTGCTCCAAATTCCAAACTCATGATGTCACACACAGTTATATTACTGATCTTATTATACAATCACATCACAAATCCTTGATCTTAATCGTGTCACCGGTTCCCCTACTACTACTACTGAAGTTATTATTATTATTGGATGTTTATTGTGGGGTTGACTCAACATAATATGTAACATTGTGGTTATGCTTATCTCTCTGATTCAAAGCCTGGTTATTAATATGTTCAATTGTTTAAAATGCTAAGCATTATTAATCGAGCAGTTCTTTATGGGAAATTATAATTATGGATTAAAACGAAAAAACATTGCCCAGTCTTGTTGGCCAAGTAGTCAGAGTATCTGCTCTCCAGCCAAAAGGCTGCATATTTCAATCCCACTGTGGACATGGATGTTTATATTTGCCTGTGAAAATACTTGTGGTGTTGATGGGCTATAGATGGTGTTGGTGTAGATGATGATAGTTGCAGTTTGTTGTACTTTTTGGAGACAAAGAGTGGAAGATTATGTGATTTCATTCGATGAGTCTTTGGAATCTATGGATCTGTTATGAAATAATAAAATTAAAATCACGTGTATGTTAAGTTGGATTTGTATGGATCTGACTTGTTGTGGAAGAAGGACCACACACACACACATTAATATCTAATATTGGAAGACTCACAACTGTCAGTCTCCACCAATAGTTAATTAGAGATAGCTAGACAAAACCTGTCAATGATATAAGCAGCATCCGATGAACAGAGTAAGGTATAGGCCTGATGCAATCTCCTATCTACCCTAATTTTGAAGTAATATATTATTGTCTTAAATACTATATGTTCTACGGTTGATTTTCTTGAGTTTACAGGATAAAACATCCAGTTTCTGGGTTATTTTCCTTAATTTTTTCAAGTCAGTATTAAATAAAAAAGAGTGTACTCAAGTAAGAGATGAAAGATTTAAATTTCGAACAGGAAAATTCCCACAATTTTTTGCAGAACAACAATTTCAAGGGAAAACGACAATTTTGATTTTAAATATTAAAAAAATTACCTTGGAATGACAATTTTATTCTGAGGAATGAGTGTAAGAAATACATTTTATAGGAATATAATTCTTGTAATCACAATAGACTAATAGAATTTTTATAGAAAGTAATATTTTCATTACTTGAACTGATTTAGAGAGATTTTCTGGCTATACAAATTTTTTTCATCTAAATAACATGATCAGAATTTATCAAAAAAGCTACACTTCTAGGTTAATTATATCAGTGATATAAGAAATAGTCTTCCATATATTTATTTTTTATAAGTAGTAAAATAAATTTAAAAACTGACTAAAGGATAGTGGCAACGCCAAACAGTTGCTCTCTCTACTACTGCAAAGCCAATCCATATTCCTATTCATAATGCAATAAATTAAATTTTAAAATTTGCTACAAGATGGCAGCACTGTCATGTTCTCTCATCTCTCTCTCCCTCTCTCTCTCTCTCACTCTGTTTTTCTCAAAGAAATGGTTATGGTACACTTCGGTATGTTTCATTATTATTTAAAATCGATTTTTTACTAGCAATATATTTGTTATGACATTTATACTGTGGTGACAGTTGCCCGATTAGAGTATTTTACTCATTCTTCGAAATACTGCCGAAGCAAATTCATGATCACTTGCAATGCTCGTCTAAAGGCTTCTTGCATCTTAAAACGTACTCGAATACACGGATTTTCATTGGAATATTCCGTAAATCTCTGAATTACATAAAGAGACACACGAAACTATAATGCAGCAATATAGAAAAAACAAGTCTGATATGGGGAAGAATTCAATAATCATTGTTTCTAAGAGCAACGTGGTCATTCTTGTACCTACTTTGAATATACCTTTTCTTCTGCAGAGATGTCTAGTATGATTAAAGCGTAATTTTGTAGAATCAGATACAGAGGAATGTTGATGGAGGTGGGAAGGGTTATCCAAAAAATTTCAGTAAAAATTATGCAATGCGATGAAGTGCTCCAAGGGGTTGAGTGAGATGGATATTTTATTTAGGAAAGAACGATATATATATATATATATATATGTAGGAAGTATTTTTACCTTGGGTGTTTGCTTACTTGGGAAATGGAGTAAAACCAGGTTTAAAATTGCTTGGTATCTTTAACATATATATATATATATATATATATAGGTCTCCATAAATTTCATAAATTTATGGAACTATGAATTTTGAAATGATTTATGAAATTTATATAAACAAACGGTATATTAAACATATATCGAACCCCTATCACTTATATAAGACTTCAAAGTAGCCTCAATTTCTTCGCATAGCAGAGTGGATTTTATTATTGCACCTATGAAATCAAATCAAAAGAATTATTGAAGGATTGTTCAATCAAAGTATTGAAGAACTGTCGAATTGGAAAGTTGAAGAATAATTGAAGTTTACAAAAATTAACAAACTTGATTAGCTGAATTAGGAAAAAAAAAGATTAATAACATGTTTTTACTTATGACGGAACAATTCAATTCAATGACACTTGAATAATACAAAAAAAAAGTATCTGCAGCTTTCACAGTTATAACCAATCAATTAAGCTCTTAAGACATAAAGAATTCTTTTTTTTTGCGAAAATTAGAGCATATATGTTTTAAAAACCAAATATCTAGCATTTTCACAAATACCAACAATCCAGGCAATATATAATAGTATTTTCTCATGAGAAATTTTAAAAGTAGATCTAGTCTATCATATAATGCTCAGTTTTATATTTTTCTCATTTCAACAGTGATACCAGAGTCAAAATATTTTACCTAAAAGTTGAAATTTGAAGATACGCAACTTCAAGTGAATGCCTCAAAATGGCTTCCGTTTCTTCAATCCATCTTTTTCACTACCAAACTGACTTGTTGCCTGTGTAGCTCAGTGGATGTGGCGTTTGCACACCACCGCGCTTGGCCGCACGAAGGAAGAATTGGTTTCGAGTCTAGTCGGCGACTAGAGGAAATTTTTCTAAGCCTTTTTTCGACCGGTTCCCGAGTTAGTTGATCTCTGGCACGGGCAAGTAGGTTTTTCCTCCCGGAAACTCGGGTTTTTCGTCCTGTAAACTCAAGAAAATCGACCGTAGAACCCACATTATTTCAGACATTAAATATATTGTGTTAGGGTTAGGGACCACGAGATGGCGGCACATTTGAGCAGTCTCTCTTCACTGCGTACCGCTTAATTAGTGATAGCCTTGGGCCATCTGTCTCTGATTGGGTACCAGTGGAGATTGAACTGCCCATTCAGTCTCCAAAAGTTAGATAGGGCTAAATGGCCTCGCCTACTCCCGTATACGGGAATAAAAAGGCGTTAGCTGATTTAAAAAAAAAAAAACTGACTTGTTATCCTTCCAAGATATTTTATATTTCCTAACAGGTTCAGTTGTTTCTCTAAGTGCTAATTAAGTGTTTTTAAAAGACTTATAAACTATGCCCAGAATAAATTTCCAGCATGGATATTATATCGTGTAAGCAATGTTTTGTGTTCATATTATTTAGTGAATATAATATGATATTATTAAATATTAATTAACTATAATTATTTATAATTATTTGCATGCATTTGGTATTTTTTAATGTGATTGTTTTCTCCGAAAACAAATTTTTTATAAAAATAGTAATCACCAGGATTATTGAGAAACTTGCTTGCATTTTCATTATTATTTTTGTTCGAATAAATGATTGCAGTCAATTTAATTACTTTTCATAAATTTAATTGATGCAAGTTTTCTAAGATACATTAGACGACAAATTATCTTCTTAACATACAGCACATTCTTCTATATGTTAAGAGGTTGATTTCGACTTATTGTAAAGACTGTTGCAAATTATTTATCATTTGCAACACATTATAAGTTTCTTCGCTTTCTGGAAATTATTCGAACTCAGTTTTATATAAGTATCATAAACTCATCATCGAGAGTGGGTGAGTAATTAAGGCACTTAAAACCATCAAAGGATAACGATAATAATTCTTCATAAAATATTTCGGGAAATTGATTACAAAGAAATGATAGCTAAATCCTTACACATTTTACAGAATTCATTCTGTTGAAATTTGACTGTATGTATTTAAAATAATATATAAATTGTTATAAACTGTTATTATAGCTACAAAAACCAATTAAAAATTGAATTTTGAAACCCCTTAATATTTTTCTAATTTATCTCAATAATGAATAAGAAAATGTAGAAGTATTATATATACGGAAGAAACACAGAAAAAAGCAAACCAAACACTCGTTTGTATGGTTATGAGTATGGTTGAAACATAATAAGTTTATGTCATCAATTTGTGATTCTAATTTTAATCTCACTGACATATCGTACTATTCTATAACAAATCGGTGCATTTTAAGATATTTGAATTAAATGCGCCCAATGAATGACATGAACCTCCGTAGTTCAGTCAGTATAGGACAAAGTCCTTTGCCCGGAAAAATCCGGGTTCGATTCACGTCTAAGTCGTGTGAAATCAATGTCTGGTCTCTTTTGCCTGAAGTTTAATTAGACGGTCTCATAAGGAGAAAGAGGGTTTTTTTCCGGAAAATCGGATTTTTCTTCCCCCAGAGCAGGAAAATATGTCCAATGAAAACACACGGATTACAGTCGGCAATACTGCTTTTAGGGAATACAGCAAGGAGTGACGAACCAGCTGCATTAATTAGTCATAGGACCCCTTCAGTATGGGAGGGATTCAAACCGTTCTAGGATGGATGGATGATTAGGATAGCATAGACAATAACATGCAATAATAACATGCAGTTGTAGAATAGTCATTAAAAATGTATAAGCATTAACAAATACTAGTGATTCAGATGTTTTAATACAGCGCAGTAATATATCGCAGCCGACATTCAAAGTGCGGTAAGAGAGAAATATATACCTATGTGCACAAAGATATAACTGTCTCTCTCTCTCTCTCTCTCTCTCTCTCTCTTTCTCTCTCTCTCTCTCTCTCTCTCTCTCTCTCTCTCTCTCTCTCTATATATATATATATATATATATATATATATATATACATGGAAGTACTTAAATTATAATGATAATTTAACTATTTCTGCAGTTTTTACAAATTCCTAAATTCTGTGAGTAATTCATAAACTCATATTAAGAATGATAACATTTCAAATCACCTGCTTGTCTTTCTGTTAATATCCCTGACACTAGGTGAAAAATAAATGGCGACTTTTAGGCTACTTTCTATTCTAGGATTTGGAAAACCTTTTGTAAGTGTTTTTTTTTTTTTCAGTCGATTTCAGAGGTTCTTAAATTAATCGGAGAATATGATGGCTTTTGGTTCAAAATACATTGTTTACAATTCTGTCAAGGAAAAAAATCTTTAAATGCTCGATTTGTTTAAAGTGAATATAAGTGAGCCTGTCTGATGGCTTCTCATCAGAGATGGCAGGATGGTTCCCTTCCTGAAAATCCTGGTTGCTCGTCTTGCAAAACAGACAACCTGCCCTGAGAATGCATTAAAATGATAGACTGAAGTCACTGTGCAGATTAACTGTCCTAACCGAGCATTAAGTATAATTGTACAAAGGTTAGTTTATTTGAACCAGACAGGTTATTTGAGGCCAACGTCTTAAGACAACGTGAAGATTCCAGAGTTTCTTCATATGCAAAAAAGGTAAATAGCATTTGTTTATTTTGGAGAAAATCAGAGCTGTTATTATCTCGCAGTGCAGAAATCTCGACCCATAGAATCAACTTCGGATTTTGGTGTTTGTTATTGAATTGAAAAACATTGAATTTTATCACATCCAAACGAGAAAACAGATCCGGTTGGATACTTGTAAGTGGTGTTACATTGATGATTGTATGGCGAGTCCGATTTTGGTAAAGTAGATGTGTACTACGTGTGTTGACATGTATTGTTTATTTTACATTGATTTTCAAGTACATTTTATAGTTTATTTTGTTTCGTTTTGTTGAATTTTTTATATACGTATAATTCTATAATTTTTTATGTTATCTTTCATGATAATGGAATTTTGAAAACATCTGTAGACTATGGGCCTGGAATAGGAATGAAAGACTCATTCCTATTCCAGGAATGTGCTTCGCTGCAAGATGCTATATTCAGATTCCCTCCTGTGACAACCTGGCAGAGAAATCGACAAGAGAAATAATCGCCTCCAGTTCAGTCCCTGTCCCATACTAACTCGTTCCTCCTGTGTATCAGGTCGCCTTTAGATTTACTGAAGAATAGTCAAATGGGCGCGGAGTCAGTTATTTAGTTAATAAACTACAGTAAAGAATGCGTGTTCAGTAATGCCATCATTTACAATGCCTGAGTGACCCTAAACAGGACACAAAATACCTCAACATACCTCTATTAAACAAATCAGTTTCCTAATGTGCACCTGTAGCAATCTGGCAAATCCACATGCATATACCATATATAATCGATCTAATATTAAGTATTTTTTGTCAAATAAGATAACAAAACAAAACATAACTAACAAAAACAATCCACGCTGCAAAATTATTACAGGGGTCATGACTACTTGAAAAGACATGTTTTTTTATTCCAGAAAATAAAATCACGGAATGATGGAACTGTGTTGCGTGTGGAACAAGAAGCTATAGTTATGTTTACTAGAGTATTAAAAATGTACCGATAGTGTCTCTCGTTTACATGTGCTATTTTTGCGTAAACGATGTAATCAGTTTGTGATTCAAATTTGTAATTGCATTGACATATGGCAGTATTTCATAAGAAATCAGTGCATTTTAAGATGTTTGAATTTAATTCCTACCATGAATAACATCCAGTAATTTCATAGTTGTTGAATAGTCACATTAACGAGTTATGCGCATCAGTAAATATGAGGGATTCAGATGCGGTAATATACTGTAGCCGGCATTTCAAGTGCAGTAAGAAAGCAAGCTATACCTATGTACACAAAGTTATAACGGCCTCTCTCAACATTTTAAAGTGCCTGTTTAGCCTTCTGTTAATATCCCTGATACCAGGTGCAAAATAAATGGCGATATTTAGGCTACATTCTGTTCTTTGGTTTGGAAATGCTTTTCGCAGTGTTTTTTCAGCCAATTTCGGAGCTCCTTAAATCAATCGGGAAAGATGATGGTGTTTGTTTGAAAAACATTGATTACAATTCTGTCAAGGACAACAAATTCGTTAAAGGTTCCATTTGTTTAAAATGAAGATACGTGAGCCGGTCTTTTTGCTACCCATCAGAGATGGTAGGTGTTTCTCCTCCTGAAAATTCAGGTTGCTTATCCTATAAATCGAATTTTCTCTGAGAATGCATGCAACTGATAGACTGAAGTCACTACGCAGATTACATTAACTGTCCTACCAGAGAATTAGTAGAATTATGCAAAACGTTTGTTTATTTGGCAGTGACAAGCTATTTGAAGTAACGTCTTAGGAGAAAATGAAGATTACAGAGTTTTTTGATATTCATCGAAGGTAAATAATATTTTTTTATATTCTGGATAAAGTCAGTGCTGTCATTGTCTCGCAGTACAGAAATCTTTCCCCGTTGAATTAACTTCGGTGTATGAAAATAAATACCAATTAGGATTAAGAATATCATCTGATATCGAATGCTGGAACTTCCGCAGTGGTAATTACAATCGACTTGAAAATATATAAAGAGCTACAAATGATGGTTATATATTTGATAACAAATATATAACCATGCAACATCCACTTTCCAACATAAAAAAAACACACAGAACATCAAAACCACTACAATCACTCAGGTTGAAGCAATACGATACCTTGGAATTTACTTTGATGCGAAAATGAACTGGAATAGCCACATAAATCTTCTGCACAACAAACTCCGAACAATAAGTGGCAAACTCTACAGGTTAAAAGGTATAGTTCCCATACGCCTAAAAACACTAATATACTAAGCACTATGCCAAAATATACTAAGATACGCTATAACAACGTATGCTTTCTGTGCACCCTACAAATTAAATAGATTAATGTCGCTACAGTACAAAATGACAAAATTGATATTTTGGGAACAAAGAGAAAATAACGTCCTTATAGACATTGCAATGTCAGAACACAAAATACTGACAGGAAAACATTTATGTCACTATGCAGCTTTGCTGAAACATTATTTCGATGTCAACTACAGGACAGTCAGCAATACACACCGTATAACAAGACCTCAGACAACTAACTATATCACATATAAATACAATAATCACAACGAAAATGCCACTCGAAACTTCTATATATCCCAGACATGATAAACAAATTACCTTTTGAATACAGAAACCTTACAAACTACAATAGCCTGAAAAGAGCAATAAAGACATACTACGAACAAGAAGACGCATCAATACAATCCAAGTTATTGTGTGTGTGTGTGTGTGTGTGTGTGTGCGTGCGTATGTAATGTAAGTATGTAATGTAAGTATCATATGTAATCAAATGTATGTAATAACTGTAACAAACGTATGCAATATAGAGTGATTATATTCATTGATATTGTATATATAGAGTGTAAAATTGCAAAGAAAAATCTGTAGTAATCATCATTAGGAATATTATAATAATATACGTTGTAAACAGTTACTGTTATTATTATTATTTAAAAACACTTTATGTACGAGAAAGAATTTTTATGCATAATTTTGTTCTTATAATGTATGTAATTTATCTGAGAAAAAATTATTATTATTATTATTATTATTATTATACTTATAATAATGAAGTAATCATAATAATATAATAATTACAGCGATAAAAAATTCAAGATCGGCTAAGAAGAAACCAAATTTTGATGTATTGTAAAGTGAACAGAGAAGACTGTGATCAACAACGAGAGAAGAACAAAGGAAGTCGCCATCTTTACAATTACGTCATAGCTGCCAGAAGGAAGGAATGTGAGTCATGAAGTGTATGAAATACCTGGAGGATTTATCGTCCGGCGGAAAGAATATAACTTGTACAAAATGCAGTAGGTTTCTACACTTAAAATATGCCGGCTTTTCAGAAACAATCAGGCAACATAAAAATAAATTCGATGTAACACGGAAGTGCAGAAGTGTAACGGGACGGCGTACTCTGTAGGAAGAACAAAGAACCGCACCTAAATCTGCTGTCTGTGACGCAGCCGATTATACCGGAGGCAAAATCAGACGACGAACTGAACAGACAAAAAAATGCAGGTGAGTCCTATAATTTCAACTCTTTCAGTATACTAATAGAAAACGGTCTAGAGACCATAAAAGCCAGCTTAGTAGATCTTGTGCAAGAACTCTTTAATAAATAGAACGAATAAATAAAAAAAAAATATAGCGAATATGAAGATTTGGTAAAACATATTAATTTAACAGTGATAGAAATGTTGAAACGGTAAAAGACATTAAAATGAGCATTAACGCGCTAAATGACAGGCAACGCAATTTGATGAAAGAGACATCCGAACTCCGTCAACAACTTCATTCTCTACAACTACAATATGATCGTTTAAATCAGCAAAAACATAAAGAAGAATTTGTCATGAACGGTCTTCCTCAATCGGCACCTACAGAAAACCTCAGAAGCATGGTTTTAAAATTAGAACATGCAATTGATATCCCCTTACAGCTTAACGATATTCATTCAGTAAATCGGATTCCAAGGAAGAGTAAAAACCAAAAACTTGCCACGACCTGCACCAGTCATAATTCGTCTTATGAGGAAGTCCACAAGAGGCAATCTCATAAAAGCCAGCAGGCAGAAAACGCCATTTGCGAAGGTCTTATAATAAACAGGTCTTGTTACTGTCAAACAAAATGCTACTATTATTATTATTATTATTAACATTATTATATTACAAATATAATAATTATATAAAAATATAATAATTTGTGTTATTTAAAATTAAAGATTTTTATTTTGGTTATGAATAAAAAAACTATTAGTCATTCATTATACAGAAAATGCAGTACAATCTTCATTGTTAATATTAGAAGAACATGTGTAAATACATAATACAGAGGCAAAAAGTGTTATTAAAATTTTTAATTGAAATCAAATGTAGAAAATTCACCATATATGCAGCACTCAGTGCTGAATTTTGTAAAAATTATCAGTTGGAATGCCACTTAAGATGATCATTGTGTATGTCTAATATTTTAGAAATCAATAAAAAAAACAAGTAGATATAGAGCATTAAAAATATATATATATATTAAGATACATCTCCAGGGAGTCAGAAACTCATCAAGGGAGCCAATATACTACACACTCCAGCTATCATTCTTATTCTTGAATTCATTCACACTGCTTGCACACACAACATCGAAACGCAACCCATTCCAATCACACACCACCCTCTATTATGATTATGATTATAAAGGAATCGGAAAGATATAATAATAATAATAATAATAATAATAATAATAATAATACTTTTATATTACATATGAAACATACATTACATACATGTGATTATATATGATACGACATTGCATACATTTGTTTACATATGATACATACATTACATGCATTTGATTGCAAATGAACATACTTGATTACTTATTTTTCTTTAAAAAAATTCACTCTTTTTAATTAAAATTATGACTAATATTGTGATTACATATTTATAACATAAGTTTACCTATTTGCAACAGTTTAATTTTATTTTTGTAACAATGAAATTCCTACAGATAGAAATTCCATTTCTATTTTTTCTTGTACAACGTTTTTTTTTCCTACATATTTATCATTTCTCAGATAAATTACATACATTTTGGAACACAATTATGTTTTTTAAATAATAATAATAAAAATAACTGTTTACAACGTATATTATTGTAATATCCATAATGATGATTATGACAGATGTTTCTTTGCAATTTTACACTCTATATATACAATATCAATGGATATAAACACTCTATATTGCATATTTTTGTTACAGTTATTACACACATTACATACATTTGATTACATATGATACATTACATACATTGGTTTACATGTGATACGTAAATTACATGCATTTGGTTATATATGATGCATCTTGGATGAGAACTAATTTCTCTGCTTTCATCCTCAAAGCTTATATGTAAGCTTATCTGAGAATGGCACCAGTTAGTTATTATTATTTTTTTTTCTTTGCTGTGTTGGGAAGCTACGAAATCTATGATTGAGAAATTCACGCGCAGGCACGCACGCACGCACGCACGCACGAACGCACGCACACACACACACACACACACACACACACACACACACACACACACACACACACACACACACACACACACACACACACACACACACACACACACACACACACACACACACACACACACACACACACACACACACACACACACAATAACTTGGAATGTATTCATGCGTCGCTGAACTGGAAGCCTGAACAAATATATTGTGCTTCATTAAGTGTGTATGGTATTTTGGGCCGTGTTTCTTGTTCAAACTATGTCCTTAGAGTTCTTTTCAGACTATTGTAGTTTGTGATATTTCTGTATTCAAAAGGTAATTTGTTTATCATGCCTGGGATGTAGAAGTTTCCCGAGACCTTTCCGTAGTGATTATTGTATTTATATGTGATATAATTAGTGGTCTGAGGTCTTGTTATAGGCTTTGTGTTTCTGACTGTCTTGTAGTTGGCATCGAAATAATGTTTTAGCAAAGCTGCAAAGTGACATAAATGTTTTGCTGTCAATATTTTGTGTTCTGACATTGCAATGTATATAAGTTCGTTATTTTCTCTTTGTTTCCAAAAGGTCAATTTTATCATTTTGTACTGTAGCGACATTAATCTATCTAATTTGTAGGGTGCAGAGAAAACATACGTTGTTATAGCGTATCTTAGTATATTTTGGCATAGTGCTTTGTATATCAGTGTTTTTAGGCGTATGGGAATTATATCTTTTAACCTGTAGAGTTTGCTACTTATTGTTCGAGTTTGTTGTGTAGATGGTTTATGTGGCTATTCCAGTTTATATCTGTTTATTATACCACTTCATATCGAAGTAAATTCCAAGGTATCGTATTGTTTCAAGCTGAGTGATTGTAGTGGTTTTGCTGTTTTGTGTGTTTTAATGTTGGGAAGTGGATGTTGGATGGTTATATATTTGGTATCAACTGGTCGCGTTACTGGATTTCTGAATATCAACAATTTTGTCTTTTCTGAGTATAGCTGTATGGAGGTTTTCGTGAGCCAGTCTATCATCAGATTTATGTCATGTTGCATATTTGTTTGGGCTATGCTTGCTTTATTGTGGATGGATATTATTGCTGTATCATCTGCATATTGGAATATGTTACCTTTGAGTGGTAAATGATTAATATCGTACGTGTAAATGTTGAATAGATTTGGGGAGCGTACAGCTCCCTCTGGTACTCCACAGGTTACTCGTAACTCTCTGTTTCGGTTTGATCCGATACGGAATATGCTTTCTGTGAAGAGGCTTTCTGTGACGGGCCTCTTCACCACTTGTGAAGAGGCCCGTCTCTTCCAACATGCCTCAGATTTTTTAACAAGGTTTTTAATGTTTGAGTATATCGAATGGTTTAGTTAGATCAATAAAGACTATCATGGCAATTTTGTTTTTGTCTAAGTCGGTATTAATTAAGTTCTGCGAAGTCTTCCAAGAGAGATGTTGTTCACTTATTTTTCTGAAAAAAAACCATAACCATATTGTGTTTTGGGAAGAATATGAAAGATCTCAGTGTATGCTGTGAGTTTCTTCATTATGATTCGCTGCTTAATTTGATTGATAATTGATAATGTTGCTATGGGTCTGTAATTGCTGATTAAATTTCTTTTTCCATGTTTGAATATGGGTGTGATTATGGCGGTCTTTTGCATGCTTGGTATCTGTCCTGTTTTAAATATTTTATTTATTAATGTTAGTAGGATAAAACTTAAACTAGTTGCATGTTGCTTTATATCTTTATTTCTTATACCATCAATTCCTGGGCCTTTGTTTGGTTTGATTTGATGTATTTCAGAGAGAAGTCTTCTTTTATGGTTGGGAACCATAATATCTGTTTTGAATGTGGTGCAAAGTGGAGGGTCACGTTTTGTGACTGGGGGAATATTTCTGCAGTTATTGGATGGAGTCTGCAAAGTATTGGTTATAGATATTTGCTAGTTGTTGGATAGGTTTTGCGTCTTTCATGAAGCTGTGTTTTATGGTTTCGGAGGCGGTGGTGTTGGGAACACAATCTGTCATCTCATTGATCAGATGCCAGGTTTGTTTCATGTTGTTTTGTCAGCGGTTGTTTTATCTCTGTAGTAGCTTCTTTTTTGCATATCTGATTTGTGTTGAAAGACGATTACTTGTTATCTTATATTCACTTTTTAAAGCTGTGTTATTTGGATATCGCCTTAATTCTTTCCATAAAGCGTCCTTTCTGTGTATTTCTAGGATTAAGTTTTGTGTCATCAAAGGATTTTGAGTTGTTTTTGAACGAATCTGACTTTCTTTGTAGCTTTCTTATATATTTCCTCCAGTGTGAGTTTAATGTTGTTGTATAAATTATCTGCTGAGTCTAATGCCAGGTGTTCCCAGTCTGTTTTTCTTATTTCTTGGTAATAATAATAATAATAATAATAATAATAATAATAATAATAATAATAATAATAATAATAATAATAATAATAATAATAATAATAATAATAATAATAATTTTATTATTAGTAGTAGTCCTAGTTAAATTAAGAATTTTTCCGTTTCCCTGTTTGGGATTATAGTAAACTTTTAGAATTCTCTTTAATTCTAAATTTAAAGTGAACAGTTTTCACCACTTGCTTATTTCGACGTATTTTGAAAACGAAAGAAATTTACAGCTAATAATATTGCGCTTAACAAAATTGTCACCTTCAGCTGCCAACTAAAATGTAGATTTTCTTAGCGTAATAATTAATGACTACATTAATATGCTTCATTCAATTGCATTTTACTTTCTTATTACAGAAATTATATTGTTGTCATTTTCAGTTCAATTAACTAATTTTTCATCTTTGGCTGTCAGTAGTCTGACATTCTATACGTACCAATTATAAGTATTTCTTCTTTTAATTTGGCTTCAGTTACTCGGTTGCTCCGATATAGACATATGATTTTTTTTTCGCAATTGCGGTATGTTCATGTATATTTCACATCTAGGTGGTCATTCTGGAAGAATACACTTCCAATATCTTTCTAAGGGTTTGACACCGTTTATCCGAATGCAGTGCGGTTCATTTGGAGAAAGACTTGTAGAAGCCAGTAGGATAATTCTACTCAAATACCTATATACAAGATATAGAATTCTATATTTGTGTGTGTGTGTGTGTGTGTGTGTGTGTGTGTGTGTGTGTGTGTGTGTGTGTGTGTGTGTGTGTGTGTGTGTGTGTGTGTGTGTGTGTGTGTGTGTGTGTGTGTGTGTGTGTGTTAAGTTAGTCAGTTCATAATGTTTGTTAGGTTTAAAATCTATATGGGCTTAAAATCCCAATATTTCGAAATTTCCATAATAATATACAGCATATAATATATGTTAGGTATAATATAATGTATAATATGGTGTGTGTGTGTGTGTGTGTGTGTGTGTGTTCATTAAGTCAGAACCTGGTTTTTAATTTTTAACGTTTCTAGCCTACAATGGCTTAAATTTCAAGATAAAAATAATAAACTAAGAGTGAGATTGTTTTATTATTATATGATTACATTACCATATTAATGTCCATACTTCATATTACTATTCGCACTTTATTTTATCATATATATATATATATATATATACAAGATACGCGAGTCATACAGTTAACCATCTTATCCTCCATACTGCAGCGGTTAAATGAATGGAAATTCCGCGACACCACAAAATAAAAGAGAATATATATATATATATATATATATATATATATATGTTATAAAAACAATATTATAATATTTTTTTCACAAAAAGTATACATACAGGAACGTCCAGGTATATAGTAATTTTTTAAATAATGCAGTATCTGATGAAACGTATCCGGACACCTATTGGAGACTGTAATCAGATTTTCTGTGTGACACACTTCCCAATAGTGGACATTAATACGGGTTGAGCTCACCTTTTGCTTCTATGACAGCTCAAACACTGCCGGGGAGACTTTGTAGCGGGTGTCTGAACGTCTCTCGAGGAATGGCAGCCCATTCTTCCTGAAGAACTGTAGCCAGAGCAGTTCGTGATGTGGGTTGTTGGGATCTGGAGTCAAGTCGGCATTCTAATTCATCCGAGAGGTGTTTATGGGATTCATGTTGGGGCTATGGGCTGGCCAGTCCATTTCTGGAACGTTATTGTCCGCAAACCATTCCCTCACAGATCTGGGTTTATGGCAGGTAGCATTGTCATGGTGATACAGACAATATTTATCACCGAAATGATCTTCAACCGCAGACAGTACCAATTGGTCAAAATGTCCTAGTACCTATCCGCATTTAGATTGCCGTGTAATATTACGAGAGGGCCAATTCCATTCCATGAAAATCACCTCTACACTCTAAAGCCACCTTCTCCAAATTTCACTGTTGGCGTTACACACGCATGTAAGAAACGTTGTCCAGGTAACCGCCACACCTACACCCTCCCATCGGACTGCGTTACCCTCCCAGCGTGATTCATCATTCCAAATCACACGTTTCCAGTTGTCCACTCTCCCGTGGGGTCGCTCTTTACACCATTGTAGTCGACGTTTAGCGTTCACAGGAAAAATGTTTGGTTTATGGGCTGCTGCTCGACAATGGAACCCCATTCCTCTTAACTCTCGACGCACAGCCATGATGCTGGCTGGACAGTTAATAGCACTGCGTAATTCTCGGGTGATTGTTTTACTCGATATCTGGCGATTTTCACGAACCACCTTCTTCATCACTTGACGGTCTCTGTCTCATTAAAAGCGGCCTACCAGACCGTGGGTTGGTGGTGGTTGTGCCTTCACGTTTTCAATTTACAATCTCATCACCAACTTATTACGCAGCAACTTGAAGAGCGTTGAAATGTCTCTGACAGATTTCTTACTGAGTTGGCAACCAATAACTAGTCCACGTTCGAAGTCACTTGTCTCCCTTATTCTGCTCGTGCTTCTTATCAAAAACACACCTCCGTGTGCTCTTTATATATTGCATTGAGGCAAATAGATATATATATGTATCCATATATATATATATTTTTTCACCTCCAGTGAGTCCTCATCGAGGGAAGGCATCCACTCTACAGATCTGCATCCACCACTCACAATCCACCCGCCATCTACCGCCGACCATCACCACTCACAATCAACACGCCATCTACCGCCGACCATCACCACTAGTATTTCCACAGACAATCAGAATCGTCCATGCCATATATATATATTTCACCTCCAGGGAGTCCTCATCGAGGGAAGGCATCCACTCTACAGATCTTCATCCACCACTCACAATCCACACGCCATCTACCGCCGACCATCACCACTAGTATTTCCACAGACAATCACAATCATCCATACCCACCACAGGATTCAAACCAGCAGCCTGTTGATTGAAGAGCGGATATATATATATATATATATATATTTTTTTTTTTTTTTTAAGAATTGAATGACAAGAACCGAGATTTAAGTAAAAAGGTTTTAATATTAAAACACGACTAGTTTCGGCTTGTAACAGCCTTCATCAAGTTGCATAAAAAAAGAAAAAAAAAACACTGAAGTTTAAATAAACTACGAACAACGTAGAGAGATGCTCTATACATAATTGTCATTAAAACGTTGTGGTTTTATTTAAAGCTGCTCTTTCGTTTGTTGTATTGTTTGGAAAGTACGTGCTAGTAGCATCTCGTGAATGCCAATACATGATTATAGCTGAATGACTATCTGGGAGGTTGTAGCTCAAGTTATTATTTAGATGAACAGGATTGAAGATGATTTCCCTAGATTCCACCATTTTTCTGTCTAGTTCATCATTGCAACGGAAGATGTTAGTAGAGTTTTCCCAGCAGACTTTGTGACTTTGGCTTTCATCATTAGGATTAGCCGAGAATAGGATATGACTTGATAATGCTCTGGCTCGCTGTCTCTTGTAAGTAATGTCCCTCATGTGTTCTTCCATACGCAATTCGACAGATTTGTCTTTTTGCCCAAAATAAGGAATATTACAATCACACATTATTTTATATACACCAGGGTATTTAAGATGATGATGACAAGGTTTTGGGTGGCTTATTAAGAAACTGATTTTTGGAAGTGGAGCGAAAAAAGTTCTGATATTGTGTTTTCTTAGAACGTTTGCTAATTTATGTGAAACTGTACTTATGTAAGGAATGATATATTGCCTTTGAATCTATTTGTATCTTCTGAGCTATGTCTAGGAGGATTAAGAAGGAACATTTCAATGATTCTCTTGGAATATCCAATAAGATTTTGAAGACATTTTGAGATGGTTTGTTTCTGTAAGAAGTTCTTTTGGGCCATCCAGAAGAGAACGCGCTCTGTATCCCAAGGTGGAAATTATTCCAAGCTTATGAGGAGGGAAGTGATGGGAGTGAATATTCAGATATCTGTTGGTATGTGTGGGCGTTCTATATATCGGTATTTTGAGTTTACCAGAAGAGCTGGTTAGTTTGACATCAATAAAAGGCAGGGAATTATCCGTTTCAAGCTCGAAAGTAAACTTAATACTTTGATGTCGGCTAGTGAGATGTTCGAGGAAAACCATAAGGGAATCATGTCCATGGCTCCAAATAATGAAGACATCATTTACATAGCGTTTCCAAACTTTAGGTGTTAAAATAAAGGAAGAGATAGCCTTGGTTTCAAAATCCTCTAAGTAAATATTTGCGAGTACAGGGGATAAAGGATTATCAATAGTCAGCCCATGATTTTGCTTGTATATAGTATCTTGAAATCTATAGAGGATTTAAATATATATATATATGCACTATAATCATAGTTGTTGCGTTTAAGCACCAAAGGAACCTCTTTAGGGCAACAAATATTATTAGGTTTTATACTATATAGAAGACTGCTTAATAGGTCTGGTTCATAAAATTGACGGATCATTTTCATATTCATTATTCTCATTACCGGTGATGTGTGTCATGTATTCAAGTCTTATTTAATATGGAAATTTTAATGTTATTCGCCATTTCTGGAAACGTAGCGTGTTATCATGAGAGTGGAATGTCTAACATTTCTAAGAAGACGTTCAAGATATCTAAGAAGAATATTGTCGGTATATGTTGATGATTAAAATGGGAGATGCTGTTTTGGCTCTCGAGTTGCCAAAATATCATCTCTTGCCATCAGCATGTTTTGTAATACGTTTAGAGTTTTCATTAAGTACTCGTATTGTATCGTATAAAAATAATTCTAAAAGTGCTTTTCAAATTACCAATAAGTTAACCAAACCTTTTACTGCAATTAATTGGAGCATAGAAGATGAAGATGGATTCCTATCACAGCCAACCAGAAAATAGTTGATAGATGGAAATGTTACGCAACCAAGCTTTTTCAAAAGGACCTTCTACTCTCTGACGATATTTTGGACGGAATGTTGCCAGTAGGTTCATACCTTCAGGAGTATCATACATTAGAGAGGAAGGAGATTACCCGATATTAAAAGACCAAGTCATTGCAGCAATTAGTTGCTCAAAACCACCCGGAATTGATGGTTTTACAATGGACCTGATACGAGAAGGAGGTGATATCATCATAGACACCTTGCTAAATTTATTTCAGGACATATGGAACACAGAGACGTGGCCTTCTGATTGCCGGACTTCTGTCCTTGTTCCTATTCCTAAAAAGGGAAACAGCAGTAAATGTAGCACCTACAGAAAAATAAGCCTTATCAGTCATCCAAGCAAAATCCTGTTAAAAATATTATTGTCAAGAATTGAAAAGAAAACAGAAAGCAGACTATCAGATGAACAAGAGGGTTTTGGGAAGTCCAGAAGTATAATCGACCATATTTTTACAATACACATACTAGGCTAAAAATACATAGAACATAACAAAATAATCTGTCACAACTTTTTAGATGTTATTGACTTCTATATTGACTTCAAAAAGCTTTTGAGTCAATATGGAAATGCATTATGGAAGATTCTATAACATTGTGGTATTGACAACAAAATCATTATGATTATTAAATCTCTTTATTCTTCATGTGATATGAGAATTGAAATTAAAAATTACAGCAGTGAACCGTTCTGAGCAGAACGGGGAGTAAGACAGGGATGTATCTTGTCCGCTCTTCTTTTTAATTGTTTTCTGGAATATATCATAGATGAAGCTCTTCAATATGACACTAAAATAGTAGTAGGTGGACTAAGAATAAACAAACTTACGTTTTGCGGACGATATCGATCTTCTGGCAGAAAGTGAAGAAGATTTACAAGAAATAACCAGCCGCGTTTTCGGAACATTAAATAATATGGATTATACATAAACCTACAAAAAACAAAAACAATGATACCCTCGAAATCAGACAGTGAATTCTTAAAGATACAAATTAGCAATAAGCAAATTGAGGATGTAAAGAAGTTCACTTATCTAGGAAGCACGTTGAGTAAAGATGGTGGTTCAAAAACTGACATTAAATACCGAATTGCTAAGGCAACCTTAGCCTGGGGAGAAAACAGAATAGCAATAACATCCATACTAAGAATAATGGACACCTTGGTGAATTCTATCCTCTTGTATGGTTGTGAGGCCTGGACTTTATTGAGGGAAGATGAGAGGAGACTCCTGTCTTTTGAAATGAAAACTTACACAAGACTTTGAGAATTCCTTATACCGCTCACGAAACCAGTGAAAATGTCCGACAACTGATTGATTCAATAGACGTGAGAAGAAGGGAAAATAATCTGATAGTCATCAGAAGAATACAGATGAAATGGTTCGGACATGTTAAAACGGGAAACGGCATTCCAAAGCAAACACTAGAAGGAATCATTCCGGACCAAGGGTTAGGGGCCGACCTCGATTAAAATGGAATGATAACATCAAAAAATGGACAAATTCCTCCCTTTCTCAACTGACATCAAGAACAAGAGACCGAGATGTTTGGAGGAGGCTATCAAAGAATATCACCTACCAGCAATGAATAACTCAACGATCCATTTAGGACTACGAGAGAGAAGAGACTTGTATTGTGCCAAAAAAGTATGGTTTGGTATTTTAATATCAAGGTTTACGTTTTGCAGAGTATAGCTTCCTGTTACCGTACTAGAGGTTTATAGATGATTTTTTCAGTATTTGTAGATAATATATCTTGTTCGTGGTGCATTTTAGAGAAAAGTATCCGGAGTTTTCTGTTCACATCATTAATATGTGCATGTGTTATTCTCTTCGTTCGTTTGTATTATACATATTCTATGCTGTCATACAAAATCGTTTATCGGAAAGTAACAGTAATTGCATATCATGAAAAACACCCTATATTCTTTCATAGCGGCGAAATTTATGCAACTACTGAAACAAAAAATGAAATATATACTTATATTTATCAAATAGCATACATATGAATATATATATGCTATTTGACACCTATCAGTATTTTTGATTTCTCATTAGGAGAGGTTTTTAATTTTCAAGTACTAGAGAAGTCTTAAGGATTGCAATTTTAGCTAATTTTAAAAAATGAAAAAATTCTGTTATACTGTTTTCAGTTTTCACTGAAGTATATTTATATTTGAAGGTGCTTATATATCGTGAACTCTCTTCGTTGAGGTAAGAATATTGATATGTTGTCAAAACACAATTAAAAAATTATGTTATATCACTGTGAAAAAGATGTGATCATTTACTTCAGGGTGGGGAACCTTTTTAGTAACATGGGCGAAAATTGCTAATTTAGAAACGTCCACGGGTGAGTGGCAAATTTTAACTCATATATAGTGTATGTAGTGTGCTGATGTACATACGAGTACATCAGCAAAGAGGCGAATCGAAATAGACTAGCGGGCGAAATTTCGCCAGCGGGCGAAGGGTTCCCCACTTCTGATTTACTTGGTGATTAATCTTGCCTAAACAAATATTTTTTACCTCCTCTAAATATTATCTCTGTGAAATATAATCCAAAAGATGTTCGAAATGCAGAGTTCATCATGTTATGTACGGTTATCCACTCAACCAAAATATTTATTTAAAATTTCACAGTTTAATGGGTGATTGACGATTTCCTTGGTCCATTTCTAAGATTATATTCACCATGACCTGCATTCGGAGTCCTGAAATGACATTTGAGACTTTGATATTTCGCCTCTAGGTCAGATTTTATGGATTTGTATTCTATATCAGTTCACATAAAAGAATTACCGCGCAGTTTGGTTTCTTAGTTTATTTAAAATGCTCAAAACCTGACTACAAAAACTTCTAAATTAAGAGAACTGGCAGGATTTTCTAGTCATTTAATCATATAAAAAAAACCTGTAATTTATATTGCCCGAATTAAGTAAATTGTTATTATTGAAACGTATACATCACCCCTTTCTTAATCTATTTGTTATCTTGAATTGTGAAAACATTTTCTAATGGTTTCTAATCGAGTGAGTTCTGATTTTCAAATACATAAAAAAAAAAAAACCGCCTCATGTCTCCATTCAATACAATCCCTTTGAAATGAACTTACTCTTTTAACGACTTTGAAAAGAACTGGTTATTCTGCAGAGGGACGCCATTAATTGTCCCCACAATTGTACATTTTCAGTTGGATGATGTAAGATAGAAGTTCAATATAATGACGTAACATTTCATTTCATGTCATTTCATATTAAGTCACATTAAAAACATCTTAAAGGATTGCATTTAAGCCATATTAAAAACATGTTGGTCGGTTTAATGCAAATACAGTACATATCATATATAAAATGCTCTTCTCTTCTGCTAGTTTATGATAAGAAAGACGGGCGAAATTGATGGATTAAACACCACATTCAGATATATGCTTAAAACGTACTATGACAATTATTTTAACACGTAAAAGAAAAAAAATGTGGGTGTAAGTTAGATTAATTGCTGATTGGAATTAATTATTAATTCAATCGTAAGAAATGCGATCCTATGCTTCCTCCCATATTTTTAATCTGAATATCTTATAGTTTATTCGGAAATACATTATAAAAATATTAATTGCAAATGCTTTTTGACTGTTTTTTAGAACAACAACAAGAACAATAATAGTAAAAAGTTTTTTATATCTGAATATAAAATAATATACGATTGCTATAAGTAAAACAAGTCTCATCATTAGTAATAAATCGACGCACAAAATCAGTTTTATTTTTGTTAAAACACTTCAAGCACTGTTCAGAGATTTTCATGCGACTGCGTTTTTGTTCTGCTGTGAGCAAGCGCGGCGCCCATCTTATGCAAAGCTTTTTCATTTGCAATTCTTCATGCAAAATATATCCTACAAGTTCTTTTGAAATGCCTATAGTCTCAACTGCTCCACGCACTTTGACTCGCCAGTCATCCAATATCATATCATGCACTTGATGAATAATTTCTGGTATTGTTACACTTTTTGGACGTCATTCACGGGGATCATAGCTGATACAGCCGCCTTTAAACTCAGCAGCCCATTTCTTAATTGTCGGAAAAGAAATAAAATAGTGTCCATAAACGTTTATGAAATTCGAATGAATTTATTCTGGCCTTAAATCTTCTTTTATAGAGAATTTTATAACCGCAACGTACTCAAGTCTATCCCTTTAAATGGATATAGACAACCCGTTTACTTCAGACACCTCTATAAAACAATCTACTAGATAGATTGACTTGCAATTTCACGTGGATGCAGATGTACCAACTTAGGAAACAAAATCTTGCAAATAGTGTTGCCATCTATAGTCGAGACCGAGAACGTTAGAGGCCAACCACGTCTAAATAAATTTGCATAAACAGTATACACAAAATCACAGGAATTAAAATTAAACACCATAGTCCATTAGATCTACTTTCGAAAGCTAAATTGTAGGAGTGGCTCAACGAATAAACCTGAAAGACAAAAGATAATTATTGTAATAATAGTCAAAACGAATGTAATAATTTAAATGCAGTTTGCATGAAGGTTTGTGCCCTTACAGTTAGGTTACTTCAGTTATAGAAAACAACTACGTGCCGTGACGAAGACTTAACGAAAGATAATGGAATATTTGATTGAACAGAATGTTGACTATTCGGGAAATTGCAGATGATATCCACATCTCATTCGGCTTAGTCCAATATGTTTTTACAAAAATGTTGAACGTGAAACGAGGGATCACGTTCAACATTTCGATTCAAAATGCCCGTTTCGTGAATTTTGAGTGAGGGCAAAAGGACAAGCATTTGCTAATTTCGTTGGAATTGGATAATGTGATTTCAGATCAGAACTTTTCCAAAACTTCATAATATTAGATAAACCTCGAATGGATTGTTTTGAAATTAACAACAAGGTTCAAATTTAATGAAGGAAAACACTCAAAACACCTCCGCTGAAGAGGGCCCGACAATCCGAATTAAATATGAATGGTGTTTTTATTTATTTATTTATTTATTGCCTTTTTCAAACTTGAAGGAACTGTGCGAGCGGAAGTCGTTTTTATCTAATTACGTTTAATGCTGATTAAAAAGGAGTAGTTGAACGTTTGCCAAATGAAGGGCGTCAAAAACACCTCCGCTGAAGATGGCCCGGCAATCCGAATTAAATATGCATCCGCAAGCACTTCTCGTGTTCCAAAAATACGTTGAATGCCCTTTGGCACTCTCTGACGCTGATAAGACAAAAGGCTGATATAAAACTCTTATCTTAGCGAAAAGGCCGAGAATCGTAAAGTGTATCACCCGTTTTTATCAATTTAGTATCTGATACAGGCCCTAAGATATTAAACTTATTTTTAGAGAGAGCATAGTGCGCTGAGCTGATTTCACCCTCGAGTAAGATGCCCAAGTGTTGTGTATCTTCCATAGGTCAACTAATTAATAAATTATCATCATAAACTGAAACAAACAGTTAAGGAAATAATGTCTGTCCTCATAATATATAAAAAGATATAATATAAAGTAAAGACAAAAATTCCATAAAATTAATATCAATCACGTGGTTATTAGTACTTAAATACCACATAAGAAAAAAAATCAAATTAAACAATGCAATAACAGAAACTGAGAAATGTTTTATTTAATGATGTGGGTGGGTTTGCATTAAAACTCGCAATCTCTTACCGATAGGAAAAAACGGTTTTGTTCACTACGTCTATTATTTTTATTTATTTATTTTTTCTTTTGAAAATCAGTGAAAACATCTCTTTAGAATGACGGGTATTTCCCTCCTAACTGAAAATATATTGCAAATTAAAGAAAAATAATAAACTTTATTGTAACATTAAATACAGTACGAACACAATTAGAGACTATGTACTCCATTTGGAGAGTACGTTGCACACAATCTAGACTAAAAACGGCCCTACTCTATATATATATATACTAAACATGAATCCAACGACAGACACTATAAGTTATCGTTAATTAAATATATTGTCGTATTTATTTAACACTTCGTAAATATGTGCCTGGTCAAAGCTGAAGGACATTTTTTTACCGTCAAGCGAGTTCCCTCTTGAAAACAAACTCGAAATATTAACAAGTCCTGCGTTAACGTGTTAGAGTATCATAATCTGTAATATATACTTCGATATTTTCTGTTATATTTCATTTCGAAGTAATGTTGGTAGCAATCAGTTAAACCGATTTCACTGCCCTATCACGGGTCACGACCTGCAGTTTGAAAAACACTGCAGTATGCCCTCTACACTGGGGAAATGAACAAAATAAAATTGTTGAAAAGAAAACAAAGTACTCTACGAGTAAAGAGGAAGATTCCAAAAGCGCAGAATGAACCATTACGTATCACTTAATGCAACTTTTGCAGTATGATTGACTTATACGAGAGAGAATAATAAAAACCGCACTGATAGTACACTACACTAAATACACACTTAGTACTAAGTGATGAAGCTGACTTAAGCTAAGTGATAAAGCTAGGTACAGCTGACTTTATCTCCGAAACAAAAGAAAATATTGATTGAACGTCAGTTGTGGAAGGAAGATCACAATTGCTACATCTCTAATTTTGAAGACAGAGGGAATGTCATTCTCCACCCTTAGGCAATCGAAGATAGCGGGTCCAAATAATAGCGATATTATACGGAATCGAGTAAAGAGAGTACGGCAGAGACCTGGCTCCATCTTGCGGTTTCTAAACGCAACGGAAATATAAAACTGTATAATGTATGGAATAGCGTGCTTCAGGAGCTTCCCGGAATGGAAAACCTCATCTTACTAGTGTGATAGAATGATTAATTCAGGAACTAATATAAGAATGATTCCTTTTTTTCATTTTTTTAAAAGTCAGTATTAAATTAGAAAGAGGCAAGTGAATGCATACACAATTACAGAATACACAAAAAATTATTATTATTATTATCATTATTATTATACACATAGAACGTTAAAACATGAACTCAGGAAAATATACCAACAAAGTTAATATACCATTAACACTAATTTACATATCACAAATCAACAGCATCCAATGTCTACATCCCATTCATAAACAGTAATATCAACAAAAATAGAGAAGGCTAATCCCACTCTCTTCATAAAAGCTAACCTAAATGCCTCACTCATCCACACGTAATCCTCATAATCAAAGACTGCAAATTATATTACAAAACATTCAGTACGGTATATAATAATAACGAAGATGCATTAAATAAAAGAAGTACATGGATTTGTATCCAAAGAAAAAATACTGGAGATAAATAATGTGCCTTAAACTGCGTACCATATAAACTGCGTACCATATAAACTGCGTACCTTAAACTGCGTACAGAGCATCAAGTGTAATATTCATTAATTATAAATATGTAAATACTCTGTACGATGAAAATAGAAAAATTGTAGTTTTATACATAATGTGTAAACGTGAAAAAATATCTGTAATAATCATATGTATGTAGTTTATCTGAGACATTATCACGTTACTGTTTTATTGTTATTATCCATTATTCAAAAATACCGTGTAATCTTCATTATTAGAAGAACACGTGCTGTAAATATATATGCAAAAATATCATTATCAAAATTTTAATTGAAATGCAATGTATAAAATGAATCACATATGCAGCACGCAGTGCTGAAGTTTATAAAAATTACAAGTTGGAATGTCACTAAAGAGGATTATTGTAAGTATGTAAAAAAAGATTTCAGAAATTATCCCCACCCCCCCCCCCCCCCACCCCCCCCCCCCCCCACCCCCCCCCCCCCCCACCCCCCCCCCCCCCCACCCCCCCCCCCCCCCACCCCCCCCCCCCCCCACCCCCCCCCCCCCCCACCCCCCCCCCCCCCCACCCCCCCCCCCCCCCACCCCCCCCCCCCCCCACCCCCCCCCCCCCCCACCCCCCCCCCCCCCCACCCCCCCCCCCCCCCACCCCCCCCCCCCCCCACCCCCCCCCCCCCCCACCCCCCCCCCCCCCCACCCCCCCCCCCCCCCACCCCCCCCCCCCCCCACCCCCCCCCCCCCCCACCCCCCCCCCCCCCCACCCCCCCCCCCCCCCACCCCCCCCCCCCCCCACCCCCCCCCCCCCCCACCCCCCCCCCCCCCCACCCCCCCCCCCCCCCACCCCCCCCCCCCCCCACCCCCCCCCCCCCCCACCCCCCCCCCCCCCCACCCCCCCCCCCCCCCACCCCCCCCCCCCCCCACCCCCCCCCCCCCCATTAACGTTATAAAGAATAACATTTCCTTTAAAAAGTTTCTAATCAGAAATTATTTAATTTAAAAATATTAATAAATAAACTATTATTAAAATAAATTACTAAATTTGAACAAAAATATTACTTAGTTCATTTTCTTCTTTTTATTTATATAATACGATATTTAATTTTCAAAGCGTTTTAATAAAGACATGCTTATGAACTTGATTTAAATGTAATGTAACAGATATTCACTTATATTTCAGCAGTTAGCAATAATATAGCGGAAATATTCAGTGCAAATTTTGCACTATAATAAATAACCAGTGTGATCAAGGTTAATATTTTTGATTATATATAACTATGTATAAATAATTAAACTTAAAATGGGAATAAATGTACAAATTCGGAAAATTTATATATAAGAAATCCATTTTCTATAATTATAAAGAGGGGTTATAATTCTTGCTTTCTCTCTGTTTTGAAAGAGATCAAAGTCAATGTTGAATCATATTTTAATTATATGCGGATATTAATTAGTTTCAAAACATGGGAGAACAGTCATTATTCCACAATGTATTCCTCCATAGCATCGGCCGGGTTACTAGTCGGAACTTCAAAACTGTTAACATTACCATGTACATGTCATTAACGATTCCCCGCACACACCCACACACACACACACACACAGCTTGTCAACACTCGTAACTAATTCGTTATGTCTCTAATTTATTGACCATGTTAACTTCATGTACAAAGCTCCAACATTGTCTTTACTGAAGACAATGTTAGTCTTAAGACTCTTCAGACATATTGTAATTAGCGATTTGATTGGGAATCTGGCTAGTTTCTTAGCAGTGAAATTGCAGGACCTAAATTGCATATCCAGAAGGAAATTCCACACCATTGTGACAAATGTTAAATGCATATTCTACACTTGAGAACTATCGAAATAATCGTAATAACAATAAGTATTTATAATTCATGTTTTCTAGATGTAATGCAAGATATACCAGGATCTGCATTTAGTTTTGTAGGTTGGCACACTCAATAAATTAAAATTTCTTTTTGTTTAATAGGGATTTTCAAAGTGACACAATGGTGAATTTGCATTTAATGTATTGTGTGTTACGCGTTATTATTATTTTCTTAATCGCGTCAGTGGACATGCCCATAATGCACGCAGGCTCTGTCAGTATTCCTGTGATCTTTGAAATCGAAGTGAACTACACTTTCGCTTCTCTTCCTTGCCAATGTTCAGCTTTGTTCAATTTATTTCACCAAAAACATGAGGAGCAAAGGCGGTAACCTGCTAGATATTCTGAAAAAGTTAAAAAATAGTGCTTCTCTAATGAATTCAGTGATATTGAACTGATATGAATCTCACCGCCTGCGATAGACCATGACCACCACCTCTCTTTCTGATTGCCTGATGATTATTTAAATTTCCGTTGAATTTCGACACATCCAACTCGGCAACAAATTTCCCCATAAAAGCAGGAAGGAGTGTTGTGGAAGTGAATGTATCTTAAAATGTTCTATATTATCCACAATTGCGCAAATGACAGCAAAGATTTCTTGGTTGTGATTTTTTTCGAAGAAGATGAGACAATATTCAAAGATATCCTTGAACATCTCGTCATGTTATCTTTTCAAAATCAATAGGTAGTTTTCAGTTATTCATATATAATCAGGTATCTTTGTATAGTGATTTATGGTGACGTATGTCACCATGAATCACTATACAAAGTGCCAACGAATTTTTGAAATTCCCTTTTTACACCTTCTCTCCCCTCCCCCCGCTCCATCAACTTAACATCTTACAACTGTGACTTTGTTTTTCATAATCTACCATTGCGTTACTCCTCAGTATATATTTTCTGAACTGGTGCCATTTGCATCTGCTGGTTGCCAGAGTATGTCATGAACCTGAAGGGAAGTTATCTGATATTTATATTTAAGGTACTGCACGGTTTCTCACGGTATCACGGTCGGTAATGATAGAATTTGCGCTCATTACATAATAATCTCATATTATTCATTGTGAGAAGATATCAAATCTCCTAAAGAATGAAAGAAATCAAAATATTATGTGCTCACTAATTATTGCTTTGGAATAAAGTAAAGATTAAAAAAATGTTTATCCGTAATTAGACATTTTCCTTGACCTTCCGTCGACCAGCCTTTCTGATTACTCGATATACTATAGTGGTGATTAATAAAAATACTATTTTACATTTCATTTTAAAATTATTTCTATTTTTAAATCATTCCAAAAGTAAACCATTTTCAAAAACACAAACAAATAAAACCTCACAAAATCAGTTTGTCCACATCCACTTCACCAACATGCGCTGAATAAATTTATGCTGACTCAAAGAAAAAAATATCGAAACTTGGTCTATTTTCCACCGAGCTTTAATTATTTCCCCAACAAAAACAACATTAATCTATATTGTTGTTATTGTTGTAGTTGTCTGTAATCAAGTATTCATCTACAGCCTGGTATTTTTTTTTATATAAAAAAGGCACTTTTGCATGTAACGGTTGAATCACTTTATGATGATATCCTACAATTGGAAATCAATAAAATGTAGTTTTAGGATTACAGTATAGTGTTCCATATAAATATCATATACAGTTAGCTTTGAATACAATAAACCAAACTTAACCATAATTCATAGTATATCCTTCAAATACTAACATAAATATATTCGTATTTCGATCTACCATAACCACTGCACCATATTAACATCCTGCTTCACTTCTGAGGAACACTAAAATAATAATAATAACATTCAAGAAATATTTGTAAAGGATAAAATTTATTACAATAAGTAAACATAAAAATAGACACTAAAACAAAATACATAAGCAATTATGCATAACACGCATTTCGCTTTTCGCGTGTGTGTGTGTTTAGCAATTATTGAAAGGAACACTGTTATAATACTTCGGTATGCAAACAGGAAGTTGTAGGTTGATATTTTTTGGTCCGCTCATTCCTCGTTTGTCTAATGCGTCTATTTGTAACAAAATAGACTCGTGTAGCTTACTTTTGCCCTTTGATTCAACGATGCACAATATCTCTTCAGTCATATTGGGACAGACACATGAACGGCCTGAACCAAGTAATTTAAATAAATTTTGAAAATTATTTTTCCAATAACTTACATGATTGCTCAGTACCAAGCAAAACAAGTTGAAATTTAGCAAACCTAGTGCGTATTAATTATGTTCCGTGTTAAGAGAACATTAAGAAGTTCAAGTACAGGCCATGAGACCAGATTTTCCAGCATGAAATACAGAACATTCACTTTCAACATAAAATCTATTGGTATCAGCGACTTTCTAAGGATTATTATTAAGGACGTGTAACATTGCCTTTCCGTTCATTATGTCTTCGCCATTGCAGAGACTCAAGCCCAATTTCAGGGGATTTTTTCTCAAAAAAGAGTAAAGAAAAATGCATATATTATTATTATTTAATAATAATGGTGAGAAGTATATTTCATGGGAGACAATAAAGAAAAATAATACATTCCTTTTAACAAAGATCTGTGATTATATACGAAATTACGTTTTTTGAAACATGCAATAAATGAAGCAATACATGCTGTGGACATGAGAGAGTAACTGAATTTGACGCGCAATAAAAAAGCTGAGAATACATCAAGTCAGATATAATCAGTAAAACTCGGACTCGTGATGAATGGTAAAGCTGGTGAAAGTCTTGATCATTACGCAGAATGAATGCTCGCTGAAATTAACTCGTAGCTCTTTTTTGCAATGCCGATGACCTATTATACTGTAGTATATGATCTAACTAGAAAATTATAATTGCTTTCAAATATTAATGTTGTACTTGTTCTCTCACTTCGGGCACAATCTAAAAAAACAAAAATGGATACCACTCGGCGGGAACTTTGCTAATAGAAGTCCTAAGCGTCGTCTGCTTTTGTTGTCACGACTGCCGCGCCTCCTCGCCACCAGTACACAGTTTAAAGAGAATTCGCAAGTCTTTGTGACAAAAATCCTTACAACTCCCTTTGGGGAGAAGCACATCCGTCACCGGAGTGTCGATGTTGCATCTAAAAAAAAAAAAAAAACTCAGGCGAGTAATTGACTCTAAAATACAAGAAATGAAGTGAGAGCTTTATGGTGCGATGCAGCTCCCAGAAACAAAAAAAAAACTATATAATCATCATTAACTAAACATCAAGAAAATATATAATCATTATTAAGAAACAAGCCAATAACATTAATTAATTATATCAGTTTTTAATCTAGAAAGGGCATCAGCGTTACCATAACGACACTACCCTTTCTATATGTAACGGTCATATTATAACGTTGTAGGGCTAAAGCCCATCGGGACAACTTGGCACCATGAGGGGCACTTTTAGTTAGATAGGTCAGAGGGTTATGATCTGAAATTACCTGTATTTAAGCAGCAAATACCCATGTGTCAAACTTTTTCAACGCTTCCAAGACGCAAAAAGCTTCCCTTTCAATGGTCGACCATTTCATTTGACAGGAATTTAGTTTCTTACTGAAGAAAGCAATGGGCAATTCTTTTCCTTGTTCGTTGTTTTGAGCTAAGCATGCGCCAATTGCTGTTGCTGAAGCATCCGTATACAACTGGAACGGCTTGTCTAGGTCTGGAGTATGCAAAGAAGGCATTTTTATAAGCTCTTCTTTGAGTTTCGTAAAAACTTCATCAGCATCAGTAGTCCAAGGAATATTGTTTGGGACACTTTTCTTAGTCAGTAGTAATACAATTTGGGAGAATCGTGGTATGTAGTCACGGTAGTAGCTAGCCAGTCCAAGTAGAGTTCTTACTTCCTTCTTTGTCCCTGGTGTCGCTAAACCTTTTATAACCTCGACCTTCTCTGGGTCTGGGGAATGTTGACCGGATCCAATCAAATGACCTAGGAACTTCACTTGATATTTCCCGAATTCGCATTTTTCTAGGTTTACTGTTAAACCCACCTCTCTTAATGTTTTGAAGACTTTATCTATATGGGTGAGATGTTCAGACCATGTTTTAGAAAATATAGCCAAATCGTCGATATAAGATCGGTAGTATGCCTTATGAGGAGCTAGTGCTTTATCTAATGATTTCTGGAATGTGCTTCCAGCGTTCTTAATTCCAAACGGTAAGACGTTCCATTGATAGTGACCAGAATGCGTCACGAATGCGGTGAAGGGCTTTGCTTCCTTTTCCATAGGGATTTGCCAATGTCCCTTGGTGAGGTCAACTACAGTGATATATCTTGCTTGTCCTACCTCAAATAACAACTCTCTAGCTATTTTCATTGGATAAGCATCTGGAATAGTAAAACTATTTAGCAATCTAAAGTCAATGCATAGTCTGACACTTCCATTTTTCTTAGCCACACAAACCATTCACTGACATTCACGATGAGCCCGTTCACTGACACTTGGCTCAATGACACCCATATCTAACAGTTCTTTGACTTGTCGATCTACTTCCTTTTGTAGAGTGATTGGCACCCTATAGGGTTTGAGTCTCTTAGGGGAACAGTTCTCTGTAACTTTGATGGAGTGTCCGTCAACTTTGGCATGACCAGGTTTGGAACTAAAAACATCTACATATTTCCGGAGGATGTCAAAAAGTTCTTGTTTTTGTTCTCCCGTCAAGAGAGCTTTCACATCCTCAAGGTGTTTCCTAATATCTTCACTTGATTTATTCATCTTGTCAGCGGGTGCATAGTAGAGTGTTCCGAAATCTTCATCTAGTTCGAAAACTAGACCGACATGATTAATTCTTTGAATATATGGTCGAAGCTTATTTATGTGGAGCTCCCTGATACTTCCATCCTTCATCTCAACCTTCGCAGAATGTAGTCTAGTAAGTTGAACGATTGTAGCAGGTCCTGTCCAAGTATTTAAAAGCTTATGAGAGGATGAAGGTAACAATACTAAAACCTTTTCACCAACAATGAAGGATTCAACTTTGGAACGAAGATTATATCTGGAGGAGTATTGTTCTTGAGACCCTTTGGCGTTCTCGGATGCAATTTCATGGGCTTTTCTTAGATTTTCAAGAAGCTCTTGTAAATAATTTTCAATCGAGCGAGAGGCAGTGGTTGGGATGCCTCGTCCACCAGTCCAAATTTCCTTTAACAAAGAAAAGGGGCCTGGAGGTAATCTTCCATATACCAACTGGAAAGGTGATAACCCAGTAGTGCTATGTGGTACTTCTCGGTATGCGAATAGAAGATAGGGAAGATGTAAATCCCAGTTTCTTTCATGTTCCTGTATATTCTTATTCATCATCTCTTTTAAAGTTCGGTTCCAACGTTCGACAGCGCCCATACTCTCCGGATGTCCTGGAGTGGAAAAACGTGGAGCTATGCCTAGCAGATCTTCAAACGCTTGAGTGAGTTTAGATGTGAAATTCGTACCTTGGTCGGTACAGACCATTTTAGAAAATCCCGTCGGAGTAAAAATCCTCATCAGAACATTACATGTGGTTTTAGCACTTATTTCCTTGACAGATATGGCTTCGGCCCATCTAGTGCATAAATCAACAGCACATATTATGAATCGATGTCCTCTTCCCGATGGAGGTTCTAACGGTCCGACAAAATCCACACTCCATACCTCAAACGGAGTTTCTGGTCTGACGATAGGTCGTATGGGGATTCTATCTCTATAAGTAGCAGTCCTTCTCATTTGACATTCCTTGCAGCTTTCGCAATATTTTTTCACATCTTGTTTAATGGTAGGCCAAACGAATGAGTACTTGATTCGCTGACGGGTTTTCTTTTCGCCGTGATGGCCAGCAAGAGGGATTTCATGTGCCATCTTTAATATATTTTCTCGTTTCACACGCGGTAGCACTACTTGTCTAATATTCTGGCCACAAATATGTTCGTTATGAAGCAGAACCCCATTGTCAAACGCATAGGCATTTTTCTGCATTTTTGCCCATTCAAAACACCTTCGAAGCGTCTCATCATCCTCTTGAAGTTTGCCGAATTCTAATTTTGTTCTTTCTGGTATACATTCATTTCCTGCACCTGGTGGGGACTCTATCGTACTGACTGCCAATGCTGTACTGGTTATTTTCGAAGGCATGTCTTCGTCTTCATCATTTCTCTGACCGTTTATCACTTAAATCTTTTGATTTCAGAACTGGTGTCTCCCAATGATGGCTACTCTCATGTAGCTCGACGCTTTCGACCAGTATTTCATAGGCAGAGGAGCTCAGTAGCAGATCGGTAACCAGTCTTCTTGAGACGGCACAGGTGACTGGAACATTACCATGTAAATTATCATAAATTTTCATTTCAAAAATTCTCAAGGGTGTTATTTCATTTTCTCCGAAAGCAGAAGATATTTCTATCTTACTTTCTCCATCATGGGGCATATCTGCCACTAAATCTTCGCGCACTACCGATATTTGCGCTCCCGTATCTATTATTCCATTTAAAATCCTACTTCCGCATTTGAATTTGACGACTTTCAAATCATCTACGTTTCGACCAATGTCCACTGATTTGAATACTGGAATGGAAATTTTGGCAGTCAACACGCCTGATTTATTGTCATCCCCAATGGTAGACGTTTGAACTAGGTTACTGTGTGCTGTAGCAGGAGTACCTTTTGGCTGACTATTTTTCATACAAACTTGGCGATATGACCTTCCTTTCTACAAGTAAAACAAGTTGGTTTGTAGTGAGGCTTGTATGACTCATCAATTCGCCGCTGCTGGTACCATCTCGGTGGACTTTGAGAGGTAGATAATAACTTATTCTTGAATGTTCGCTCAGCAGGTGGAGTATAAGGTCTAAACTTTTCAGTAACCTTGTCCTTCGGAATAGCTCCAATGGGCTTCCTTGATGTACTACGAACACTGTCGTATTCGTCCAATCTGTCAGCTAACTTGGTTGGAGAAACGAATTTTGCCCAGTCGTCTAAGAGATGTTCTCTCACTTTATGTGGTACTTTCTTCTTCAGTTGATCCGTAATAATTACATCTTTTAACCCTTCAAAATCCTTGATATCAAGGCCACCAATCCACTCTTCAAAATAATTAGTTATTTCATAACAGAAATCCCTCCAAGATTTTTCAGCAACCTTTTGGTGCATCACAAACTTCTTTCTGAAACTTTCAGGATTCAGTCTAAATCTCTTTAGTAGAATTTTTTTAATATATTCATAACCTTCGCAATTTTCTTCTGACTCTCTACCAATTAACTGGAAAATCTCAAATGGTAACAAAGTCAAGAGACATGATATCCAGTCTTTAACATCTATTTTGGTTCTCTTAGCTTGTCTTTTAAACAGGGATAGGTATATCACAATGTCATCCTCTTGTAATCTAAACCTAGGCATTAGCTTAATTAGTTCAAGACAATATGGTTTATTGTCACTGGATACTGTAATTGAGGTTGGTTGAACGCGCGCTTCAATTTCCAGTTTCTTTAACTCGAACTCCATTTGTTCTCTTTTCTGTTGGGCTTCCAATTCATCTTTCCGGCATTGGGCTTCTAGTCCTTCCTTCTGCCGTTGAGGTTCTAAATCTTCTTTCTTCATCAGTTCTTCCTCGAGTCTGGTACTAATAATCATCTCCAACATCCCTTTAACAAATTCTTCTTCATAAAATTTACTTCCGTAATAATCATTTTAAGATCTATCACTTTCATTTCAACAGTTGGCTTCTCTCCCAATTCTTCAGCCAATTTACGTAAATCTTCCTTTCTACCTTTGGTTAAATAAGCCACGGTGCTTAACAATAACTCTCTTTACTGATAAAAAAATCACCCTTAAAAAGGAATCAATTGAATTTTTTTTTAAATGCCCAGAAAGAGATCTATATATTTGGCGATTATGGGACTCATAACTAAATTCAGCATATCATTTGTAAACATAGATAAATCATACAATATTATCAGATAAAAAAAAAAAACTTCAACTACACAATTTACTACACTTTCAAATATACAAATATATATATATATATATATATATATAAACAAAACATAAAAAAACAAAAAAGAAATAGTTTCGATTTTACACCGCTACTATATAATAACTTAAATCTTGAAACAGAACTATCAAAACAGTATGCAAAAATGAACTATAATTACACTGTCGTGTTCTTTCTCTGGCGAGAAATCACAAGTACTGACTGTTCCAAGATGGAACAAACATGCAAAACAGGACAAATCGGTAAATGCAGAACAGAACAAAATAAATTTAAAATGAAAAAAAAAAAACTATTCTGATTTATCTGGGACGAAAATATAGCTTGAACACTGGCGTGTTTTTCTTTTATCCAAACTATTGTACTACTGTTCCAGGATGGAACAAAATTTGAATACTGATATATTCATTCTCTGACTAGAAATCAAAACTACTACTGTTCCAGGATGGAACAAACCCACGAACGCCATTTTTTTTTGTTTTGTATTAAAACAGACTTTCGCCCAAATAATCAAAATAGAACTCTAAAACATGGAAGCATGCATTTACATAACAAATTGCTCTCACCTTGTAGATCCTGTCCACTGCGCCAGTAAAACTTGGACTCGTGATGAATGGTAAAGCTGGTGAAAGTCTTGATCATTATGCAGAATGAATGCTCGCTGAAATAGCTCTTTTTTGCAATGCCGATGACCTATTATACTGTAGTATATGATCTTCTTCTTCTTCTTCTTCTTCTGCAGCTTCTCCCACTTAAGTGGGGTCACTGTTTGTTATGAGTCTCCTCCACACCTTCCTATCTTGGGCTGTCACCACATCCAAGTTCTTCATCTTCAAGTCCTCTTCTACCAGCTCCCTCCATCTCTTCTTTGGCCGCCCACGCTTCCACCTTCCTTGCACATCCATCTGCATGACCCTTCTTCCCACATATTCGTCCTCCCTCCTCATCAACTGACCAAACCATCTCAACCTTCCTCCTGTATTTTTGCTCCTAAGTTCGTAACTTTCACTGTTCCCCTGACATAGTCATTTCTCAGATGATCCTTTCTGGTCACACTGCACATCCACCTAAGCATTCTCATCTCTGCTACTTCCATCCTGCTAATGTTATTTTTCCTCAGGGCCACAGTTTCTATAGCATATGTCATAGCTGGCATCACTACTTTCCTATAAATTTTGCCTTTCAGATTGATCGGCACCCTCTTATCACATAACGCTCCAGCCATCTCCCTCCAGTTCCTCCATCCTGCTTGTATCCTGCATCCCACTTCCTTCTCACCTCCTCCATCTTCTTCCACTGTCGAAGCTAAGTATCTAAAGTCTCTCACCTTCCTGATGAAATTTCCTTCCAGCTCCAGGTCTGTCTCCTGGCCACCGCCCACTGCACAACACATATATTCTGTCTTACTTCTACTCAGTCTCACACCTCTCTCTTCCAGTACTTTTCTCCATCTTTCCAGTTTAGTTTCCGCTTCTTCTCTTGAATCTACACACAGCAAGATGTCATCTGCATACAACATTGTCCAAGATGCATCTTCTCTCACCTCCTCTGTTACCACCTCCTTCACAATATTAAACAGAAACGGACTTAAAGCTGACCCTTGATGCAAGCCAAATGTTACTTGAAAACTTTCTGTCTGTCCCAAACAGGTCCAAACACTTGTCTTCACATTTCTGTACATTTCCTGCACCAACCTGACATATTTCTCCGGCACCTTCTTCTCCCTCAGACACCTCCAGACTTCTTGCCTTGGCACTCTATCGTATGCTTTCTCCAGATCAATAAATACCAGATGTAGCTCCCTTTGTTTCTCTCGATATTTTTCCATCATCTGTATTAACCCAAAGATAGCATATGTTGTTGATCTACCAGGCATGAAGCCAAATTGTTCCTTTGCAATCTCCACCTCCTTCCTCAATCTACCATCAAGAACCCTTTCTAGGATCTTCATTGTGTGGGACATCAACTTTATTCCTCTGTAATTTTTACAGTATTGTGCATCCCCTTTACCCTTGTAGATGGGAACAAGAGTACTCTCCGTCCATTCCTCGGGTATATTTTCCTGTTGGCAAACTTTCATGAACAGCTCCCACAGCAGGTCAATTCCCTCTTCCCCCAGTGCCTTCCATGCCTCCACTGGAATTCTGTCGGGGCCCACCGCTTTTCCATTCCTCATCCTCTTCATGGCCTCCATCACTTCCATTCTACTGATGTTCTGCACCATCCCCTCAGAAGGCTGCCCATCTCCTCTGTGAGTCCTTGCATTTCCTCATTCAGAAGTCCCTCAAAGTATATTTTCCATCTGTTTCTTATGTCCACATAATATATACTGTATATATATCCATCATATACTGTAGTATATGATCTAACTAGAAAATTATATTTGCTTTCAAACAGTAATGTTGTACTTGTTCTCTCACTTCGGGCACATTCTAAAAAAACAAAAATGGATACCACTCGGCGGATGCTTTGCTAATAGAAGTCCTAAGCGTCGTCTGCGTCTGTTGCCACGACTGCCGCGCCTCGTCGCCACCAGTACACAGTTTAAAGAGAATTTGCAAGTCTTTGTGACAAAAATTCTTACACAATCGAAACAAGATGATTTCCGTAAAGGTACCCTGAAACAAAGGGAACAGTTTATTTTCATACTAGTTCATAAATATTATGGAAAAAACAAACAAACAAACAAACAACTTCATTTTCCAGCATTACAGAATGTATCTCAGCAAATCACGATTAGCTTTGAATTTCATATGATATTCAGAAAACCTACTTACATTACAACCAGGGGAGCGCCAATCTGAACTAAGAAGAAACATGGACAAATGTCATCATCCGTGCACAGAGTCAGTACGAGTGCTATGAGATTATTGGGATTGGAACCAGCAAAGACGTCAGCTTTGCCGCTAACTGCAGTATGCGCTACCGGGAAGGCATCTACAAAGTATAAAATCCTTATACTTTGCTAGAAATCCTTAGAAAACGTGGGAGTAGACACTGTCTGTGGGAGGCTTCATGACATTCCGTTTGTGTGGAAGAGAATAGTGTGGTTCAGAATAACAGAGCTCCTCAACACTTCCACAGAGCCACTACAATACTTCTTGAGTAGGCACACCAATTAGAGTGTAATGAGTACAGTTTAGAAGCGATTCTTTTAGGTCTCAGTGAGATTTGCAGTAATCCTCTACATTACTCAGAGTTTTTTTTGGAGAAGTAACCTTCGCACTTCATCTGAATTCCATGGATGCGGGATCTGAAAAAGTAGCCTCAATCAATTCATTCCATTAAATACTTGTTATTGAATAGCCTTCATGGGTGCCTTTCGGCTGATGCTCTTCCTGGAAGATGAGCCGCTCTGATCGATGATCGGGTTTTGACTGCCACTGAGTGAAATCACCACTGAGTATCTCTGAGTAATCGAGACTTTAAGGATTTAAGTGAAGTGATCCTTTTGGCTTATTGAGTTTTGGGTGATCTGAGGGATTGCTGAGTGTTTGGAGATACCGCTATACTTGCAAAAAGTGCGACCGGCACCCCCAGGATAGTGCCTATCGCATACGGTGTAATATTCTGCACACCGGGAAACATGGCCGCTTTGCATTATTGATTACAGATGTAATGAATATAATTAGGTTCTTTAAAAAAGTAGCCTAGTCGTGAAGATAAGTAACAAGAAAATTTGGTTTGCTTACACTTAGATAAAGGATTAAACAAGAATAGAATTCATTTATTTTTTTTTAAGTTTAATATACTTTCAATGTTTATTAGAGGGAGGTGGAATACATATGTACAGTATATATATTCTTCACATCGGGAAGCTGAAAGGAGATGGTTTGATTTATTTTATCATAAGGTTATGAATCATTATGTATATCATAATGATATTCATAATGAATATCATATCATTAATAGAATATATATATATATATATATATATATATATATATATATATATATATATATATATATATATATACATACTTATTTTAAATAAGTATTATTATTTTTCTCAATTTATATGTATTCTTGATTGGCACGGAGTTTCTTTCTCCCGGAAATTCAAGAAAATCGATGCAGAGTCCATATTATTTCAGACAAAAATATATCCTGTTATGGTTAGGTATCAGGAGATGGAAGCACTTGTTTGCCTGTTCACGACTGACAACTGCTGCCATCTCACATCCCTAACTCTAACAAAATATATTTATTTTCTGAAACACTTGTTTTTACAGTAGATATAACTGAGTTTTCGGGAAATGATAAAACTCCTTACGCCTTCTCACAGATCCATTAACTCCGGAATTGATTGAAGAAAGGGTTAGCAAAATTTCCTCTCATCGATGACATTGATTCGAACTAAGAACCATTTTTTGTTGGTGTTTTCACCTTTTTTTTTTTTTTTGGTTTCACATTATTGATATAACTGACACTTCGGAAGATCATCCAGCAATTGGATCATTCCATTTTTCTTGAGCACACAAAAATTCGCTTGCAGAAACCCAAATATACAGTTGATGCCCATCAATAATTTTGAATTATCCTATTTTTTTATTTTATCCGTATTTTATATGCTGGAGAATTATGTATTTTAATGGAAACTTAAGAGAAGGAAAAAAAAACATCGATTCTTACTTCACATCGAAAATTTTGTTTTTAGCAAAAGGCCATTACAAATATTTTGGCAACAAATTACTGTAATTCAGTAATATATAATAATACGAATTTGCATAATTGACAGCAACATTTAATGTTTTCACAACATTTTGAAACCACTGACAGTATTCCATTCAGAAGTTCATTCACAAGCACTTCTCTGAAGCGGGATAGTTTCTGCAATATGCACGTCGTGTAAGACATATCAGAGATAGATTTGCGAACACGTGCATATCAAACAGATATATCACAGTGATGGAAATACTACCAACTAGCAAATTTTCTCATGATAAGATTCGACAGATCAGAGACATTCAAATTACATTATAAAATATCTGTTAACCTTTTGTATTCAGTTTTTATGAGTATTATTGTTACCTGAGGATGACAAAGGGTTAACGTCCTCCACTCATCATCTCAAACGTCAATGCTTTCTGAATCACGAGTGAAAGAAATGATATTTTCACAACGCAATTTGTGCGTGTGTGTGTTGATGATTTCCTTCCTTTCTTTTTTAATAGTTCGCGTAGATCGACACTGTACTACGTGGGCTTTTGAAACAAAATCAGATGGCGGGTGATTAATCCTTATACCAGTGGTGTTCTATGTATGTATATTGAAAGTCTTTTTCCGGCCAATTTTTATTTTAATCTTTTCATTCTTAGTTTCCATGGTGATAAACTCCAGCTTTGAGCAGAAAGAAGTATGCTACTTCCTTATTATACTAGATCTTCAGATTAAATGCTAGGAAAATGTTATTTACATCCTACACAAACTTCCAACGCAGTTCTTTCCAAACAAAGACCTTGGTCCAAACCGACTGAACTAACAAAGCTCAGGTTTGTTGAGTTCCAGAACGTTTCTTGTTTAAAAAATTCTTATAACTCGATATTAATTCTTATTATATAAAAATTGAAATTTTTATATTATCTGATGAATCTTAACTTTTTTCCAACTAACCAGTATCCCACTACGCACTATGCTTTGTAGTCTAATAGAACTTTGTTATCAGAGTTTGCTGAATTCGCTTAAAATGTGTCTCATGTTGGTGAAAATACGTTGAATAAAAGTATTTCGTTCAAAGAAATTAAGATTACTTCTTATTTTCTAAAATTACATTTTCTGTAATCTCACTAATCACTGTGAGTTATTGCTAAAATTTTTGCGAATATAAAATTATACAAAAAATTGTACAATTATTGATCAGCTAACAATTTATTTTTTAACTAAAGTATCTTACTAATCTAAAATATTCTTCACTGCACACACACAATAAATATAAATGTTAGGGAAGACAAAATAGACATAATGCACATATCTATTAAACAGACCTCACAACTTCGGAAATTATTCATGCAGTGTTGTGAAGTGCATATTACGTGTACAAACACTGAAACATCGTAGAAGGTGAAACACTCGTCATGATATATATATATATATATATATTTTTTTTTTTTTTTTTTTTTTTTGCTGAAATGGTCGAAGTAATCCTATGGGGAATTTCTTTCGCTGAAAGAAATTTCGGCGAAAGAAATGTGTCCTTAGAGCTTTTTTCACGCTATTGTAGTTTGTAAGGTTTCTGAATTCAAAAGTTAATTTGTTTATCATGTCTGAGATGTAGAAGTTTCGCGTGGCCTTTCCGTAGTGATTATTGTATTTATATGTGATATAATTAGTAGTCTGAGGTGTTGTTATACAGTATGTATTTCTGACTGTCCTGTAGTTGGCATCGAAATAATGTTTTAGCAAAGCTGCATAGTGACATAAATGTTTTGCTGTCAGTATTTTGTGTTCTGACATTGCAATGTATATAAGTCGTTATTTTCTCTTTGTTCCCAAAAGATCAGTTTTGTCATTTTGTACTGTAGCGACATTAATCTATTTAATTTGTAGGGTGCACAGAAAGCATACGTTGTTATAGCGTATCTTAGTATATTTTGGCATAGTGCTTTGTATATTAGTGTTTTTACGCTTATGGGAACTAAGTCTTTTAACCTGTAGAGTTTGCCACTTATTGTACGGAGTTTGTTGTGTAGATGGTTTATGTGGCTATTCCAGTTCATATCTGCATCCAAGTAAATTCCAAGGTATCGTATTGTTTCAACCTGAGTGATTGTAGTGGTTTTGCTGTTCTGTGTGTTTTTTATGTTGGAAAGTGGATGTAGGATGGTTATATATTTGTTATCAACTGATCGAGTCAGTGGATTTCTGAATATCATTAATTTTGTCTTTCTGAGTTTAGGAATATGGAGTTTTTGGTGAGCCAGTCTATGATCAGATTTATGTCATGTTGCATATTTGTTTGGGCTATGCTTACGTTATTATGGATGGATATTATTGCTGTATCGTTTGCGTATTGGAATATCTTACCTTTGAGTCTTATCAAGAGTCGGTACAGAGGTACAATAACTTGCTTGTCTCTGCTCATCAAGGTATTTTTCAACAACCAAGTGAGTTGATAAGCTGATTTAGCTACTTTTACAATGTGCCCAATAAACTTCATCTCCCTATCTACCAACACGTCCAAGTCCCTGGCCTCATCAATCTCCTGGAGTACAGTTCCACCAATGTGGTATACTGCTGCTGCTAATATTTTCACCCCAAAATGCATAACCTTTACATTTTATACATTTTGTCACATTAAATTGACATCCATTCTCCTTAACCCAGAACTCCAATCAATCCAAGTCGTCCTGCAAGATTTTGACATCTTCTGCATTCACCATTGCCCTAACCAACTTTGCATCATCAGCGAACAAATCAACAGTTCCTCTTAGATCCTTCCCTATATCGTTAATGAACAAATTAAACAACAGTTGTCCAAGAACAGAACCCTACGGCACACCACTAGTCACAGGCCGTATTTTGGACTCTACTCCTGAATAAACTACTCTTTGATATCTCTCCATCAACCAACCACCTATTCATATCACTAACCCTATATCCATTCCCATATGTTGTAGTTTACGGATTAGAATTCCATGCGGTATCCTGTCACATTCCTTTGCCAGGTCCAGCAGTATCACTGTAAACCCATTACCCTTATCCAGTTCAGCCGTCACCGTGTTATAAAACTTGAGCAAGTTACTGAGGTATGATCTACCCTTCACAAAGCCGTGCTGTCTCCCGTACAGTATCTCATTTTCATCGATCCATTCCTTTATTTTTCCCTTGAATACTTTCTCCAAGACCATGACAACGACTCCTGATATGCTGTAGTCTTGGATCCTCCTTTATGCAGTGGAACTATTTCCCCCTTTCCCCACCTTTGGGACTAAACCAGACCCGAGACGCAGATTAAACAACATGGACAAGGGCACTGACAATTCTTTACCTGCTTCACGCAAGACCCGTGCTGGTATACCATCCAATCCCAGAGATGTATTCACATTAAGGTTCTGTAATAGACTATTCACCTGGACTTCATTCGTCACAATTCCCGTATAAACTAATGGTTCCTTCATTTTTTCGCTGTCGCCAGCTGGATGATATACTTTTGCAAAGTGCTTGCTCAGTAACTCCACTATATCGACTGATTCCGTGACCTCCTTACCATGGTCATTCCTTAAAATCATTTTGCCGTTTACAGTTTTTTCCTTGCTTGCAGCATATTGAAAGAACTGTTTGGGATTCTCTTTAGCTTGTATAGCTAGTTTCCTTTCATAATCCGCTTTTGCTTTTTTTACCACACTCGTTATCCTTCTGGCCTGCACTTTATACTGTTCGTGTGACTGCAGGTCACCTCTTTCTTTAAATTACCTCCAAAGTTGTTTCTTTTTTTGCAGCTCAAGCTTAATGGTGATATTCATTTATTTAACCCCTACTTGTTTTACTATTCGGACCCTAGGTATACAATCAGCCATAACCTCCTGTATGTGCTCCTTGACCACTTCCCATGCTCTATCGACATCCAGCCCTTGCAGCTGTATATGCCATGGCACTGATCCAAGCAATCTCCTAAGCTTGTCATACTTGCCAGTATGGTAATTCCACATATACCCTGTCTTAATCGAAAATTCCACACCTTTAGCCACCTCCCAGGTCAAGACCTTATGATCACTCTCACCAATAGGTGGCAACATGGTCATAGTATTTTTAATTACATGCTGTCTCAGATAGTTATCCCTTAATAATTGAATAAAATCCATTTCCTTCCTCACATGTGTCCTCTCCTCCTTCCAATCAATGTTACCATAGTTGAAATCCCCATAATTATTACCCTCCTTCCACTCATTTCATCAATTTGTTTATGCATACTATCTCCACCATCTATTCCATCACCCGGTCTATAACAGCATCCAACTGTATGTTTTATTCTGCCAGTCTCAATCTCACACCAAATAGCCTCAACTGAGCTCTTTTTACTATCCTGCGATACAACTTCAATTCTCCTTGGCTGCAGTTCATCAGCTATCATCATTAACACCCCTCCCCCATTTTATTCTCCCTGTCCCTCCTAAACACACTTTTACCTACACATTCTATCCCACTAACTATATCATCTTCCGTCAGCCATGTTTCACTAATGTCAATAACCTGTGGCAAGGAAGAGCCAATCAAGGCCAAAAATTCTTCCTTCTTGTTCCTAATGCTCCTGGCATTAGTATACATGAACTGCAGTGATCCCTTTCTCCCACCCCTATCTTGATGCGTTATTCTAACTATCCCATTCCGATTTTTTGTCCTTAGTACTGGCTCGGGTACATTATATACATTCTTACACTCATCTGCCTCACTGATGTCTGCATATCCATTCCCCCCCTCTCCTTGGCAGTTCTAGTTTCCCTGGTTCTGCACATCCATTTTCACTTCATTCAGCAACACTGTCTCCGCACACCAAATCCATTCAAATGTAGGCCATCCATCTTGTATAAATCCTTTCGCCCATCAAACTCATTCCACACGTCCACGAATTCCACACCACACCGTCTGCATAACCTGCAAATAATGTCATTTGCGATTATGGGCCTCCTTCTAAACTCCAATCTGTCATACCGCGGAAACAGACTCACCATTCTAACTTTGTCACTCTTTTCTTTCGCTACGTTTAACAATACTTTCAAGTCCTCTCTCATAAAAAATTTATCTCCTTTCAATTCATTTGTACCCGCCAAAACTATCAATTCTTTCACCCTCTGTTTTTGCGCTCTAATACTCTCACTCACATTCTTAAATGTCGCACCCAGTAAGTACGATTAAGTTAAACTCCCATCTATCACTCCTCTTAATAACGAGTCACCATACAACACTCTTTCCTTCGTTTCAGAAACTCTCCCACTCTTACGCTTATTTTTCGTTTCAAACACTAGTTTATTTACGTTAGCCGAAACACTCTGGAAAGAGTTTTGCATGTGTTCTAATTACCGCGCAACATAGCGATCTCACTTCCTGCTAATAATTCCTCATTTTTTTATCATTTAAACTATTTTCTTTCTCTATGCTACTTAACGGGGCTGCAAAATTCCTGGGGACGGTCCTGTATAGCAACCTACATATAATGTAGACCACGAAGCAGATGTAATCACCCTGGAACACGACAACAACAACAACTGCTACATTCTGAAATTGATAACAGAATGAAAACATGTGACCCTCCCTCAGAAAAGGACTATCTATTCTCCACATCAACATTACGAGCATTCAAAATTACTGGCTGACCTGCAAGCTTATCTGAAGCAAGATATAGACAACATACATATTTTAATACTGACTGAAATATCTACAACAAACGAAGAGGCAACCATCTACCAAATGACAAACTTTCATCAACACAAACACTGCAGATAAACTAAATCAGTGGTGGTTTAATAATATTTACCAAACATGAATTAGAAGTAATAAAAATAAACTTTGCAGAAAACATATGCATCGAATTTAAAAACATGAAACAAGAAAACTCTTAATTAAACAGACGGCTTTCAGCCACGGAAGAAGGCGCTTCAGAATAATTGATAATAATACGTGAAATGAATATAAACATTAGGAACATAAATAACAACACAGAACAATACCTAGACATCTTATCAACATATAGCATTATCCCATTCATACAATCGTATACCCGAGAAGGGATAGTCAGAAATACAATTACCGCATCCTGTATTAACCATAAATATGCGTTATTTCACAGCATTACAGTTACACACTGAACCAGATCCTTAAAATTCACTGAAACTACAATACAGTATAATAGCATCCTAAACGAAACAATAGTAAACGACGAATTCACAAAAACAGTTTGTATACAGATAGCATCTTCAGAGTCTGCTGACAATGTATATAATAATCTTAAAATTGCATTTAATAAAATATATAACAAAGCATTAAAAAATAAAAAAATACGCTTCCAAGCTAAACAGAATCCATGGATAACAGTCAACATATTGGTAAGTATACAAATACAAAAGAAAAATACCCTATGGAAACAACTCAAGAAATCACGTAACTGTGCTGTTTTACAAGCTGAATACAAAAGAAAACGGAGTATCTTAGCAACCCAGATTAAAACTGCAAAAAGAAACCATTATAGAAACAAATTCACAACAGCTCAGAACGACATAAAAGAAACCTGGCACCTGCTTGACAACACATACAGAAACACTGCAGCAGAAACAATAAAAACACAACTTTTCTTGTGACCCCAAATCCCTCAACTAGTCGGCAAACAACTTCAATCAGCACTCCGTGAACTCTGTCCAAAAACTACAGCAAACAATCGCTTCTCACACAAAGAAACATTCTGCACTGGAGAATGGTTTCTTTGTGTGAGGAGAATCACATCCCAGTCGATGCGGTTCCCCACAGTAACACAAGAAGAGCTATCACATGCAATTCAACAAATTAATCCTAACAATGGATAACGGATAGACGGAATGAGGCCAAAATACATCAAGAAACACTCAACTAATGTATATCCAGTCATATTAAAACTGTTAAATAAAATCTTCAAAACGGCGCACATGCCTGAAACACTAAAGAATGCATTAATCACTCCCATATATAAACACGGAAGAAATAACATATTAAGCAGTTACAGACCCATCGCCACATTGCCAGTAATCACCAAAATCATGGAACGTATTATGCATGGCAAACTCTCCACATCTGTTGAAAAATTCCAAATCATTCCCAAAAACACAACATGGCTTTAAAAAAAAATAAAGTAACAGCTACTCCTGGAAGATTTCAGAAACCTATAAAAGGCTGCTCTGGACAAAAACAGAATAGTATTAATCGTTTTGATTGGCTTAACAAACGCATTTGACACACTAACACACAAAACCTTGTTGAAGAAACTAACACATATAGGAATCGGAAGTTGTCTACTCCAGTGGTTTAAAGCATACATGAGAAACAGAAAGACATCACAATTATATGATTAGCGTACAGCACAGAGGTTTCTGTAACCTGTGGAGTACCTCAAGGAGCTATTCGAGCTCTCATTCTGTTTAACACGCGCGCGCGCGCACACACACACACACACACACACACACACACACACACACACACACACACACACACACACACACACACACACACACGACATAAGCCATCTTCCCCTAAAAAGTAAAATCTTCCAATACGCCGACGACAATGCCATAGTATATCCACACAAATATCGCTTACACAAATATGCAACACGACATCGATCAATTCATTAACTGGGTAACCGAAAACGACATATATATAAACCCTGGAAAAACAAAGCTAATGATATTCAAAAATCCCAAAGTCCTACAAATAGAAATTAAATACCTCACTATCCGACATTCATCCCCTATACACAAAGCGCAGACCCTACTTATGTGATCAACAACGATCACATAAGTGAAAACAACATGCTATCTTGGACTTCAATGCTGATCAAAGTTGGAATAGTCATGTAAACTACCAACATAACAAACTCAGGATAATATGCAAGCAAACTGTATCGACTAAAAGACATTTTTCCGACACACACAAAAGTACTCTATATTCTATAAAAATAATCTATAAAGCATTATGTGAAAACATTTTAAGATATGCAATTACGTCACATGTATTCCGCGCAGCCTAAAAATTCAAAAGTTTACAATTGTTGCAAAACAAAATGGTAAAACTGATATTCTGGGAATGACTCACACTTAGACGGGCAGCATGGACAGAACACAAAATATTTAGGGTGAAACACTTATGCCACTACACAATCATCTTAAAACATTACTTCAGTCCAACCTACAGAGTAACGACCCCATTTGCAAAAAAGTTAAAACATGCATAAGAAGTAGCAGTCCGTGGGCTCGCATATGCAAGATATCCGGGAAAAAGCATATATATATATATATATATATATATATATATGGAATTAAACAAGAACAGAATTATCATCATCAGAAGGGTCCTTGCTCGATCTATTCCGGATTAAATTTGACCAAGTGATAATGGAAAATCTATGACAAAGAAATATTTAGATGGATATACATATACAAAACACATATACGGCGGCTCGCGCCCACACACACATAAACAGTTCAATCAGTTCTATGATAAAATATTAATTTTCAGATCGTTAATATAGTATTTGACAGGGAACAAAAAATACATAACTAATTCTCTTATTTATTATATAAATCAAGCGGATAATAAATCCTGTATTATTTCAAATCCAAATGCAGAAACTATGAGTTTCGTACGAATTTTGACCAGAGATCTTATGGGAATACACTCGCCAGCATTCACGAGTTGTTCTAGCATGGACTTTGTAGGAGACATGAAAGCTGCCCAGGCGTCCATATATTCGCCTTCTATTGGTCTAATTTGTTAAGGTTTCGCTGACCTGACAGTTGTTTCGAAATGGTTGGTCTTCTTCAGATATCAGGAAACTATTTAAGTAAAGCCCTCTCTAAAAATTACGCGATCCCCAAGACCACTCCCTACCAGAGACCGTCCATCTCAGTGTTGGTTCCACTCAGTGATAGGCTCATCCCACGACTGAGCAGTATCGCTTATGTTCCGGTGAAAAGAACCCATCGACACAGCTCCCATAGAGACCCTGCGTGAAAACGCCAATCAAATTGAACTCTCTAGGCAAAACTCCCTCGAAATCTTAAGCCTCCTCAGCAGGACAAGACCCGGAAGAAACCTTAAGAGAGCAAAAGCACTCGTCCAATACTATGGAACTCGAAGTATCGGAGACATGTATTTTTTGTAAGCAAATTTTCGGTCGGTGCGTAAAGTATTTACAAAAATGAAGAATCAAAAGCTTCATTTCGGCGATGCATAATTATATAAATGAAGTGGATATTAAATCTAGCATTATTTCAAAAGCGAATGCAGAAACAATGAAAGATTCCTACGAAATTCGACCTATCATTTTTTTGAAATTTGATTTAATATCTACTTGATTTATACGTATAATTGTGCATCATCGAAATGAAGTCTTTTGGCTCTTTATTTCAGTAAATACTTTAGGCATCGACAGAGTGTTCGCTTACGAAAAATACACCTCTCCGACACTTCAAGTTCGTTAGTTCTCCTTTAAGGTTTCTATCTGGCCTCTGAGGAGAACCAACCAGTTCGAAACAGCTGTCAAGCCAGTGAAACCATATTATCAAAATATACCAAAAGAAGGAGAATTTATGGACGCCAGGGCAGCGTTGGTGTCTTCTATAAGATCTGCGCTTGGTCAACACGTAAATGCCAGCGAGTTTATTCCTGTGATATCTCTGGTCAAATTTCGTACGAAACTTTCATAGTTTCTGCATTCGACATTCAAATAATGCTGGACTTAATATTCTCTTGATTTATATAATTGTGCATCTTCGAAGTCAAGCCTTTTAGCTCTTCATTTTAGTAAGCGCTTATAATTTCCAACAGATGAATAAGGCAGGGAAATTTGCATTACACTTCTCTGTGATATATTTAGTTTCAAACAACTGTATGAATATATGTAGTTCTGCAAAAGGTTCGTATGAATTTATTTGTGATTTAGGCTATTTAGGTGTGTATTATAAGACCATAATTGCAAAATAAATGAACCCAAAAGTTGTAATGGATTTTGAAAATATATGTAGATTTCGTTCAGAAAAACTTTTGCCCATGCTAATATCACTGCTATAAATTATTCGTTTTACTTCTAATATTGCGGTATGTCATCGTTCCTCGTATGTATTGTTACTGCTATTCAATCCTAGAAAGACAAAAATTATTGTTGTCAAAGGAAATACAGACAGAATAGTTCCTGAGAAACAAGCGTTCCTCAATGGAGAAAGAATTAAAGCAGTTCAAGCAAGTTCGAGTACCTAGGATCTATTACTAACGTGAAGGACTATCTCCACAGGAAAGCAGTTGAAGATATCAGATGTAGCTTTTTTTTATTATTTATATCAGTGACTTATGGATGTGAGACGTCAAATCTAAAGAGGTCTGATAAAAAAAGATGCCTGCTTTTGAGTTGTGGTTTTAGAGATGACTTGTGGAGAATCATATATTGAAAGTCAGAAAAATTGATAGGTGCTGGAAAGGATTGACAGAAATTTAAGAATCCTTAAGGATTCTTAGAGAAGAACTTTGAAATGCTTTGGACATATTAAAGGAATAAAAGGAGAACTTCTGAAAGAGTAATATAAGATGAACTTCATGAAGAAAGTGGAAGAGGTAGACCATTAATGATATACACTGATGGTGTGACTGGAGAGAGAAAGTGATCTTCAGAGACTTTAAGCCTGTAGAAAAGAACACAGCAAGGCGAACACCGGTGTGTCACATCACCGAAAGTAAGTGTAGTATGGTATCTGTTGGTCCAATGAACAGATGGACGAATTTATTGAATTGTACTGCAGAATATCTATTATATCTAGTAATTATTATTACCTGTTCATTTTTTATTGAATTCGATCGCATATCGGCATCTTTACATTCGTAAATACTCTACTGCTAATTAGTACATTTTACAACACAATTCCAGTGTTATAGTATTCGTTCATTTCCTGTTATATCGTTCTTCGTGTAATTGTTAATTAAATTATATTTAATTTTGTAATGTTTAGTTCTTAGCCTTTTACTATATCTGAAGGTAGGAACCGATATCAGCTCCACCGTTACAAGTGTTGTATTTCTCATATGTGAATGCAGGAACATTAAGTAATCTGAATGATAGTGAACGTTGCTTAGAAGAAATCGTCTGAGATTCGTACGTTTCGTATACTTTTGATTGCGTGATAAGCCTTTGTTTTTTTCCCTGCTTAGAAAGCATCTCATCTCTCGTTAATTTTTAACTGATCTCTTAGAGCAACAAATCGAGCTGATTTATAAGGTAGTATCACAAAATTTCATATTTTGCGTACCAGAGTGTTGGATTAAGGAATGCCTATAAATCGCCATTGTAAACGGACTAAAGCGCTCTTTTCGACTTAGATACAAACTTCCTACCGAATTCGAAATCTTGAAGAATCTGCGCTATTCCCTACATAATGAACTATGCATGTGTATATGCATAGTTCATTAGGACAAAAGTATGGATATGATAAAATATACATGCTTTCCGCTGAATAATATTTCTATAAATCACCATCCCCTGCTTGCTTAGATTCGAATAGTATATGAATTCTTAACCATTTTATAAATCTGCCTACTCTAATATTTCATAATAAACACCCTCCAGTTAGTTATTGATAAATCACTTTATTCAGATCTAAAAATCCTTCAATAGGAAAATACAATATATATATATATTAATTGATGAAAACAAGTCTCTGTTAAGGATACAAAATCATATATTGCCCTTGTTGAATAAAACAGAGAAATATAACCCAGTAATCACAATACATTTTCAAATTCCAAGTGAATTAATATCTTGCCATTTCGGTATACGACAATCAAGAGCTGAGGGTAAATCCCACTTGGTTTCTAAGGCACACTATAAATAACAATAAAGATATTATTATTAATGCGGACAATGCATATTTCTGAAGCAATCAGTAAACACAAGCGCAACAACAGAGAAAAATATTGAGTGATGTACTGGGAAGGTGAGAAATACGAATTCGTATGTGTTTTGTTTTCTAATTCAGGGAGTTAAGAACCCATTTAAGAAATGGGATACTTAGCGTTCACGCATTCTGTTTGGAAATTATATCCTTGTTTTATTTTTCACCATTGTTTCGAATTCCTTTGAGCGTCCTTGTGTTCATTCAAATAGGTTAGAGAAAGTCTCATCAGGAGCAAAAATTCACTTTAGGCTCAATACGATTTTCCATGATAAGAAACTGTGGATAAACCACGAGGTTTATCCACAACCTGAAGCATCTAGTTGCTCAAAACTAGATGCTTCAGGTTGATATTACGTGGTTCGCACAAACATCGATCTTATCCTTCTATGCGTGCATTTCTAATACGCCACGCTCCTGAACCACATTTGTATTATCCATGTATCCATACTATACCATGATACTTCATATGATTATCACTTCGTTTAGCGATTGGAGATCCCTGACGCAATGGCACAAAATTGCTGTGACTTCGAGCGATCGAGCTAAAGTTCATTCTAAAGTAACTTTTCAGTATAAGCAGGTGTTCCCTGATAGCGACTTTACTAAATTATGATATAACTGATGAAACTTTGCTTTCATTCCTTATAAGTAATATTACGGCAAATGAATTTTTGCTCAACTTGTTAACTGCTGTTCTTGGTAACTGTTTTATAATAAAAACAATTAAAAGTTTAATCGATAAAAAGGTTTAACAACTTGAATTACCACATCCGTAGTATGGTATCAAATATCACGATTATCTTATGCAGTAAAATGCAATTCATGCAAAAGGATCCCCCCCACCCCCCCCCCCCCCCACCCCCCCCCCCCCCCACCCCCCCCCCCCCCCACCCCCCCCCCCCCCCACCCCCCCCCCCCCCCACCCCCCCCCCCCCCCACCCCCCCCCCCCCCCACCCCCCCCCCCCCCCACCCCCCCCCCCCCCCACCCCCCCCCCCCCCCACCCCCCCCCCCCCCCACCCCCCCCCCCCCCCACCCCCCCCCCCCCCCACCCCCCCCCCCCCCCACCCCCCCCCCCCCCCACCCCCCCCCCCCCCCACCCCCCCCCCCCCCCACCCCCCCCCCCCCCCACCCCCCCCCCCCCCCACCCCCCCCCCCCCCCACCCCCCCCCCCCCCCACCCCCCCCCCCCCCCACCCCCCCCCCCCCCCACCCCCCCCCCCCCCCACCCCCCCCCCCCCCCACCCCCCCCCCCCCCCACCCCCCCCCCCCCCCACCCCCCCCCCCCCCCACCCCCCCCCCCCCCCACCCCCCCCCCCCCCCACCCCCCCCCCCAAAATTTCCCTGCAGAAAACAAACAAATCCTTATCCATGCTATGAAGGAGGAGAAGTGGGCTAGTTTTCGTTATGAACTCCGGAATTACTTGGTGCGAAGCAAGATACGCCATTGTGAGAGCTGCATCGCAGTTCGTGGTGGAGATATTCCACCGAAATGTCTTTCGTTATAGTTTTCTGTAAGCAGTGTACATTAATTCCTTCACTACATTCTTACGAAATTTGCGAAAAACATATTGCAGTTTAATTTTTAAGAAATTAATAATATATTTTTGCGTAATATAATTTATGCTGGTAATAAACTGATGCCTGCGTTTGTTTGCAGTCATGAAAATCTTTCGATATACAGGTAAAAGTGCAGCTCGTTCTTAGCATGTGGTCACCAGTATATTTCTATTCATTAAGCATAAAATGAAGTATAGACTGATCAAAATGTCCGGTAGATTAAAGACTACATACCAAAAAAATAATAATAAATAAATGAAATACTGGACATTTATGAATAGAAAACGTCAAACGCCATATACCAAAAGCCAACAGAAAAAAAGTTGATGAAGAAAACTGATGAAATATGTTTTCGGTAAAATAACTTAATTACTGTTACATGCAATGATTATTATATTACTATTGTCTACCTATAGCCGAAATATAATTTGGTTGAGGAAGAAATAGATCTTTCTGATATTTTCTGTCAAATAGACAATATGGAAAATAACAAAATTACACACACAAAAAAAAGAAAAGAAAAGAAAAAATGTACCAAACATTAAATAAAATTTCATTTTTGTTTTAAAAATACTGCAGTTGTAACTCACAGTTTCATTTTTTTAAAAGATTTAGATCTAATATATATATACACACACACACACGTGTATATGGTCGTAATATTCTCTATTTATGTAGACAGGAAGTATCTGTTAAACTTTCCAAATTTGAATATACTACATATCTTTTTTTTGTAAGATTAATTACATACGATGATATTTAGAAATAATCCAAAACTTAAAGTATTCGAAATCTGGGTATCTATAAAAAGTCAACAAGAAAGGAAATTCAAATCCTTATCACACCGTATTTAAGGCTACAAAAATCTAGTAACATACGTGGGTGGCCTGACAAGTTCTCCGCCTCGACCATGAATGGCAACACTATCGTCAAGATTTTTTTTCTAAGTTGGTACTTCTGTCATAAGCATCTAAGTGAAATTGCAAGTCATTCTATCAAGTAGTTTGTTTTATACAACTGTCTGAAGCAGAAGTGATGTCAGTATCCCTTGAAATGGATAAAACTGAGTATCGTGCGGTTATAAAATTCTTTGTAAAAGAAGGTTTATCGCCAAAAGAAATTCATTCGAAGTTCATAAAGGTTTATGGCCACTCTTCTCCTTCGTTTTCGGCAATTAAGAAATGGGCTGCCGAGTTTAAATGCGGCCCTACAAGCCTTGATATCCACGTAAAGGACGTCCAAAAAGTGTAACAACACTAGAAATCATTGATCAAGTGCACGGTATGCTATTGGATGACCATCGAATCAAAGTGCGCGAAATTGCTGAGACTATACGCATTTCAAGAGAACGTGTAGGATATATTTTGCATGAAGAATTGCAAAATAAAAAGCATTGCGCTAGATGGGCGCCGCGCTTGTTCACAGCAGATCAAACACGCACTCGCATGAAAATCTGTTAACTGTGCTTGGAGTGTTTTAACAAGAATAAAACTAATTTTGTGCGTCGATTTATTACTATGGATGTGACGGAGACTTGGATTCGCCATTACACATCATAATCCATACAGCAGTCAAAAGAGTGGACAGACGCCTGTTGTTCAGCGCCAAAGAAGACCAGTTGGTTCCAAAAGTAAGAAAGGTGTTTTAGAATGCTAATGGCATTTTGTTTATTAATTATCTTGAAAAGGGTAAAACAATAACCGTGGAATTCCGAACTTTTTACTAGACTAGACGAAAACATTCTTCGAAAAACCTAGTTTTTAGGAGAAAATTTTTTTTTTCCATCAGGACAATGCACCTGCCCACAAAGGTGTTTTGGCAATGGAAAAATTAAGGGATCTGCACTATGAATTTTTGGAACATCCGCCCTATTCTCCAGATTTGGCACCCTCTGACTTCTATCTCTTCCCAAAACTAAAACCCTTCCTCGCTGGTGATCTTCCAATCAAGAGGTGATTGCAGCTGTCGAGGAGTATTTTGCAGATATTACTGAGAACTACCACATGGACGGGACAATGGCTCTGGATCATCAATAGAATAAATGTCTTAAGGGAGATGATGTTGAAAAATAAAAATAATTTTGAAATTATAAATTCGTTTTTTCGCTGTTAGTCCGGGAAGAACGTTTCAGACCACCAACGTATTACCTGCCTATAACGAAGATAATTTCCTCTTATTGTTTCGATCGGAATAAGTATTTAACTTATATTATTAAACAGGTTTTAATAATTTATTCTAATAGGAGGTGCATTAATACTTGTTAAGTTTCAACTATTTTTCACAAGAACCTTTAAAAAACAACAATTATTCGTTGAACTTATTTTTGTAAAAAAACAAAAAAAATGAAACGTTCATTAGGATGAGATAGGATTTTTTTTTCCTCTTATAATTTAATGAATATCCATCAGCCTTCTGTAGCTCGCGCAATTAAATTGCATTTATATTTAATTACTGCGGTAGAAACTGTCACGTAGAGTGTATTAAAATGATTCCGAAATACAATATTCACTTTTCTAAATGGAAAAATAAATAATTTGTAAACCAATCTAGAGATGGCAGCACTAACATTTGATTGAATTATTTTATATATTTCAAGCAAGTGTTGAGGCAAAATCTCAACATTTGTTGAGGTTTTAATAATAATAATAATAATAATAATAAAATTATTATTATTATTATTCCACTCACTTCATAAAAAGGTAACCCTAGCTTCGAAGAATGTGGAATTAACATGGCTTAATTAAACAATTCTCATTAGTCAACACTACAATTAACTTCCAAAGCATAACACCTTAACCGATAATAATTTTAACACAGTTTATTATCTTTCAAATAAATTACATCAGTGATCTGTGTAGTGTACATTATGTTACATGATATTAAAATTATTATAATTAACATTAAAATTAATAATAATCCCAACATAAACATTTTACAGTTATAGTTTTACATTAAAACAGTTACTTTTGCATTTTGTCATTTAGATTTTAATTTTACAATCCATTTTTATTCATAATTCACATTAACAATTACTTTTTTATTAACATGCAATAGATAAATCTAAATGCATTCATTTCACTTTCCACAATGATAATTAAAATAAAAAAATCGACAACAATGAACCAATAAAACTTTATAATTTTATAACTTTACATTTCTGTACTAACCATGTGTGCAATTCGGTACATCATTTTACTTTCACTTATCGTTACCTCTCAGAGAATGATATGTATTTATATTTAGGTTACACTGTTACACTAGGTAGTTAATCTAATTACATTCTGCATTTTACTGGTGGTTTGGAGGATGTAGGTGGTTTGTGAAGTGAAAATAGGAGTGAGTGCTGTATTTATTGTGTTGGTATAGCTTCCACAGTTCGTGTTTTTATGTTCTGTAATTGTCTATGTGTTTTAATGTTGTCGTTGGTTGTTGAGTAGCGTGGTATAAGATGTGATCTCACTGGAGAACCGTATGAGTTGTTGAAGGATCTTGAGGTGTAAAGAGCTGTGGTGTGTCCTGTTATGCGATACGTGTCTCTGTTGTTACGATAGGTATTGTATTAGTAATTTCCTAGTAACATTAAGTAGTGTTTCAGATTTTTTTATGCTCAGGATTTTGCGCATCACAATTTTCCTATGTAATATATCTAATTTTGTTAGATGGCTGTTTGATGTGTTTGCGTAGACCTATACTCTACCTGAGTAGAGATTTGTAAGTACCGTGATACAGGATTTTTTTTATGTTAGATTTAAACATGTCTTTTACTTGAAAGAGTTTTGCTGCGATCATGCGGAGTTCAGTATGTAGGTATTCTATATTTTGTCCATTTAAGGTGGCAGTCTATGTAAAGGCCAAGGTATTTTGCATGTGTTACTCGGTTTGATTTCGGGACATTGGCAGGTATTTTTGTTGTTAATGCAGTGGTATGTGTGACATTGTAACGATAGTGGCGCATAATTCTCGGATTTTGTATTATTAACATTTGTATCTTGGTGCCGTTGATTACAATTGAGTTTTGGAAGAAGTATATTGCGATTTCATTTAGAACTTGTGCTTTGGAGAGAGCGATGTGTGAACTGCTAGTAGAGCGGTGTCATCTGAGTACTGAAATATTTGTCATCGCGTGGCCAGGTTAAGATCATCGATAATGTATATGTTGAATAGGGTAGGTAATAATATGGCGCTTTTTAGGTCACCGTTTTTTATTTGTATACCCAGGCTGTAACATGTGCCTATTTTTGTTACTTGTGTTCTGTTTGAGAGATAGTTCCTGAGCAAGGTATGCAGTGTTCCTCGTATCCCGATTGAGTATAATTTTGTCAGCGGTATGTCATGTTCACGTGTATCAAAAGCTATGGTTAAGTCAAGCAATATAAGAACAGCGTACTTGTTTTTATCGAGGGCTTTGTTTATTGCGTCGGCGATGTCTTTTAATAAAGTGATGGTGTTTTTTTTGTTTTCTGAAAGCCGTATTGGTTTTGTAAGATAATGTTGTAGTTCTGTAGTTTCGTGTGAGTTATTTTTTCTAGACTTTTTGAGATGACTGGTAGGTTAGCTCTTGGTCTGTAGTTCTGTGTATCGTTTCTTTTACCATGTTTGTAATTTGGCGTAATTATTCCAGTTTTTGGTTGTTGTGGAATAATGCCAGCGTTCAATATTATGTTCAGTAGTCTCAAAGGTACTAGATTTATTTATTCAAAGTGTGTTGAAAGGTCTATGATTATTTTGTCTATTTCTGGAGTGGTCTTTGGTGTTAGATGTAAGAATTTTCGGTTTTAGCTTCTTTCAGTTGCTGTTTTGTTACAGGTGGAAAATACATAGTTTGCTGTTGACTTTGTGTTGGTAATTGTTTTGTTTGTAGATTATGTTTTTTGAGTTGTGTGATATTGTTTATGGAGGCATGGTTGAATGAGTCTTCTAGTTCCTCTTGTTTTATACCCTGACCGAAGATTTTTGCAATAAAATCTTGTGCAGAAATTTTCGTTTTTTCTAGTTAGTATTTCGTTAATTACAACAGCCAATTTTGCTTCATATTGTCATTCTACTTCGTAAATTTTTGGAACTAGTAGTGTCTTTTTGCCCTACGAAGTTTTGTTGTTAGTTCATTTCTTGTGTTTTTGTGAAATGTTTGTAAATGAGTTATTCGGTGACTTTTCAGTTTTTTCTATAGATTTTCTTTTACAGTAATATTGTTTAGGATATTGTCGTCATTAATAAATGTGTTATTCTTTGTATGTCTCCTCGTTTGTGTAAGCTTTGTTGCTTTCGTGTATATTTCTATGAACATTAGTTGGAAGTTCTCGTATAAAGTTACAGGGTCGTTTATTTTTAGTAGGCAATTCCAGTCTGTATTTTTTATAAGGTTTGTGAAGATGCATGATGGAGTTTTGTATACGTTTGCAGTGTTGTAGGGTGTAGAAAGTAGAATAACGGAACGAAGCTGACACAAAGTAACAATCGGTGATTTTGGTTTTAATTATTGATGAGGTATATGTATTGATAGGGACCCGTATGTTGTATGCTCAAAGCATGATTGCGTTACTGAATTGTTGAGTATTTCTTCTCTTGTTAGGGAGGTGTTGGTTATGTTTATGTTGTACTGACTTAGCATATCAAGGTATGTGTTAGTGATTGAAGAAGCGTGGTCAAGAATATTTATGTTAATATCTCCTATTAGGATGAGTTGATATGTTGTAGGGGGTTCAATTCTGCTTATCCATGATTCTAATTCATTGAAAAAGCTAAGTGGATTATTATCTGGGGGTATGTACGTGTATATTGTGTATTTGATGCTATGTTTGTCGCTACTTGTGCTTTCCAAAATTAGTGTTTCTGCATGTTCGAAATGAGTTTGTTTCTCGGTCAAACTGTATGTTTCTTTGGTAAATGCTACCTCCTTTTTTGTTTGGTCTACATAATTTGTAGGTCTGGTAATTACTAATGTTGTATGTGATAATTTCTGTGTCGTTTATGGCACCTGTGATAAGTATTAGTGCATCTATGTTTGTCAAGGTGTAGTTGCGCAGTGTTATCGATGTTGTCAGTCTTGTTTCTTGCATGCTGCAAGAAATTTCTGAAAATTTGGTCTCTGAAAATTCTGTTTTGCAAAACGAGCGAAGATTGGTGGTGGTTTCTCTTTGCTGTTTATTTTTGTGGGCCTCAGTTAATAGAGGCGATGTCTGTGGTTGCGTGTGGAATGCCAACTTTGGTGCTGATCAGCTGCACTATGTTGCTTAGATCTTCTGTCTTTTCTTTTGGTATTCCCTCTATTTGAAGTTCTGTTTTTCTTTCTTTTCGTACTGTGTGCTCGATTTGTCATTTCAGGGTGTTTATCTCTTTTCGCAATTCTTCATTATCGCGCTTCAGGTTTTCTTGTGTACCTATCGATGCCGTTAATACTCCTGTGTCTCGCACAGTTCTTAACATTTTTTCAAAAGTCACGTTATTATACTGTATGTAACCATGAATTTGAATGAATCTACGTTATCTATAATTTTAGAATCACGTGGAGACTTGACTTGATGTGCGTCTTTGCTTTTGCTTGACGTCTGTTGTTTGTTCTTCATTTTCTCACGCACTGTAGACGGCGCCATTCAGTCCGCTTCGCAGCTCCTTTTACTTTCCATGTACTTTCTGAGATCCCAGTGCATTGGTAATGTTGTCTTCGACCACATACAGAGGAATGGGGCCCGTCCCCTGCCATCGCTTATTGCACTTGTTACAGCTCATTGTGCTTGGTGATCTTCGCTGTCTTGGTGACTTTGGACTTTCTTCCCTTTGGCAACTGCAGTGCGACTTTTAAAATGGTGACGTCATTTGTTCTTTGCTGTTTGGTGCCTGAAAATCTTAGACAGCTCACTCTGTCTACGATTTTCAACACAAAAAATTTGGATATTACTTAGTATATTTCGATTAATTAAATTTCTCTCTCTTCAGCGTAACAAGTTGAATTATATAGCAGCATTTTCAGTTAAAATCACTCTAAAACTATAAAAACGGGAGCAGCGATAACAGCGTACGTGTATCGGTATGCCTACACAACGCTCTCTGGACGCTGTGTAGGCATACGGATAATAATAATAATTAATCTTATTATTGTCATTATTTTTATTATTATATTATTCTGTAACATATCATAATTATAACACTTTTTCAAATAACAAAAAAGCGAAATAAATAAATACATGCTGCATTTTACATATAATAAAATGTAAAATGCAGCATGCAATCATATTAATTACTCTGTGTAACTGTGAACTACATTTGCAAACAGTTACTAAGATCGTTATTATTCTGTTATATGAATTCTACATTTTGCGAATTATGAAGATATTAAGAGTGTAAAGTGTGTCGTAAGAAATTGTAGCGCTGTTGCCTAAATATGATTAAATACATGTGATTCTGTGAGGGATAATGAAGTGATGTACCGAATTGTACACAGTTACTAAAGAATTGAAAAGTTGTAAAATTCATTGTTCTTTGCTGCTGTCGATTTGTTTTCTAATTATTATTGTGAAAAGTGATATGAATATATTTAGCATTATCTATTGTATGTTAACAAGAAAAAGTAATTGGTAATGTGAATTGTGAATAAAAATAAATTGTAAAATTAAAATGTACTCTTAAATGACAAAATGCAAAAATAGCTGTTTAATTATTTTAATGTAAACCTGTAACTGTAGATTGTTTTTATTAGGATTACTACTAATGTTAAGATAACTTTTAGTATTGCATTGTCCTAATTATAGGAATTATAATAATATGTAACAAAATGCAACCTACATTCATGTAATTTCTTTGAAAGATAATAGACCGTGTTTAAAAACATATTATTAAAGGACGACCTCGCAGCACCTTTGAACTTATCGGGACAGATAGGTTACATGTCTTTCGCATTTTCTTGAATTCATTCACCCTCATGTACTCACCAACACCAAGAAAATCCATTCCAATCATGCACCTATCTTTGGGAGAAAAATCAAACCCTCTGACTCATTTCCCTCTCTGCATTCATTCTCAACATCCAAGGATCCCCATCTCTTCTCTTCTTTTAACCCTGTATAGAATGAAAAATTCTATCTATTAGTATATTGTAAGACCCTTTGAGAAGTTTGTAAGTCTCAATCATAATCAGCACTTTCATACAATTGTTGGTGTTCGCAGTCCACAAATACTAAGCCAGTCTTCATAATTTATTTTTCGCATTCCAGATATCAACTTTGATTCTCGTTTGTACCTTTATCAGCATCAAGGAAACCAAACTTGAAAGCAATAATCCAAGTAACGTCGTATCAATGCTTGTAAACGGACAGAATGACTTTATTAACCCTTCATATTAAAGTTCGTTTCAGCGTTGCAATTGTTTTCTGAATTGTATTTGCAATCTTCTGTATATGACCGTTAAAATTCAACTTCCTCTCTATTAAAACTTCAATATTCCGCCTAATCTCTTTTTATAGCATAATCTAAAGAGTCAAATGAGTATTTTATCTGAAAAATCCAATACGAAAATAATAATATAACTACTACTTTCAGAATATGTAACGTTTACTGTTTTAAAATCAAATTTCAAATTGGTGCAGAACATAAAATCATCTGATGAACTTAAATTTATTTATTTATTTGTTAAAATTTTAATATTGGAAAGAAAAAATTATCTCCACAATTTCTAAACAGAAACGAAATTAACATTCAGTGTTTTACAAGAAATCTGCTTATATATTTGTATTTTGCAAGTGTTAACGAAACTGATAACAGCTTTAGCTTCGTTTTCATGGTGGAATTTCGTTAAGTCATTAGATTATTTCTTGAAATTTAATTAATTTATTTAATTTTCAATTTTAATCAAAAAATAATAAAAATTGCCTTAAATTAATCTGATGATTTTTAAAACTTCGTAAACTTTTACTGCCATATTCACTGTGTAGTTCAAAATTTGAGTTCCAAGTTCTCTCAGTGGGCCTGAGTTTATCATCTATAACAAAAGAGACTTAAAGTTTCTATTGTTCCAAAATAATTTAGTTATTAAAGAAATTATTAGTTATGGACAGGGTCTCTGAGAAGAATTTTTTCAAGGGGTACACAGTTTCGTTTGGACCACTTCCCTTCTGTATTAGTCATTTTAAGTTTATCCACTACGGTTTATGCCATGAGCTGCAGTTTGTAATGTCAAAAAACGAAACGAAAGACGAGAATTAGAGGATTGAAGCGTTCTGTTAATTTTCTGCTTTTAAGACCTTAAGCTCCCCTCCAGATAATTATAAATAAAATAAACGATCACAGACAATAAAGCACATTTGATTTGAAATCGTTGTTTATGGTACACTACAGAGAAGGAGAAAGAATTCACATTGGAACATCCTTTTATACATAAGATTATCAGAAGACATCAGTATTAGTGATCAAAGGTAGCTAATTATTTAAATTAAGGGGATATTAAATCCCACATTATTTCAAAGCCGAATAAGAAACTCAAAGATAGAAATCAAATTTTTACGTCGCCGAATCGAAGCACCTTTTTTGTGAAAAATTTCGAATCAGAGCATGAAAATGAATTATTCTGGAAATATTTGCTTCAATGCTTAACCTTGCCAAACCCGCATGGTGTTCTTGAGAACAGACCTTAAATAATTTTTAAATAGCTTAGGTTTGCTAAATAACCTTCTGCAGAAGCTACTGTTGCTGGATTTGGTAATATTATTCTTAAGCTAACACAAACATTTGGAAACAAGTCACCAAGTCTCTACTCTGTTAACTTGTTGCATTTCCCTTCCAAAATCATCACCATTAAGGTCATCAGGATATTGCTCTGATAAAAATAACGTTTTTTTCACCGCACCACTTTGGGAAGTGGTGAGATATTTCCACAAGAAATCAAAGCTTTGACGCAACGAAATTGGCTTCATTCTAAATGCATTGGTAATTGTTTCTTAGTTTCGTCAGCTATGTGAGTAGAGTTTCCATGTTTGCTACTTCAACATCCAATGTGGCATCTCTAGGTTGAATGCTCTTGTTGCATATATCTATGACAGCTAGTATTTTGTACTACACGACTGACATTAACACAGGCAAAAGATGTCACATATAATAAAACTCTATGGACTTCATTTCTTGTTTTGGACGTCAAATGTATTTCTAGGAAGGCTTCCAGGACAAAATGATTGACACATTCAACACTATCTGACTATCATGTTTCAGACATACCACGAAGAGTACAACCACTACGGTTTTGTATTAATTTCCACCGCATAGGACTGGAAATAAATAAGTGCTGTACAGTTTGAACTGTTCCGAAAAGAGTATTGTTTTAGGTATGTATTCATCAGGGCGAATGAAAAATTTTCTGTTGATGATTGTACTTTTATTTTTGTTTGTCGCCGTTAAATTCTCCAGTCTAAACAATCACTAAGAGGAACAGCCTGTTCATTCAATGTATCAGTTGTCAACTGAGCAATTTCTCCTCCTCCTCTTTTGTTGTTACACTTTGCAAACTTCAGAAACCTTTGTTGAATCTCGTACTGCGTTTCTTTTAAAAGTAGGTATCTCAAAAGAAATGTTATTTGTTCAGTGTGGTAAGAATGAAGTTTTGAAACTATTAATACTCCAAAGTACTGTGAAGATTGCCTCTCAAGCAAAATTTGTTGTTTCACAAGATTCGATCATACTACAATAAATTCATTTTTGAGTCAGGCGACAGATAATAAAATCGAAGACTCTTATATCATTTCTGTGCCATTTAGTACATGATCGTGAAGGATGGGATCCCACATGGAGGGCATGTCAATGAGTCCTAAAAAAGTTTCCATTTTTTGAATCATCAATTTGTTGGGATGAACCAGGAAATGCTAGACGACGTTCTCCCAAGAAGAGTACAACATCAGCAATGCACCTTAAAATATTGTACCATTGGACAGCTGATAGACGCTTCTAAGATGATGGCAATTCCTGTCCCAGACATCAGGTGCATTTCTAATTCTCGCCATGCTAGGTATCATTCTCTGTGACTATAGAAGTTCATGCAAGAGAATGGCTTGACTCCAGAAAAGCCAGGCTCTTGCATTTACTTCTCCATTAGAGCTTTGAAATTTTAGTATGCTTTCTGCAAAAGCTTGATTGCAAGTGTCTATTGGGAATATTTTAGGCAGAAGGATGTAACCATTCATTAACACTTTTCTATTTCATGCAATCAACTGGAGCAAGAATAAACTGATGGAAACTCAGTTGTAATAGATGCAATGTCAAAGCCTACATGATGACTACCCCTCTCATCTTCAAAATTCACTTCCATATGCGTCTGTATGCCTGTTTTCCATTTTCATTTTCTGCATCTGCTCCTACATCAAAAGATGATTACTCAAATCAGCAGATTCTTTCTTGTTTGGGAATAAGGAATTTTCCAACAGGTTATTCGTGCTTCAATTCTATAGATGAGTTCAAAGAAAAAAGATTTTGAAGCCGAACTTAATCTAAATTGAATGAATATTTCTTTAGCCCTTTTTGCATTTTCCTTTCGTACTATCTTGTAATATTATGGCTCATAATTTCTACGAATTACGGTACATAAAACTATGTAGGCCTACACAAAATGTGAATGCTAGTCTTCACACAATATATGCAACATTTTCTGGGATCTCAGGAAATTTCCGGCTCCTCTTCCTCCATTTTGACCTCGTGCACAGGTAAGATCTAATCCCTGTGCTCACTTTCATGGGCCCCTGGTACTTTGTGAAATGTTATAATCTCATAGTGTTCCGTCTTTTGGATCTGTCTGTGGTAATGGTTTCGCTTCTGTTTAGAAGAGTTTGATTTCTTTGATTAGTGTATTTTATAGCATATCTTTATTTGTTATATGTCCATGTCTTTATCTTATCAAGACTATACCAAAAGTTTATTCTATTCTACGGATCAGTTATCGTCTTTTGGAATACAAAACGATAATTAATAGAAGCTTGCCTACCTTAAGAGAGAAAAGAAGAGATGTAAGAAGTCAGGACGCCCATTTCTCATTTCTTCATCTGGAGAGAGAAAAGTTCAAGAAAATAATAAAAAAGGACACGAACTGCAGCATTGCTAGTTGAAGACGTAAGAAGAGATGAAATGCCTCATCGAGATATGATCTCCGACGAAAGAGGGCGATGTAAGAAACGAGGGTATGAAAGTGTCCCTAACATTAAATGCTTCGAATGTAATACACCCCTTTATTTAACTCCAAATGTGAACTGTGTTTTGAGTTTCCATACATTGTGAATTCGCATTACATTTTCAAATGCATTAAATTTTTTAATCTTTATCCATTGTGAGGCAGAGCTCACAAATCATATTCCTTACAATAACATGTCTAGAAAACCACAATTACCCTGTAATTGTTATCATTTTCATTTTTCTCGATGTTATATCATATATATTTTTTTCAGAAACAAATAAATTAAAGAGACAAATTTTTTTTCTTTAAAGAAAAGATTAAAGAAAAACATTTGGTTAAAGAGAGTTACTTTTTGTCATATGATGAAGTAATTAAAATAAAAATCGCATATTTCCGGACATTTCGCAATAATCAGTCTATGAAGAAAATCTGATGAGGCTTCTCACTAGTATATATATATGCTTAATAACCAAGTTTATTATGTTCTATTAATCGGGCTAATCATGAACCATGTTATTTTACCTTTTTTGGGAACAGTACTCCATAACTTATGAGCAGCTAAACTATAGTAAATTATATACCGACTATAAATGATTCACGATACCCTTATCTTTCAAAAATTACCTTTACCTAAGCTTGGTTAACAATAATAAATTTACACACACGCACACTTTTGTGAATACAAAATTCATCCGAGAAAGTGTTTAGTACAATATTAATACTATAATATTAACAAAATTAACTTTATTTATATCATAAGTGATTATAGTACAGATTATATATAAACGTGATTTAAAATAAGTATACAAGAATAAAATTGCTCGAAGCAAAATCATAAGTTACAGTGTGGATACCCAGAAAAATTGCAGAGTTATTCACTTCAGAAATGGATCATCCTTGAGACACAGATAGTCCTTCAATGTCGTTGGACATTCCAGATCCTGCACGACCCTTTCCATCTTCCAGCCGATGAGATTTCTGATAGCAGTACGACTCAAATAAAGCAAAGAGGGAGGATGTGCTATCTGTTCAAGCAACCACCTCTTCAAATCCGTGTTTTCAACAAAATCAAGGAGGGACTTGTTTTTCAACCACGTCTGCTTATGCAAGTCGATTCCTGCAGCCACGAGCAACATAACTGTCCTTTTCTTTCCGTTTCTAGCCATCCTAAATAACGGTGACGTGTGATCTGTTGAGCATTTTCTGAGGTCGTAGTGAGCATACACCAGCTTTTCCACCATTCTGTCCATTCCTAAATTCGAACTGAAACACATCAGATCCTCTCCTGACGAATCATTAATATGAGCTCCAGCGTCAATCAAGAGTTGTATCGATTCCAACTGTTGTGCATATCCATAGGAATCTGCTTCTATTTTTTGACGAAACGCACAGACAATGGCCAAGTGGAGAACAGAAACGTTGTTTTTGAATCCCTGATTTACCTGAAAAAAAAAATAGATATATGCCTTAGATAACGTCAGTACTAAAATGTGTATTAGACGTTTAATAGAGATATGCGCATTAGATAGATTAAATTATTTTAAATAACGGCTTCAGACATGTAAGAGAAAACTAAATAGAATTAACGACTTCTATATATTTAGTTCAGTATATCACGAGCTTCAATCACGGAGAAGGCAGAAGATCGAGTAACAATATTTAAATTTTGAATACAAGAATGAGTTACTTAGCATGCAAACACTGTTATATTTCAGAGACATGACATTGGATGTATATTAATATAAAAAAATTATAAAAACATTAACAATAATCACTTCGCAAAACATACAGAGAGAGAGAGAGAGAGAGACATTGCTATCTTCCAACGCTATCGTTCCAATCTTAATCAGATAGAGTATAGGTCTCTCCGATTAAGAAGATTGCGTAGAGCAAGTAAATTAGGTGTCTATGAATACAATTTGTGAATAACCGAAGTAATTAATTTTATCTTCGTGACTGCTCTTTTGGTGGCGGTAAAGCGAATTAAATTAGTTTCATTTGAAAGTTCTTTGTTTAAATTTCTCGGAATCTTAGACTAGAATTGAATCTAATTCATTACAGGGAACGGGTACTTTTGATATTACCTGTTAAGGGCGTGGATAAGACTAGGGCTTTGAATTATAGGCCATTCTGTGTGTCTGGAATTGTGGTTAAAGTGGTTAGTTAGAAAAAAAGATTCAGAATCAGGTTGACAAAAAAAATTACTCTTTGGTGGCCAGCATGGGTTTATTACAGGAAGATCGTCTTTTATCAATCTGTTTACCTAGACAGTGGCTGGTGAAACTTGTTGACTCTTTGTATTTGTAATCATTAAATCTTATGGTCTTTTAACAATAAAAGTTCTCAGTTTTAACAGCTTAGACCAAAAATGAACCGTTTAATCTGTTTACCTGTTATAATAAAGTGACAAATATACTGGATGCATGCGCACAGTGGTATTGGTATATTGCTCCACATGACAAGGTAATTAAACTGGAACGGCTAGGGCTAAACTATTCGCTGGATTACAGATTAGCTGTCTAATAGGCATCAGAGAGTTGTCTATGGAGGAGATATACAAGAAGAGGAAAGTTACTACTGATGTTCCCCAAGTATCTGTTTTGGGTCCATTGCTCTTTAGTTTTTATATACATGATATTGGGGAGATATCTCAATAGTGGTATGCAGCTATTTGCAGATGATGAAAGAACTATCAGGAATATAGTGGATGCTGTGGCTTTGCTAGAGGACTTGAATACACTGGCTGAATAATTGGTGATGAAAATTCAATGTTGTTAAGTGTATGGTTTTGAAATTTGGGAAGCAGAGATGGTTTGTAGAGTACATAATCGGTGGAAGAGGTACGCCAGTTGAGTGATCTTGGAGTAATTGTGGATAAGGACCGTATTGGTAAAATTACTAAAATTGTATTGTGAGGACAGCACAGCAGATAATGGGAATGATGCGGAGGGCTCTTACTTATAGAAAAAAAACAAACCCTTCTACCTTTCTATAAGGATTGATCAGGCCACATATGGATTACGGTGCGTAGATTTGGTCACCTGTTTCAAAAAGATGCATCGGAAAAGGTCCAGAGACACTTACCTAAGGTCGTTTCTCTTCTTTGGAATATTGACTGTGAAGACAGATTTGAGAAAATGCAATTTGCAGAAATTGGTGTATAGGAGAAGGAGAGGAGATATCATCAAGACATATAAGTGGTTAAGAAATTATTACCAAATTAATGTCTGGGAGGTATTGCATAGAATGGGTGAAGATATGAAGAGAACAAGGCCATTCCTGGAAGCTGTATAAGGAGAGTGTGAGCAGAGAGGGGGATAAAGACAGGTTTTTTGAATGGAGAGTGGTGAGTAATTGGAATGCATTTCCCGAGAGTGTGTTGAACGCAGAGACAGGGAACATATTTAAGGCGCTGTATGATAAACTGTGTGTGGGTATGCAACGGTAGGACCTCCCGTGATGAGCCTTTTTGACTCCATGGAGATTTTAATTTTAATAATAATAATAATAATAATAATAATAATAATAATAATAGTGATCCGATCACAGCTGGCATAATAGATTAGACAAAAGAAGACCTGGAAAAGTTGAAACTAGTCACTAGAAACTAATGACTATGCATCATGCATTACATCCACGAAGTGATGTTGACCGGTTGTACCTACCAAGGAGAGTGGTGGATGTGGACTGCTGCAAGTGAGACAGACTGCAGAAGAAGACGAAATTAGCTTAAAAAGTTACATCAACTATATCTCTGCGCAAATGCTTCAAGAAGTTACACAAGAGGATCTTCTGAAAGCAAAAGGAAACAAATGCCATTAAAAAAGGAACAGCAAAATAACCGATATGTGCGCTGGAAAAATAAACCTTTGCATGCCTAACTTCTTAGAGATACTGTGGACAAAATTGACGTCGACAAGACGGGGAAATGGTTACAATATGAATGGATATATTAAAAAACAAGAGGATTTATTCTGGCAGCTCAAGATCAGGCATTACAAACTAATGCAATGAAAGCAAAAATTTTGGACATCAATAATAACAGCGAATGCAGATTATGCGATCAGAAAGATGGGACTGTAGAAACTCTAATCAGTGCCTGTGGCAAAATAGCTCAAACTGGCTATAAATACTGCAGTGATCAAGGTGGCCAAAATAATTCATTGGCATGTATTCAAAAAATATGGCTTTCCTACTTCTAATAACTGATGGCAACATAAAATAGAGACAGTATTGGAAAATGATACAGCAAAAATTCTCTGAGACTTTCGAATACAGACTGATCGGCATTTGGAACACAACAGACCTGACATCACAATTGTCGAACATCGACAGGTTTGGATTATCGATGTCGCAGTACCTAGAGATAACAACATTAACAACAAAGAACTGGAAAAAATTACTAAATACCGAGATCTGGCAATCGAAGTTGGTCGGCTGTGTCTTAAAGCACACTAAAGTTATCCCAATAGTTATCGGTGCAAAGTGCACCGATAACTATTGGGTTAACGGTGGATAGCTTCAAAGAAGCTATCCACCGTTAGTTATCCACCAATATATATATATATATATATATATATATATATATATATAAATAATAATAATAATAATAATAATATATTCTACCGAATATTTGTTCTCACTATGTCTAAATTAATAACAGAAATAAATAGGAATAGAAATTTCGAAACTTACATTTGCTCCACACGTTATCAAACAGGACACCAGGGCAGAATTTCTGCTGAATGCTGCACCAATTAAGGGAGTGACACCGTTACTGCTAATTTGGTTAACATCAGCCCCATGTGCCACAAGGTATTTAATTAATGGTTCGGATCCCTTCACGCATGCCAAATCCAAGGGGGTGAAGTTTCCCTTGTTCTCTGTGTTCACGTTACTTCCAGCTTCTACAAGCATCTTCAAAATATCTGGAATTAAACCACCAAAACAGAGATTATGGACAATTAAATAAGAATTCCAATTAATGAATATTACACTGCATATATATATATATATATATAGATAGATATATATACAGTAATATCCATGTAGAGAAAAATGTATTGACAAAATTAAGCTAAACGTAGTGTGAGTACATTCTGTAACATGGGGTTTTTATTTACAGAAGATAGAAAATAGTACACAATTCTGCCACGAGAGATATTTGGCGCTAGAATCACGTGCTGTTTGCATAATATAATCGCACTGTTATCTACTGACGAGTTGGTGGATATAAGTAAGACCGAAATGGATTCGCGTCATTCTGATAAGACCGAAGTACTATCGATCTCATCTTACTAGAGCGGCTTTGCCAGTCAAGCTTTACTATTAACAACATAGTAATGTTAATGTCGTGCAAAAAAATCTTATGAAAATGATTTTATAATTTGAAAACAGCATATCTTTAGCAGACGAGGATGCAAACGAATTATTCCTCAACCGGATGACGAAGTTCCAACTAACATCATGGAACACCGAATGAATAATGCACAAGGGTCCAGCAATACTTGGACATGTTATACTCAAGTGGGCGGAAAATCCTGCGTCAAATGCTAAGCTTCCCCGCCCCCTACAAGAGCTCCCATACTCATGTTTTGCTTCATGGTGATGCTGAAACTCGAATATAGTTCGTCCTGAGGTTCTTAGCTGGAATGGAGGTAGACGATGCCTTGCAGTGAAGGATCTTCTGCAAAGTCGAGGCATATTTTATCTGCAAGGTAATATTAACTTCACAAAGATGCCATATTTGAACTTCATATAACCCTCATGTGTTCCATCACAGTGTTGTATGGTTTCACCACACGTTCTTTATCGCTCCGTACTTTTTTCTTCACCCGACAAGACCTCTATCACTTGTACCGTCTTTGCTGTTAGGTATCGAGAGATGCTGCGTTACTTTGTTGTTCTGCAACAGCGAAGAAGCTCTTACTCCACTATATTCATATAGAATGGATCGCCTACCTCACATTGCATAGCTGGTACAGTGAATATTACGAAAACACTTGACAGAATAGAGTGGTTAGGTGTGCATTTCCCACAGCATGGTCACTCGTTAGCCTGATCTTAACGCCTTCTGAATGTTGGTTGTGGGACCATCTGAGATGCATGTTGTATGAGGACATGTTCCTGATTTAGCAACTTTGAAAGACAGAATAACGCAGCATGTGAGGCAAATCAATGCAAATGTGTTGCGTTCCACTGTAGAACATGCAGAATGTCATTCATATAATGCAGTTCTTAGAACACCTGAAAAGAAGACCTATTGAACGACATCTGTAAATTATACGAACAAGAATCGCGCCAAATATCCCCTGATGGCAGAAATGTGCACCACTTGTTATTTTCTGTAAATAAAAACACCATGTTTCAGGGTGTACCTAGACCAAATTTGGTTGAATTTATTCCAAAACATTTTTTCTGCAGGGCTCTGAAAACTGAGAGAGTGGTCATAATATATATATATATATATATATATATATATATTTCTTACAGTAAGCGAATACTGGTGAGGTTGAAAGGGGGACAACATAATGTTAAATATTTTGGCATGGAAAGAATAAAAATCCTAATTTTGTGTTTCAAAGGCAATCGACTACAAAAGAAATTTTTTTAGTCGATTGCCTTTCTCCAATATTAAGATAAAAATCAATTCATTAATCTGCTACCGAATTTAATCCCATTAGCCGAGCATTTTTGTTTTAATGTTAGGAGATCTTCCAAAATTTCATATTTTTAAAAAGAACAGAGTACAGTGAACAACTTGTTGTCATATGTTGGTTCTATCTATTATTGTCCAAGTTGTGAGATTTACTGTGGATTATTTTTGAGTAGCTGATTGAAAAACACTCTGCTTTACCGAGAGTTAAGCTACTGTAATTACTTTCCTCTGCTAAAGAATGAATAACTCTGTAAAGAAGTGAAAGAAACAGGACTATAAATGATTCCCTAAGTGCCAAGTATTATTAAACGCGTATCAGTCTTTATTCAGGCGGTCTATCGTTGTGGGAGCAGGCGCTGTTTACATATTGCTACATAAGTTTTTAAACAACATGGCTTTAAATTATTTTTAAATACCATAGAATTGCTTTTATCATCTCTTTCTCAGGTGGGATTCATTTGGACAGTCACATTACAATAAAATATTGTGACTTTTTTTTTAAATCACAAATAAAGCTATAATGAATGAAAATTACAAATACTCAGGTTTCTTGGGGGAAATCTTTTTAGCTAAAGTTGGGTATGGTAATTGGAATTGATTTTGATCTACGTGTCTGCCCCTAAATTGGAACGTATAATCGTCTTTCTTAGAAAAGTAGTGCCGTGGACGCAAACGGCCATTCAATAGTATATAAGTCAATTATTATCACAGATATGTGGTTTATAATATAAACTATATTTTATTCAACAAATATAAAAAAAAACTGTGCTCACCCCATGTATAGTCAATACCCCGAAATACTTCATGCAGAGCCGTATTTCCAGTTGCGTCTGATCTCCTTTTAACATCAGCACCGTATTTCAATAGTAATTTCACAGTTTTCTCGTCTCCCAGTCTTGTTGCTAGATGCAAAGGTGTCAAACCTCTCTGGTCTTGTATGTTCACTTGACATACCCATCTCAATAAACATTCAGCTGTAAAAAAGAAAAATTTAATGCTCGTTTGCATATTACTTCTAATATTCAATGCAAATAAGTGTAGACCTTCAGATAGTTTCTAAGCCTGTTACTAACAAATTCATGTCAGATAAAACAAAAAGGGAATTCAAGACTATTTTTAACCTTTGAAGTGTTTATATATTTTACCGTCTTTCTACCTAGAGTGGCAATTAGAGGTTTCTGTGTATGATATTCAAAATATTTCTTATTATCAATGCAAGTAATAGGTCTATACTACCGACAAGAAACGCATCATCGAATAATAGCACCTGCTCTATTTCGTTGTTTTTTTACTCCTCTTTGCAAAAATTTTACGTGAATGCAATTCGAAGTGTGATCACTTGTTGCTCTGCTATTTTAAATGATCAAATTAATTCACAGTACTGTTGTCCTTAAATATGAGAGCTCTATGTTCTTTTCTATATACTGCAATATCTCGAACCGAAAGCAAGTTTCAAACTGATATATTCACATGGAAATTGCGCTCACTGAATAGGATGGACGAAGAATATAATGCTATCAGGCATCTGTATAACGTGTTTTAAGTTGCTTTTTTTCTTTGGTGGATTTATGTGTTTTGATTAAGAAAAACTGGAGTGGCAGTCTGAAAATACCTAAAGGTTTCGCCACGTTTGAAGGGATTCGTACCAAGTTTTTTTTTTTTTTTTCAAACGAAGCACCGTCATTACGTAGTGAGATACAGCAGTCTGCTCCAATGCATAAAAGTCACAATGAAAAGAGTCGAAATAGTTATGAAGCTATGTTTGTCTTTCATGAATCCATCCTATCCATCCAAAGTTAGTGGTGTAAGATTTGTTTTTTTCAACATTATAGGAGATGCATGTTGTTATTACTCCCTACTCGTTTTTTTCTTCTCTTGCTGTTAACGAATTTATAATTTAAATGAATTATATACATGCTCAGCTGTGAATGTAAGAAAATATTTACCTAGTTCAGCACATCTTCTTCTAACGGCAACGAACAGAACAGGCATTCCTCTGTACAGTGTATTTGGATCTGCTCCCTCCATCAACAGCCGATTCACTCGAGCAATGTTCCTCCACTGAATGGCTCTTAAAAACTGCCTATAACGAATGCTAGTAGCTGCCTTTGTCTCTATATGTTGTAGATACTGAAAAAATAAAAAACACAATTGAAACTGTTCTAAATATATGTTTATAAAACTATTTACTGTATTATTTCATTGCAAGATTATACAAACTATTACTAACTCAGACTTGGATTCTCCCTCAAGGCAGTTTGTGTATATAAATCGCATGAAACCCACTATACAAATAATATCCTGTTAACGTTTCCTTGTACAGTTTCCATGTCATATATTTCACACAGTTGATATTTCTTTACTCCATAAGCTTTGTTTACACCGAGTGAGTGTTCCTCTAAGTAGCTACGAGAAAATACTTATTACTATCCTCTTGTTCATGTTTTAATATAGCCTCGTTTTTTATCCGCTCCTAAGAAATAACCTCAAGCTCCATTTGGATATAAAAATGCAATGTTTATTCGTATTAGACATTCCATAGTGTACTGCATGTCGTTCACGGTTTCCGTATGACCAATATTCTAGGAATAATGATCTGATTACAGAAGCTCAGATCTGAAAACAACCGTTAGCTGTTGGATTTATTTATTTATTGTTTTGCAGTTAAGTTCGATAGACTTCAAATTTCCAATTTTCAACCACAATTTACTCGTCACCCATCGTATAATTCTCAACACTCACAGTTAGATAAATAGCCATTACAAAATGAAACAGAACACACCATGTGACAGATTTAGTCGATAAGCCATTTATAGTTTAACATTGTTATACAACAGCAAAATATTAAATAATATAGTAATTATTTCCTGGAAACTTTTAACATCATTACAGTCCAACTGTTTATTAGGCATTATTTTAATGCCAATTGCAAACCATCAATAGAAAAAACATCTGTTTATACAACGTTAGTCGATGCAAAGTAAAGGCACTGACTCTGTTGCTCCATTACAGTTTGAGATTCTTCATTCAACCATTATTATGAGATCTACTTGTGTTTTAAGGAAACAAGTTAAAACTTCAATGAAATAGGCACCATTAATAAATATTTAATATTTATTTTGATTTGTGCATTACAGTTAGACTATGATTGCGACAGCTGATATTTCCTCTCAGTAGCTACGAAAACATACTGATTACTTTTCATATACTGACAGCAAAAGCTCTACAGTATATACTGGAAAATATTAAATTTACACCACTTCTAAGCACATCATGCTAGTCTATTTAAGTAGTCATTTCACGATGCTGCAATACTCTGAGAAACCTCTTTCATATTTTTATTCCAAACTTTCTATATCAACAGCATGAAGCATTCTATATCCTAAATTGAAACTCTTCATAACTGTTTCATGTATCGTATATTCGCACATTACTTATCAAAAGATGAAACACAAGACCTAAAATATCTCAGGTGTTATTTCAATTCTCGATTATTTAACTTTCCCGCACTTTTTTCTATAATAACTGTTTGTGCATGAGAATGGCTCTCCTTGAAGAATTATGCGCATCATTAATTTTACAAATAACATTGATTTGATCGCCGAGTTATATAACTAGCAAAGCTAACAAAATCCTTCGGCAAACTATTATTTATGAATACAGTAGCCTCAAGGCTGATCTGAATGCTGCCTTTCATAATCAGAATGTTAGATTATTGAGAATTATTTCTTGTTCCTATGCATGCTTTTATAAATAGATCTCTTTCTTACTTATTTATTGTAGAATAACATCCACAATATAAAGACCACATCTGTCAATGCGGGATTCTATGTTCATAATTTCGTTTAAATATCACAAGTTAACACATTTGAAGAAAGTATTCATTATTATCAATAGTTTACTAATCTGTTCACAAACACTCTTGCTCAGCCCAGTGATAAATATTTAGGTCTAGCATTCATATTATTTGTCATTTTTCCAAGATGTCCAGTGGGGTAGATAAAGACGGTGAGATCCAGAAAGAAACATCCTGGCTGAATTAAACATGATATTGAAATCACTACAAATATTCTAAAGTACATACAATTACAAGGGAATCCACGAACCAACTGTCTCTTACTTCACAGAAGAAGATTGCGTTATTGACAACAATCCCAGCAATAATAATTTCGTTTTGCTGTCTTTCAAATATAGCAAACTTCAGTCAAGAGGAAATAAAATTCATGAAGTTAAATCTCAGTTTCTGAGAAGAAATAATAGGCAAAAGTAAGATATATTGAGAAACGAAACGATAATTGGCATTTACTCATCATATTGAACTCTGCTTGGATTGGTGGAATGCATCAATTATGTGTCGTTTCCTATTCATTTCTAACCGAGATATCTTATTTGGATCGCAGATGATCTGAAATTGATGAAACAGAAATCAGAAGGTCTGTTTTCAACAGCAGCTTGCCCAATACATGAAAATTAACTCACTGAAAATCGTACTGGTGAGAGAAATGAGCATCATATGAGAGAATAGGTATTTACCAACAACCAGAAAAGAGTTAATATCGACATACAAGCAATATCATAAAAAAGAGTTTATGCTTTATATTCTTTCCTGCTCATTTTAAAAGTTTTCCATATAAGGCCCATAAAGGGAAAAATATTATCTTGTTTCAAATATTCAGTGTTTAGATGTATTGATCAGGCATTGCACTTGAAATGTTTCATTTCAGGAAATGTTGTACTCCTCTATAAAAAAATCATTTGTCCATTTAATATGTTATACATTATTCCTAACAACAGGATGCATTCTACCCTTGCAAATAATATATAACATGGTGAATATTTTCATATCTCTTAAATTGCACTTACCATGATTTGCTTCTTTTCCATCATTTGTCTGTTTTTAAGATAAATTCTTTGTTGTTCAGAATAACGTTGATAAATCCTTTGGTCTTCAAGATCAATAGACACAAAAATTGTTTATTTAATGTATAACTTCATTCCTATTCAATCAAACAAACCATGATCGAGACATAAGCACCCTCTTGAGATTTCTGTTTTAATCTCGTTCCAAGAAAATATGTCGTGTCACTGACTTTGATGTCATATGATGTCAACGAAACATTTATACACTCTTCGGGTTCGAGGCTATTTTTGTTAACAAACAATGTAACTGACTTAGTCCAATAATCATTGCCATAATGGTCATTTACTCTTCTTTCTTTAAATTTTATGCTTTCATAGATCTCCTATTATTTCTGAAGACGGTTAGCTAAATGTTCTTGTTGTTACGTATGAAACCATGGCAAAAACGTATTTTCCCAAAGCAGTCACGAAGATTTGGGAATTATCTTTTGCAAATCTTTATTATATATCAGCAATGGCCTTCTTATCAGTCTCATTGATCAGCATAGTCGATTCATGAGAGGAATCAATATTATGACATGAAATTAGTCTTGTATGTGACGTCTGTATTATTTTAACCTCTGTATGTCTTCTGGGTCTGACTCGCACTATGAGACCTTGATAAATGTCCAAACTAGTCTGGGAAGTAGCCCTTCCCATAATGCATAGCATAACACACTGAAAAGGACGTGTGCTTTGCATTATAGGATACTAAAGCATTTAGTGTGAAGTCATTAGTTTCTATACAAACGCAACCTACTCGTGAAGAAACATCACGCAGAAATTTAAGATTCGATATTTTCAGACTGCAATATTAGGCGAAGCAACTCGGAAAGAGTCTCAATATATTCCATCATTTCAAGTAGGGAAAAATAATAGCGAGCGATTCATATGCAAAAGTGTACGGTTCATTTCATCATTTTGTTTGTTGATTATTTTTGTTGTCCTAGAGAGAGAGACACTTGAAAAAACAGGTAGCTTCGTGCGTAATTAACCATTTCCTCTTTTGCGAATTTCAATGGGTTATATTTCGAAATATTCAAGTAAAACGTGCTAATTACAAAATGGTAAATTAAAAATTCCCGATTATGAGGAGTATTTCTGAACGTTTTCGCTAATAACTCCGCTGTAGTCTATTAAATTTGTTCACCTTCATTGCGTTTATAACTGCATATCTCAAAGTATACTAATAATACCAGAAAAAAATTGCTTCTGACTCCAATGCAAATCGTCTTACTTAAGGTTTTCACAGTTGGTCATTCACATCACGGACCGAAAAAAGTTTTCTTCTGTGTCTATGCCATAACTTATATTCACTAACGGACTTCTCTATTAAACAGTCTCTATTATACTGCTGTTTTTTTTCTAATATTCCTCAATCCATATATTCTGAAATTTATTAAATTCAAAGATCAATTTTAATAACAGTTTTGTTTTTTCATTTCGTCTTTCTGCACCAGTCGAGACTTTAATTTTCATTATTCGTTTTGTCTAAACATATGTAATCGTTTCACATTGGAGACAATATGTGATAATCTTCAGGTGATAATGGTGACAGTTTGTGATTTCAGGAGTTATAACAGGAGATGATAATTGATAAAGAAAACACGTAAGAAGTCCAATAATCATTCGATGAGATCCGTTATTTGATTCAAAAGTGCTTACTCATTTTTGCTTTAGTCTTTCTTCATGCTGCACATGGGACTTTATTCCTGATAGATGTTAGCGTAAAAGATTTAAAAACGCGGAAATGAGATAAAAAGAATGAGAGGTGGTGCAGAAATAATCTACTCCAACGTCGGCGTTCAATCTGTGTCATAAGCAAGAGCAAGCTTCAGGCGAAACTAATGTAATTTCAAAATCATACAATATACATTATATACCAAGGGCAGCATTTCTCCTAAACAAATTCTGTTTGCACTTACCTCTCCCGATTTCTTTTCCATTTTTCGCGTCTTTGATATGAAAGTTTCTCAGAAAAAACTTAGTATACTGAAGTTCTACCATGATGAAAATTTATTTATCACTAGGTTAGACTATAATAGATATTATTGAAGTTCTACCAGTTCCTTTTCAAGTCACAGTTTAAATGAGGCAGTGTTGATTGTTCCCCATTAAATGCAAGACTAAAAGTCTAAAGAACCAATTGAAAAAGAAACCTTAATGCTGAGGTTTCTCTACTCTCGCACACAAGCATCAAAATACACATTTTTTTACTTTGGTGACGTGGTCGGAAGTGTTACTAATGCCACCTTCTTCGAGGCTATTTCTGAATACTGATACCCGTGATTTTATTTATTCCAAATAAATAATAACAATTTAGCATAAAACGTGCATTTGGTAATGTAAATCTTGTAATAATTACATTTCTCATGAAATGCAGTAATTTTAAGTCAAGTCATCTTCTCTTCTCTTCTCTTCTCTTCTCTTCTCTTCTCTTCTCTTCTCTTCTCTTCTCTTCTCTTCTCTTCTCTTCTCGTTTTGTAAGATAAAAGAATGAAAACGATTACTATCGGTGCGATATTTAGCGGATTATCACACATTTATATTTGAATTTTCATCAATCCAATTCTCGTCGTTCCTTGACCATTCGTTCCATAATTAGGGAATTTAGGCAATGAATGCATCCAGCTTGTCATCCCTTCAAAAAACTAATTGTTAGTGTTCTGTGTCCGTAGAAATTTGCCTTCATAGCGCCTATTCCGGAATGACAAACCCTGCTCCAGTAGTAAGAGATCAGCTAATTCACCATCTGTTGAAAAGGACTGATAAATTTTCTTTGCGACACAAACAGGTTTCGATGTCATTTCTTTTCAGCCTACTTCGAAGAGGTTATGAAATCAAATTTTGTTAACAAATTTTGGCTGTTTAAAATAACCAGGAAAGCAAAAGTAATCAAAGAAGAAAATATAAAATTTTAAATAAGAGGGCGGTCTGAAAGGTTCTTCACCTAACAATGAAAAAACGAATTTATAATTACAAATTATTTATATTTTTTAACATAATCTCCCTTAAGACTAATACATTTATTCCAAAGATGCTCCAGCACCATTATCCCATCCATGTAGTGGTTCTCAGTAAGGTCTGCAAAATACCCCTCTACAGCTGCAATCACCTCTTGATTCGAAGAAAAACGCTAACCAGCGAGGAAGAGTTTTAGTTTCGGGAAGAGATAGAATTCAGAGGGACTCAAATCTGGGGAATAGGGTGGATGTTCCAACAATTCATATTGCGGATTCCTTAATTTCTCCATTGCTAAAACATCTTTGTGGGCAGGTGAATTTTCCTGATGAAAAATGAGTTTTTTTTCTGCAAACCGGGTCTTTTCTCACGAATTTTTTCGTCTAGTCTGGTAAAACGATCGGAATAATATTCCCTGGTTATTGTTTTACCCTTTTCAAAATAATTAATAAACAAAATGCCTTTAGCATAGCAAAACACATATGCCATGACCTTTCCTGCTGATGGAACCAACTTTGGCTCCGAACAGCCGGCTTCTGTCCACTACTTTGACTGCTGTTTGGATTCTGGTGTGTAATGGGGAATCAAAGTCTCATCAGTAGTGAAAAACGGACTCACAAAATCAGCTTTATTCTTGTTAAAACGATCCAAGCACTGTTCAGAGATTTTCATGCGAGTGCGTTTATGATCTGCTGTGGGCAAGCGCGGCAACCATCTTGCGCAAAGCTTTTTTTATTTGCAATACTTCGTGCAAAATATAACCTACACGTTCTTTGAAATGCCTATAGTCTCGGCAAGTTCACGAACTTTGACTCGCATCGAATACTATATGGTGCACTTGTTCAATGATTTGTGGTGTTCTTACACTTTTTGAACGTCCTTCACGTGGATCATCTTCAAAGCTGGTACGGCGACGTTTAAACTCGGCAGCCCATTTCGTAATTGTCGGAAACGAAGAAGAGTGCCCATAAACTTCGAATGAATTTCTTTTGGCGTTTAAACCTTCTTTTACAAAAAATGAAACTTATTAGCCCTAATTAACCTTGGGAAACCCCAAACTCTACCTTAAGCAATCACAGATAGTTCACCCTAGACAGTCTTCGATTTGTAATAGTTATCCATTGAAAAGAATAAGACAGCTCTGCCATGAGAAAAGGGTTTCATCACAGTTTGTCACCATTTACTTCGATTCTGATAACGTTCTTCAGATTTGTGATTTTTTCTTTCTTTTCTTTTTAATCAACTCTCCTGCAATGCAATTATTGAACACCTGTTTAAATCACACCAAATCTGCCTAAAGATGCCTATATTTTGCTGATAAGTAAGTGTTTCATATTTTCTATTCTTCTATTCAATCTTCTATTCCATTCATTGTCACACACTTTAATAAATTATGAGTTCCACACCACTCAAAAATTAACTTACGATTTTATATGATCTGGTAGGTTATCGGTTTGAAAGTGAAGTAATTCTAATTTTAGTCTTTACGTTTTTTTTGTTGTTGTTTTGTTTTGTTTTGACGAATAGCACACCTTGTGATTTTTATTTAGTTCTGTAGAATATTTTACTGTTAGTATCCGTTTATATTTATACAATTTTTTTTTTTTAATGTTTTTCTTTTCTTTTTTTTTTCAATGATCTAATGTGACACTCACTGGTCCACGGTGGTGTGCTGTGCGGCATTATTTCCTTGCAACAGATTTAACATTAAAAAGAGAAGATAACGAATGTAGGAAGCAAGAATATTCTACATTTATTATCTGACCATAAGATTCATTATATTGTTAATCGCATCTCCAGTTCTGCTACTTTTATGATCTTAAATTATTAATATTATTTTATGTTAATACATAAATAATATGTTAATACGCAAACATAATTTTATGTTTATCAATATTATTTTACGGGGAAAAAATATCAGCTAAAGCCTTTTATTTTTATATAGGAGAAGGCGAAGACGTTTAGCCCTGTCTAACTTTTGGAGACTGAATGGGCAGTTCAGTCTCTACTGGTAGCCAATTAGAGATAGCTAGTCTTGTGCTACTTATCTTTAATTGGCTACTGATATCAATAATAGCAGTAAGAGACGTCTCAACAAGTGCCGCCATCTCGTGGTCCCTAATCCTAACACAATATTTTTAATGTCTGAAATGTAAGGGTTCAACGATTGATTTTATTGAGTTTATGGAACCAAAAACCTGAATTTCAGGGAGAAAAAATCCCCTTGCCGTACGAGAGATCGACTAACTCTGGAAATGCTAGAAAAACAAATGTTTAGAAAAAGTTCCTGAAACCAGAGACTAGATGATGTGCTTTACTGACTGTATTATTGAATATATTAACTATATTTATGCAATGCTATCAGTTGTTGGATGGGAAGGATATCGTAGTGCGTGGGAAGATTTAAAGATTAATTAAATGATTCAATATCAGAATGTGTCCCTATACTTCGAAGAATAAATAAAGTAGGAGTGAAACAGATGAGTAAACTAATTAACGAAGAAATTCGTTGGAGAAAAACGACCCAAGGAATGCCGTGTTCATAATGATGATGTCCGTTATGATAATTATAAGCGGCAGTCCAGAAGTGTTGCAACTGGCTTAAGATGACTCTGCAAGTTAAAAACAACCCAAACGAATTCTATCGTTATGTTGCTAGTAAAAGAAAGAATGAATTTGAATGAATAACACTCCTGAATACAAATGATTACGGGTGACAGCCGTAGAAGTGCTTGTTCAAGTAATGATTAGCGGTTTTGCTAAAAGCTATTGACCTGATACAGGCATTATCAAATTAAAATGGAAGCACCTACAAATTTTTTTTCGAGAATTTTTTGTAATTAGCTGTAGGCCCACCTCCAACTTTAGAGAAGCATAAATTCGACGTGGAATAGAGTGATGCACATGATGTACATAAGATAATGAAATATGAGACCATTCTTCCTGCCAAAATATGTCCCAACATATTTTGCCAGTGATGTAACAACAATCACAGAGACATCCGTGATGTGACGTTGCAGTATGATATCGGATCACATAGAAGTGCCACCGTCGATGTTGTATTAGCTGTTGTGCAGTTAGCGTGCAAAATGGCAGTGCAATTCTATAGTTGAGTTCAATGAAAAACTTTTTTCATTTTCTTCTCGTTCTTTCTTGTATTTTATTTTCTGGGTTCCTGATTTGTGAGAATACTTTTGGGACAGATATTTTTCATATATATTTTTATATCTAAAAAAAAGGAAAAAAGACAAGACAAAAATATTATATACCACTAATTTAGTATTATTATTAGTAAAAGCAGTTGTAGTAGACTAGTCGTAATGGTAACAGTGGTAGTAGTAGTATAAGTAATTATAAAGATCATCTTCGTACAGTTGACACAGCAGTTATCAATTATCTAATGAGCAGTTTCAGTAAATTGTGGGCAAGGCAAAGTACCCAATTGTTTTTCCTCCGAAATCTTTTTACAAGCAATAAATTTGAACTAATTAGATGAAGTAATAACAAATATTATCTAAAAAACAAAACAAAAAAAATTTAAAAAAAAAAAAATATATATATATATATATATATATATATGTGTGTGTGTGTGTGTGTGTGTGTGTGTGTTAAAGATACCAAGTTATTTTAAACCTGGTTTTACTCAATTTCCCAAGTAAGCAAACAGACAATAAGTCAAGTTTGCACGTAATGCAAGTCTAGCTGACCATGCAGATGGTGCAAGACCAAGGTAACTCATGGTAAAAGTAGAATAAGCTGATAACTAATCTTAATATTTACCCATAATGCAAAACACATCTCCTGGAGGAGATGTATGATGCTTTGTATTAAAGGCAAGGATATATTACCCAGACCGGTTTCGACCTTTATTGAGGTCTCATCAGTGGGAGCCAGACTAGAAATATCAAGATTTTAGTAATACAGAACTTATAAGTATTTTACCAGAACAAGTTACCATAAGGTGTTTTAACCTTATTAAATAAAAATCTCAGGAGGAGATATAAATTCAGAAAGAACTTTCTACATATATTTTTTTTTTTCAATAAACACGAACAACGAAAGCCGCGAACATGAAGTAAATTGGATAATAACAACTTCAAACCTACACATTTGCCATGATGAGGTAAAACGCCGCATTGTAGAGTCAAAAGAAATCACCTTGGATCCTCTTCATAGGAACAATAATCTCAGCTATAATTTGCCTGACTCTTTCAGCTCTACTATCAGATACTGGAGATCGCATGGTTCCACACACGCACAAGTGTACAACAATAGAACTTTAACACGGAGTATAGCACAAGTTCATAATAACTGTAATTTACAGTCGAATATCATAACTTTATAATTGTATAGCTTTAGAGTGGCTCAATGTTATTTTCAGTGTCTTTTAATATCTTTCTATGTTCTTAACGCCTGATGAATTCAATCTCGACGAAACATGTTGGTTTTTCAAATAAATCTCAATTTGTTTGATTCTCAATTCTTGGGTTTTTAGTCAGTATATATTAAAAATGAATATATATATATATATATATATATATATATATATATATATATATGATTATCAACTATATTGACTCGATATGTAAATATGTTCATATTATTTACTAACTGACTTCCGAGAATTAGAAAAACAAATTAATTTAATCTAACACACAACATGTTTCGTCGGAATGCCGACTTCTTCAGTCGTGAGAACATTAAAGGCACACACAAAAAACGCTGTAAAGAACCATAGTGCACACTATAATAACAGACGACTATGAACTGAAATTAAGTTTGAATTGAAGCTACAGTCCGGGCTAAAGTTCTATTGTTAGGCATATGCGAGCGTGTGACTTCACAAGTGCACCAGTATCTGATGGCAGAGCTATGTGAGTCTGCCAAACATGGTCTAACATCAAAAAGTGTTTTTGATGTTAGACCATGTGACTATTTCTCTCACTCATATGTCTGAAATTGTTGGGATAGGGAAAAAAATAGCATTAGGTGGTGGAAATGAAAAGTCATCAAGAGGGTGACAGAGGTCTTCCCTGCAATTCTCCCCCACCATAACACCATCCCCCTATTCCCCCCTTCTCCTCCAGAAGATGTCTGCTCAGGCTAGTGGATATGAAGGAGCTCCTCATTTGTGGATATATTTAGTGATGTCACCTCCAACTGATACTGATAACTTTGGAGGAAAAAAATAGCATTAGATGGTGGAAGTGAAAGGGTAGTCTAGAGGGTGACAGAGGTCTTCCCTGCAATACTCCCCTCACCCCCTCCTCTTCCAGAAGATGTCTGCTTAGGCTAGTGGAGATGAGCGTGCTCCTCATTTGCAGATATCTTTTAGTGATGTCACCTACAACTGATACTGATAACTTTGGAGGGAAAAAAATAAAAAACGCATTTTTTTATTTTTAGAACTTGATATTTTAATCCACAACTTTATGTCTTAATGCAATTCTGTTTAATTATTTTAAAAAAAATCCCTACTGTGAAATTAATGCCAGGAACGTGGAAATAAAAAAAAGTGTTGAAAATTGATATCAATGTATTGATTATTTTAGAAATTGTCTAATGCTACTTATTGACTTTGTTTGAGTTCACAATTCGTTCACAATTCACAGTTCACAATTTGAGTAAATAATTCGTTCACATAATCGAATATCCGAACTGTTAGAATTTGGTTGTTTTACAGAGATATAGTAGATAATTAACCCAAAAACGTGACTTAAACTCTTAAAGTTTGGTATAGAAAAAATGCTTGTACTCTCCAGATAACACAAATAGAAATTTTACCTTTCTCCACACAAAGTAAGATAAAAACACACCAACAGTATATCCAGCAGCATGTGAAAACATGTCGTTGAGTCACCTGTGCAAAAGGTTCATTTTTGAAGGCATGGTCAGGGTAGGGCATGGTAAGTGTAAACAGTACTATAAGAAAATACCATACAGTCAAATGACTTTGGACGTAAGGTAATCGTTTATCAACTGCAGCTGCTGTTTTGTGTTGTGGTGTTTTGTGTTTGGTAATGTAAAAATAATTGGTGTGCAACAAATTTCTTTGAAAGTTTCTTTGTGAAAAGTTATAATTGTTTAGAATTTTGTAACAGAAAGTTAACATGAAATATATGATCAGAGCTAATAATCAGTGAAACAACAATAATAATAATAATAATAATAATAATAATAATAATAATAATAATAATAATAATAAATAACTAATTATTTGTGGTGTCATATGAAGTAATCTAAGAAGAATGAAGGAAAAGGATTATGAAAAATCAACAGTGTGTAAAAAATACGCATTTTCAGTTATCATTGGGATAATTGATTGACAATTTCTTTTGAATAAGACATCAAATTTATTTCGTCAAGAAATTTGTATTTCTGATGGAATTATTGTAAGATATGCATTGACAAAATCACGTTGTATTTGGAAAGAATTACCTGAAAGAATTAAAAACAGAATTCTTGGTTAATAAAATATAACCATCAGCTGAAATGGGAAATTGGTTATCTATCTCTGGACAAACTAAGAAACTGGATGATAGAATCAACATGCAAATATCAAATATTACTCGCCAAAGGAAGATAAAAATCAAAAACATTAACCAGGTTAAATGGGGGGGCTGTTCTTGATTTAAATGAAATTGGATGCCTAAAACGTGAAAACATAATGTGTACTTTTAAATGCTTTTGGAAACATAATGAAAGATTCTGTGCTTTTAATAATTCTCAGAAGTATATGTATTGGTTTCAAAAAAATAAATATGCCACTCTTAATTTTACTACGGTAATAAATTCCCAATGATCACCAAATGAAAATTAACTTTCAGATGAGAGTCACATTGTCAAAAACCACATGATGATAATTCCACAAGCATGGAAAGAAGCTTTGAACAACAGTGCCAATTTAACAATAAGAAGATTAAGGAACAAACAAAAAAATAAATTGTATTTTTCACTTTATTTATTTCTGTATTTTAGATTCAGTAAATACAATTTGTAAATAATATTTCATTCAAATAAAATGTGTAAATTTAAATGAACAAATTTGGTGTCGTTGATGTGTTATACAATTTGCAAGACCATAACATTTTTTTTCTCCTTGTAAAAGTTCATGTCACAATCTAATCAGAGACTTTTTTATTTTTAATTTTTTTGATCCACTCAATGAAACTGTGTCAACTCTTGGAAGCAAAAGGAAATGGGTATTAAATTAATAGGCCGAATTTTAGTGGAGAATATTTCACCTGAAAAGTGACATTTTATTTATTATAAATGTAGATGCCTGTCTTTTTCACTTTATTTCATTTCAATTTGTTAATAATATTACAGTCAAATAAAAGGTAACATAGAAATTAACATAGTATATATATTACAGGGCTAATATTCATTTGAAATAATAAGAAGTAGCTATTTATTTGTTGTGCTGGCAAAAGAAATTTTTAAAAGAAAACACTATGGCGAGTTCAAAACCTTCTTTGTCGCATATCCGTTACTTAATTACTAATTATAATGAAAAAAATGAATAAAATAAATAAATTTCAGTTACAGAAATAGGTTAAGAGCACATGCAATTGCAGGTAAAATTAATAGTCAATATGGGTTTTTTAAAAAAAATAAATCTAAACATTAATTTACTACGGCAATAATTTCCTACAGGAACGAAGAATGAATAATTTTAGGATATGTGTCATCACAATCATATGAATGCTCATCACATACTCATATGTAAGTATTTGAGAAACATCCAAACTTGGGAAAATGACACCTTTTGAACAATACCGCAATTTAAGAATATGACTCATCATCTTCATGAAAGACCCCTTTGAAGAAAACCGTGATTTGTAGTAACTGTTCGCTGGGGGATATTGCACATGACGATAACATAGCATGATCCTACAGGCTGAAATCTAAAGGAAGCAGTACTCAAATATTTCAGGTTGCAGTATTTACATAAATTTCGTTCTTTGTGGTTTTTGTGTTTGTGTTGTGGTGTGGATATAAAATTCAACTATTTTGAAATATATTTTTTTCTTTGGAATATTCGTATTTAGAAGAGCCATTCTGGAAAGCTGTATGTAATTTTAAATTATCATTAGAATTTCTAGAATACATACAAGAGGTTTTATAATCCATTTAACTGTCCGTTTATTTTAATTTATTTATTTTATAATGCCATAGAGACACCAGCATATAAATAAATTATCCAGAAAAGCTCGAAATACCGTCGCCGTGTAAACTTAAAAGAACAAACAGTGTCGTTTATGTGTTATGTATGTTTAAGTAAGATCACTTTTGAAATAACTGTGAATTCACACGAGATCTGTTTATTTATTTATTTATTTATAGAACTTTAAGATCTTAATTTAGACAAATCAAAATATTCGGATGAATTATGAATAAAATATGAACTTGAATTAGAATATGAATATAGAAGAAAATACGGATGAGCTATGGAAAAAAAGTGTGTGTTTAAGGGACACCAGTATATAATTAAATTATTCATAAAAGCTCGAAACACTGCTGCTATCACGACTTTCTCTAAGAATTCTCATCCTTTTTAACAGGAAAGAAAAACCCCAAAATGTATTGGAAAATTAGTACAGCCATCTATAGAAGAAAAAAAACTGTTTGTTTGAGTGACATTAGCATATACAGTAATTACATTATTCAGAAAAAATCCTAAACACGGCCGCCATCAGGATTCTACCCTACTCTAAGAATTCCCACCCTTTAACAGGAACAAAATACCCCAAATGTATTGGAAAATTAGTGCAATCATCTATGGACAACCAACCACAAAACATGATGACAATGACGGCTGTGGGTCATTGTCATCATGTTTTCTTATCACATGGGAAAATTCCAAGATATCTTATCTCAAAAACATAGCCCACAATTCCATAGCCAAACCAAAGCACCATGTATCACATAGTGTTTTGGTTTGGCTATGGAATTGTGGAATATGGAATTGTGGCATATGGAATTATGTTCCCCACAAATTTTCAAACACATAACGTCATGATTCTTATCTCTAAATATCACCCACTCACTTATTTACAAATAACAAATGACGTCAATCTTCATCTGATAACAACAAACAATCACATCACATTGTTTATTTTATCTTGATCTTGATCTGGTCAGAAGTGTCCCACCAATCACGACATGATTCCTTATACACTAATATATCTCCCTTTTCCATTCAAAACAACAACGTTATTTATTTACAACTAACAAATGACGTCACTTATCTACATCTTGTAACAAATCTTCACGTCACGATCCCTTATCTTGATCTTGATCTGGTTAAAAGTGTCACACCAATCACGACACGATTCCTTATCCACTAATATATCTTCATTTCCATTCAAAACGATAAAGTCACTTATTTACAACTGACAAATGACGTCACTTATTTACAACTGGCAAATGATGTCACTTATCTTCATCTGATAACATACATTCACGTCACGATCCCATCCCTTATCTTATCTTGATCTTCATCTGGTCAGAAGTGCACCACCAATCACAACACGAATTCTTATCTCTACCATCACCCATAATTCCATACGCGGACCAAAACACAAGAACTCACCTCACTGACACATATGCCCACAGGGAAATTCCTAACATTCCAAACTCATGTGGTCACGCCTACAATGACGTCATCAAACGAACAGCCAATCACGTCACGATTTCTTATCTTATCTTGATCTTGATCTGGTCACTAGTGGCCAGTATACTACTAGCAAAGCATGCTTTGGACTTTGATTAGAGAGAGAAAAATTCATACTTAAATTATGTAAATTTATATGGGTATATATTCAACCCTATTTCTCAGAAAAATAAATAAATAAATGGGCAGAAAAAATAAATAAAATAAAACTGTAAGACTTTATAATCTTGGAAGTGAAGTTTCTATAGTTGATTTATTGAGTTATTTGAAGTGCTCCACTGCATTAGGGTGTCCAGGGAGTCAGGGCCTGAATTTTTTTAAAATTCAAAATAATATACTGTGACACATATAAAAATGGACTATCTCTTTGACGAATGCAGAGCAAAATATAATTCCAATAAACAGAAATAAATAGTCATTTATTTTTTTATTTCATTATTTTTGCACTGCATATATCTGTACTGTCTTTAAAAAAATAACATGTATGTTGTGTGTTTTATTCTTTTTAACATATCTAATAATGTATATATTTTTTACTTTATCAAATATTTTTGGATAATCTATAAACAGGGATCAGTTTTCTAAATTAAAGTCTATATTTTCTTTATAAGTAGTTTTAATCAAAATGCTGCATCCACTGCACAGCGTCTGTTTTCTGAACCTATTTTTGAAGCATGTATTCAATAAAATTAATTTCTCTAAAATAGTCCGGTTTCTTGTATCTATTTTTTAAATAACTGCATTAGTATACTTTAGTCCTTTCTGTCGAATTGAATATATTTTATTAAATAATTTAATGACTTCTGAGGAAATGTTTCCAACAAATTTATACAGTTTGGAGATTATTCCATCTTCTCATACTATTAGCGTTTTTTTCTTCTTGTAACCAATTTGATGGAATAATCACACAACATACGTATTTTGTTTAGAGACGGTACAGATATTTGGCTCTCCAATACAGTTTTTCTAAATAGTAAGGGTGTTTTTCTTGAAGAATTTAATCTTCACACCTGCAACTGACTTTCATTTACCAACTCCGTAGAACAAACAGTTAGTACACCAAAGCTTCAATGATAGAAATATTTCACCGTACTTTACGAGGACGTATGTGACGTTATTTCACTTATAAAAGTAGGGAGGGGAGGTCGTGATGCATTGTCAGTTTCCCTTAGGTCTCTTACAAAGCTTTTTTGTGTGTTTAGTCTGGGAAGCGAGGTATATTTCTGAAAGAATTATCTTGTTTTTACTTGTTGAGATGAAAACAGACTGTTATAACCGGTTCCCCGTTCATTAGGGGAGATCTCAGGTAGGTCCGCTCTCTTGATAAACATTTGCGGAGTGCTAGCTAGCTAGGGGGTGTCAGTGTGTCCTTATTTCTTTTAAAAGCTTTTTACGCTTAGTTTTGGAACTTTGTTTTTTGTACGTGTTCCATATATTTCTGAATGTAGTGGACATGAAGACAGACTGTTTAGAAGTTAATTTTCAGTGGTAAAATTTTATATATAATGTCAAGAGGGATATGTTTTGTGCTATATGCTGCAGAATCTTGGACATTCAAGAAGACAGAGATATGAATCTCAGAAAAATAAATGGACAGAAAAGAAAACAAATAAATATGTCCAGATCTAAAATATATATATACAGACTCATTAATAGAACATATCAAAAGAAGACAACTTCAGTGGTAAGGACATGTCGAGAGCATACCATCAGAAAGGCTACCCAACCTTGCTCTGTATGCAAGATTAAAAAGAAAAAAAGAAAAAAATGAAGACCAAGAACTAAATGGATAACATCAATAAAGGTCAACTCCGGATTACAAACATATAGACAGCTCACCATTCACGTAAGAAACTGACACTCCTGGAGGTTGTTGTTATGGAAACATTGAAGACTGATGCAACCCGTCCCCGACAGAAGGGTACAGTAAGAAAGTAAGTGTTTCCTTCCCTCACGGTTTGTAATGTAAGAAAAAATATGAATTAATAATCTCCTTTTGTTTTTTGCTTTTTAATGTTCATAAATTACCAAATAACAACTTTTGAATGTCGTGAAAAATTCATCTATACACATTTGTTTACTTATTTTAGTATAATATTATCTTTATTCTTGTCAAGATATATTTCTCTTTGCAAATTGTCTTTCTAATCGGATATTATTTACTAATCATCTACAAATAATAACATATTTATTTTATTAATCCAGGAAGTTTCTATACCTGAGTTATTTAAAATTACTCTACTTCATAGTGTTGCATTACAAGAAATATTAAAAAATCTGGAGATAGAAGATAACATATTTAATACCTTGATTTAATACTAGTTTTTAGATATCTTTTCATTTATTTTTATTTAATTATTTTTCTACTGCATATATTCTGTACTGTCTGTAATAAAATAATACGTATGCTGTGTGTTTATTCTTTTTAGCATATCTAATCATGTATATATTTTTTTACTTTATGAAATGTTTTTAGATAATCTATAAACAGTGATCAGTTTTCTAAATTAAAGTCCATATTTTCTCTGTAAGTAGTTTTAGTAAAATGCTGCATCAACTGTATAGCGCCTGTTTTCTGAACCTGTTTTTGAAGCATGTATTCAATAAAGTTAATTTCTCTGAAATAGTCAGGTTTCTTGTATCTATTTTTTAAATAATTGCATTAGTATACTTTAGTCCTTTCTGTCGAATTGAATATATTTTATTTAAAAAATTTAATAACCTCTGAGAACATGTTTCCAACAAATTTATACAGTTCGGAGATTATTCCATCTTCTCCTATCATTTACGATTCTTTTCTTTTTGTAACCGTTTGATGGAAACTTATTTTAGCTGATGGTTAATGATGTGTATGTGTTTCTAGCTATCTATTAAAATCTACAAAGAGGTCTATTGTTTTTTCATAGATATATTGTTCTTTGTAAATTGTCTTCCTTATCTGATATTATTAACTTATTTTACCTGATGCTAACGATATTAGAACCTCTTCACACAAGTGTCGCTACCTTACCCTAAAAGCTTTTAAGGGAACTGATAATTACCCTAAAAGCTGGGGAAGAAATGATTACTACAAGTGACCCCGACGCTTGGGGACGAAAACGAACCTCGAATGTAGGTAGTGACCCCGACGCGACGCGGTGGTCGAAAACAAGCCTCGAAACAACAACTCTATAATCTATTGGAATTTCACAGTTACATGTTATGTCTTTAATTCTACAGACCCTCATCTATAATTTAGGGAGTAGAAAGGAATACATGACCTAACTACAGACAGCAAAGCTTTTCAAAAGGGCCTTTCAAAGGTCGTTGTAGAGTGGGATTCTGATTGGAAAAGAATTTTTTTTTCCCCCTGTATTAGAAATCGTGGAAAGAAACTGATGCAACGTTATCTCCGGAATACATGACCTAACTACATACAGCCATGATACGACAGGTTAAACCATCCATCCATTAAAAATACACAAAAAACCCTTTCAAGTGGGGTAAAAACACATGACCCCCACTCGGATTCGAAAAACAAGCCAAGCCTGGAAACTAAGACATCATGACGTAGTCCTTTCTGTCGAATTGAATATATTTTATTAAAAAAATTTAATAACCTCTGAGGAATGTTACCCTAAAACTGTTAGACTTGTACGAATTTTTCTCTCTCTAATCAAAGTGCTTTGCTAGAAGTCTACTTGCATTTTTTACTTGATTTTTTATAAAATAAAAATTAATACCTTGATTTAATGTCAGTTTTTAGATATTTTTTCATTTATTTTTATTTCATTATTAATATACTGTATATATTCTGTACCGTCTGTAATTTTTTGAAGCATGCATTCAATAAAATTAATTTCTCTGAAATAGTCAGGTTTCTTGTATCTATTTTTTAAGTAATTGATTAGTATACTTTAGTCCTTTCTGTCAAATTGAATATTCTTTATTAAAAAAATTTAATAACCTCTGAGGAAAACCTCTGGATGTCAATAATTCATTCACTGTTGATATCTTACCCTAATAATGAATAAAAAACACCTTATACAGAATTTTAGAAAAGCTCCAGACAAGACGTTTCTTGAATTCTTCAACAGATTTTGTGAAAATGTGTCTTACAATGACTCTCAGATTCAAGCAAATAGTAGTAGTAGTGATATTTGTGGTTTACAGTTAAGTTACCGAGTAGAAGATTTTTACTGTGGATGAAATACTATATCAGATCTATTCTACTTCTCAGCATTATAAATTTATTAGTGTTATCCATGTTAATGTAATCTATGCATTATTGTCAAAATAATGAACCTATTTTTGAAACAGTGTTCAATAAAATTAATTTCTCTGAAATAGCCAGGTTTCTTGTATCTATTTTTAAATAATTGCATTAGTTGAGACATTTATTAAATATATATATATATATATATATATAATTCTTATTGATACGGAAACATTTAACTAGAATATTATTCACTTTTAAAGAGAAACATATGTCGTAAGTCCTGAAATTTACTTTGAGTTCAAAACAACAAAGCTTTTAAGAAACTAAGGAAAGAGACAAGACAGGTCAAACCATCCATTAAAAATACACAAGAAAGCTTTCAAGTGTGGGGGAAAACACATGACCCCAACTCGGGTCAAAAATAAGCCAAACCTCCATGACGTACCTCTCTACCCATTGGTTGATGTATAAACACGTTAGCCTATTACGATTTCGAAACAAATGTCGAGGGGGTTAAATTTAATTATTTTTGATAAGGGGAGGAATTAAAAGTTCGTTAGAAATGATGCTGTATCAGCTGATCTCAAATGACCAATCACAAACCAGTTCAGGCCGTTTAATGTACATGAAAGCCTTACCCTAAAGGCTTTTAAGAGTCACGTGATGCTTTCAAGTGGAGGGAAAAACACATAATCTCTTTAAAAGAGAAACATCATGACGTAGAAAGTATCATGTGACTAACTACAACCAATCACAGACACTGATAAGGGGGTTGCGAGGGGGTAGAATTAATTACTTTTTGATAAGGGGAGAAATTAAAACTACGCTAGAAATGATGCTGTAGGAAAACAATCGACGTCACACTCACACCAGTTAGTCTAAAAAGACCAATCACAAACCAGTTCAGGCCGTTTGCTGTACATCTCATACCATTTATTCTCAAAGCGTGATCCCGTGTGCCCCAATTAAAACATTGCCGTCAAGCCTCTCTCTGTCCCCATTGGTTGAGGTACAAAAACGTTAGCCTATTACGATCTCGGAACAAAGGTCGAGGGGATAAATTTAATTACTTTTTGATAAGGGGAGAAATTAAAACTACGCTAGAAATGATGCTGTTGGAAAACGATTAACGTCACATCATCTGGTCTAAAAAGACCAATCACAAACCAGTTCAGGTCGGCAATTAAAACTTCCATGTACATGAGGTCATATATCATGTGACTAACTACAACCAATCACAGACACTGATAAGGGGTTTCGAGGAGATAAATTTAATTACTTTTTGTTGATAAGGGGAGAAATTAAAACTACACTAGAAATGATGATGTTGGAAAACGATCGACGACACACCAGCTGGTCTAAAAAGACCAATCACAAACCAGTTCAGACCGTTTGATGTACATGATGTCATACCATTCAGTCTCAAAGCGTGACCCTGTATGACCCAATTATAACATTGCCGTCGGCAATTAAAACTGTATTACGTACAGCCACAACTACTCACAGTTTATTTCAAAGAGGTCCGTTAATTCTTCCTGTGTTTTATCTACTGCTTTGGATTCTTATAATGTAATTTTCATTAATCTAATTTATGTTCCTATTATTCCCAGTGTTTTCAAGCTATGCATCACTTCTTGTCTATTATTTTATCAAATGCTTGATGGAAATCAATATATAAATTATGAAGTTCTATATCATATTCTAGGCATTTTTCATATATATTTGGTAGCACAAATATATTATCAATTGTGGATATTTTATTTCTGAAACCACGCTGATACTCTGACTGCTATTATTGTTTCGTTATATGGTTCTAATTCTTTATATATCATACCTGAAAATTGGATTATTCCAATTTTCCAATTATTTGGGATTTTTCTTCTTTCCATATATCTAATATAAAATAATAAATTTCTTTCCATTTGATTTCACCTGCATTCTTTATAAGTTCTCTTATTATACCATCTGCTCCTGGTAGTTTTAAAACTTTTAATTTGTTTTTTTTTTTTATTTCCACTACATTTTTATCAGTTGATAAAGAAGTAGTGATCACTACTTCTTGAATTCTTTCTTCTACATTTCTACAATTACTTGGATCTTCATATTCCTTATTTTCTTCTTCTGTCATCATAAGTATTTCCCTAAAATATTCCTTCAATCTTTGTTTAACTGATGCTTTCTAAGTTAATACTTTTCCTTCATTAGCCTTATATCCTATCATTTGTGAATGAAAATTATCTATTAACTGCTTTAATTCTTTATAGCATTTTCTATTTTCTCTTTTTTCATTATAGTGCGCTATTTGTTCCACTTTCTTCTTCATTATTTTTTCTTCTTCTTTTTACAAATTTTATTTGTCTGCTTTTTTTTTCTCTTCATATTCTTCTCTATTATGTCTTGTATTCCTTTATAAATGCTTTTTCCTTACTTTATTTTTCAATTCAATTATGTTCTTACATTCCTCATCAAATCATTCATTTCTATTTTTCTTATACCATTCTATTTCTTCTTCAGCTGCATTTATGACCGTTGGATTAAGTCTAATTTTTCTTCTGTATTCTTTCCTTTCCTTTTGTTTTAATATTTTCTTTTATTTTCTTCTGATATATATCAGTTATTTCCCTATTTTGTAATGCTTCAGTATTCCGTTTCTTTATCAGTTCAGTTTTCGTTTGGTCTACATTTGATATTCTATATATAAATTTAATTTTAACTAACATATAATCATCACAATTTGCTCCTCTTTATGCTTGTATATCGTTGACTGAACGCCCATCTTTACGAAATCAGGACATGATCTATTTGATTATATTCTTTGGTTGTTGGAATAATCGAGGTCCCCAAATGTATCTTCTTAATGCTGAAACATGTACTCATTATTCTAAGTTTATTTGGTATTGCAAATTGTATAAATCTCTTCCCATTTTCACTGATTTCTTCATGTAAATTATACTTGCCAATTACTTCATGAAATACGTCCTCTTTCCCCATTTTTGCATTAAGATCCCCTAATATTATCATGGCATCATTTTTATTTATTTTCTTCACATGTTTCTTGTAAATCCTCATAAAATTCGTCTATCACAATATCAATGGCATTTTCATTTGGGACATATATGTTAAAAAAGTAACATTATGGAATTTCCCTTTAATACGTAACATGCAATTACTTATATTTAGTGCCGTGAATCCTAAAATTGAATTTACTATCTTCTTTCTAATTATAAATCCTGCTCCATCATTTCCTTGTTCTTCACCACCACTATAATACATAATATATTATTTTTTATTTATTCTTCCTTTTCCTCTCCATCTTATTTCTTGTAATGCTGTAACATCCAATTTATATTTCTTTAACTTTTCTGCAATACTTTGCATTTTTCCAATCTGTAACATTGTCCTAACATTCCATATTATAGAATTCATTAATCTTTTCCTGTTCATGTGTCGTTTCCTTGAGGTCAGTGCGGCTTTCAATTGTTTAGCTTTCTTAACAAAAGATATTTTTACAGGAATGAGTTGCCCATTGCCAAATCTCCAACCTGGAGGAACAGGCCTCCAAATTTTTGTCAGATGGAGCAGGAGGGCCCAGCTATACCCCAGGAACTGGGTACCCATTTAGTCCCCCTCTTACGACGTGTATAGGCTACATTTGGATTTTCTTTAACCTCGATCACCACACCGAAGACTCATTAATCCTATATTAAAAAAAAACGAAAAACATTTAAGTAAAACCCACCGATACATGAGTGCCAAATGCACAATGACAAATAAACCATTTAGACCAGCGTTGCCACAATTTTTTAAATGTATCAGACTTATAACTAAAAAGTGCGAAATACAATTAAACCATTCCAAGTAAGCTGGTAGCTCTCTTCTCTCTCTCTGACTCTCTCTCTCTCTCTCTCTCTCTCTCTCTATATATATATATATATATATATATATATATATATATATGTGTGTGTGTGTGTGTGTGTGTTTAGATATTTGAGTGATTATCTCTACAAAGTTTGCTTTTATACTCCGAGTATTTAGTATTTACACAATTGTTCAATTTCGATTGACCTTTAACTGTTTCTTTTAGAATCCGGAAATTCACTGACTCAAGACCAAATATTAAAACTATGCATATTTAATAAAACTAGAACAATATATACACTTTAAATAAAACGACATAACTACAAAATCCTGGATCCTTGGCGTTCTAAAATAAATGTACACTTTAGAGATTTCCTTATCCAAAAATATTGGATAAAGAAATCTCTATTCTCTGACTCATTCTATTGCTGTATAGAAGTATATTAATATATACTTCTATACGTCAACCAGACTAAACACCTTGTTTTCACAATAACAAAATGTTCATAGTCAGTTTCTTTATTAGGGCCTTTTTTCCGAAATTATAAAATTTTCTTCTTCTTTTCCATGGGATCTTTTTCTCCTTATATAGCACATAATGTTATTCTTCCTGTCTCACTGAATAATGCAGTTCTATTTGACTCGCAATTTACTGTACCAGAGATAAAAAGTTTCTTTATAAACAACATATCTAAGTTGAACTAATTCCGTCGCCTTTTACAGTAGAAATAAAAAATAGATCCGGCGTCCTAGACAGATGAAACTTTCCAACCAGCGTTTCCTCGAACATTCAATTAACATCGAACTGCAATATCATCCTTTATTTACTAAATACTTGTTGACAGTCACAACTCCTCCAGTTTAAAGACTCACAGTTCTACGATTCCTTTTCGGAATCTTCTATTAATGTTCTTCCGACTGTCATGTAAAAACTTAGAAACTTTCTAACAAAAAATTTCTCCGCTCTGTATTCCTAAACTTACATTAGTTCTCTCTTGTTTTACTCGCTACTTCGATACCAAACGCTCTCTCTCACTCTCTCTCTCTCAGCTGTCAACCACGCATCAAATTCCTTGGCGAGCATGTGCACTCCATGTAAATTAACAAGCGAGAAGCTACATATAATGACTGACATGTCTCCGTTAGCGTAATGAGAATGTCTTTACAAAACACAACACCTGATAATTTTAAATTACAATGACAAGGATTGAAAGTAACATAATATCAGAATCTAGTAAGTACATCAACATTTCAAATGCTTTACATTTCATTTTGAGAATAATAATATCAATAACGGGCACATCACAAATGTCGATATACGTGTTACGAAACCAAAACTAATAATATACTAACAGAGAAATAATTGTAAAACGATTCATTATTATAAATTATGATTATTTTTACACATGTAAGTATCGAATTACAAATGAAACTTTGAATAATATAATTATAATTATATTTTTTCATAAGAATTTAAACCCCAGATTTGGTATTATTACCATGTATTATGGTAACAGTACCATATTTGTACCATATCAAGATTTGAACCAGTTAAAATTGTACCAGATCTGGTACATTAGTATCAAATGTCAAAGTGCTGAGTGAGACTCATAAAATAGTGCTGAAGCTGTGGCACTAGTGATACAGAAAAATGGAAAAGTGGCGCGGTAAATCTGATCCCACTTATTCATTTAACGATTAAAACACACTAATGCAGTGAGGCTATGATAAAAGTAAACAATATTAGTCAAATATACTTCTGCATTTCTCAACACTATATAATATTATGGATCATAATTTCTATGAATTACGATAAATAAAAGTATGTAGGCCTACATCAAATGTGAATGCTAGTCTTCACGCAACATATGCAAACATTTCTTGAGATCTCAGGAGAATTTTGGCTCCTTGGCCTAAGTAGGAAGGATGTACTTAGTTGCAGTATAATTTTGATTAATTACATGCATGAGACGTTTTTGTTTTTTTTTATTGATGATTTTTACTAGTCATGAAATTCAATTTCCACCTGGCTATTGGTGCCAGGTTACATAGTGGGTACGATAAATATTCGGCGGAGCAAGTGAGCTATGTGCGATATGCTATTCCCAGCAATTATTAAAAATTGTAAATTAATATTAAATATATTGAGAATTCATAAAGAACAAATATGTTTTCCATGATTGTTTGTAGTGTTTTGCGCTAACCAGATAAAAACAGAACAGAGTTGTTAGTCATTAACGGAGTAATACTACTATATAATTTATGAATTATTTTTAACAAAGGATATAAATCATGAACTAATTACGATTGACTCACTTTATTGCCATTTATTTCAGACAGACTAAATTTCCTAATGCAGTGTGACAGAACTGTTCGTTTTCTCGTCTAATGAGGGCAAAAATTGGACAAAATAAACAAATGAACTATTGCACCAAATAACATATTGAATAAGCGAGCAGCACCTCACAGGTTTCGAAAAGAATAAACTACACGTGGCATTACTGTAGACTGTTTCACTTTGCGTATGTATAACAACAAGTAATTCGAAAAGTGTTCCCTTTTGTAAAAAAAGGAGATGGATTAACCTATCTGCATTAATTTTTTGTACGCTATTTTGCCAGTATTTATTGTGATATTTTTTTTTCATAGCATGAGAATAATAGCAAATTTTAAACATGAGAATAAAAGTAATTTTTAAACATTATTTTTATGCACGTAACTATGTTGTTAATAAAATTATTATGATACTTAGTGATATAACAGAATATTGAATTTAATATTCAACCTTACATACTTAAATGAATTTCCAAATTGGTTCGCTTGATGAAATCATCCGATAAACTTATGATTTTGTTTTGTGAAAAAATTTAAATATTGAAATAAGATAAAAAAAAACGTTCATGTATTTTCAACACAGAAACGATTTTACGAGTCACTGTTTTACGAGATATTGACGTGCATGTTTGCATTTTATTCTTTATTCAAGAAACTGTTGATAGTTAGCTGCAACATCTGCAACATCTGTACCATATTCACGTATAGACTTTATTAAGTAATTACATTTCTTGAAATTTTATTACATTTTTAAATATTTTAACCAAAAAATAATTAAAATAAATCTTATATATATTTTTTTTTCTCCAGAAAATCGTCAGTTTTAATTGCGATATTGGATCTATAGTTTGAAATTTTGAATTTTGAGTTTTAAGATTTTTTCCGGCGAGTGTGACCGTAACTTATGATCATAGAAATTTCAATTTTCTGCATTCAGCAAAGTCTTTCTCCTAAAGGAGAAATTATAAAATAATTTATTAATTAAATATTGTATTTACGTAAATGCGTTTTATTTAATTTCTGGAATAATAGCAATGAAAGACCATTCCTACTTCACCAAATTCAAAACACTATGAACAATATGATTTTATTTAATTATTGTTTAGTTATCATATTTCTAACATATCCAGTCTTAATTTAATAGAATAGTGGCTGTCAGCAGCAAGCTTTGATGTGTCTCACGTGGCTACCTTCGATAACAACTACCAAAGAAACAGCACATTAATATCTTAATTGGGCTGATAGAGTGACTTATTATTAGTAGTGTTTATGTTATATAATCTGAAATCCTCTCTTGAAGACTGGCGTACAATTGGCGGTGTTGTGATCGTAGACTACTCGTGAACTTCAGCGTCCACCTATAATCAACTACAATCCTCGGGCCCGTTGAAAAATTAGAATCAGTGTGGATAGGAGAACTATTCCTTGGAATATGCTCGCTATGTCATTTCCGTTTTCTTTCCACACATTTCTCTTTTACCATATGATTAAGAAATGCTAGTCAGATCAATATACAGAGATATTTAAGTGATGATTATAAAAAGTGGATGTCAGTTTAATCCTAAGAATCTAAGTTCCATACAACCATTTTATCATTATTATTTTACCATAATTAACTCTGAAATTGACACTTAGAAATACCTGGTTGTATAAAACTAAAGAGATTACTATTCATCTCTGCGAGTGTCTATATGGGCAGAAGTCTGATTGAAGGAGTGATTACGCAAGTTCGGTAGTTTGATATATCTAATCATATTTAACACAGGAAAAAGGAAGTTTCTGCTGTCAGAGCTAATTGAATGTTTACGATTGCCTTTAAAGAGACATTAAGATTAAGAACTATCATTTCGTTTTGGAATTATAATTCAAGATGATTCCTTTTGTAAATTAATGAAATATATGCCACTTTTCCTTATAAGTAAAAACAAATAGTCGATGCAGTTAATTAATTTCTGAGAGGAATATCTGGCGAAGACCTAATTTATTCAGTTTATATTGAATGGTATTATGGATAGTAAAATATGTCATATTTGTTTTCGAAATGACAAATATTATTGAAAAAAAAAGTACTTTTTCTTCAGTGCATTTAGTAATGAATCAGATGAGGTAATACCGTTTGAGTATACAAAGGAAGAAAAAAATTGAAAAATATTGCTATTCATTTGATTAGCACGTTTCTTCATATTCTTACCCGTTATCACTAGAAACTTGTATTTTCCATAATACTCTGCGTATGCACTTTCTAGAAGAAAATCGAGTGAATGCTTAAATATCATTCAGTCACTAGGATCCAGGAAAACACTCTGGTCAGTGTCCAAAAGCTACGAATGAATAGAAATATTTCTCCTGCATTGGGTATTCTAGAGTTTACTCCAGTTATTAAATGGTCCAAAACCAACAGTATTGCATGGATGTTGAGTAATTTATTACTGAGTATTTCATTCAATTCACAAGTAATTAGCTTTACTCTCATTAAATCGTTATTATTTTCCTCTAAGGATATCAAAGTAGTTCCGTTTGTTCAAATGTTTACCATCTTGATAACAACCAACATAATATTCAGAAAGAGTGTACATCTGTGAAGAAATCCCAATTTCTTAGCTGAATGAATATAAACAGCATAAATAGCATTATCTTCAAACAGAGAGCAGATAATACATAATTTTGGTCTTCTAATTTATACATTGGGACCTCATTGTTTTAAATTTAAAACATAGCTACAAATTTATAATAAAGCATATCAAATATAAGCTCTCTAAATGTATACGAGATATATGAAAAAAGATAAATCACAATCAGTTCAATTATTGACAAATTATTCTATAAATACAGATAACGATTATGCTAATTTTGAGACACTCGTTTTATACTTAGTACTAGATGACGAATGTTTTCCAAATAGTGTAAATCCACCGGATGTTTTCCACTGATATTTCTATGAATAGCGAAATAATTAAAAGATCTCATTATTTTCTGATTTATTATGACTATTTATTTATTTATTTGGTAATGAAGGATAAAATGCACTTGTAAAACAAGTCCAATAACAAGCACTCATTAAAATTTGATAAACAACTCATTACAATAGTTGATAATTAGTATTACACGTCATCTATATCCATCTTTACCTAATTACTACGCGTGTAGCTTTCATAGATTGTTACACCATTTCTTATGCTATAAAAACTCAGGAAAATGCAATAATACACATCACACTATTCACTACACCTTTGGAAGCGATATTTGTTCTGAAAGTGGGTGAATCTAAAGTTGCAAACATGAAAAGAATCATAATCTTGGCCATTCTCACATTGATCTCTGTTTTGATATCAGAGTCAGCAGCTAGTAAGTATCCCAACAAAATTCCTTTAAATAATACGAGTTATAAATATTAAGTAGAATAAATTAATTAAAGAATTATACGGGAATCTCAGAATTTTTTTCATATGACTTTTAAAAATAAACTTTCATATTCAAATGCATTTTAATAAGTATCATAATATTGCTCGTTTGAATCAATTCACTAATGAGGAAAGTAAAGCTGCCATATATTATTGCTGTTGTTGTTGTTGTTGTTTTAGAATGCCGAATAACCATTTCCGTTAATCCAATCCATTAGGTGATGACGAACCGTGTGTGAACGTTACGTCAGTAAAACACGGCGAATGTCCAGTGGTTCCAGGAAAAAACTGTCCAGGAAAACCAGGAGAAGAGACATGCGTCCTAATTGATGGAGGTAATTGAGTCAAATGTAGTTAATAGATAAACACTCGTAACTAATGAAATTTTAATTTCGGTCAAAGGAAAGTAGAAGGTATTGGATGATTACATTTCTTGTCATTTTAAGACCCGGTAACGAAAGCATTTTGTGAAAGTGCTCCATGAATGCTGCACTTCGCTACCATTAGAAGATAATTTATTTCTTCAAGAACTGTGTTGGGGTTTGAATACGTTGCTTGAATCATCTCACTGAGAGTGAATAAAAAATCCTATTATTCATTACGACACACACACACACACACACACACACACACACACACACACACACACACACACACACACACACACAATTTGAAATCCGTTACGGTTTATTATAAGGTTTAATGGAATAATTAAAACCCATATAATTAATTAAACAATACGTTCAATCCATCCTATATTTTGTCTCAGTCACAGACATCATAAAGGAAACAATGTTAAAACTGCAAGAAAAAATAATAATAAGTAGAAAAGATTATTAGACTGAAAGCTTAAAGTTTTATGAGGGGCAACCCTCTATGCTTATTGGCTAGTCTTAACTGTTGGGCTGAAACCTAAGAAATAAAGTTTCCGAAATATTGCAAAGTTTAATAAAACTGCATTTCTTATCCTTAGTTTTTTGTTTTTTTTTTAAAATCAGCTTTATATATAAACACACACACACACACGATATTTGGACATTTTCAGAATGCAGTGTTTTGAATGGCAAAATATTTATAATATTTCCCCCTACTTTTAGGTTATTTTAAATGAGGAGTTAATACAAACACAGGGGTAAGTTAGGTAAAAATTAAAAGGATTCCTTGAGATACATTTTAATATTTAAAGCCATAACGTTCTAATATGACTATATTTCATATTGCCTTATAGTGATTTTAACTTTTTTAACTATGTATATGAACTTAAAAATTGATTCCTCATTTGCTCCTCCAATTCTTAGCAACAATTAATCACTTCTTTATGCTTATGTCTCAGGGATATTTGATAATATGTTTGGTACCTTTCCGTTAGTATATCTTCATTTTTCTTTCTAATAATTTGTGTTCCTTCAATTTCAGATGTACGAGTAAAATTTCCCTAGTAAACATATATCCACTTGTCCAAAATATTACAAGCGGATATTTGGATATTATACTATTAAATCGTAAGGGATTATATAAGTTGCTGGTAAAACACATACCCGCAAGGAATTAAAAACCTTTATGCAGATGACCGCAAAGGTTACATATGCATTATATATGCAACATACTTGGTCAGATAAGTTACCATGCAATCGAAGAAACTAGTTAAAAATGATTGCGGTCAGTAACCGTCAATATGGTTGATCATACTGATCATAATGTGAATCAAAGGATTCTTTTGATATGATAAAATCAGACAACATTGCTGACTGGTTTTATCAAAAGGTTTGATATCCAGGACGTTTAATTAGTTGAAAAATAATCGACATTGCATAGCTCACAGGTATTACTATAGTACTAATACAGCCTGTCAGGAACGAGATTGCCGTTTCTGAGAAGGCTTGTACGGACAATCAGTACTTCCTGTGCAGTAGTTGACAAAGCATTTAATGTAGGCTGTTCCAACCAATAGTTGAACGAACTATACGTATGGAATTGAAGCAGATTGGTATGTCTAAACGGAACCACTGATTTCTCTCAATAACAAGAAAGTTTATTTACAGTGGTGTTAGGAACACTGTCACTGGACACTGAGAGACTGGCAAAAAAGTCATGCGGTCCGAGGAGTCAACGACACCTCTTTTTCTGTATTGACTGTGGGCAGAGTGTTTGGCAGGAGCCCTATCAAGCGATGAACCCAGCTTTCTTTGTAAACGCGATTGAAGGGTTTGGAGATGGTCATGGTGTGTATGGCATGTTCTATTCTTATGGACCGAATCACTGATATTGCTGGAGGTCTAGTCAAAACCAATAACTCAGCAAAATAGTAATTCCTTAAACATTTAAAGAAAGATATTATCAATGTTTCTCAAAAATTTAAGATTCAGCAAAATATAAATTTAGCCGACCTGGCTGGCCGAGTGGTTAGCATATCCACTCTCCAGCCAATAGGCTACGGGTTCCAATCCCGCTGTGGACATGAACGTTTGTGATTGTCTGTGGAAAAACAAGTGGTGATGGTCGGCGGTAAATGGCGTTGGTGTAGTTGTGGTCAGTTTGTGGAGACAGAGTTATAGAGTTGGTGCCTCCCCCCCCCCCCTTCGATGAGCCCTGGGACTTCCTGGAGCTGTCAGATAATAATAATAATAAATTAGAAACGATCTAGATTTACCTTAAATACATAAATAAAAAATCAAAATCAAATAAATTAATAGTTTATCGTCTTGATACAGTATACAAATAAATAAATAAAAATATAAATGGCTAAATATAAATAGCATTTGCATTCTTGTTTTAAATAAAAGGGCACATGATCGATTTTGGTAGTTATTGACTTCAAGCAATAACACCTTTTTTCTGAGCTATATATATATATATATATATATATATACTGCAGCATGTCATACGAGGCGACTAAAATGGGTACCCAGGGAGGTAATGGATGGCAATGCTGTAGCCAATGAAGTTTTAACTGAGGCTTGGCTATTGCTGTATTGGCCCTCCTGCCATGATCAGAGCTTATATAGCTCAATAATAATAATTCCCAATTCATACATTTTCTTAATCAGTTGACGGGATAAAGAGTCAAGGATTCAGTTCATCTACCCCCCCAAAAATATATATATATATATATATATATTATAGTAATATAGGAAACATAACTTAATGTTCAGTTTAATTACTTACTCTTTTGATTCTTAAATTTAAATTTCATTGTTTGAGGTCCTTAAATTGTCATCAATTTTTCGGGGTCCCCAACTTGAGTCTGTGCATATGTACTGCGCTGGCAGGTGACCGTTATTTCATGGATGACAAGGTTACTCTCCATCCCGCAAGAATGGTTCATCAGTGGTTTAGCGAGCATGACAGTGATAATCACCATGTTCTCTTAACACCGAGAGCAAACTCCTCTTCCGTCAAATCTAAGCCCATTAAAAGAGTGTGTGGTGAGCGCCTGGTATTTTGTACATTAGAATGCAAACCAACACCTTGTGGAATCTATGCCAAGTCGTATGTTGTAAATCTTTTTTGTAGCATCCAGTAAAAATGGAAATGCATTTGTATTTTTTCGTACGTAATTAGGTTTTGATCCTCCTTTACTTCTCAACTGCTCATTGAATAGAGAAAAAATGTCTTCCAGTTCAGTTTTAACACATTCTTTTAATAATATGTCATTCACTAAATAATATCTAAAATGCAATTTGACTGTCCAGATAGGGTATGCATGTATTGTTTCGATTTTATTTTTTAGTGCTAATGAGAACAATATGGATTCTTTTGGAGCTTCTTCTCAAATGTGTCGTAATCGTCATTTCTAACGACAAAGAGTATCCCTGTGAAATAACCAGTGTGACTTGCACAGCAAATGGAAATAATTGCAGTATTTGGAATCTACTTTTCGGCAGTAACGTGCAGTTTTCAGTCTGCTATATTCTCGCAACAGTCAAGGTAAGTTGCCTTCAGTTCATTAAACATATTTTCCAAAGAGCTTAAAACATTTCGGTTGAAATTTTATGGTAATTTTCATGCCTTCGCTTTTCAATAATGTTTGCAATTTATTTTAATGTATCAAATAAACTGTCTGATATTTCCTCGGTTATTTATTTTATTTTATATATGTTTAATTTCGGAGATTAATAACTACTTTAACTTTTCAGGGTGTCGTTGAATTGGTCATAACCATATCAATCTCAGGTTTAAATTTGTTACTATGCATTGTGAAGATTTTACTGTCTTGTCCATGGTAAGTAAACATTTTGTAAGATGATGTGATTATTTTCGATTTTGTTTTGTTTTACAGAATAATGAAAACGTTAGCATTACTAATAAATTCATCAAATACTGTATAAACAATTAATCCTATTCTAAACTGTGTGTTGGTGAGATATATTCTAGATTACGTCTATTATTTTTAGATTATATATTATAGATTTCCGGCATTCGCCTATTGGATCGATACCCTTCAAAATGGAAATGGAACCAGAAATATGTGAATTAAGATGGAAATATTTTATAAAGAATTAAAATTTTTTCTATATACTTACTTCTAATAAATGGATCTCCTATGTTCAAATCTCAGTGAATAATGTATTTCGACCTGATGGGGTAAAATAAAGACTTTTAAGCAAATGAAATATTTACTAGTCCTTGTATTCGTCTAATATACACTTTTTTAATTCTTGTACATATATCTGTATTAGTTTAAAATAAGAAACTTAGTAAAATTAGTACATATGCGTGCGTGTCTTTGCTTACGCCTATAAGTGTTTTCCATTGTATGTGAGTTTGTAGAAACTTTCCAATTGCTTAGAAATTAAATTCAGATTTTCGGAAATTATCATCTTGTTTCATCCTTTATCGAAGTGTATGCAAACAACTTTTGCGATTGGAGTATATTCGCAACTAGACCACTTGGCTAAGGTCTCATCAGTGGAAGCCAGATAAAAATTGATACCAAGGTTGAATTCTGGCTCCCATTAATGAGACTTCAATATATATCGAAACCAGTCCAGGTAGTGACTTAGGTTATAATGCATAGCAAATGTACATTTCTGTATATTGCTCTGCTCTATTCATAATCTATAATCTAGAAACCCGATTTTAGCATTCCGCTTTGCATTGTCCCCACTGTATCAGCATCATCATGAAAAACAGGGGAAGCCACATCTGTACACAGTAGTCCCAGTCAGGTTGTAGCATGGCCATATAAAGATGCAAAATAACATCCTTATTCTTACAAGTTAAGGTTAATTTCAGCAATGCAATTATTCTGTGAGGTGTGATCCGCTCTTTACCATATGACTTCAACTTCCTCTTTGTGAAAACTCCAAAAACGTTAACCTAATCAATTTCTTCTATCATAATTAGACGAATTTACATTATATGAAAGTGCATTACTTTATATTTACTAACATTGAAACGCAGCAATTTTCACGTGCCCATAATTCCAGCGTATTCAAATCTGATTTGAATTCGCTGCAAGTACTTCATAACAACCGCATTCCGGAATATCCTGACTATCTTTGCATCATAAGTAAAGGGCTGTGTGACTACTATCAAATACTCCCGAATGTCATTAAAATGTAAATTGAATAACAAAAGACGAAGTACTAATCGTTGTGGTACATCAGGATTATCTTAAATCCTGCCGACTCACATCACTCATATACCGCTTTTTGATATCTGTCACTCAGACATCATCCTCTTATCCACGCTAATATTTTATAATCCAATCTTACTTGTATACAAATCCTGTAAAAAGATTTAGTAATACAAAAGCATCCATTCCCCATACACCGATAACTCATAAGTTTTTATAGAATATGGGTAAAAATATTGAGATTCAGAAACGTATTATTTTGAGAATAGAGATTCTCAAAGATGGATTTCAAGGTAAATAAACTTAAATATGGTAAGTGAGTATTACTTAATCCCCTAAAAGCTGGATGTTATCAATTACAAATGAAAAATTGCTAGCTACTTGATATAAGAGATTGTTGGAGCAGTACAAGAGAATTTGAAGTGGAGAAAATGTATAATAATGAATTATACAGATTGATTAATGAGCCAGATATAAGTAAGGCGCATTAAATCAATAGATTAAGTTGTGCAGGGCATATTGTACACACATATGATAATACGGTACATACGAAGATTTCAACGCTACGACAAAAGGAATAAGAAAAATAAGAAAAAATTAAATTGAGATGGGATGATGAAGTGTTCCACGTATAATGCTCTATGAGGAAAACATTAGAGGAACTTAGCAATGAATAAGTAAAGGTGGTAGATGTTTCTGTAAGAGGCCACGGATAATGAACATTCTGCAGCTTTCGTGAAGAAGAAAAAACAAAACAAAACAAAAAAAAAATAAATAAATAAAATAAATCTCTATAAATATAAATACAATAAGAATACAATCGTACAATAAAGATAACTCATCTTCATTTGAAATGCCCGTATGAAGCTGTTTCCAGAAATATAACTAGAACAAAGGTCATTTCATTAAACGCGCATACGAAAGCTCTTTCCCAGTTTACCAGTAACAAATATACACTGATTTAAAATAAATTAAGGGACACTCTCATGTGCATGGTACATTGTAGCATATCAGGTGTCTGTAGTCACATGTATGCAGCTGGTATAATTGGAGGAATATTATGCGACCAACTAAGTGTAACTGTGTACTATTGAAATGCCTCCGTGAAGGGAACTGACGGAGTTTGAAAGAGGCGTTGTGATAGGATGCCATGTTGCATGCTTATCTGTTCGACAAATTATTGACAAAGTGGGCCATTCCAGGTGAGCAATCAGTGACAACATACCGAGATAAACGTGCAGGGAGACAACTGTAAATGCTACCCGCAGTGGAAGACCCATCACACTCCCCTAACGTGACCGTAGGTGCTACGAAGAATAATATGTAAAAACCACCATTCGTCGGCCCACACGTTGAATGCGAAGTTCCGAGCGTCGACTGGAAAACGAATTTCCACAAAAAACATTCAGAACCTACGCTCACAACATGGGTTTCCATTGTAGGATCGCAATATTCCAGCCCCACATTATCCGAATCAACATGCAGCGTCGACTTCAGTGATGAAAAGAGCGTGTATGAGAGACGTGTAAGGTTGAAAAGCTGTGTCGCAGAGTGAAAAATCACTCTACCTACTCTACCGACTGGTGTGGATAAGAGAAGTTCACGCCCGTGGACTTCTCTTATCAGAAATCTAATCAGAAATATATATATATATATATTATTGAAATTAGGATTTATTCGGGATGTATACATTTATAAAATTAATTTAACTGACTAGAACCCGAGAAAGTATAACAAAAACCTTTAATAAATCACGACTAGTTTCATCGGTGCTCCGACTTCTTCAGGTGAGAAAGAAAAACCATAAGACTTATAAAAATAACAAGGTAAAAAACATGGACTTTCCAGCTGAATAAAAAATTAATAAAAATTAAGCTTATAGCTTAATTTTGCCTGACTCCCATAGCGCAGTAATCCAGTACTGGCGCTCTAAAATTAGCTGTCGCATTCAACTCATGCCAACGGTAGCACGCGATCACCTATTCAAATTATATATATATATATATATATATATATATATATATATATGTGTGTGTGTGTGTGTGTGTGTGTGTGTGTGTGTATACACACACACGCACGCACGCACACACACACACACACACACACATACACACGCGTAACGCAGTTAACGTACAGAAAACCCTTTTTCTACGTTAACTGCATTTCTTCATTATTTCAATTTCGTTATCTCTGCTGGATCTGGCTCCCACTAATGAGACCTCAATAAAGGTCAAAACTGGTCAGGATAGTGATCCTTCCCATTATGCATTGCATTATACACGCCACGCCTGAAAGGGAGTATGCTTTGCATTATATGATACATACTAACTCCTGGCCGAGGTGGATGAAATAGTGAGACTAAATTGCACTTATCCATGTTATTCAATAGGTGTTATAGAATGTGTGTGTGTGTGTGTGTGTAGTTAAAACGTTTTTTTACGTTAACTGCTCAGTACAAAATACTGAGAACATTCGTTTTTGATAAATACCCATGATTGTTTTTGTCTCTTCACTGCTGCGACAAACTGTTTTTTTAGTTCTGTTTTCCAATGGCGATTCTACTGTATTTCTCTAAGTTTGTGCAGAGTTTATCTGAAGAAGATATAAAATGGCGATGAATTCATTGGTTTGTTTAAGTACCCACGGCAAGCCACCGTGTCGATTGAATTGCTTATACGTGTGCTTATAGATACACATATATAAAGATTAACATATTTACATATACGAGGTACTCGTATGTGCATCCATATTTCTTCGATTAACGGACAACCATTGTATGCTGTGACATTTATTTTGTGTGGGGGGTTGGGGGGTGGACAGGGCGCGTTTTTGTCCATGTATCAGTGTTTGGGAGAACATCGTTATTATAATCATTTTTTGAGTAATTTCACTCTAATTTTCCATTATCTTATAATATGAATATCTCTCCTGTTTCAGCAGACCGAAGGTCCTTTGGTTTTCCATAATAAACTACCATTCGTTAAGGTCCTTTGGTTTTCCATAATAAACTACCATTCGTTAAGGTCCTTTGGTTTTCCTTAATGAATAGTAGTTTATTTATCCGGTCAGTGATCTCGAAGATCCGGGTGGCCTTTCATAATGATTATTATACTTATATAGTTTGGTGATTGTGGTCAACATTTTGTCTTTTAAATACAACTCAAGGTTCTCCAGGTGGAGTCTTGGTATGGGGCGTTCTGTTGGTACGGCACGAGTTTCCTGATATTGCTGAAAAGTCGGGTGTTCTCCAAGGAATATCTGAACATTGTGGCCCATCAAGTTCATCCTGCAGCGCTGACGTTTTATCTAAGAAGGATAAAAACGAACACAAGCTTTTGTTTATATTATTGTTAAATGATTATTGTTATTATAAGAGATACATGTACTAGGAACAACGATCATTAATTTGCAGGACTTTTTTTCATTCAGCCGGACTGTTTACATATCCTTTGATTGAATAGTTTAATTGATGATTAAAAAAAAAATTCTTGGAAAAAACTAACTCAGAATAGTAGCATGTAATGATCATACTTTTCATGAGCAGTTTTAATATCCAGGAAATATAAAATGCTTCACCCATCTCTTTCGCCATTACTGTTTCTTCAGTGAAGCTGCTGATCATTTGAGAAAAGATAGTGAAGCATAGTTATACGTGCCTTCTTCTTCTTCTCTCCTTCTGTAATATTCGAAGGCAAAACGGTGAATTGCTTCATTCATAGTAATGAAGAGAAAATTACAGACTTGATAGGTTCTTTTCTGTGCATAGATGAATTCATGTGTGTATTCTTGGTGTTCACAGAGTGGCAGGTTAGTGTTGCGACCCAAGAACTGATGACTGTGCTACTGACAGGCTTCTCAATGCAGGTTTGCCAAAACGATCCAGTTCTAGCAGAAAATGAGCACTTTTCCCGGTAAGATTGGATGAGATGTGTATAGTATGGTAGGAGTTGGAGAGGTGGAGGGAATTATGCTGCATTCTTCACAATATGTCAAAGTCCTGTTTACAGTAAATCCCACTAAACAAGAAAGGAGATATGAAGGATTGCAAGAACAATAGAACTATTCGTTTAAGCTTTATAGTTTGTATTACACTACGTTCTACTGTACATTTTGATGGACAGCAAGTTTTTCTTAGGAATTCATACAGAGTTGATACAATGGAATAAATATAATAATCTTCGGAATTCTTAGCAATTGAACTGCTAAATGGCAGTAATCGATTTTCTAATTTTCAATTGACATTCATAAATATATACTGAATTTGTAAATAACTGTGAATCACTAGAAAACTCATATATTCTATGTAGCTCGAGCTTTCCCGTCGACATTATTCAGGAATACTTCAAAATTAAAGCGTTCCTATTTTCGAATTTCAAGTGTATTTATTAGTAATTGGTGGATATTCTTAAGTCTGGTGCATATATTTAGTCTTTCAAACATGCGGTTTTGACTTTTGGGCTAACCATTCGTACTTGAATGTAAAAAAAGAAAAACACTTTTTCTTTGTCATGAATAACAAGTGAATAGTTTTGTGGAACTAAACGATTCATACTTGTGTTTGCGAGTTGCTATAAAAAATCATTCACAGAAAAATCATAATGTGTGTTGTGTTGCACATTATGGGAAAATACTAAGGACAATGATCGGGGTTTACTCCACCTTTACTACAAGTTGCCCCAGAATGTACCAGGTGTTGGCTTATGCTTGGACTCTCCGAACTTTTATAGTTTTCTATATTCGGCATGAAACTCTTAGATTTTCTATCTTTGAGTTTCTTATTCGGCTAAGAAATAATGTTGGATTCAATATCCACTTAATTTGAATAAGCTTTATTTCTCCAAAGTGAAGCCTGTTTGCTCTTTATCTCAGTAATATAATATCATATTTCTGCCGAAAGTAAAAAGGATGTCATAAACACTGTTTTCTTTAATATTCATGATTAGTCAATGAACAGTGACACAAAGGGAACCTAATGTTTAAATATATTCGTGTGAAATTATATAAATGTGCAGAATTATGTGGAATCATTTTTTTTAAATTCTGAAGAATTGATCGTATGTATGCGATTAGATGATGATTGTTTTCCAATGGGATTAATTTAGCTGAATGTTTTCAACATACATTTGTGTGTCTGTTGAAAACAATCGAAATTCACATTTTAATGAGTGCTTGTTATGGGACATTATACAGATGCTTCAGATCCCTCAAAATAAATTTGCTCATTATTTTCTGATTTATTATGATCATGTATTAAACTGAAAATCAGAGATGTCGCACCTGTATAAAGTCCCATCACAACCACTCATTAAAATTTGAATAACCAACTCACTACAGTAGTTGATAATCAGTATTACACGTTAACTACATCCACGTGCACACAACGACGTAAATGTGTAATTTTCACGCTGTTACTGTTGCAGTATTCCTTTTATTATAAAAACCCATGAAAGGTTAATATACACCATTACAGATGTGATATACCCATGGAGGGTAATGGATGGCAATGCTGTAGCCAATGAAGTTCTAACTGAGGCTTGGCTATTGCTGTAATAACCCTCCTGCCATGATCAGAGCTTTAATAGCTCAATAACACCTTATCCTTACACTGTCCTCTACAGATAACGGGGAAGATGAAAAGCATTCTTGCTTCGCCCCTTTAAGCCAGTCCTTATAAGGACTTTAAGGCCTATACACCATTATTATGCATCACATAATATATATCACACTATTCACTCTTCCTTTGGAAGCGAAATTGTGCTGTAATCAGAGTTGAATCTCTAGGGTTTCAACGACGTAAGTAATCATAGGCTTTCTCACTGTAATCTTCGCTGTCATATCAGAGTCAGCAGGTATTAAGTATTCGACTAGCAAATCTTTATGAGGTATGAGAATTAAGTGAACAGAAAATAATTTAAAATAATTTAGAATTGTGTTAGTTTATTTCATTCAGTTTTGAAAATAAACTTTGATATTGAAATACCTATAAGTAATCGGCATAATATGGCTCGTTAAAATTGATTCATTAATGTACAAAGTAAGTGAGTGTAGTGTGTGTGTGTGTGTGTGTGTGTGTAAAACACGGTGAATGCCTGGTGGTTCCGAAAAAGGCTTGTCCAGAAAAACAGGATAAAGAGATATGTGTCCCAGTTGATGGAGGCAGTTGAGCGAGCCAAATGTAATTAAATACATAAATAGATTGACTACTGACATTGAGATTTCCGCAGTTTTTGTTTCAAAGATGAGTTTAACCATTTTCGTAAATATCATTAGGTGTATGAATGTTGCATCAATAAAACACGGTGAATGCCTGGTGGTTCCGAAAAAGGCTTGTCCAGAAAAACAGGATAAAGAGATATGTGTCCCAGTTGATGGAGGCAGTTGAGCGAGCCAAATGTAATTAAATACATAAATAGATTGACTACTGACATTGAGATTTCCGCAGTTTTGTATTTCAAATTTCTGCAGAATCTTTATAAAGACAGACAATATATATATATATATATATATATATATATATATATATATATATATACAGAGAGAGAGAGAGAGAGAGAGGAGCATTTAATACATGCTTTAAGAATGAATTCTGGAAGAGCACCGCGGTTATGTTTTGTTTGTTTTCGGAATATGAAGTAATAATTAGGAAAGATTGCTAACAAATATTCCTATTGCGACGCTAAAGGTGATAATCTTTGACTGTCGAAACACGGACTACTGTGAATCAAATTACTGAGAGTTTTTTTTTTTCAGTAATCAGGAACAAAATTTAATAGTTTCGCATATGATAATATTTCGTCCTAGTTCAATACATAAACGACGCCAGTTAGAGATCTGCTTAATATCCTCACTGAATCGGAGGACAGCTTCTGAGAAACCTACGTTTTAGAGTTGGTTATATAAGTATGGGTTTTTAAAGTTGAAAGTTAAAGGAAAGAACTGAAAGCATTACTGTAGTGGAGCTTATATTTTAATTCAACATGGGAAATTTACATTCCTAGGTGTCAGCAATGTTTGAGAGATTAAGAGCTGTTTCTTGATTCAGTAAATGTTGATGGAGCGATTGTTCGTCTGTTTAATGATAAAGATCTTAGTCTACTAAATAGAGGACCGATTACTGAAGCCCATGCTTTTCGATTGGTCGTAGAGCACGTATGCAGAAGCTATTGATGTGAGGTTATCCCAAACGTTATTGATATTAATATTCTTCTAATGAAGATAATAATAAAGATATAAAAGTTACCAACTGCACATCCTTATCCTGAAATTGCAATGGGAGGAGAATTTTTGAATTTATATTAGCATGCCATATGCATCACATGATATATCATTTAAATTTTAAAAACGATAATCAGTATAGCAGTCAAATGTATGCAATATTCATAACCAGTGAAACTGACAAGATGATCGCATAATCTTGAAATACACAGAACAAGCAGGGAACTGAATCGAAGAAAAAACGACTATTATCAAGAACAAAAGGAGGTAATCGGTAGAGAGACTTGGAATAACTAGAGATTTGTTTAACCAATTTATGTGAGGAGCTGCATATTTTATGCGTACCTAAAAGTACACTTGTGCATCAGCCAAACAGCAACTATGGTAATAAAACGCGCAGTCAAATAGGGAGTAAAAAAACATCAACAACTCAATTATGGTACTGTTTTAATGTAAAATATTGTTGTTGTTGTTGTTGTGGTTGTCAATGAATAATTTCGAAAATGCTTCATATAGCAGTGAGTTCTGTCGAAGAAATTGCAACAGTTTAGAGATTGAATATCCTTACTTATACGACATTTTACCTCGGTGTTAACCCAAAACTTGCCAGTTTCGAAATAGCATAGAAAGCATTATGATTATCTGACAACTCTAACGATTCCGATGATTCATCGTACGATGACACTACTTCAGATAACAGCTGCCTTACTACTGTGGTAATCTTTCGTAGTAAATAGGTTATGTGAACGTTTGAAAAAAAAATAGATGGTTATTCAGCTGAGAAGTATTTAAAACACAGAAACATTCCAAAATAATCATTTCATGATGATCAGGGAACAGATAAAGCTTGTGAGAAAAACTATTAAGGTTTTACGTTTTCAGATTTAACAGACATTTATTGCATTTGAGGTAAAGCACAGTTAAAAGTTGAGGAGTAAATTGCTGTTTTTCATCTTTGATTACGTGTAAGATTTGCTGCTGTTGCTTGAAGAGTAGTTGCCATCTAATCTTATAAATTTAGTCTTTGTCTAATGATTTATTTATTTTATTTATACATTAACTTCTTTTTCAATATATCGTTCTTAGATGAGGTTCGAGTAATTTTCTCCCATTTTAGACATTACCAGTTCCCTAGTAAACATATAGTTATTCGATGAAATATAGAATTTAATTTTTAATATTAATCTGTTCAATTGAGAAGGCTTATTGGATTTGCATGTCATATTTCAAAGTTACGTTATCTTATTAGCATACAGTAATAATGGAAATGAAGCATTTGGTTTCAAGCCTAATTAGGGTTTAAACAGATCTGTTTTTGAACCTCTTCATTCAAAAATGAATAATGTGTTTCTGTGTAACCTTTTACTTATTATTTCAATAAACTTTCATTCATTTAATAATATGTAAAATCCAATATAATCGGCCAGCTAAGAAATATGTTTTTTTTGTGATTTTATATAGTATTGAGCAGACTATTAGTAATTTTGTCACAGTTTCTCAAAAATCTATTGGACTGTATTGTAGTGGTCATTTCCAACGATGAAAAGATTCCCTGTGAAGTAACCAGTGCGATTTTCAGAGTAGATGGAAAGGAGTGCAGTTCATTGAATCTAATTCTCAAGAGCAACTTGCAGATAACTTTGGTATATCTTCGCATCCGTCAAGGTAAGTTGGCATCATAGTGAACGAAATTTCTAAATAATTTCGTAAATTTCTATGGTAAATCTATGATAAATCGAATGCTTTTGCTTTTATTAATATTGGCAATTTATTTTAATGAGTGAAATAAACTAACAGTCTGTTATTTATATATCCTAGACATATAAGATATTACTTATTTCATGTTAAATATGTTCTGGTTTGGGAGATTGCATTTCATAAGCATTTCAACTTTTCAGGGTGTCTAATAAACTTTTTCAACTTTTCAGGTTTCTAATACTACCAATATAATATGGCATCGTTTATCTCATTACACCAAATTACGTGAATTTACTTTTACTAGCATTGAACTAACTGCTATATTCACATGCCCATAATTCCAGATTATACAAATCATTCCACAATTATTTCATATCTTTCTCATTCCAGACTACTCTGCTTTTCTATTCATCATCAGCAAACCACTGTCACCTTTCAAATCATTCTAATTTCATTAAGACTAAAACTGAATAACTATGCTCCAAAGACTGATCGTTATACTTCTGGTCTTGCAGACTCTCATCCCATATACCACTCTTTGATACTAGTCATTCAACTTTCTCTTATCCACTCTATAATTTTATAATGATTCCATATTTTCCAATTTCCGCAAGAGTCTTCTATACGCCATCCTGTCCAGGTTATATATTTTGTTGAGATTCAGAATATTTCACAGGTGTGGAAAGAATGTATCATAATCTCATAGCACAAGGACAGCGTAAACACTGATGTGCCCAGCTATATACACCTCTCAGTGTATATGAAGTGGTGGTGGTGAATATTTTAGAACACTTAGAGCTTGAATGCAGAAAGTGGTTGACAGTGAATCACTACTTTTCGATGAACAGAATGGGCCTTGGTAAAGTCTAAAATTATTTCATTTTAAAAGTCTCATGGCATAAGCATTCCCAATGCGTTACTCAGCGGTTACATTATTACGAAATATAAACAAGTCACTGAAACACGACTTTCCTTAAATAAACCCCTTCTGCTCATTGCAAAGTATAGATTTACTGTCAACCACTTTCTGTATCCGAGCTCTAAGTTTTCCAAAATCTTCACCACCACTTCATGTATACTGACAAGTATATAGCTGGGCACATCAGCGTTTGCGCCATCCTTGTACTATGAGATTATGATATATTCTTTCCACACCTGTGATGTTCTGAAGTTCAAAATATATAACCTGGTCAAAGGAAAACCTAGTCAGCAGAAAAGAAGATTTTAGCATCTATGCTGCTATGCCATCATTCTCTATTACTGAATTCATATTCAGTTTTTGCAGCAGCTCGAATTTCACAGGCAGCATCGAGCTCTATATTACATAAACCAGTTTGACATTTTTTCGCAAAATGGCACTGAGTCGAACAATCTCTTCTCCAGTATCTCATGCATACTATCTAAATTCAACAATTATTCTTTCAAACACATTCTTTCTTTCACTTGCAGCATAACGATAGAAATCGTGTGGGTTTTCTTTAAATTGTAGAGCCAGAGCTATTTTCTTTTCGCACTGATACTTAGCTTTCTGTTAAACAGATATAATTCATCTGATCTGCTTCTTATAATTTTCATACAACATCTTTATACAGGGTAATTTTTCGGCATAATATAAACACGGTATTCTTTCCATATAATTCTACATCACTATCTACCGATCTTCTAGTCCTGTAACAATATCCCACTATGTATTTCATATTCTTAGACTCCACCTCACACCAGATAGCTTAAAACTCTTTGTCACATGGAAATTAGTTACTAGTACCGCAGTCATAACGTTTTTCCCTAACTAGACTCAAATCCAGTATTACTAGCAGCAAACCCCCTCCTCTCCTTTCCTGCTTATCCTTCCTAAAAATAGTGTGTCCTTTATCCCTTTTCACTAATATGTGTGGAATTCTCTGAGATTAAAATGAGGAAAACTTGTAAACTCTTTCAGTTGGAGTTTTATGATTTAAATGAATCTATGAATTAAAGTTCTGTGATTCGTAAGAAAATAAATGTCATTTTGATTAAGAAAATAAAATAAAACAGAAATTGAGGACAACTTTCTGTGTTTTTCATAATCTTTATTTCCTCTTTTATTTATACAAATCTTTTGTATGCATTACTAACTATAGGCATATATGATAACATCCCATTATTATTAAGAATCTAAGAAGACATTCTTAAAAAAATTAGAACATTTTTGGACAATCGTCTTTTGTTTTGGAATATGGTTTTTATTAACTTATAATTTCTCATAATCAATGGATGTCACTTCATAGAATTCTCCTCTTCTGATCTGTAAAACAAGTTTTAAGACAGAAAATTTTTATTCCGATTTCTATAATAGTGTATGAAATTATTCATTGAAACAAGCATAAATATATCATATGAAATAGGCATATATAAAGCAATATAAACTAAACCAGAGTTATTACAATGATATTTTAGATATGGTGTAAAATTATATATACATAGAAAAAAATTCAACGAATTTCTTTTTCATTTTAAAATGTTTAAACTGTTCAATTTAATGCAGATTATAGACATACAGTATCTAGAATAATCTAAACTATAACTTTCAAGTCGGTAAAGTTTAATCGGTACAAACAAAGTTCGTAAAATTCCTCTACACTTCTTTACAACCATTCACTTTATGTTGAAATATGAATATAATTATTGGGAAAGCACTATATTTGAACCAACTAGTTTACATCTCTATAGCGTGTGGGCTTTCTTTCCTTTAGTTCTGATTAAACTTGTGATTCTTCGGGTACGCTCGCCACCAGTTTGTGATTGCATAAGTGAGATATTTTGGTAAATTCTTCAGTCTGACTTCCAGTACGAAATCGAGAGACACACTGGTCTAAATTGTATTTCGATCCTAACACGTGTTCTGCTCAAATTGGAATACAACGGTTTCTTAGAATTAGATTGAATCTACAGGAAGATTAAATAATAATAATAATAAAACTCAGGTATGACACAGTTGCAGTTATATTCTTAGCCTCTCATTAAACTACAAAGAAGGGAGAATGCCAGTATACAATATGTTGTCACATTTTAGTGCTTGTGTCTACAGTTCTATGAAAATAAAAAAAATAAGCGTTATTTTAATAAGGAAATAAAATAAGAAATTACATAATATTTTACGTCCTTGCACCCATCCTTTTCCCTGTTCAAATATACTTTGCTCTTCGTATTATTTCTTGAATCATCTGTGTATTTTTTGAACGTGGGGAGAATTTTCACATTTGTATTGCCTGAATAATGCCTTCCTTGAATTTTTGGATTACTGGCTTAACTTGAGTAAAATTATGACTAAAGAGTTTAAGGTTACGAAGACATTGTATTTATATCTGTTGACTGCATGTAATCTCCAGCTGGGTTTCCTCTTTTCTAGATAATATTTTCCTGCTGAAAAGAGAATGAACTCATCTTTCACTGCATAGTGAAATACAGGGACAGTTGAAATACGTATTCCAATATATGATGTTTCTGCGCCTTTAAAGGAAGTAAACAATTCGGTTAATATAGCGTGATAGATATAACAATACCTTTTGCCATGAAATAGCTAATTTCTGTTTATACTTTAATAATCTAACAAAAGTCTTACTTACCCCAAGATAATTAGTTCTGTTTCCATATTCAGAATGCTAATTTCTCGCTCAAAAAGACGAAAGCTTATGGATGTTTTTAATGTATAAGTACCCTGAAATAAATAGAAATAGTTCATAATCCATATATGGAAATACTGAAGTATGCAGTATGTTTTAGTGATGCAATAATTTAGAAACAAGCGTTTTACTTATTGCCCAGTATAAATTTGAAGAGCATTGAGTTATAATAATGACTTCTCAGGTGGGTAGTGCGTATCTTCAACCATGTTAATGAGGAGATTGCAGAATTAAATACGAGCATTTCATTTTTCAACATATGAAGAGTTTTCCAAAACTATATTAAAATGTGTGTAAACAGGGGACTTGTATACACCTTACATAAGTACTATATATTTCGAGAAAAATTTTAAAAAATAAATTGTGAGAGAGAGAGAGAGAAAGAGAGAATTTATGACTGCCTTCTGTTCACTTGAAACAATAATATTCTACACAAACAAATAAAATACCTGGGTGTTTTACTTTTCAAACATACAGAAAACTATGTTTTTGAGTAACTAGTTAGGATATCATATAATTATTTATAAAATAATGTTAATCTGTTGGCGTTTGTTGCTTGGCTGTACATGCTTTCTTGAAATCTTTTAGTGGACGTTTATCGCTGTTCTTCAATAAATGATATCTACGTACTACTACTTTTTAACGAAAATTAATTTAAGTATTTCATTGCAACAGTAACTGAAAGAAAACAGACATAATCTGTAATCAAATATGCACGCAATTAAGCCACACGTTCGCACGTTTATGATGACGTGACAAGAGCGTGTGCTTTATATTTTAATGGACATAAATAAATACGTGTGTGTCCTTTAAAAGTTCGATACTCATCATATGAAAAAGTAACACACGTATTCGTTAATTAACAAAAAGTAATTACTACATGAAATGTTGAAGTCCCAAGTCACTTAATGTTTTATAATAATACTTACCGGAGGTATATCTTCTGGAATTAATGCGCTTAGTTCAATATCGAATAATCTTCCTGGAGTCAAAAGGGTTCTCAAAGTACACAGAAGATTTCCGGCACTACATTTTCGGTTTATCACATCCAGTGGTATAGGATTGGTGGAAGAAGAAGGAATTAAAGTAACACTTCCTAACACATTAAGTACGGGAGCCATGAAGTTCGTCAGAGTGTTCACCAGTGCTAAAGTATAAATGCAGGAATTATAATTTCGAAATTAACATTTTTTAAGTTATTGTTTACAAACTTCTATCCCTCTACGTCATCCACAGGTATGCAATTTAACTTTCTTCTATGATTTTGTAAATCTTTCAACAAAAACGTAATTTTGGTGCCTTTTTCTAATTTTTATAAACATATTATTTTACATATTTTTTATTCTTCTTTAATGAAACAATTCCAATTTAAATCACTTACTGAAGGATTAAATATATGATAGAAAGCAGTAAAAACAGATTTACTTCATATATTACGCAGATAAACCTCCCAAAGTTAAGCTGGCCACTTTATAATTTATGAAAGTTTTCGCTCTTTTTAACAAATAAACGTATTACTAACATCATTCGGTAATGTCTATAACTTAATCCTCAACCTTAAAACCCTCTCATGCACATGTCCACTGTGGTGGACGGCTACTATTGGTTTACTTCACAGTTCTATGAGACATGTTTTTTAACCTCTGATGCATGTAGTACACTCCTAAATCCATGTAGTTCACTACAGTGGACAGGATTGAAAATTGGATTGAATATATGAAAAATTTGAAATAAAATTTACAGTGTTTTCTTACATTCTAAAAATACTTAAATTATTCTTTTTAATCACCATTTCAGAAATTCCTGCATGAGACATTAATTCTCTGAGCATTATATCCGATTCTTTCCTTGTGTGTGGAAAACTAATGAGACGGAAATATAAGGATTATGTGGTCAGTAAAAACTTAATATAAAGCAGTTATAAAAGGAAAATATACGGATTCTTGAAAGCTTCTGGATATCATCCGTTGTATATTGGCTTATAATTGTATGGATAATTTTTCCGCTTTAATGTATTAATTCGTAATAAATTTCAGATTGTTTTATAATGTAGCTTATTTAGTGAGTAATGCAATTCTGTAATGTTTATAAAAGCATTGACTTCATTCTTGATTTTAAAAATTTTTGATTTAACTGATTAAGAAATCAAAATTTGCCTGATTGTATACATCAGAGGAAATCATCATTATTTCACACAACATTGACCAAATCTCTAACGCACCTCATTAAATCGCAGTGAATTCATATAAAGTATCCAGTAAATAAGCTATTAATATTTATCTCTGAACTGTACATCAAGCATACACGAGAGGGATGCTCAGTTTCAATTTAACTTTGGAAGTGTTCAGAATTAATTTGATATGCATCATTCTTGAACAACGATGAGGGAGGAGCATCGTGTGTTGGTTGTTTGAAAGACCACCACTTACCAGTTTCATTAATGCTAATATTCAATACTTTTCTTAGAACGTAAGTGAAAATTAATTGCGTGAAACAGCTAAGAGATGATCGTTCTACGGAACATTATAAGATAAATATTTTCACTAAGAGTAGTGTAGACATTTATGCTTTGGTTATTCTAATTCATTAAACATAAATAATGATCCTAATTGATACTTAATAAAAGAATACTGATTGCAATATATTAAAAAAAAGCACAAGATTTTACTCTCAGTGAAGAAGGGCAAATAATAATAAAGCATTTAATACATACTAAGATTGTTTGTGTATCACTCATATTTTAAGCAAGGCAGCTTGTTGTTATTTACTGTCAAAGATTTAGATTAAAAATTGCTACTTTGATCCTCTCAATTTTTAAGACAGATTTTGCAAACGAAGGAGAAAATTTTTTTTACCCTATTAACTAGTTACTTAAAATTACTTACACCCTGATACATTGATGAAAAGTAAGTCTCCTGCAGACGCTGTAAGCTGACTGTTGTCAAATAGAGCATTTATGCCATTAATCCTAACTCCGATTATTTCGACCTCTTTTCCTAAAAAAAAATAAGAGAATGCGTGCTTTTTGAATCATGAAACATATTAATATTTTCAATAAAAGAGAAAAATAAGAAATGGAAAGGAATTAATTAATGAGAGTAGATGAAAATATTTTTGTCTGAATTTTAATGTAGTGTTTCGTGTAAAAAAGATTTAGATTAAATTGATGTTTGGAAACGTATCATATCTCATAATTGTAGTTCTGTAAAAAAAGTCATTCAACTTGTTTCCATTTTGATACAACTTTCAACAAATATATGTTGTGATAATTTCTGAAAATGTTTCTTGACATCGCGTACTATAATTTCATTGCCTACAGAATTTTTAATTCAGAAATGCGAGTTGGCAGCACTATTTTACTTGCGACTTTTTCGGCAGGCATTCAAACTCGAAAGGTAATAAGTCTCAGCTTTCATCGTCGAGGCTAACTCTATTTCCATACAGAACTAGATATGTGATTTTCTCCATTTTAATTATTAATAATTTTCCATTGTACTCTTTATTTATTTATTTATTTCCGCAGCGGAGTTAAAAAACTAAGTTTGTTTTTGAATAAGAAAGCATCTTCTTTACACCAGGCTTTGATGAAATACAGGAATAGATTGAAAGAAGAAAAGGCAAAAATCTAGCAGCTAATATACAGCTGAAAAATAAAAATAAAAAAATGACACGAGGCTGTGCACGCACGCAGTACAGTGCTGGAAACATAAATACAGAAAACATCGATCTAATGCTCGGTGAAAACGCGGAGAATATATTTTTTCAATATCATCATTCTTCATCGTTAATCTCTTATAGAAAGTTGAGATATATATGGAATCTTAGAAACATTAGCAAAGAGCCTAACAAAAATTAATGTACTGCTAATTTTATTATCAGTTTAATGGACGATCACTTCTGGGAACAACCAATTTTATTTCGTCGTGCGTCGGAGCCGAAGTATTGTGAACGTGTTGTTCCGATAATTTTCTTTTCAGTAATTATTAACGATATTTCTAAATATTATTGGCGGTATATTTCTATTTTTTATTTTTTACTATAGCTGAATGTCTTTTTTTTCTAACTAGGAATCTTATTACGCGATATTTTTTAAAAAAGGTCTACATGACACCCAAAAGATGCCCAAAAGAAAAATCGCGGCTAAGACTTCGATATTCAATATCACTATGCTAGATTTATAGTGATATTGAATATCATCTATATGTTCACTGGACATCCACAGGTGCCATATGGTCACTCCGATGCTGAGTGATGTGCCACACCAGGCCTCGCCATGTAGTCCTGTTGTTTGCTTTTCTGGAGACTTCAACTCTCTGAAGATTAGTTGCTCCACACACATCATCCATTCATCTCATTGCTGGTCTACCACTTCCTCTTTTTCCAGGAACTTTACCTTCTATTACTGTTCTGAGAAGCCCTCCTTCCATCCTTTCAAAGTGTCCAAAATATTTTAACTTTCTTTTGTAAATATCCTTAAAGAGATTTAAATTCTACTGATATTTTCTAACATTCATTCATTTCTACGCCTTTTAGTATATGATATCCTCAACAGCCTTCTGTAGCATCACATCTCAAAGGCAGATATCATTTTCTTATCTGACTTCTTTAGGTTCCAGGTCTCACGTCCATAAGTCGCTGTTGGAAACACAACTGCATCCAAAATCCTCATTTTTGTTCTCATGGAGATAGATCCATCCTTCCAGATTTTAGACAGGTCTCTGACTGTTGTTTTATCCATTCCTAACCTTCTTCTGATGTCATCTGAACAGCAAGCAGATATCATTTTCTTATCTGACATCTTTAGGTTCCAAGTCTCACATTCCTACGTCGCTGTTGGAAAAACAACTGCATCCAAAATCCTCAACTTTGTTCCCAAAGAGATAGATCCATCCTTCAAGATTTTAGCCAAGTCTCTGACTGTTGTTTTACCCATTCCCAATCTTCTTCTGATTGCTTCTGAACAGCAATTCTTCACATTCATAATGGATCCCAGGTACTCAAACTTGCCGACTTCCTCAATTCTTTTTCCATTAAAGTAAACTTGTTTCTCAAGAGCTTCGTTGTTTGTATTTCCTTGGAGAACCATAATCTGTGTCTCGCTAGGATTTAGTTGAAGTCCTCTGTGATTACTGTTCTTGTTAATTAAATCAATAATTTGTCCTAGTTTTTAGATGTCATTACAAAGGAGTACCGTATCATCAGCATACCTCAGATTACTGATCTATCTATCTCCTATCTTAATTCCTGTCTTGGGCTTATCCAATGCTTCACGCATGATGTCCTCCGTATATATACTAAACAAGTGAGGAGAAAGTAAACGACTTTGCCTTACTCCTTTTCCAACCTGAAGCCAACCAGTCAATCCACCATCTGTTCTTACTTGGCTTCTTGCTCCTTGTACAAGTTGGCTATCAACCAGACAGTGTGTTGAGGAAAACCCATTCTTTTCATTACTTCCCACAGTTTCACATGCTCAACACAGTCAAAAGCTTTAGAGTAATCTAAGAAACACATTAACAGAAGAAGTCTAAATTCTTTATTTTTCGATGCTTTGTCTAAGGTAAAGGATCTGATGTCTGGTGCCTTTACCTTTCCTAGAACCTGCTTGTTCCTCGGGCATCTCTGAATCAACTTTGGCCTCAATCCTATTTTTGGCCTCACTGCTAGCTCAAACACAAACATAGACAATGTGTTTGTTTACCACATTCTTCATTACGAAAAGAATAATGAAGAGTGAAAGAGTGTGTTGGATGTGTTTTGTGAGTGAGTGCAAGAAATGCGAGTCGTTTCGGGGACATAACGGAAACTTATAAATGATTAAAGGGATTCTGTAACACTAACGAAAAAGAAATTTTTGAATACATGACAATGGGTCACCTCTGAGAGTTGTAGAATAGTGTGGTTTGTAAGGTGCGGATAAGATTCTTTGCTTGGAGAATCGGGAAGAGTGCTATAGCTCCTGGCATCAGGCAATAAATGAGCTACAGGGCTCATACTCTTTTGCTAGGCAACAGGGGCTACTGGAAGAACATGAACAATTAAAATGAAAGAAATGAACTTTATCTGAAAAAGAGATGATTATGCAAGTTTATTTTAATACAAATCCAGCATCAAGAGGATATCAAAAGGGAATGTATGACCTTTGGAAACAGAAATCCATTTTTTAAATTGTGGATTCTACAACCATGTTAAAATAACTCTTTTTATTATCCCGTTCGGATCATCATATCAAGATCATCATCTGGAGCATACATAAATATACAAGACAAGCTGCGTTACATTTCAAACCGTAAGCTAGAGAAACATGATTTGATCACATGCTACTCACTGGCATGACCTCTAGTAAAAAAAAAAATTACGTCAAACTACATTTAATTTATGATTAGATGAATAAACATTCTTGCTTACAGATGGTTTTCCTTCCAGTAACAGATGTCCTATTTCTATTATTAAAAAACTTCTATAAGAAAGAATGTTTATTCATGTTGTAATTTATAAATAGGACATCACTGTTACTGGAAGGAAAACCATCTCTAAGCAAGAATGTTGTAGAATGTTGAAGAATGTACTGACAATGCCAGCTCACTGGCATGACCTCTACTGGAAGGAAATTAAATTTAGCTTAATGTAATTTTTTTCCACTAGAGGTCATGCCAGTGAGTAGCATGTGATCAAATCATTGTTTCGCTAGCTTACGATTTGAAATTTAATGCAGCTTGTCTTGTATATTTATATATGCTCCAGATGATGATCTTGATATGAAGATCGAAACGTCGGGATAATAAAAAGAGTTATTTTATCACTGTTGTAGAATCCATAATTTCAAAAATGAATGCTGATCACCGTGTAACACTAAAAGAAAGTATTTGGAAACAGAAACAGTCACTGAACAGCGATTAATGGATAAACGAAGATTGATTGTATGAAACAAAGTTATCATTGATGATGAACTTGAAGAATTGCAAAAAGAGTCTGTCATAGAATCTCAGCAAGAACACTGGGCTGTAAGGCCTGCGGAAGAATCAGTTCAGCTAAATGTCTTGAATTCAGATAATCCAAATGATAACCAGCAGAATCACTTATATGATACACATCAAGAACTGAGACTTGTGATTATAGAAGAAATGCAGAAGTAGAGAAAGACAACGACTGCCGACACTAAAACAAAACCGAAGACAAGATTCAGCTGCAAAAATATTGAGCAACATAACCTTGGTTATAGAAACAATTTCCTATAAAAATAGTGGAAGATACAAATCAGCTGGTGTACAGTGCTGCAGTTGTAGTTACAAGAGAACTTGGTTATACAATAAAACAGACGAATAAATCAAAAACGAGGAATCCAAAAATGGAAATTAGGTTCAGAATCAAAAGTAAAAAACTGCGATAGAAGTTAGTAATTAAAAAAATAATAATAAAACAAAGCACACGTAAGGAAAAATTATCAAGAGCTTTAGTAAAGCGATACAACCTTGAAAAAAAAATCGATAACTGAAGTATCAGAAGAATTAAAACAAAGTATTGTGGCTACGGCAAAAAAAAGAAGAAAAATAATAAATCAATACAGATAAAACATTCAGTGTAGATTAACCAGCATCAGCGTTACCAAAATATTGAACGGAAATCCGAAACGCAGTGTTGAGCACCTAAACGCAGAAGGAACACTCAAGTTCTGGAAGCAGCTTTGGGATAATCCAAAAGAAATGCTAACTGGATTAAAGATGTTAAAACACAATTGAACAACACTCAGATGGAATCCTTTGTCATAACCACAAAAATTATCTAAACAGAAACAAAGAAAATGAAAAACTGCAGTGCACCAGGCAAAGATGAAATGCACGGTTTTGGCTCAAATACTCGCTGAATACTCATACTTGATTAGCTCAATAATTTAATAACGAATTCCATACAGACTCAATTGAAGAATTGATAACAAAAGGAAGGACAGTTCTCATTAAAAAAAAAACACAAAAAAGCAGTGTATCCAAATAATTACTGACCAATAACTTACCTACTAACAATATTTGTGTTACTCAGTGGTCATCTAGCAACTAGGTTAGTCAATATTCATTAAGGCACCAATAACTGCCTATTGCACAAAAGGGGTGTTGCATAAAATCCACGGGAACCAAAGACCAGTCGTTAGTTGACAAAATGATTTTGAAAAATTCGAAAAGACGAAAATCCAACATATATATATATATATGACACGACTCTTTGCCACATATCTGGACTATAAAATTTTTAGAAAATTTTTAGTGAATAAAAACATCATGCCTACTTTTAAAACTCAGTGAATAATCAATGGAGATAAACTGTGTACAGTGAATATCAAGAGAGGAATTTTATAAGGTGACTTACTATCATCACTATTGTTCTTCCTATGACTCATTCCTCTAACATTAATTCTAAAAAACTAACTTTGGATACCAAACATGAAATCAAACAGAAAAAATACCTCATTTGTTATACATGGATGGCCTCAATCGGTATGAAAATCATTCAGGGAAAAATCAGTCACTGCAATAAAGACGGGATCGTCAGTGAAGACATTTGTAATGAGTTTGAAATGACTGAACACATCGTAAAACACGATAATTAATGACAGGGAAATTAAAGGTTGTTGTCGATTACAAGTGAAGTAAGGAAAGCACGGAAAATATGCTAATTGAAGCTTACAAAGAGAAATTACTGAATGCAGTAGATTCAAAAAAGAAGTACAAGGAGAAAGAAATGGGAAAAAGTTCAGAAGATTGAAAAATTAAAGCCTTCCATTGTCAATATTTGAAAGATATTAAATGGAACGTTGACAGTCGCTTGACATGGTAATGGCTTCATCAGCGCAACATGAAGAAAACAACAGAATGTCTGATATTTTCTTCTCAAGAATGAACACTACAAATAATACAATGAAGGGGAAGATTGGAAAGATCTGTAACGATAGCTAATGGCGACTGTGCAGATATAATGAAGAGATAGTGATTCAGATAGTGGGGAGCAAAAGCAGTATACTCGAGCTTGTGCAGAAAATATGGTTTCCAAACTTGCAAATTCCCCTTGGTAACATACAGCTGAAAGCGTTATTGAAAAACGAAAATGGGACGATAATATGGGACCTTAAAATTCATACACATCTTGAACATAATTTGCTAGACATCACTTCAATCGAACAAAATGTGCGGTTTATTGATGTAGAATACCCAGGGGTAGTAGGGTAGAAGAAACGTGGATGAAAAACCGACTAACTATAGAGATTGCAGAATGCAAATTTGACTTCTTTGGAGCAAGAAAGCAATCACATTTCCAATTGTCATAGTAGCTCATGAAGTCATTTGCTCATGAACTGAATTCATTTGCCAGTCCAAGATTTCATGATTTCATTATTCTATTTCATGTTTCTTGTTAATCTTTGACTGTGAAATCTGTTAATTGAACATAATAATAATAATAATAATAATAATAATAATAATAATAATAATAATAATAATAATAATAATAATCAGCATTCCAACTAACTGTAGCTACAACTGTCAAATAGATTATCCTCAGTCATCAGTGCATGCATTTATCAACTGTTTTGTTTATCAAATTTGCAATTAGCTACTTGTTGATTTTCTGTTCTGATTTTGAATTGACACAACTATTGCGAATTTGACTTGCAGAATTTATGACAATAGCTTCTTTTTAATTTAGTAGTGAGAGATATGCATTCGAATTTTTTTAATATATATCATTTCTTAAAATTGCATCTCAACTCTTAGTTTTAATTGAATAGAAGAGAATAAAGAATAAAAACTAGAATAAACGAATTCGCTTTTCTAAATGAAAAAAAAAAAAACATTTATTTTTATCTACTATTAGCAAGCTATAATATTTTTTTCAAGTTTAAACATGACTTTAAATTCATTGTAATAAATACTTACTCTGTGATTCGCAATCTACAGAAAAAATCACCATCAGCATAAAAGAAACTACAGATGCCTTCATAGCTGCTGTCGCCAGTCAGAAACAAGCTAGAAAATGAACTAAGAGATGAGATTTATGATTACGATACCAGTGTCCTGTCTTTTATATCAATAGAAGATCTTACTGCAGCCAATAAAATGGATCATTTCTCATATAGCATGACGTATATAAGTAGCCAGCGGGACATCTGAGACCTGTTTCTCAAATAACTTAGAATCTGCAACTACTGAAAATGTTTCGTAAACCCATGGCACGTGCAATATAAGAGGAATGATGCACCATTTTTTGTGGGTGGGAGATGAAATAATAGCAAAAGGAAATTTTAGTAATTTCACAATCTGAGCAACCCAATTTTATCTTCGAAAAGAAAACAGGATGGATCCTTTTAATATATTCGAGTCAAAACCTATTTCAGCGCAGTAATACAGATTATTAATGCTAGTTCTTAATTAGATAATCATAAATGACAGTAGGTGGAATAATTTAAAAAAATATCATTCTCATTGATGAACAGCAGAATCGGTGTATTTGAGATATTGTATTATTTATTCTGTATGCTTGATAAATTATTCGTACAGGTGATCAAATTTCTTTATAGTACAGTATTACATTAGCATGTTGAGAAGTCCGAGGTAAGTGATAATTATATAATAATAATAAATAATAATAATTATTATTTAATTGTTTTATTGTTCATACACACATCATATATACTATTGACAATGTAACATGATGTGCAGATGCATAATACTACATAAAATAATAAATAATAATTATTACTATTATTATCATCATCATGTGTATTGCGTAACTATATATATATATATATATATATATATATATATTGGAAGCATAAAGTTCACCAGAAAGCGGTTGAGAATGAAAAAGCTAAAATACTCAGGGGATTTCAAAATCCAGACTGACAAAAGCTTGGAATGTAACACACTCAATATCACAGTGGTTGAAAAAAGTGAAAACAAGGGTGTTACGTTTAACGAAATATCAGTACCAGGAAATAGTCGGATTGACAACAAAGAAAATGAAAAAATTACAAAATATCGCGATTTGCAAATCGAAGTTGAACGAATCTGGCAAAAGAAAACGAAAGTTGTTCCCATAATAATAGGTGCTTTAGGCACCATCCCTAAAACATTTGAAAAAACATCTAGAAGCACTCGAGTTAGATGGATCAAAGATTGGGCAGCTGCAAAAGGCTGCTTTGTTCGGCACAGCTTTCATTTTCAGAAAGTATCTCCACAACTCATAGGCCCTTGGGTAGCGCCCGAATTAGTGGAATATAACCAGCCTTTTCTTAAGACTGAGGAAGCAAATCAAGCTTTGATCAATATTATATATATATAAAATGTACAATAACCTTTGCAGTATAATGAATATTTATTTTGTTCACATCTGTCGAAGCCAATGCATGGCTTATATGAAGATGGTTTAAGTGCCATTAGAGTTCATAATTAGAATACTAATTATTGTTAGCATGTTTACAAAATGCTGATATATGTACAATTAAGGTATTATAATTATTCTATTTTCATACATTTATTACACAAAAAACTGACGGCATTTATTATTTTGTTTTAAATAAACGTAATTTTCCATCTTCTGGAAGCATTCAGTTAGTCAGTCTGACTAGCTTTCGATTACTTTTCCTCCAGGTGTTCCGGTTTTCTCCTCACAAATCTGAAACCGACTTCGAACACATTTCGTATGATTACGTGTAATAGTAGTAGGACGTGCAGTATTTTTGCAGTATATTTATTATTGTGTTGGCATTTTTCTAAGTCGATATTTGCTTATATGTTTTGGGTGTCATTCCAGTATTAATGGTTTTTGTATGTAGTTACTTTAATATCAAGCATTGTGTTTGCCAGGTGATTAGTACAACCAGAAAGCTTTCTTTAAGGCAACTTATAAAAGTTGAGTTCTTTATATTGTACGGAAGCTTATTAAATAAATCTAGTATATAGAATTGACGGGTTGCATTATTATAATTACTTGAATGTTATATGGAGGCTCAGCAGATCTGTTTAAGAAGGAATAATCACCATGTCAATGTACTAACTACATTTAATGAATTACTGTTTACTGAAACGTTTGTAGATGTGACTTTAGTATGTGAAGGTAAGAGACTTAAAGCACACAAAATAGTGTTGTCTGCCTGCAGTTCTTTCTTTCATGGCATATTTCTTGAAAACTCTTGTAAACATCCAGTTGTTATCCTCAAAGATATACAATACACGGATTTAAAAATGATAATAGATTTTATGTACAAAGGTGAAGTGATCATTTTGCAGGACTAACTTGCCACGCTGCTTAGTGCTGCTAAAAGTTTGAATGTTGAGATCTGTACAGAAGTTGCACAGAGGGATACTTCCAGTATTGATATTCAGGAGAAGAGTGAACATGTAACCAGGCCTTGTTACTTGCTTAGGTGCAACAGAAAAAACGCAGCACAGAATTGCCACCGGTAATTAAGAAGAAAAGAGGAAGACCTCGATGTAGATATCTTCGTGG